>NW_027435946.1:600000-1200000 GCF_964199755.1 Larus michahellis
GGCACGACCGCGCCAGCCTGCGAAGCATTTTCCGGTAGTGCCGCGGCTCTGGCGACAGCTCCCTCGCCCGAAGAGCCAGGAGGGAAAGCCGTGCCTTGATGGAAAGCTCTTTGGCAGCCGCTCGCATGGCCCCACAGCCCGTGGGGCTGCGGGCTTTGCGGCGGCCGTCAGCCTCGGCGCCACCGGCGCCCACGTGGCGCCGCCGCGCCAGCCTGTGAAGCATTTTCCGTTAGGGCCGCGGCTCTGGCGACAGCTCCCACGCCTAAGAGCCAGGAGGGAAAGCCGTGCCTCGTTGGAAAGCTCTTTGGCAGCCGCTAGCGTGGCCCCACAGCTGCGGGCTTTCCGGCGGCCGTCAGCTTGGGCGACACCGGCGCCCAGGTGGGGCCGCCGCGCTAGCCTGCGAAGCATTTTCCGGTAGGGCCGCGTCTCTGGCGACAGCTCCCACGCCCGAAGAGCCAGGAGGGAAAGCCATGCCTCGTTGGAAAGATCTTTGGCAGCCGCTCGCGTGGCCCCACAGCCCATGGGGCTGCGGGCTTTGCGGCGGCCGTCAGCCTGGGCGACACCGGCGCCCACGTGGTGCCGACGTGCCAGCCTGCGAAGCATTTTCCGGTAGGGCCGCGGCTCTGGCGACAGCTCCCACGCCTAAGAGCCAGGAGGGAAAGCCGTGCCTCGTTGGAAAGCTCTTTGGCAGCCGCTCGCGTGGCCCCACAGCCCGTGGGGCTGCGGGCTTTGCGGCGGCCGTCAGCCTCGGCACCACCGGCGCCCACGTGGCGCCGCCGCGCCAGCCTGCGAAGCATTTTCGGGTAGGGCCGCGGCTCTGGCGACAGCTCCCACGCCCGAAGAGCCAGGAGGGAAAGCCGTGCCTCATTGGAAAGCTCTTTGGCAGCCACTCACGTGGCCCCACAGCCCGTGGGGCTGCGGGCTTTGCGGCGGCTGTCAGCCTCGGTGCAACCGGCGCCCGCGTGGCACGACCGCGCCAGCCTGCGAAGCATTTTCCGGTAGGGCTGCGGCTCTGGCGACAGCTCCCACGCCCGAAGAGCCAGGAGGGAAAGCCGTGCCTCGTTGGAAAGCTCTTTGGCAGCCACTCACCTGGCCCCACAGCCCATGGGGCTGCGGGCTTTGCGGCGGCCGTCAGCCTCAGTGCCACCGCCGCCCACGTTGCGCCGCCGCGCCAGCCTGCGAAGCATTTTCCGGTAGGGCCGCGGCTCTGGCGACAGCTCCCTCGCCCGAAGAGCCAGGAGGGAAAGCCGTGCCTCGTTGGAAAGCTCTTTGGCAGCCACTGGCGTGGCCCCACAGCCCGTGGGGCTGCGGGCTTTCCGGCAGCCGTCAGCCTCGGCGCCACCGGCGCCCACGTGGCACCGCTGCACCAGCCTGCGAAGCATTTTCCGGTAGGGCCGCCGCTCTGGCGACAGCTCCCACGGCCAAAGAGCCAGGAGGGAAAGCCGTGCCTCGTTGGAAAGCTCTTTGGCAGCCGCTCGCGTGGCCCCACAGCCCGTGGGGCTGCGGGCTTTGCAGCGGCCGTCAGCCTCGGCGCCACCGGCGCCCACGTCGGGCCGCCGCGCCAGCCTGCAAAGCATTTTCCGGTAGGGCCGCGGCTCTGGCGACAGCTCCCACGGCCGAAGAGCCAGGAGGGAAAGCCGTGCCTCGTTGGAAAGCTCTTTGGCAGCCGCTCGCATGGCCCCACAGCCCGTGGGGCTGCGGGCTTTGCAGCGGCCGTCAGCCTCGGCGCCACCGGCGCCCACGTGGCGCCGCCGCGCCAGCCTGTGAAGCATTTTCCGTTAGGGCCGCGACTCTGGCGACAGCTCCCACGCCTAAGAGCCAGGAGGGAAAGCCGTGCCTCGTTGGAAAGCTCTTTGGCAGCCGCTCGCGTGGCCCCACAGCTGCGGGCTTTCCGGCGGCCGTCAGCCTGGGCGACACCGGCGCCCAGGTGGGGCCGCCGCGCTATCCTGCGAAGCATTTTCCGGTAGGGCCGCGTCTCTGGCGACATCTCCCACGGCCGAAGAGCCAGGAGGGAAAGCCATGCCTCGTTGGAAAGCTCTTTGGCAGCCGCTCGCGTGGCCCCACAGCCCATGGGGCTGCGGGCTTTGCGGCGGCCGTCAGCCTGGGCGACACCGGCGCCCACGTGGTGCCGACGTGCCAGCCTGCGAAGCATTTTCCGGTAGGGCCGCGTCTCTGGCGACAGCTCCCACGCCTGAAGAGCCAGGAGGGAAAGCCGTGCCTCGTTGGAAAGCTCTTTGGCAGCCGCTCGCGTGGCCCCACAGCCCGTGGGGCTGCGCGCTTTGCGGCAGCCATCAGCCTGGGTGACACCGGCGCCCAAATCGGGCCGCCGCGCCAGCCTGCGAAGCATTTTCCGGTAGGGCCGCGGCTCTGGCGACAGCTCCCACGCCCGAAGAGCCAGGAGGGAAAGCCGTGCCTCGTTGGAAAGCTCTTTGGCAGCCGCTCGCGTGACCCCACAGCCCGTGGGGCTGCGGGCTTTGCGGCGGCCGTCAGCCTCGGCACCACCGGCGCCCACGTGGCGCCGCCGCGCCAGCCTGCGAAGCATTTTCCGGTAAGGCCGCGTCTCTGGCGACAGCTCCCACGCCCGAAGAGCCAGGAGGGAAAGCCGTGCCTCATTGGAAAGCTCTTTGGGAGCCACTCACGTGGCCCCACAGCCCGTGGGGCTGCGGGCTTTCCGGCGGCTGTCAGCCTCGGCGCAACCGGCGCCCGCGTGGCACGACCGCGCCAGCCTGCGAAGCATTTTCCGGTAGTGCCGCGGCTCTGGCGACAGCTCCCTCGCCCGAAGAGCCAGGAGGGAAAGCCGTGCCTTGATGGAAAGCTCTTTGGCAGCCGCTCGCATGGCCCCACAGCCCGTGGGGCTGCGGGCTTTGCGGCGGCCGTCAGCCTGGGCGCCACCGGCGCCCACGTGGCGCCGCCGCGCCAGCCTGTGAAGCATTTTCCGTTAGGGCCGCGGCTCTGGCGACAGCTCCCACGCCTAAGAGCCAGGAGGGAAAGCCGTGCCTCGTTGGAAAGCTCTTTGGCAGCCGCTCGCGTGGCCCCACAGCTGCGGGCTTTCCGGCGGCCGTCAGCTTGGGCGACACCGGCGCCCAGGTGGGGCCGCCGCGCTAGCCTGCGAAGCATTTTCCGGTAGGGCCGCGTCTCTGGCGACAGCTCCCACGCCCGAAGAGCCAGGAGGGAAAGCCATGCCTCGTTGGAAAGATCTTTGGCAGCCGCTCGCGTGGCCCCACAGCCCATGGGGCTGCGGGCTTTGCGGCGGCCGTCAGCCTGGGCGACACCGGCGCCCACGTGGTGCCGACGTGCCAGCCTGCGAAGCATTTTCCGGTAGGGCCGCGGCTCTGGCGACAGCTCCCACGCCTAAGAGCCAGGAGGGAAAGCCGTGCCTCGTTGGAAAGCTCTTTGGCAGCCGCTCGCGTGGCCCCACAGCCCGTGGGGCTGCGGGCTTTGCGGCGGCCGTCAGCCTCGGCACCACCGGCGCCCACGTGGCGCCGCCGCGCCAGCCTGCGAAGCATTTTCGGGTAGGGCCGCGGCTCTGGCGACAGCTCCCACGCCCGAAGAGCCAGGAGGGAAAGCCGTGCCTCATTGGAAAGCTCTTTGGCAGCCACTCACGTGGCCCCACAGCCCGTGGGGCTGCGGGCTTTCCGGCGGCTGTCAGCCTCGGCGCAACCGGCGCCCGCGTGGCACGACCGCGCCAGCCTGCGAAGCATTTTCCGGTAGGGCTGCGGCTCTGGCGACAGCTCCCACGCCCGAAGAGCCAGGAGGGAAAGCCGTGCCTCGTTGGAAAGCTCTTTGGCAGCCACTCGCGTGGCCCCACAGCCCATGGGGCTGCGGGCTTTGCGGCGGCCGTCAGCCTCAGTGCCACCGGCGCCCACGTTGCGCCGCCGCGCCAGCCTGCGAAGCATTTTCCGGTAGGGCCGCGGCTCTGGCGACACCTCCCTCGCCCGAAGAGCCAGGAGGGAAAGCCGTGCCTCGTTGGAAAGCTCTTTGGCAGCCGCTCGCGTGGCCCCACAGCCCATGGGGCTGCGGGCTTTGCGGCGGCCGTCAGCCTCGGCGCCAACGGCGCCCACGTGGGGCCGCCGCGCCAGCCTGCAAAGCATTTTCCGGTAGGGCCGCGGCTCTGGCGACAGCTCCCACGCCCGAAGAGCCAGGAGGGAAAGCCGTGCCTCGTTGGAAAGCTCTTTGGCAGCCGCTCGCATGGCCCCACAGCCCGTGGGGCTGCGGGCTTTGCGGCGGCCGTCAGCCTCGGCGCCACCGGCGCCCACGTGGCGCCGCCGCGCCAGCCTGTGAAGCATTTTCCGTTAGGGCCGCGGCTCTGGCGACAGCTCCCACGCCTAAGAGCCAGGAGGGAAAGCCGTGCCTCGTTGGAAAGCTCTTTGGCAGCCGCTCGCGTGGCCCCACAGCCCGTGGGGCTGCGGGCTTTGCGGCGGCCCTCAGCCTCGGCACCACCGGCGCCCACGTGGCGCCGCCGCGCCAGCCTGCGAAGCATTTTCCGGTAGGGCCGCGGCTCTGGCGACAGCTCCCACGCCCGAAGAGCCAGGAGGGAAAGCCGTGCCTCATTGGAAAGTTCTTTGGCAGCCACTCACGTGGCCCCACAGCCCGTGGGGCTGCGGGCTTTGCGGCGGCTGTCAGCCTCGGTGCAACCGGCGCCCGCGTGGCACGACCGCGCCAGCCTGCGAAGCATTTTCCGGTAGGGCTGCGGCTCTGGCGACAGCTCCCACGCCCGAAGAGCCAGGAGGGAAAGCCGTGCCTCGTTGGAAAGCTCTTTGGCAGCCACTCACCTGGCCCCACAGCCCATGGGGCTGCGGGCTTTGCGGCGGCCGTCAGCCTCAGTGCCACCGCCGCCCACGTTGCGCCGCCGCGCCAGCCTGCGAAGCATTTTCCGGTAGGGCCGCGGCTCTGGCGACAGCTCCCTCGCCCGAAGAGCCAGGAGGGAAAGCCGTGCCTCGTTGGAAAGCTCTTTGGCAACCACTGGCGTGGCCCCACAGCCCGTGGGGCTGCGGGCTTTCCGGCAGCCGTCAGCCTCGGCGCCACCGGCGCCCACGTGGCACCGCTGCACCATCCTGCGAAGCATTTTCCGGTAGGGCCGCGGCTCTGGCGACAGCTCCCACGGCCAAAGAGCCAGGAGGGAAAGTCGTGCCTCGTTGGAAAGCTCTTTGGCAGCCGCTCGCGTGGCCCCACAGCCCGTGGGGCTGCGGGCTTTCCAGCGGCCGTCAGCCTCGGCGCCACCGGCGCCCACGTCGGGCCGCCGCGCCAGCCTGCAAAGCATTTTCCGGTAGGGCCGCGGCTCTGGCGACAGCTCCCACGGCCGAAGAGCCAGGAGGGAAAGCCGTGCCTCGTTGGAAAGCTCTTTGGCAGCCGCTCGCATGGCCCCACAGCCCGTGGGGCTGCGGGCTTTGCGGCGGCCGTCAGCCTCGGCGCCACCGGCGCCCACGTGGCGCCGCCGCGCCAGCCTGTGAAGCATTTTCCGTTAGGGCCGCGGCTCTGGCGACAGCTCCCACGCCTAAGAGCCAGGAGGGAAAGCCGTGCCTCGTTGGAAAGCTCTTTGGCAGCCGCTCGCGTGGCCCCACAGCTGCGGGCTTTCCGGCGGCCGTCAGCCTGGGCGACACCGGCGCCCAGGTGGGGCCGCCGCGCTATCCTGCGAAGCATTTTCCGGTAGGGCCGCGTCTCTGGCGACATCTCCCACGGCCGAAGAGCCAGGAGGGAAAGCCATGCCTCGTTGGAAAGCTCTTTGGCAGCCGCTCGCGTGGCCCCACAGCCCATGGGGCTGCGGGCTTTGCGGCGGCCGTCAGCCTGGGCGACACCGGCGCCCACGTGGTGCCGACGTGCCAGCCTGCGAAGCATTTTCCGGTAGGGCCGCGTCTCTGGCGACAGCTCCCACGCCCGAAGAGCCAGGAGGGAAAGCCGTGCCTCGTTGGAAAGCTCTTTGGCAGCCGCTCGTGTGGCCCCACAGCCCGTGGGGCTGCGGGCTTTGCGGCGGCCGTCAGCCTCGGCGCCACCGGCGCCCACGTTGCGCCGCCGCGCCAGCCTGCGAAGCATTATCCGGTAGGGCCGCGTCTCTGGCGACAGCTCCCACGCCCGAAGAGCCAGGAGGGAAAGCCGTGCCTCGTTGGAAAGCTCTTTGGCAGCCGCTCGCGTGGCCCCACAGCCCGTGGGGCTGCGGGCTTTGCGGCGGCCGTCAGCCTCGGCACCACCGGCGCCCACGTGGCGCCGCCGCGCCAGCCTGCGAAGCATTTTCGGGTAGGGCCGCGGCTCTGGCGACAGCTCCCACGCCCGAAGAGCCAGGAGGGAAAGCCGTGCCTCATTGGAAAGCTCTTTGGCAGCCACTCACGTGGCCCCACAGCCCATGGGGCTGCGGGCTTTCCGGCGGCTGTCAGCCTCGGCGCAACCGGCGCCCGCGTGGCACGACCGCGCCAGCCTGCGAAGCATTTTCCGGTAGGGCCGCGGCTCTGGCGACAGCTCCCACGCCCGAAGAGCCAGGAGGGAAAGCCGTGCCTCGTTGGAAAGCTCTTTGGCAGCCGCTCGCGTGGCCCCACAGCCCATGGGGCTGCGGGCTTTGCGGCGGCCGTCAGCCTCAGTGCCACCGGCGCCCACGTTGCGCCGCCGCGCCAGCCTGCGAAGCATTTTCCGGTAGGGCCGCGGCTCTGGCGACAGCTCCCTCGCCCGAAGAGCCAGGAGGGAAAGCCGTGCCTCGTTGGAAAGCTCTTTGGCAGCCGCTCGCGTGGCCCCACAGCCCATGGGGCTGCGGGCTTTGCGGCGGCCGTCAGCCTCGGCGCCAACGGCGCCCACGTGGGGCCGCCGCGCCAGCCTGCAAAGCATTTTCCGGTAGGGCCGCGGCTCTGGCGACAGCTCCCACGCCCGAAGAGCCAGGAGGGAAAGCCGTGCCTCGTTGCAAAGCTCTTTGGCAGCCGCTCGCGTGGCCCCACAGCCCGTGGGGCTGCGGGCTTTGCGGCGGCCGTCAGCCTGGGCGCCACCGGCGCCCACGTGGCGCCGCCGCGCCAGCCTGTGAAGCATTTTCCGTTAGGGCCGCGGCTCTGGCGACAGCTCCCACGCCTAAGAGCCAGGAGGGAAAGCCGTGCCTCGTTGGAAAGCTCTTTGGCAGCCGCTCGCGTGGCCCCACAGCTGCTGGCTTTGCGGCGGCCGTCAGCCTGGGCGACACCGGCGCCCACGTGGTGCCGACGTGCCAGCCTGCGAAGCATTTTCCGGTAGGGCCGCGGCTCTGGCGACAGCTCCCACGCCCGAAGAGCCAGGAGGGAAAGCCGTGCCTCGTTGGAAAGCTCTTTGGCAGCCGCTCGCGTGGCCGCACAGCCCATGGAGCTGCGGGCTTTGCGGCGGCCGTCAGCCTGGGTGCCACCGGCGCCCACGTTGCGCCGCCGCGCCAGCCTGCGAAGCATTTTCCGGTAGGGCCGCGGCTCTGGCGACAGCTCCCACGCCTGAAGAGCCAGGAGGGAAAGCCGTGCCTCGTTGGAAAGCTCTTTGGCAGCCGCTCGCGTGGCCCCACAGCCCGTGGGGCTGCGGGCTTTGCGGCGGCCGTCAGCCTCGGCACCACCGGCGCCCACGTGGCGCCGCCGCGCCAGCCTGCGAAGCATTTTCGGGTAGGGCCGCGGCTCTGGCGACAGCTCCCACGCCCGAAGAGCCAGGAGGGAAAGCCGTGCCTCGTTGGAAAGCTCTTTGGCAGCCACTCACGTGGCCCCACAGCCCGTGGGGCTGCGGGCTTTGCGGCGGCTGTCAGCCTCGGTGCAACCGGCGCCCGCGTGGCACGACCGCGCCAGCCTGCGAAGCATTTTCCGGTAGGGCTGCGGCTCTGGCGACAGCTCCTACGCCCGAAGAGCCAGGAGGGAAAGCCGTGCCTCGTTGGAAAGCTCTTTGGCAGCCGCTCGCGTGGCCCCACAGCCCGTGGGGCTGCGGGCTTTGCGGCGGCCGTCAGCCTGGGCGCCACCGGCGCCCACGTGGCGCCGCCGCGCCAGCCTGTGAAGCATTTTCCGTTAGGGCCGCGGCTCTGGCGACAGCTCCCACGCCTAAGAGCCAGGAGGGAAAGCCGTGCCTCGTTGGAAAGCTCTTTGGCAGCCGCTCGCGTGGCCCCACAGCTGCTGGCTTTGCGGCGGCCGTCAGCCTGGGCGACACCGGCGCCCACGTGGTGCCGACGTGCCAGCCTGCGAAGCATTTTCCGGTAGGGCCGCGGCTCTGGCGACAGCTCCCACGCCCGAAGAGCCAGGAGGGAAAGCCATGCCTCGTTGGAAAGCTCTTTGGCAGCCGCTCGCGTGGCCGCACAGCCCATGGAGCTGCGGGCTTTGCGGCGGCCGTCAGCCTGGGCGCCACCGGCGCCCACGTTGCGCCGCCGCGCCAGCCTGCGAAGCATTTTCCGGTAGGGCCGCGGCTCTGGCGACAGCTCCCACGCCTGAAGAGCCAGGAGGGAAAGCCGTGCCTCGTTGGAAAGCTCTTTGGCAGCCGCTCGCGTGGCCCCACAGCCCGTGGGGCTGCGGGCTTTGCGGCGGCCGTCAGCCTCGGCACCACCGGCGCCCACGTGGCGCCGCCGCGCCAGCCTGCGAAGCATTTTCGGGTAGGGCCGCGGCTCTGGCGACAGCTCCCACGCCCGAAGAGCCAGGAGGGAAAGCCGTGCCTCATTGGAAAGCTCTTTGGCAGCCACTCACGTGGCCCCACAGCCCGTGGGGCTGCGGGCTTTGCGGCAGCCGTCAGCCTCGGCGCCACCGGCGCCCACATTGCGCCTGTGCGCCAGCCTGTGAAGCATTTTCCGGTAGGGCCGCGGCTCTGGCGACAGCTCCCACGCCCGAAGAGCCAGGAGGGAAAGCCGTGCCTCGTTGCAAAGCTCTTTGGCAGCCGTTCGTGTGGCCCCACAGCCCGTGGGGCTGCGGGCTTTCCGGTGGCCGTCAGCCTGGGCGACACCGGCGCACACGTGGCGCCGCCGCGCCAGCCTGCGAAGCATTTTCCGGTAGGGCCGCGGCTCTGGCGACAGCTCCCACGCCCGAAGAGCCAGGAGGGAAAGCCATGCCTCGTTGGAAAGCTCTTTGGCAGCCACTCGCATGGCCCCACAGTCCGTGGGGCTGCGGACTTTGCGGTGGCCGTAAGCCTCGGCTCCACTGGCGCCAACATGGTGCCGCCGCGCCAGCCTGCGAAGCATTTTCCGGTAGGGCTGCTGCTCTGGCAACAGCTCCCACGGCTAAAGAGCCAGGAGGGAAAGCCGTGCCTCGTTGGAAACCTCTTTGGCAGCCGCTCGCATGGCCCCACAGTCCGTGGGGCTGCGGGCTTTGCGGCGGCCGTCAGCCTGGGCGACACCGGCGCCCACGTCGGGCCGCCGCGCCAGCCCGCGAAGCATTTTCCGGTAGGGCCGCGGCTCTGGCGACAGCTCCCACGCCCGAAGAGCCAGGAGGGAAAGCCGTGCCTCGTTGGAAAGCTCTTTGGCAGCCGCTCGCGTGGCCCCACAGCCCGTGGGGCTGTGGGCTTTCCGGCAGCCGTCAGCCTCGGCGCCACCGGCGCCCACGTGGCACCGCTGAACCAGCCTGCGAACCATTTTCCAGTAGGGCCGCGGCTCTGGCGACAGCTCCCAAAGCCCGAAGAGCCAGGAGGGAAAGCCGTGCCTCATTGGAAAGCTCTTTGGCAGCCACTCGCGTGGCCCCACAGCCCGTGGGGCTGCGGGCTTTCCGGCGGCTGTCAGCCTCGGCGTCACCGGCGCCCACGTGGCGCCGCCGCGCCAGCCTGCGAAGCATTTTCCGGTAGGGCCGCGGCTCTGGCGACAGCTCCCACGCCCGAAGAGCCAGGAGGGAAAGCCGTGCCTCGTTGGAAAGCTCTTTGGCAGCCGCTCGCGTGGCCCCACAGCCCGTGGGGCTGCGGGCTTTCCGGTGGCCGTCAGCCTGGGTGACACCGGCGCACACGTCGGGCCGCCGCGCCAGCCTGCGAAGCATTTTGCGGTAGGGCCGCGGCTCTTGTGACAGCTCCCACGCCCGAAGAGCCAGGAGGGAAAGCCATGCCTCGTTGGAAAGCTCTTTGGCAGCCACTCGCATGGCCCCACAGCCCGTGGGGCTGCGGGCTTTGCAGCGGCCGTCAGCCTCGGCGCCACCGGCGCCCACGTCGGGCCGCCGCGCTAGCCTGCGAAGCATTTTCCGGTAGGGCCGCGTCTCTGGCGACAGCTCCCACGGCCGAAGAGCCAGGAGGGAAAGCCGTGCCTCGTTGGAAAGCTCTTTGGCAGCCACTCACGTGGCCCCACAGCCCATGGGGCTGCGGGCTTTGCGGCGGCCGTCAGCCTGGGCGCCACCGGCGCCCACGTGGCGCCGCCGCGCCAGCCTGTGAAGCATTTTCCGGTAGGGCCGCGGCTCTGGCGACAGCTCCCACGGCCGAAGAGCCAGGAGGGAAAGCCGTGCCTCGTTGGAAAGCTCTTTGGCAGCCGCTCGTGTGGCCCCACAGCCCGTGGGGCTGCGGGCTTTGCAGCGGCCGTCAGCCTCGGTGCCACCGGCGCCCACATTGTGCCGCTGCGCCAGCCTGCGAAGCATTTTCCGGTAGGGCCGCGTCTCTGGCGACAGCTCCCACGCCCGAAGAGCCAGGAGGGAAAGCCGTGCCTCGTTGGAAAGCTCTTTGGCAGCCGCTCGTGTGGCCCCACAGCCCGTGGGGCTGCGGGCTTTCCGGTGGCCGTCAGCCTGGGCGACACCGGTGCCCACGTCGGGCCGCCGCGCCAGCCTGCGAAGCATTTTCCGGTAGGGCCGCGTCTCTGGCGACAGCTCCCACGCCCGAAGAGCCAGGAGGGAAAGCCGTGCCTCGTTGGAAAGCTCTTTGGCAGCCGCTCGTGTGGCCCCACAGCCCGTGGGGGTGCGGTCTTTGCGGCTGCCGTCAGCCTCGGCGCCACCGGCGCCCACGTCGGGCCGTCACGCCAGCCTGCGAAGCATTTTCCGGTAGGGCCGCGTCTCTGGCGACAGCTCCCACGGCCGAAGAGCCAGGAGGGAAAGCCGTGCCTCATTGGAAAGCTCTTTGGCAGCCGCTCACGTGGCCCCACAGCCCGTGGGGCTGCGGGCTTTCCGGTGGCCGTCAGCCTGGGTGACACCGGCGCCCACGTCGGGCCGCCGCGCCAGCCTGCGAAGCATTTTCCGGTAGGGCCGCGGCTCTGGCGACAGCTCCCACGCCCGAAGAGCCAGGAGGGAAAGCCGTGCCTCGTTGGAAAGCTCTTTGGCAGCCACTCGCATGGCCCCACAGTCCGTGGGGCTGCGGACTTTGCGGTGGCCGTAAGCCTCGCCTCCACTGGCGCCAACATGGTGCCGCCGCGCCACACTGCGAAGCATTTTCCGGTAGGGCCGCGGCTCTGGCGACAGCTCCCACGCCCGAAGAGCCAGGAGGGAAAGCCGTGCCTCGTTGGAAAGCTCTTTGGCAGCCGCTCGCGTGGCCCCACAGCCCATGGGGCTGCGGGCTTTGCGGCGTCCGTCAGCCTGGGCGACACCGGCGCCCATGTGGAGCCGCCGCGCCAGCCTGCAAAGCATTTTCCGGTAGGTCTGCGACTCTGGCGACAGCTCTCACGCCCGAAGAGCCAGAAGGGAAAGCCGTGCCTCGTTGGAAAGCTCTTTGGCAGCCGCTCGCGTGGCCCCACAGCCCCTGGGGCTGCGGGCTTTGCGGCGGCCATCAGCCTCGGCGCCACCGTCGCCCACATGGCGCTGCCGCACCAGCCTGCGAAGCATTTTCCGGTAGGGCTGCTGCTCTGGCAACAGCTCCCACGGCTAAAGAGCCAGGAGGGAAAGCCGTGCCTCGTTGGAAAGCTCTTTGGCAGCCGCTCGCATGGCCCCACAGTCCGTGGGGCTGCGGGCTTTGCGGCTGCCGTCAGCCTCGGCGCCACCGGCGCCCACGTCGGGCCGTCACGCCAGCCTGCGAAGCATTTTCGGGTAGGGCCGCGTCTCTGGCGACAGCTCCCACGGCCGAAGAGCCAGGAGGGAAAGCCGTGCCTCGTTGGAAAGCTCTTTGGCAGCCGCTCACGTGGCCCCACAGCCCGTGGGGCTGCGGGCTTTCCGGCGGCCGTCAGCCTCAGCGCCATCGGCGCCCACGTCGGGCCGCCGCGCCAGCCTGCAAAGCATTTTCCGGTAGGGCCGCGGCTCTGGCGACAGCTCCCACGCCCGAAGAGCCAGGAGGGAAAGCCGTGCCTCGTTGGAAAGCTCTTTGGCAGCCGCTCGCGTGGCCCCACAGCCCGTCTGGCTGCGGGCTTTGCGGCAGCCGTCAGCCTCGGCGCCACCGGCGCCCACATTGCGCCTGTGCGCCAGCCTGTGAAGCATTTTCCGGTAGGGCCGCGGCTCTGGCGACAGCTCCCACGCCCGAAGAGCCAGGAGGGAAAGCCGTGCCTCGTTGCAAAGCTCTTTGGCAGCCGCTCGTGTGGCCCCACAGCCCGTGGGGCTGCGGGCTTTCCGGTGGCCGTCAGCCTGGGCGACACCGGCGCACACGTGGCGCCGCCGCGCCAGCCTGCGAAGCATTTTCCGGTAGGGCCGCGGCTCTGGCGACAGCTCCCACGCCCGAAGAGCCAGGAGGGAAAGCCATGCCTCGTTGGAAAGCTCTTTGGCAGCCACTCGCATGGCCCCACAGTCCGTGGGGCTGCGGACTTTGCGGTGGCCGTAAGCCTCGGCTCCACTGGCGCCAACATGGTGCCGCCGCGCCAGCCTGCGAAGCATTTTCCGGTAGGGCTGCTGCTCTGGCAACAGCTCCCACGGCTAAAGAGCCAGGAGGGAAAGCCGGGCCTCGTTGGAAACCTCTTTGGCAGCCGCTCGCATGGCCCCACAGTCCGTGGGGCTGCGGGCTTTCCGGCGGCCGTCAGCCTGGGCGACACCGGCGCCCACGTCGGGCCGCCGCGCCAGCCCGCGAAGCATTTTCCGGTAGGGCCGCGGCTCTGGCGACAGCTCCCACGGCCGAAGAGCCAGGAGGGAAAGCCGTGCCTCGTTGGAAAGCTCTTTGGCAGCCGCTCGTGTGGCCCCACAGCCCGTGGGGCTGCGGGCTTTGCGGCGGCCGTCAGCCTCGGCGACACCGGTGCCCACGTGGCGCTGCCGCGCCAGCCTGCGAAGCATTTTCCGGTAGGGCGGCGGCTCTGGCGATAGCTCCCACGCCCGAAGAGCCAGGAGGGAAAGCCGTGCCTCATTGGAAAGCTCTTTGGCAGCCGCTCGCGTGGCCCTACAGCCCGTGGGGCTGTGGGCTTTCCGGCGGCCGTCAGCCTCGGCGCAACCGGCGCCCATGTCGGGCCGCCGCGCCAGCCTGCGAAGCATTTTCCGGTAGGGCCGCGGCTCTGGCGACAGCTCCCACGCCCGAAGAGCCAGGAAGGAAAGCCGTGCCTCGTTGGATAGCTCTTTGACAGCCACTCGCGTGGCCCCACAGCCCCTGGGGCTGCGGGCTTTCCGGCGGCCGTCAGCCTCGGGGCCACCGGCGCCCACGTTGGGCCGCCGCGCCAGCCTGCGAAGCATTTTCCGGTAGGGCCGCGGCTCTGGCCACAGCTCCCACGCCCGAAGAGCCAGGAGGGAAAGCCGTGCCTCGTTGGAAAGCTCTTTGGCAGCCGCTCGCGTGGCCCCACAGCCTATGGGGCTGCGGGCTTTGCGGCGGCCGTCAGCCTGGGCGCCACCGGCGCCCACGTGGCGCCGCCACGCCAGCCTGCGAAGCATTTTCCGGTAGGGCTGCAGCTCTGGCGACAGCTCCCACGCCCGAAGAGCCAGGAGGGAAAGCCGTGCCTCGTTGGGAAGCTCTTTGGCAGCCACTCGCGTGACCCACAGCCCGTGGGGCTGCGGGCTTTCCGGCGTACGTCAGCCTGGGCGACACCGGCGCCCAGGTGGGGCCGCCGCGCTAGCCTGCGAAGCATTTTCCGGTAGGGCCGCGGCTCTGGGGACAGCTCCCACGGCCGAAGAGCCAGGAGGGAAAGCCGTGCCTCGTTGGAAAGCTCTTTGGCAGCCGCTCGCGTGGGCCCACAGCCCGTGGGGCTGCGGGCTTTCCGGCGGCCGTCAGCCTGCGCGACACCGGCGCCCAGGTGGGGCCGCCGCGCCAGCCTGCGAAGCATTTTCCGGTAGGGCCGCGGCTCTGGCGACAGCTCCCACGGCCGAAGAGCCAGGAGGGAAAGCCGTGCCTCATTGGAAAGCTCTTTGGCAGCCGCTCACGTGGCCCCACAGCCCGTGGGGCTGCGGGCTTTCCGGCGGCCGTCAGCCTCAGCGCCACCGGCGCCCAGGTGGGGCCGCCGCGCCAGCCTGCGAAGCATTTTCCGGTAGGGCCGCGTCTCTGGCGACAGCTCCCACGGCCGAAGAGCCAGGAGGGAAAGCCGTGCCTCGTTGGAAAGCTCTTTGGAAGCCGCTCACGTGGCCCCACAGCCCGTGGGGCTGCGGGCTTTCCGGTGGCCTTCAGCCTCGGCGCCATCGGCGCCCATGTCGGGCCGCCGCACCAGCCTGCGAAGCATTTTCCGTTAGGGCCGCGGCTCTGGCGACAGCTCCCACGCCCGAAGAGCCAGGAGGGAAAGCCGTGCCTCGTTGGAAAGCTCTTTGGCAGCCGCTCGCGTGGCCCCACAGCCCGTGGGGCTGCGGGCTTTGCGGCGGCCGTCAGCCTCGGCGCCACCGGCGCCCACGTTGCGCCGCCGCGCCAGCCTGCGAAGCATTTTCCGGTAGGGCCGCTGCTCTGGCGACAGCTCCCACGGCCGAAGAGCCAGGAGGGAAAGCCGTGCCTCATTGGAAAGCTCTTTGGCAGTGGCTCGCGTGGCCCCACAGCCCGTGGGGCTGCGGGCTTTCCGGCAGCCGTCAGCCTCGGCTCCACCGGCGCCCACGTGGCACCGCTGCACCAGCCTGCGAAGCATTTTCCGGTAGGGCCGCGGCTCTGGCGACAGCTCCCAGGCCCGAAGAGCCAGGAGGGAAAGCCGGGCCTCATTGGAAAGCTCTTTGGCAGTCGCTCGCATGGCCCCACAGCCCGTGGGGCTGCGGGCTTTGCGGCGGCCGTCAGCCTCGGCGCCACCGGCGCCCACTTTGCGCCGCCGCGCCAGCCTGCAAAGCATTTTCCGGTAGGGCCGCGGCTCTGGCGACAGCTCCCACGCCCGAAGAGCCAGGAGGGAAAGCCGTGCCTCGTTGGAAAGCTCTTTGGCAGCCGCTCGCATGACCCCACAGCCTGTGGGGCTGCGGGCTTTCTGGAGGCCGTCAGCCTCGGCGCCGCCGGCGCCCACGTGGCGCCGCCGCGCCAGCCTGCGAAGCATTTTCCGGTAGGGCCGCGTCTCTGGTGACAGCTCCCACGCCCGAAGAGCCAGGAGGGAAAGCCGTGCCTCGTTGGAAAGCTCTTTGGCAGCCGCTCGCGTGGCCCCACAGCCCATGGGGCTGCGGGCTTTGCGTCAGCCGGCAGCCTGGGCGACACCGGTGCCCACGTGGCGCTGCCGCGCCAGCCTGCAAAGCATTTTCCGGTAGGGCCGCGGCTCTGGCGACAGCTCCCAAAGCCCGAAGAGCCAGGAGGGAAAGCCGTGCCTCGTTGGAAAGATCTTTGGCAGTCGCTCGCGTGGCCCCACAGCCCGTGGGGCTGCGGGCTTTGCGGCGGCCGTCAGCCTCGGCGCCACCGGCGCCCACGTGGCGCCGCCGCGCCAGCCTGCGAAGCATTTTCCGGTAGGGCCGCGGCTCTGGCGACAGCTCCCACGCCCGAAGAGCCAGGAGGGAAAGCCGTGCCTCATTGGAAAGCTCTTTGGCAGTCACTCACGTGGCCCCACAGCCCGTGGGGCTGCGGACTTTCCGGCGGCCGTCAGCCTCGGCACCACCGGCGCCCACGTCGGGCCGCCGCGCCAGCCTGCAAAACATTTTCCGGTAGGGCCGCGGCTCTGGTGACAGCTCCCACGCCCGAAGAGCCAGGAGGGAAAGCCGTGCCTCGTTGGAAAGCTCTTTGGCAGCCGCTCGCGTGGCCCCACAGCCCATGGAGCTGCGGGCTTTGCGGCGGCCGTCAGCCTCGGCGCCACCGGCGCCCACTTTGCGCCGCCGCACCAACCTGCGAAGCATTTTCCGGTAGGGCCGCGGCTCTGGCGACAGCTCCCACGCCCGAAGAGCCAGGAGGGAAAGCCGTGCCTCGTTGGAAAGCTCTTTGGCAGCCGCTCGCGTGGCCCCACAGCCCGTGGGGCTGCGGGCTTTGCGTCAGCCGGCAGCCTCGGTGACACCGGTGCCCACGTGGTGCTGCCGCGCCAGCCTGCAAAGCATTTTCCGGTAGGGCGGCGGCTCTGGCGACAGCTCCCACGCCCGAAGAGCCAGGAGGGAAAGCCGTGCCTCGTTGGAAAGCTCTTTGGCAGCCGCTCGCATGGACCCACAGCCCGTGGGGCTGCGGGCTTTCCGGCGGCCGTCAGCCTGGGCGACACCGGCGCCCACGTGGCGCCGCCGCGCCAGCCTGCGAAGCATTTTCCGGTAGGGCCGCGGCTCTGGCGACAGCTCCCACGGCCGAAGAGCCAGGAGGGAAAGCCGTGCCTCGTTGGAAAGCTCTTTGGCAGCTGCTCGCATGGCCCCACAGCCCGTGGGGCTGCGGGCTTTGCGGCGGCCTTCAGCCTGGGCGCCACCGGCGCCCACGTGGCACCGCTGCACCAGCCTGCGAAGCATTTTCCGGTAGGGCCGCGGCTCTGGCGACAGCTCCCACGCCCGAAGAGCCAGGAGGGAAAGCCGTGCCTCATTGGAAAGCTCTTTGGCAGTCACTCACGTGGCCCCACAGCCCGTGGGGCTGCGGACTTTCCGGCGGCCGTCAGCCTCGGCACCACCGGCGCCCACGTCGGGCCGCCGCGCCAGCCTGCAAAACATTTTCCGGTACGGCCGCGGCTCTGGTGACAGCTCCCACGCCCGAAGAGCCAGGAGGGAAAGCCGTGCCTCGTTGGAAAGCTCTTTGGCAGCCGCTCGCGTGGCCCCACAGCCCATGGAGCTGCGGGCTTTGCGGCGGCCGTCAGCCTCGGCGCCACCGGCGCCCACTTTGCGCCGCCGCGCCAACCTGCGAAGCATTTTCCGGTAGGGCCGCGGCTCTGGCGACAGCTCCCACGCCCGAAGAGCCAGGAGGGAAAGCCGTGCCTCGTTGGAAAGCTCTTTGGCAGCCGCTCGCGTGGCCCCACAGCCCGTGGGGCTGCGGGCTTTTCGTCAGCCGGCAGCCTCGGCGACACCGGTGCCCACGTGGCGCTGCCGCGCCAGCCTGCAAAGCATTTTCCGGTAGGGCGGCGGCTCTGGCGACAGCTCCCACGCCCGAAGAGCCAGGAGGGAAAGCCGTGCCTCGTTGGAAAGCTCTTTGGCAGCCGCTCGCATGGACCCACAGCCCGTGGGGCTGCGGGCTTTCCGGCGGCCGTCAGCCTCGGCGCCATGGGCGCCCAGGTGGGGCCGCCGCGCCAGCCTGCGAAGCATTTTCCGGTAGGGCGACGGCTCTGGCGACAGTTCCCCCGCCCGAAGAGCCAGGAGGGAAAGCCGTGCCTCGTTGGAAAGCTCTTTGGCAGCCGCTCGCGTGGCCCCACAGCCCATCGGGCTGCGGGCTTTCCGGCAGCCGTCAGCCTCGGCGCCACCGGCGCCAACATGGCACCGCTGCACCAGCCTGTGAAGCATTTTCCGGTAGGGCCGCGGCTCTGGCGACAGCTCCCACGCCCGAAGAGCCAGGAGGGAAAGCCGTGCCTCATTGGAAAGCTCTTTGGCAGTCACTCACGTGGCCCCACAGCCCGTGGGGCTGCGGACTTTCCGGCGGCCGTCAGCCTCGGCACCACCGGCGCCCACGTCGGGCCGCCGCGCCAGCCTGCAAAACATTTTCCGGTAGGGCCGCGGCTCTGGTGACAGCTCCCACGCCCGAAGAGCCAGGAGGGAAAGCCGTGCCTCGTTGGAAAGCTCTTTGGCAGCCGCTCGCGTGGCCCCACAGCCCATGGAGCTGCGGGCTTTGCGGCGGCCGTCAGCCTCGGCGCCACCGGCGCCCACTTTGCGCCGCCGCACCAACCTGCGAAGCATTTTCCGGTAGGGCCGCGGCTCTGGCGACAGCTCCCACGCCCGAAGAGCCAGGAGGGAAAGCCGTGCCTCGTTGGAAAGCTCTTTGGCAGCCGCTCGCGTGGCCCCACAGCCCGTGGGGCTGCGGGCTTTGCGTCAGCCGGCAGCCTCGGTGACACCGGTGCCGACGTGGTGCTGCCGCGCCAGCCTGCAAAGCATTTTCCGGTAGGGCGGCGGCTCTGGCGACAGCTCCCACGCCCGAAGAGCCAGGAGGGAAAGCCGTGCCTCGTTGGAAAGCTCTTTGGCAGCCGCTCGCATGGACCCACAGCCCGTGGGGCTGCGGGCTTTCCGGCGGCCGTCAGCCTGGGCGACACCGGCGCCCACGTGGCGCCGCCGCGCCAGCCTGCGAAGCATTTTCCGGTAGGGCCGCGGCTCTGGCGACAGCTCCCACGGCCGAAGAGCCAGGAGGGAAAGCCGTGCCTCGTTGGAAAGCTCTTTGGCAGCTGCTCGCATGGCCCCACAGCCCGTGGGGCTGCGGGCTTTGCGGCGGCCTTCAGCCTGGGCGCCACCGGCGCCCACGTGGCACCGCTGCACCAGCCTGCGAAGCATTTTCCGGTAGGGCCGCGGCTCTGGCGACAGCTCCCACGCCCGAAGAGCCAGGAGGGAAAGCCGTGCCTCATTGGAAAGCTCTTTGGCAGTCACTCACGTGGCCCCACAGCCCGTGGGGCTGCGGACTTTCCGGCGGCCGTCAGCCTCGGCACCACCGGCGCCCACGTCGGGCCGCCGCGCCAGCCTGCAAAACATTTTCCGGTACGGCCGCGGCTCTGGTGACAGCTCCCACGCCCGAAGAGCCAGGAGGGAAAGCCGTGCCTCGTTGGAAAGCTCTTTGGCAGCCGCTCGCGTGGAACCACAGCCCATGGAGCTGCGGGCTTTGCGGCGGCCGTCAGCCTCGGCGCCACCGGCGCCCACTTTGCGCCGCCGCGCCAACCTGCGAAGCATTTTCCGGTAGGGCCGCGGCTCTGGCGACAGCTCCCACGCCCGAAGAGCCAGGAGGGAAAGCCGTGCCTCGTTGGAAAGCTCTTTGGCAGCCGCTCGCGTGGCCCCACAGCCCGTGGGGCTGCGGGCTTTTCGTCAGCCGGCAGCCTCGGCGACACCGGTGCCCACGTGGCGCTGCCGCGCCAGCCTGCAAAGCATTTTCCGGTAGGGCCGCGGCTCTGGCGACAGCTCCCACGCCCGAAGAGCCAGGAGGGAAAGCCGTGCCTCGTTGGAAAGCTCTTTGGCAGCCGCTCGCATGGACCCACAGCCCGTGGGGCTGCGGGCTTTCCGGCGGCCGTCAGCCTCGGCGCCATGGGCGCCCAGGTGGGGCCGCCGCGCCAGCCTGCGAAGCATTTTCCGGTAGGGCGACGGCTCTGGCGACAGTTCCCCCGCCCGAAGAGCCAGGAGGGAAAGCCGTGCCTCGTTGGAAAGCTCTTTGGCAGCCGCTCGCGTGGCCCCACAGCCCATCGGGCTGCGGGCTTTCCGGCAGCCGTCAGCCTCGGCGCCACCGGCGCCAACATGGCACCGCTGCACCAGCCTGTGAAGCATTTTCCGGTAGGGCCGCGGCTCTGGCGACAGCTCCCACGCCCGAAGAGCCAGGAGGGAAAGCCGTGCCTCATTGGAAAGCTCTTTGGCAGTCACTCACGTGGCCCCACAGCCCGTGGGGCTCCGGACTTTCCGGCGGCCGTCAGCCTCGGCGCCACCGGCGCCCACGTGGGACCGCTGCGCCAGCCTGCGAAGCATTTTCCGGTAGGGCCACGGCTCTGGCGACAGCTCCCACGCCCGAAGAGCCAGGAGGGAAAGCCATGCCTCGTTGGAAAGCTCTTTGGCAGCTGCTCGCATGGCCCCACAGCCCGTGGGGCTGTGGGCTTTCCGGACGCCGTCAGCCTCGGCGCCACCGGCGCCCACGTTGCGCCGCCGCGCCAGCCTGCGAAGCATTTTCCGGTACGGCCGCGGCTCTGGCGACAGCTCCCACGCCCGAAGAGCCAGGAGGGAAAGCCATGCCTCGTTGGAAAGCTCTTTGGCAGCCGCTCGCGTGGCCCCACAGCCCATGGGGCTGCGGGCTTTGCGGCGGCCGTCAGCCTCGGCGCCACCGGCGCCCACCTGGCGCCGCAACGCCAGCCTGCGAAGCATTTTCCGGTAGGGCCATGGCTCTGGGGACAGCTCCCACGCCCGAAGAGCCAGGAGGGAAAGCCGTGCCTCGTTGGAAAGCTCTTTGGCAGCCGCTCGCGTGGCCCCACAGCCCGTGGGGCTGCGGGCTTTGCGGCGGCCGTCAGCCTCGGCGCCACCGGCGCCCACGTTGCGCCGCCGCACCAGCCTGCGAAGCATTTTCCGGTAGGGCCGCTGCTCTGGCGACAGGTCCCACGGACGGAGAGCCAGGAGGGAAAGCCGTGCCTCATTGGAAAGCTCTTTGGCAGCCCCTCACGTGGCCCCACAGCCCGTGGGGCTGCGGGCTTTCCGGCAGCCGTCAGCCTCGGCTCCACCGGCGCCCACGTGGCACCGCTGCACCAGCCTGCGAAGCATTTTCCAGTAGGGCCGCGGCTCTGGCGACAGCTCCCACGCCCGAAGAGCCAGGAGGGAAAGCCGGGCCTCATTGGAAAGCTCTTTGGCAGTCGCTCGCATGGCCCCACAGCCCGTGGGGCTGCGGGCTTTGCGGCGGCCGTCAGCCTCGGCGCCACCGGCGCCCACTTTGCGCCGCCGCGCCAGCCTGCAAAGCATTTTCCGGTAGGGCCGCGGCTCTGGCGACATCTCCCACGCCCGAAGAGCCAGGAGGGAAAGCCGTGCCTCATTGGAAAGCTCTTTGGCAGCCGCTCGCATGACCCCACAGCCTGTGGGGCTGCGGGCTTTCTGGAGGCCGTCAGCCTCGGCGCCGCCGGCGCCCACGTGGCGCCGCCGCGCCAGCCTGCGAAGCATTTTCCGGTAGGGCCGCGGCTCTGGCCACAGCTCCCACGCCCGAAGAGCCAGGAGGGAAAGCCGTGCCTCGTTGGAAAGCTCTTTGGCAGCCGCTCGCGTGGCCCCACAGCCCGTGGGGCTGCGGGCTTTGCGTCAGCCGGCAGCCTCGGCGACACCGGTGCCCACGTGGCGCTGCCGCGCCAGCCTGCAAAGCATTTTCCGGTAGGGCCGCGGCTCTGGCGACAGCTCCCACGCCCGAAGAGCCAGGAGGGAAAGCCGTGCCTCGTTGGAAAGCTCTTTGGCAGCCGCTCGCATGGCCCCACAGCGCGTGGGGCTGCGGGATTTCCGGCGGCCGTCAGCCTCGGCGCCATGGGCGCCAACGTGGCGCCGCCGCGCCAGCCTGCGAAGCATTTTCTGGTAGGGCCGCGGCTCTGGCGACAGCTCCCACGCCCGAAGAGCCAGGAGGGAAAGCCGTGCCTCGTTGGAAAGCTCTTTGGCAGCCGCTCGCGTGGCCCCACAGCCCGTGGGGCTGCGGGCTTTCCGGCAGCCGTCAGCCTCGGCGCCACCGGCGCCCACGTGGCGCCGCCGCGCCAGCCTGCAAAGCATTTTCCGGTAGGGCCGCGGCTCTGGCGACAGCTCCCACGCCCGAAGAGCCAGGAGGGAAAGCCGTGCCTCGTTGGAAAGCTCTTTGGCAGCCGCTCGTGTGGCCCCACAGCCCGTGGGGCTGCGGGCTTTGCGGCGGCCGTCAGCCTCGGCGCCACCGGCGCCCACGTGGCGCCGCCACGCCAGCCTGCGAAGCATTTTCCTGTAGGGCCACGGCTCTGGTGACAGCTCCCACGCCCGAAGAGCCAGGAGGGAAAGCCGTGCCTCGTTGGAAAGCTCTTTGGCAGCCGCTCGCGTGGCCCCACAGCCCGTGGGGCTGCGGGCTTTGTGGCGGCCGTCAGCCTCGGCGCCACCGGCGCCCACGTTGCGCCGCCGCGCCAGCCTGCGAAGCATTTTCCGGTAGGGCCGCGGCTCTGGCGACAGCTCCCACGCCCGAAGAGCCAGGAAGGAAAGCCGTGCCTCGTTGGATAGCTCTTTGACAGCCACTCGCGTGGCCCCACAGCCCCTGGGGCTGCGGGCTTTCCGGCGGCCGTCAGCCTCGGGGCCACCGGCGCCCACGTTGGGCCGCCGGGCCAGCCTGCGAAGCATTTTCCGGTAGGGCCGCGGCTCTGGCCACAGCTCCCACGCCCGAAGAGCCAGGAGGGAAAGCCGTGCCTCGTTGGAAAGCTCTTTGGCAGCCGCTCGCGTGGCCCCACAGCCTATGGGGCTGCGGGCTTCGCGGCGGCCGTCAGCCTGGGCGACACCGGCGCCCATGTGGCGCCGCCACGCCAGCCTGCGAAGGATTTTCCGGTAGGTCTGCGGCTCTGGCGACAGCTCCCACGCCCGAAGAGCCAGGAGGGAAAGCCATGCCTCGTTGGAAAGCTCTTTGGCAGCCGCTCGCGTGGCCCTACAGCCCGTGGGGCTGCGGGCTTTGCGGCGGCCGTCAGCCTGGGCGCCACCGGCGCCCACGTGGCGCCGCCACGCCAGCCTGCGAAGCATTTTCCGGTAGGGCTGCAGCTCTGGCGACAGCTCCCACGCCCGAAGAGCCAGGAGGGAAAGCCGTGCCTCGTTGGGAAGCTCTTTGGCAGCCACTCGCGTGACCCACAGCCCGTGGGGCTGCGGGCTTTCCGGCGTACGTCAGCCTGGGCGACACCGGCGCCCAGGTGGGGCCGCCGCGCTAGCCTGCGAAGCATTTTCCGGTAGGGCCGCGGCTCTGGCGACAGCTCCCACGGCCGAAGAGCCAGGAGGGAAAGCCGTGCCTCGTTGGAAAGCTCTTTGGCAGCCGCTCGCGTGGGCCCACAGCCCGTGGGGCTGCGGGCTTTCCGGCGGCCGTCAGCCTGCGCGACACCGGCGCCCAGGTGGGGCCGCCGCGCCAGCCTGCGAAGCATTTTCCGGTAGGGCCGCGGCTCTGGCGACAGCTCCCACGCCCGAAGAGCCAGGAGGGAAAGCCGTGCCTCGTTGGAAAGCTCTTTGGCAGCCGCTCGCGTGGCCCCACAGCCCCTGGGGCTGCGGGCTTTGCGGCGGCCGTCAGCCTGGGCGCCACCGGCGCCCACATGGCGCCGCCGCGCCAGCCTGCGAAGCATTTTCCGGTAGGGCCGCGGCTCTGGCGACAGCTCCCACGGCCGAAGAGCCAGGAGGGAAAGCCGTGCCTCATTGGAAAGCTCTTTGGCAGCCGCTCACGTGGCCCCACAGCCCGTGGGGCTGCGGGCTTTCCGGCGGCCGTCAGCCTCAGCGCCACCGGCGCCCAGGTGGGGCCGCCGCGCCAGCCTGCGAAGCATTTTCCGGTAGGGCCGCGTCTCTGGCGACAGCTCCCACGGCCGAAGAGCCAGGAGGGAAAGCCGTGCCTCGTTGGAAAGCTCTTTGGAAGCCGCTCACGTGGCCCCACAGCCCGTGGGGCTGCGGGCTTTCCGGTGGCCTTCAGCCTCGGCGCCATCGGCGCCCATGTCGGGCCGCCGCACCAGCCTGCGAAGCATTTTCCGGTAGGGCCGCGGCTCTGGCGACAGCTCCCACGCCCGAAGAGCCAGGAGGGAAAGCCGTGCCTCGTTGGAAAGCTCTTTGGCAGCCACTCGCGTGGCCCCACAGCCCGTGGGGCTGCGGGCTTTCCAGCGGCCGTCAGCCTCGGCGCCACCGGCGCCCACGTTGCGCCGCCGCGCCAGCCTGCGAAGCATTTTCCGGTAGGGCCGTGGCTCTGGCGACAGCTCCCAAAGCCCGAAGAGCCAGGAGGGAAAGCCGTGCCTCGTTGGAAAGCTCTTTGGCAGTGGCTCGTGTGGCCCCACAGCCCGTGGGGCTGCGGGCTTTGCGGCGGCTGTCAGCCTCGGCGCCACCGGCGCCCACTTGGCGCCACCGCGCGAGCCTGCAAAGCATTTTCCAGTAGGGCCGCGGCTCTGGCGACAGCTCCCACGCCCGAAGAGCCAGGAGGGAAAGCCGTGCCTCGTTGGAAAGCTCTTTGGCAGCCGCTCGCGTGGCCCCACAGCCCATGGGGCTGCGGGCTTTGCGGCGGCCGTCAGCCTCAGCGCCACCGGCGCCCACGTCGGGACGCCACGCCAGCCTGCGAAGCATTTTCCGGTAGGGCCGCGGCTCTGGCGACAGCTCCCACGGCCGAAGAGCCAGGAGGGAAAGCCGTGCCTCGTTGGAAAGCTCTTTGGCAGCCGCTCGCGTGGCCCCACAGCCCGTGGGGCTGCGGGCTTTGCGGCGGCCGTCAGCCTGGGCGACACCGGCGCCCAGGTGGGGCTGCCGCGCCAGCCTGCAAAGAATTTTCCGGTAGGGCCGCGGCTCTGGCCACAGCTCCCACGCCCGAAGAGCCAGGAAGGAAAGCCGTGCCTCGTTGGAAAGCTCTTTGGCAGCCGCTCGCGTGGCCCCACAGCCCGTGGGGCTGCGGGCTTTGCGGCAGCCGTCAGCCTCGGCGCCACCGGCGCCCACGTGGCGCGACCGCGCCAGCCTGCAAAGCATTTTCCGGTAAGGCCGCGTCTCTGGCGACAGCTCCCTTGCCCGAAGATCCAGGAGGGAAAGCCGTGCCTCGTTGGAACGCTCTTTGGCAGCCGCTCGCGTGGCC
Organism: Larus michahellis; assembly: GCF_964199755.1. Taxonomy (NCBI): domain Eukaryota; kingdom Metazoa; phylum Chordata; class Aves; order Charadriiformes; family Laridae; genus Larus; species Larus michahellis. Next base: position 624,445 of record NW_027435946.1, read on the forward strand.
CCACAGCCCGTGGGGCTGCGGGCTTTGCGGCGGCAGTCAGCCTCGGTGCCACCGGTGCCCACGTGGCGCCGCCGCGCCAGCCTGCGAAGCATTTTCCGGTAGGGCCGCGGCTCTGGCGACAGCTCCCATGCCCGAAGAGCCAGGAGGGAAAGCCGTGCCTCATTGGAAAGCTCTTTGGCAGCCGCTCGCGTGGCCCCACAGCCCATCGGGCTGTGGGGTTTCCGGCAGCCGTCAGCCTCGGCGCCACCGGCGCCAACGTGGCACCGCTGCACCAGCCTGTGAAGCATTTTCCGGTAGGGCCGCGGCTCTGGCGACAGCTCCCACGCCCGAAGAGCCAGGAGGGAAAGCCGTGCCTCATTGGAAAGCTCTTTGGCAGTCACTCACGTGGCCCCACAGCCCGTGGGGTTGCGGACTTTCCGGCAGCCGTCAGCCTCGGCGCCACCGGCGCCCACGTGGGACCGCTGCGCCAGCCTGCGAAGCATTTTCCGGTAGGGCCGCGGCTCTGGCGACAGCTCCCACGCCCGAAGAGCCAGGAGGGAAAGCCGTGCCTCGTTGGAAAGCTCTTTGGCAGCTGCTCGCATGGCCCCACAGCCCGTGGGGCTGCGGGCTTTCCGGAGGCCGTCAGCCTCGGCCCCACCGGCGCCCACGTTGCGCCGCCGCGCCAGCCTGCGAAGCATTTTCCGGTAGGGCCGCGGCTCTGGCGACAGCTCCCACGCCCGAAGAGCCAGGAGGGAAAGCCGTGCCTCATTGGAAAGCTCTTTGGCAGTCGCTCGCGTGGCCCCACAGCCCGTGGGGCTGCGGGCTTTGCGGCGGCCGTCAGCCTCGGCGCCACCGGCGCCCACCTGGCGCCGCCACGCCAGCCTGCGAAGCATTTTCCGGTAGGGCCGCGGCTCTGGCGACAGCTCCCACGCCCGAAGAGCCAGGAGGGAAAGCCGTGCCTCGTTGGAAAGCTCTTTGGCAGCCGCTCGCGTGGCCCCACAGCCCGTGGGGCTGCCTGCTTTGCGTCAGCCGGCAGCCTCGGCGACACCGGCGCCCACTTTGCGCCGCCGCGCCAGCCTGCGAAGCATTTTCCGGTAGGGCCGCGTCTCTGGCGACAGCTCCCACGCCCGAAGAGCCAGGAGGGAAAGCCGTGCCTCGTTGGAAAGCTCTTTGGCAGCCGCTCACATGACCCCACAGCCCGTGGGGCTGCGGGCTTTCTGGAGGCCGTCAGCCTCGGCGCCACCGGCGCCCACGTTGCGCAGCCGCGCCAGCCTGCGAAGCATTTTCCGGTAGGGCCGCGGCTCTGGGGACAGTTCCCACGCCCGAAGAGCCAGGAGGGAAAGCCGTGCCTCGTTGGAAAGCTCTTTGGCAGCCGCTCGCGTGGGCCCACAGCCCGTGGGGCTGCGGGCTTTCCGGCGGCCGTCAGCCTGCGCGACACCGGCGCCCAGGTGGGGCCGCCGCGCCAGCCTGCGAAGCATTTTCCGGTAGGGCCGCGGCTCTGGCGACAGCTCCCACGCCCGAAGAGCCAGGAGGGAAAGCCGTGCCTCGTTGGAAAGCTGTTTGGCAGCCGCTCACGTGGCCCCACAGCCCGTGGGGCTGCGGGCTTTGCAGCGGCCGTCAGCCTGGGCGACACCGGCGCCCAGGTGGGGCCGCCGCGCCAGCCTGCGAAGCATTTTCCGTAGGGCCGCGGCTCTGGCAACAGCTCCCACGCCCGAAGAGCCAGGAGGGAAAGCCGTGCCTCATTGGAAAGCTCTTTGGCAGCCGCTCGCGTGGCCCCACAGCCCGTGGGGCTGTGGGATTTCCAGCGGCCGTCAGCCTGGGCGACACCGGCGCCCACGTTGCGCCGCCGCGCCAGCCTGCGAAGCATTTTCCGGTAGGGCCGCGGCTCTGGAGACAGCTCCCACGCCCGAAGAGCCAGGAGGGAAAGCCGTGCCTCGTTGGAAAGCTCTTTGGCAGCCGCTCGCGTGGCCCCACAGCCCGTGGGGCTGTGGGCTTTCCGGCAGCCGTCAGCCTGGGCGCCACCGGCGCCCACGTGGCACCGCTGTACCAGCCTGCGAAGCATTTTCCAGTAGGGCCGCGGCTCTGGCGACAGCTCCCAAAGCCCGAAGAGCCAGGAGGGAAAGCCGTGCCTCGTTGGAAAGCTCTTTGGCAGCCGCTCGCGTGGCCCCACAGCCCGTGGGGTTGCGGGCTTTGCGGCGGCCGTCAGCCTCGGCGCCACCGGCGCCCACGTTGCGCCGCCGCGCCAGCCTGCGAAGCATTTTCCGGTAGGGCCGCTGCTCTGGCGACAGCTCCCACGGCCGAAGAGCCAGGAGGGAAAGCCGTGCCTCATTGGAAAGCTCTTTGGCAGCCGCTCGCGTGGCCCCACAGCCCATGGGGCTGCGGGCTTTGAGGCGGCCGTCAGCCTCGGCGCCACCGGCGCCCACGTCGGGCCGCCACGCCAGCCTGCGAAGCATTTTCCGGTAGGGCCGCGTCTCTGGCGACAGCTCCCACGCCCGAAGAGCCAGGAGGGAAAGCCGTGCCTCGTTGGAAAGCTCTTTGGCAGCCGCTCGCGTGGCCCCACAGCCCGTGGGGCTGCGGGCTTTGCGGCGGCCGCCAGCCTCGGCGACACCGGCACATAGGTGGGGCCGCCGCGCCAGCCTGCAAAGAATTTTCCGGTAGGGCCGCGGCTCTGGCGACAGCTCCCACGCCCGAAGAGCCAGGAGGGAAAGCCGTGCCTCGTTGGAAAGCTCTTTGGCAGCCGCTCGCGTGGCCCCACAGCCCGTGGGGCTGCGGGCTTTGCGGCGGCAGTCAGCCTCGGTGCCACCGGTGCCCACTTTGCGCCGCCGTGCCAGCCTGCGAAGCATTTTCCGGTAGGGCCGCGGCTCTGGCGACAGCTCCCCCGCCCGAAGAGCCAGGAGGGAAAGCCGTGCCTCGTTGGAAAGCTCTTTGGCAGCCGCTCGCGTGGCCCCACAGCCCATGGGGCTGCGGGCTTTGCGGCGGCCGTCAGCCTCGGTGCCACCGGCGCCCACGTTGAGCCGCCACGCCAGCCTGCGAAGCATTTTCCGGTAGGGCCATGGCTCTGGGGACAGCTCCCACGCCCGAAGAGCCAGGAGGGAAAGCCGTGCCTCGTTGGAAAGCTCTTTGGCAGACGCTCGCGTGGCCCCACAGCCCGTGGGGCTGCGGGCTTTGCGGCGGCCGTCAGCCTCGGCGCCACCGGCGGCCACGTTGCGCCGCCGCGCCAGCCTGCGAAGCATTTTCCGGTAGGGCCGCTGCTCTGGCGACAGCTCCCACGGCCGAAGAGCCAGGAGGGAAAGCCGTGCCTCATTGGAAAGCTCTTTGGCAGTGGCTCGCGTGGCCCCACAGCCCGTGGGGCTGCGGGCTTTCCGGCAGCCGTCAGCCTCGGCTCCACCGGCGCCCACGTGGCACCGCTGCACCAGCCTGCGAAGCATTTTCCGGTAGGGCCGCGGCTCTGGCGACAGCTCCCACGCCCGAAGAGCCAGGAGGGAAAGCCGGGCCTCATTGGAAAGCTCTTTGGCAGTCGCTCGCATGGCCCCACAGCCCGTGGGGCTGCGGGCTTTGCGGCGGCCGTCAGCCTCGGCGCCACCGGCGCCCACTTTGGGCCGCCGCGCCAGCCTGCGAAGCATTTTCCGGTAGGGCCGCGGCTCTGGCGACAGCTCCCACGCCCGAAGAGCCAGGAGGGAAAGCCGTGCCTCGTTGGAAAGCTCTTTGGCAGCCGCTCGCATGACCCCACAGCCTGTGGGGCTGCGGGCTTTCTGGAGGCCGTCAGCCTCGGCGCCGCCGGCGCCCACGTGGCGCCGCCGCGCCAGCCTGCGAAGCATTTTCCGGTAGGGCCGCGGCTCTGGCGACAGCTCCCCTGCCCGAAGAGCCAGGAGGGAAAGCCGTGCCTCGTTGGAAAGCTCTTTGGCAGCCGCTCGCGTGGCCCCACAGCCCATGGGGCTGCGGGCTTTGCGGCGGCCGTCAGCCTCGGCGCCACCGGCGCCCACGTTGAGCCGCCACGCCAGCCTGCGAAGCATTTTCCGGTAGGGCCATGGCTCTGGGGACAGCTCCCACGCCCGAAGAGCCAGGAGGGAAAGCCGTGCCTCGTTGGAAAGCTCTTTGGCAGACGCTCGCGTGGCCCCACAGCCCGTGGGGCTGCGGGCTTTGCGGCGGCCGTCAGCCTCGGCGCCACCGGCGGCCACGTTGCGCCGCCGCGCCAGCCTGCGAAGCATTTTCCGGTAGGGCCGCTGCTCTGGCGACAGCTCCCACGGCCGAAGAGCCAGGAGGGAAAGCCGTGCCTCATTGGAAAGCTCTTTGGCAGTGGCTCGCGTGGCCCCACAGCCCGTGGGGCTGCGGGCTTTCCGGCAGCCGTCAGCCTCGGCTCCACCGGCGCCCACGTGGCACCGCTGCACCAGCCTGCGAAGCATTTTCCGGTAGGGCCGCGGCTCTGGCGACAGCTCCCACGCCCGAAGAGCCAGGAGGGAAAGCCGGGCCTCATTGGAAAGCTCTTTGGCAGTCGCTCGCATGGCCCCACAGCCCGTGGGGCTGCGGGCTTTGCGGCGGCCGTCAGCCTCGGCGCCACCGGCGCCCACTTTGGGCCGCCGCGCCAGCCTGCGAAGCATTTTCCGGTAGGGCCGCGGCTCTGGCGACAGCTCCCACGCCCGAAGAGCCAGGAGGGAAAGCCGTGCCTCGTTGGAAAGCTCTTTGGCAGCCGCTCGCATGACCCCACAGCCTGTGGGGCTGCGGGCTTTCTGGAGGCCGTCAGCCTCGGCGCCGCCGGCGCCCACGTGGCGCCGCCGCGCCAGCCTGCGAAGCATTTTCCGGTAGGGCCGCGGCTCTGGCGACAGCTCCCACGCCCGAAGAGCCAGGAGGGAAAGCCGTGCCTCGTTGGAAAGCTCTTTGGCAGCCGCTCGCGTGGCCCCACAGCCCGTGGGGCTGCAGGCTTTCCGGACGCCGTCAGCCTCGGCGCCACCGGCGCCCACGTTGCGCCGCCGCGCCAGCCTGCGAAGCATTTTCCGGTAGGGCCGCAGCTCTGGCGACAGCTCCCACGCCCGAAGAGCCAGGAGGGAAAGCCATGCCTCGTTGGAAAGCTCTTTGGCAGCCGCTCGCGTGGCCCCACAGCCCATGGGGCTGCGGGCTTTGCGGCGGCCGTCAGCCTCGGCGCCACCGGCGCCCACGTTGAGCCGCCACGCCAGCCTGCGAAGCATTTTCCGGTAGGGCCATGGCTCTGGGGACAGCTCCCACGCCCGAAGAGCCAGGAGGGAAAGCCGTGCCTCGTTGGAAAGCTCTTTGGCAGTCACTCGCGTGGCCCCACAGCCCGTGGGGCTGCGGGCTTTGCGGCGGCCGTCAGCCTCGGCGCCACCGGCGCCCACGTTGCGCCGCCGCGCCAGCCTGCGAAGCATTTTCCGGTAGGGCCGCTGCTCTGGCGACAGCTCCCACGGCCGAAGAGCCAGGAGGGAAAGCCGTGCCTCGTTGGAAAGCTCTTTGGCAGCCGCTCACGTGGCCCCACAGCCCATGGAGCTGCGGGCTTTGCGGCGGCCGTCAGCCTCGGCGCCACCGGCGCCCACTTTGCGCCGCCGCACCAACCTGCGAAGCATTTTCCGGTAGGGCCGCGGCTCTGGCGACAGCTCCCACGCCCGAAGAGCCAGGAGGGAAAGCCGTGCCTCGTTGGAAAGCTCTTTGGCAGCCGCTCGCGTGGCCCCACAGCCCGTGGGGCTGCGGGCTTTTCGTCAGCCGGCAGCCTCGGTGACACCAGTGCCCACGTGGTGCTGCCGCGCCAGCCTGCAAAGCATTTTCCGGTAGGGCGGCGGCTCTGGCGACAGCTCCCACGCCCGAAGAGCCAGGAGGGAAAGCCGTGCCTCGTTGGAAAGCTCTTTGGCAGCCGCTCGCATGGACCCACAGCCCGTGGGGCTGCGGGCTTTCCGGCGGCCGTCAGCCTGGGCGACACCGGCGCCCACGTGGCGCCGCCGCGCCAGCCTGCGAAGCATTTTCAGGTAGGGCCGCAGCTCTGGCGACAGCTCCCACGGCCGAAGAGCCAGGAGGGAAAGCCGTGCCTCGTTGGAAAGCTCTTTGGCAGCTGCTCGCATGGCCCCACAGCCCGTGGGGCTGCGGGGTTTGCGGCGGCCTTCAGCCTGGGCGCCACCGGCGCCCACGTGGCACCGCTGCACCAGCCTGCGAAGCATTTTCCGGTAGGGCCGCGGCTCTGGCGACAGCTCCCACGCCCGAAGAGCCAGGAGGGAAAGCCGTGCCTCGTTGGAAAGCTCTTTGGCAGCCGCTCGCGTGGCCCCACAGCCCATGGAGCTGCGGGCTTTGCGGCGGCCGTCAGCCTCGGCGCCACCGGCGCCCACTTTGCGCCGCCGCGCCAACCTGCGAAGCATTTTCCGGTAGGGCCGCGGCTCTGGCGACAGCTCCCACGCCCGAAGAGCCAGGAGGGAAAGCCGTGCCTCGTTGGAAAGCTCTTTGGCAGCCGCTCGCGTGGCCCCACAGCCCGTGGGGCTGCGGGCTTTTCGTCAGCTGGCAGCCTCGGCGACACCGGTGCCCACGTGGCGCTGCCGCGCCAGCCTGCAAAGCATTTTCCGGTAGGGCGGCGGCTCTGGCGACAGCTCCCACGCCCGAAGAGCCAGGAGGGAAAGCCGTGCCTCGTTGGAAAGCTCTTTGGCAGCCGCTCGCATGGACCCACAGCCCGTGGGGCTGCGGGCTTTGCGGCGGCCGTCAGCCTCGGCGCCATGGGCGCCCAGGTGGGGCCGCCGCGCCAGCCTGCGAAGCATTTTCCGGTAGGGCGACGGCTCTGGCGACAGTTCCCCCGCCCGAAGAGCCAGGAGGGAAAGCCGTGCCTCGTTGGAAAGCTCTTTGGCAGCCGCTCGCGTGGCCCCACAGCCCATCGGGCTGCGGGCTTTCCGGCAGCCGTCAGCCTCGGCGCCACCGGCGCCAACATGGCACCGCTGCACCAGCCTGTGAAGCATTTTCCGGTAGGGCCGCGGCTCTGGCGACAGCTCCCACGCCCGAAGAGCCAGGAGGGAAAGCCGTGCCTCATTGGAAAGCTCTTTGGCAGTCACTCACGTGGCTCCACAGCCCGTGGGGCTCCGGACTTTCCGGCGGCCGTCAGCCTCAGCGCCACCGGCGCCCACGTGGGACCGCTGCGCCAGCCTGCGAAGCATTTTCCGGTAGGGCCACGGCTCTGGCGACAGCTCCCACGCCCGAAGAGCCAGGAGGGAAAGCCATGCCTCGTTGGAAAGCTCTTTGGCAGCTGCTCGCATGGCCCCACAGCCCGTGGGGCTGCGGGCTTTCCGGACGCCGTCAGCCTCGGCGCCACCGGCGCCCACGTTGCGCCGCCGCGCCAGCCTGCGAAGCATTTTCCGGTATGGCCGCGGCTCTGGCGACAGCTCCCACGCCCGAAGAGCCAGGAGGGAAAGCCATGCCTCGTTGGAAAGCTCTTTGGCAGCCGCTCGCGTGGCCCCACAGCCCGTGGGGCTGCGGGCTTTCCGGCAGCCGTCAGCCTCGGCGCCACCGGCGCCCACGTGGCACCGCTGCACCAGCCTGCAAAGCATTTTCCGGTAGGGCCGCGGCTCTGGCGACAGCTCCCACGCCCGAAGAGCCAGGAGGGAAAGCCGTGCCTCGTTGGAAAGCTCTTTGGCAGCCGCTCGCATGGCCCCACAGCGCGTGGGGCTGCGGGATTTCCGGCGGCCGTCAGCCTCGGCGCCATGGGCGCCCAGGTGGCGCCGCCGCGCCAGCCTGCGAAGCATTTTCTGGTAGGGCCGCGGCTCTGGCGACAGCTCCCACGCCCGAAGAGCCAGGAGGGAAAGCCGTGCCTCGTTGGAAAGCTCTTTGGCAGCCGCTCGCGTGGCCCCACAGCCCGTGGGGCTGCGGGCTTTCTGGCAGCCGTCAGCCTCGGCGCCACCGGCGCCCACGTGGCACCGCTGCACCAGCCTGCGAAGCATTTTCCAGTAGGGCCGCGGCTCTGGCGACAGCTCCCAAAGCCCGAAAAGCCAGGAGGGAAAGCCGTGCCTCGTTGGAAAGCTCTTTGGCAGTCACTCACGTGGCCCCACAGCTCGTGGGGCTGCGGACTTTCCGGCGGCCGTCAGCCTCGGCACCACCGGCGCCCACGTCGGGCCGCCGCGCCAGCCTGCAAAACATTTTCCGGTACGGCCGCGGCTCTGGTGACAGCTCCCACGCCCGAAGAGCCAGGAGGGAAAGCCGTGCCTCGTTGGAAAGCTCTTTGGCAGCCGCTCGCGTGGCCCCACAGCCCATGGAGCTGCGGGCTTTGCGGCGGCCGTCAGCCTCGGCGCCACCGGCGCCCACTTTGCGCCGCCGCGCTAACCTGCGAAGCATTTTCCGGTAGGGCCGCGGCTCTGGCGACAGCTCCCACACCCGAAGAGCCCGGAGGGAAAGCCGTGCCTCGTTGGAAATCTCTTTGGCAGCCGCTCGCGTGGCCCCACAGCCCGTGGGGCTGCGGGCTTTTCGTCAGCCGGCAGCCTCGGCGACACCGGTGCCCACGTGGCGCTGCCGCGCCAGCCTGCAAAGCATTTTCCGGTAGGGCGGCGGCTCTGGCGACAGCTCCCACGCCCGAAGAGCAAGGAGGGAAAGCCGTGCCTCGTTGGAAAGCTCTTTGGCAGCCGCTCGCATGGACCCACAGCCCGTGGGGCTGCGGGCTTTGCGGCGGCCGTCAGCCTCGGCGCCATGGGCGCCCACGTGGGGCCGCCGCGCCAGCCTGCGAAGCATATTCCGGTAGGGCGACGGCTCTGGCGACAGTTCCCACGCCCGAAGAGCCAGGAGGGAAAGCCGTGCCTCGTTGGAAAGCTCTTTGGCAGCCGCTCGCGTGGCCCCACAGCCCGTGGGGCTGCGGGCTTTCCGGCAGCCGTCAGCCTCGGCGCCACCGGCGCCCACGTGGCGCCGCCGCGCCAGCCTGCAAAGCATTTTCCGGTAGGGCCGCGGCTCTGGCGACAGCTCCCACGCCCGAAGAGCCAGGAGGGAAAGCCGTGCCTCGTTGGAAAGCTCTTTGGCAGCCGCTCGCGTGGCCCCACAGCCCGTGGGGCTGCGGGCTTTGCGGCGGCCGTCAGCCTCGGCGCCACCGGCGCCCACGTGGCGCCGCCACGCCAGCCTGCGAAGCATTTTCCTGTAGGGCCACGGCTCTGGTGACAGCTCCCACGCCCGAAGAGCCAGGAGGGAAAGCCGTGCCTCGTTGGAAAGCTCTTTGGCAGCCGCTCGCGTGGCCCCACAGCCCGTGGGGCTGCGGGCTTTGTGGCGGCCGTCAGCCTCGGCGCCACCGGCGCCCACGTTGCGCCGCCGCGCCAGCCTGCGAAGCATTTTCCGGTAGGGCCGCGGCTCTGGCGACAGCTCCCACGCCCGAAGAGCCAGGAGGGAAAGCCGTGTCTCCTTGGAAAGCTCTTTGGCAGTCGCTCGCGTGGCCCCACAGCCCGTGGGGCTGCGGGCTTTGCGGCGGCCTTCAGCCTCGGCGCCACCGGCGCCCACGTGGCACCGCTGCACCAGCCTGCGAAGCATTTTCCGGTAGGGCCGCGGCTCTGGCGACAGCTCCCACGCCCGAAGAGCCAGGAGGGAAAGCCGTGCCTCATTGGAAAGCTCTTTGGCAGTCACTCACGTGGCCCCACAGCCCGTGGGGCTGCGGACTTTCCGGCGGCCGTCAGCCTCGGCACCACCGGCGCCCACGTCGGGCCGCCGCGCCAGCCTGCAAAACATTTTCCGGTAGGGCCGCGGCTCTGGTGACAGCTCCCACGCCCGAAGAGCCAGGAGGGAAAGCCGTGCCTCGTTGGAAAGCTCTTTGGCAGCCGCTCGCGTGGCCCCACAGCCCGTGGGGCTGCGGGCTTTTCGTCAGCCGGCAGCCTCGGCGACACCGGTGCCCACGTGGCGCTGCCGCGCCAGCCTGCAAAGCATTTTCCGGTAGGGCCGCGGCTCTGGCGACAGCTCCCACGCCCGAAGAGCCAGGAGGGAAAGCCGTGCCTCGTTGGAAAGCTCTTTGGCAGCCGCTCGCATGGACCCACAGCCCGTGGGGCTGCGGGCTTTGCGGCGGCCGTCAGCCTCGGCGCCATGGGCGCCCCCGTGGGGCCGCCGCGCCAGCCTGCGAAGCATTTTCCGGTAGGGCGACGGCTCTGGCGACAGTTCCCACGCCCGAAGAGCCAGGAGGGAAAGCCGTGCCTCGTTGGAAAGCTCTTTGGCAGCCGCTCGCGTGGCCCCACAGCCCGTGGGGCTGCGGGCTTTCCGGCAGCCGTCAGCCTCGGCGCCACCGGCGCCCACGTGGCGCCGCCGCGCCAGCCTGCAAAGCATTTTCCGGTAGGGCCGCGGCTCTGGCGACAGCTCCCACGCCCGAAGAGCCAGGAGGGAAAGCCGTGCCTCGTTGGAAAGCTCTTTGGCAGCCGCTCGCGTGGCCCCACAGCCCGTGGGGCTGCGGGCTTTCCGGCGGCCGTCAGCCTCGGCGCCACCGGCGCCCACGTGGCGCCGCCACGCCAGCCTGCGAAGCATTTTCCTGTAGGGCCACGGCTCTGGTGACAGCTCCCACGCCCGAAGAGCCAGGAGGGAAAGCCGTGCCTCGTTGGAAAGCTCTTTGGCAGCCGCTCGCGTGGCCCCACAGCCCGTGGGGCTGCGGGCTTTGTGGCGGCCGTCAGCCTCGGCGCCACCGGCGCCCACGTTGCGCCGCCGCGCCAGCCTGCGAAGCATTTTCCGGTAGGGCCGCGGCTCTGGCGACAGCTCCCACGCCCGAAGAGCCAGGAGGGAAAGCCGTGCCTCGTTGGAAAGCTCTTTGGCAGTCGCTCGCGTGGCCCCACAGCCCGTGGGGCTGCGGGCTTTGCGGCGGCCGTCAGCCTCGGCGCCACCGGCGCCCACTTCGGGCCGCCGCGCCCGCCTGCGAAGCATTTTCCGGTAGGGCCGCGGCTCTGGCGACAGCTCCCACGCCCGAAGAGCCATGAGGGAAAGCCGTGCCTCGTTGCAAAGCTTTTTGGCAGCCGCTCGCGTGGCCCCACAGCCCGTGGGGCTGCGGGCTTTGCGGCGGCCGTCAGCCTCGGCGCCACCGGCGCCCACTTTGCGCCGCCGCGCCAACCTGCGAAGCATTTTCCGGTAGGGCCGCGGCTCTGGCGACAGCTCCCACGCCCGAAGAGCCAGGAGGGAAAGCCGTGCCTCGTTGGAAAGCTCTTTGGCAGCCGCTCGCGTGGCCCCACAGCCCGTGGGGCTGCGGACTTTCCGGCGGCCGTCAGCCTCGGCACCACCGGCGCCCACGTCGGGCCGCCGCGCCAGCCTGCGAAGCATTTTCCGGTAGGGCCGCGTCTCTGGTGACAGCTCCCACGCCCGAAGAGCCAGGAGGGAAAGCCGTGCCTCGTTGGAAAGCTCTTTGGCAGACGCTCGCGTGGCCCCACAGCCCGTGGGGCTGCGGGCTTTGCGGCGGCCTTCAGCCTCGGCGCCACCGGCGCCCACTTTGCGCCGCCGCGCCAACCTGCGAAGCATTTTCCGGTAGGGCCGCGGCTCTGGCGACAGCTCCCACGCCCGAAGAGCTAGGAGGGAAAGCCGTGCCTCGTTGGAAAGCTCTTTGGCAGCCGCTCGCGTGGCCCCACAGCCCGTGGGGCTGCGGGCTTTTCGTCAGCCGGCAGCCTCGGCGACACCGGTGCCCACGTGGCGCTGCCGCGCCAGCCTGCAAAGCATTTTCCGGTAGGGCCGCGGCTCTGGCGACAGCTCCCACGCCCGAAGAGCCAGGAGGGAAAGCCGTGCCTCGTTGGAAAGCTCTTTGGCAGCCGCTCGCATGGACCCACAGCCCGTGGGGCTGCGGGCTTTGCGGCGGCCGTCAGCCTCGGCGCCATGGGCGCCCCCGTGGGGCCGCCGCGCCAGCCTGCGAAGCATTTTCCGGTAGGGCGACGGCTCTGGCGACAGTTCCCACGCCCGAAGAGCCAGGAGGGAAAGCCGTGCCTCGTTGGAAAGCTCTTTGGCAGCCGCTCGCGTGGCCCCACAGCCAGTGGGGCTGCGGGCTTTCCGGCGGCCGTCAGCCTCGGCGCCACCGGCGCCCACGTGGGACCGCTGCGCCAGCCTGCGAAGCATTTTCCTGTAGGGCCACGGCTCTGGTGACAGCTCCCACGCCCGAAGAGCCAGGAGGGAAAGCCGTGCCTCGTTGGAAAGCTCTTTGGCAGCCGCTCGCGTGGCCCCACAGCCCGTGGGGCTGCGGGCTTTGCGGCGGCCGTCAGCCTCGGCGCCACCGGCGCCCACGTGTCACCGCTGCACCAGCCTGCGAAGCATTTTCCAGTAGGGCCGCGGCTCTGGCGACAGCTCCCAAAGCCCGAAGAGCCAGGAGGGAAAGCCGTGCCTCGTTGGAAAGACCTTTGGCAGTCGCTCGCGTGGCCCCACATCCCGTGGGGCTGCGGGCTTTCCGGCGGCCGTCAGCCTCGGCGCCACCGGCGCCCACGTGGCGCCGCCGCGCCAGCCTGCGAAGCATTTTCTAGTAGGGCCGCGTCTCTGGCGACAGCTCCCACGCCCGAAGAGCCAGGAGGGAAAGCCGTGCCTCGTTGGAAAGCTCTTTGGCAGCTGCTCGCATGGCCCCACAGCCCGTGGGGCTGCGGGCTTTGCGGCGGCCTTCAGCCTGGGCGCCACCGGCGCCCACGTGGCACCGCTGCACCAGCCTGCGAAGCATTTTCCGGTAGGGCCGCGGCTCTGGCGACAGCTCCCACGCCCGAAGAGCCAGGAGGGAAAGCCGTGCCTCATTGGAAAGCTCTTTGGCAGTCACTCACGTGGCCCCACAGCCCGTGGGGCTGCGGACTTTCCGGCGGCCGTCAGCCTCGGCACCACCGGCGCCCACGTCGGGCCGCCGCGCCAGCCTGCAAAACATTTTCCGGTAGGGCCGCGGCTCTGGTGACAGCTCCCACGCCCGAAGAGCCAGGAGGGAAAGCCGTGCCTCGTTGGAAAGCTCTTTGGCAGCCGCTCGCGTGGCCCCACAGCCCGTGGTGCTGCGGGCTTTGCGGCGGCCGTCAGCCTCGGCGCCACCGGCGCCCACGTGGCGTCGCCGCGCCAGCCTGCGAAGCATTTTCCGGTAGGGCCGCGGCTCTGGCGACAGCTCCCACGCCCGAAGAGCCAGGAGGGAAAGCCGTGCCTCGTTGGAAAGCTCTTTGGCAGCCGCTCGCGTGGCCCCACAGCCCGTGGGGCTGCGGGCTTTTCGTCAGCCGTCAGCCTCGGCGACACCGGTGCCCACGTGGCGCTGCCGCGCCAGCCTGCAAAGCATTTTCCGGTAGGGCCGCGGCTCTGGCGACAGCTCCCATGCCCGAAGAGCCAGGAGGGAAAGCCGTGCCTCGTTGGAAAGCTCTTTGGCAGCCGCTCGCATGGCCCCACAGCCCATGGGGCTGCGGGCTTTGCGGCGGCCTTCAGCCTGGGCGCCACCGTCACCCACGTGGGGCCGCTGCGCCAGCCTGCGAAGCATTTTCTAGTAGGGCCGCGTCTCTGGCGACAGCTCCCACGCCCGAAGAGCCAGGAGGGAAAGCCGTGCCTCGTTGGAAAGCTCTTTGGCAGCCGCTCGCGTGGCCCCACAGCCCGTGGGGCTGCGGGCTTTGCGGCGGCCGTCAGCCTCGGCGCCACCGGCGCCCACGTGGCGCCGCCACGCCAGCCTGCGAAGCATTTTCCTGTAGGGCCACGGCTCTGGCGACAGCTCCCACGCCCGAAGAGCCAGGAGGGAAAGCCGTGCCTCGTTGGAAAGCTCTTTGGCAGCCGCTCGCGTGGCCCCACAGCCCGTGGGGCTGCGGGCTTTGCGGCGGCCGTCAGCCTCGGCGCCACCGGCGCCCACGTTGCGCCGCCGTGCCAGCCTGCGAAGCATTTTCCGGTAGGGCCGCGGCTCTGGCGAAAGCTCCCACGCCCGAAGAGCCAGGAGGGAAAGCCGTGTCTCCTTGGAAAGCTCTTTGGCAGTCGCTCGCGTGGCCCCACAGCCCGTGGGGCTGCGGGCTTTGCGGCGGCCGTCAGCCTCAGCGCCACCGGCGCCCACGTCGGGCCGCCGCGCCCGCCTGCGAAGCATTTTCCGGTAGGGCCGCGGCTCTGGCGACAGCTCCCTTACCCGAAGAGCCATGAGGGAAAGCCGTGCCTCGTTGCAAAGCTCTTTGGCAGCTGCTCGCGTGGCCCCACAGCCCGTGCGGCTGCGGGCTTTGCGGCAGCCGTCAGCCTCGGCGACACTGGCGCCCAGGTGGGGCCGCTGTGCCAGCCTGCGAAGCATTTTCCGGTAGGGCTGCGTCTCTGGCGACAGCTCCCACGGCCGAAGAGCCAGGAGGGAAAGCCGTGCCTCGTTGGAAAGCTCTTTGGCAGCCGCTCACGTGGCCCCACAGCCCGTGGGGCTGCGGGCTTTCCGGCGGCTGTCAGCCTCGGCGCCACCGGCGCCCATTTGGCGCCGCCGCGCTAGCCTGCGAAGAATTTTCCAGTAGGGCCACAGCTCTGGCGACAGCTCCCACGCCCGAAGAGCCAGGAGGGAAAGCCGTGCCTCGTTGGAAAGATCTTTGGCAGCCGCTCGCGTGGCCCCACAGCCCGTGGGGCTGCGGGCTTTCCGGCGGCCGTCAGCCTCAGCGCCTCCGGCGCCCACGTGGCGCCGCTGCGCCAGCCTGCGAAGCATTTTCCGGTAGGGCCGCGTCTCTGGCGACAGCTCCCACGCCCGAAGAGCCAGGAGGGAAAGCCGTGCCTCGTTGGAAAGCTCTTTGGCAGCCACTCGCATGGACCCACAGCCCGTGGGGCTGCGGGCTTTGCGGCGGCTGTCAGCCTCGTCGCCACCGGCGCCCACGTGGCGCCTCGCGCCAGCCTGCAAAGCATTTTCCGGTAGGGCTGCAGCTCTGGCGACAGCTCCCACGCCCGAAGAGCCAGGAGGGAAAGCCGTGCCTCGTTGCAAAGCTCTTTGGCAGCTGCTCGCGTGGCCCCACAGCCCGTGGGGCTGCGGGCTTTGCGGCAGCCGTCAGCTTCGGCGACACTGGCGCCCAGGTGGGGCCGCTGTGCCAGCCTGCGAAGCATTTTCCGGTAGGGCTGCGTCTCTGGCGACAGCTCCCACGCCCGAAGAGCCAGGAGGGAAAGCCGTGCCTCGTTGGAAAGCTCTTTGGCAGCCGCTCACGTGGCCCCACAGCCCGTGGGGCTGCGGGCTTTCCAGCGGCTGTCAGCCTGGGCGACACCGGCGCCTTGGTGGGGCCGCCGCGCCAGCCTGCGAAGCATTTTCCGGTAGGGCCGCGGCTCTGGCGACAGCTCCCACGCCCGAAGAGCCAGGAGGGAAAGCCGTGCCTCGTTGGAAAGCTCTTTGGCAGCCGCTCGCGTGGCCCCACAGCCCGTGGGGCTGCGGGCTTTCCGGCGGCTGTCAGCCTCGGCGCCACTGGCACCCACGTGGGGCCGCTGCGCCAGCCTGCGAAGCACTTTCCGGTAGGGCCGCGGCTCTGGCGACAGCTCCCACGCCCGAAGAGTCAGGAGGGAAACCCGTGCCTCGTTGTAAAGCTCTTTGGCAGCCGCTCGCGTGGCCCCACAGCCCGTGGGGCTGCGGGCTTTGCGGCAGCCGTCAGCCTCGGCGCCACTGGCACCCACGTGGGGCCGCTGCGCCAGCCTGCGAAGCATTTTCCCGTAGGGCCGCGGCTCTGGCGACAGCTCCCACGCCCGAAGAGCCAGGAGGGAAAGCCGTGCCTCATTGGAAAGCTCTTTGGCAGCCGCTCGCATGGCCCCACAGCCCGTGGGGCTGCGGACTTTGTGGCGGCCGTCAGCCTCGGCGCCACCGGCGCCCACGTGGTGCCGCCGCGCCAGCCTGCGAAGCATTTTGCGGTAGGGCCGCGGCTCTGGCGACAGCTCCCACGCCCGAAGAGCCAGGAGGGAAAGCCATTCCTCGTTGGAAAGCTCTTTGTCAGCCGCTCGCATGGCCCCACAGCCCGTGGGGCTGCGGGCTTTCCGGCGGCCGTCAGCCTGGGCGACACCGGTGCCCACGTGTGGCCGCCGCTCAGCCTGCGAAGCATTTTCCAGTAGGGCCACGGCTCTGGCGACAGCTCCCACGCCCGAAGAGCCAGGAGGGAAAGCCGTGCCTCGTTGGAAAGCTCTTTGGCAGCCGCTCGCGTGGCCCTACAGCCCGTGGGGCTGCGGGCTTTCCAGCGGCCGTCAGCCTGGGCGACACCGGCGCCTTGGTGGGGCCGCCGCGCCAGCCTGCGAAGCATTTTCCGGTAGGGCCGCGTCTCTGGCGACAGCTCCCACGGCCGAAGAGCCAGGAGGGAAAGCCGTGCCTCGTTGGAAAGCTCTTTGGCAGCCGCTCGCGTGGCCCCACAGCCCGTGGGGCTGCGGGCTTTCCAGCGGCCGTCAGCCTGGGCGACACCGGCGCCTTGGTGGGGCCGCCGCGCCAGCCTGCGAAGCATTTTCCGGTAGGGCCGCGGCTCTGGCGACAGCTCCCACGCCCGAAGAGCCAGGACGGAAAGCCGTGCCTCGTTGGAAAGCTCTTTGGCAGTCGCTCGCATGGCCCCACAGCCCGTGGGGCTGCGGGCTTTGCGGCGGCCGTCAGCCTGGGCGCCACCGGCGCCCACGTGGCGCCGCCGCGCCATCCTGCAAAGAATTTTCCGGTAGGGCCGCGGCTCTGGCGACAGCTCCCACGGCCGAAGAGCCAGGAGGGAAAGCCGTGCCTCGTTGGAAAGCTCTTTGGCAGCCGCTCGCATGGCCCCACAGCCCGTGCGGCTGCGGACTTTGTGGCGGCCGTCAGCCTCGGCGCCACCGGCGCCCACGTGGTGCCGCCGCGCCAGCCTTCGAAGCATTTTCCGGTAGGGCCGCGGCTCTGGCGACAGCTCCCACGCCCGAAGAGCCAGGAGGGAAAGCCATTCCTCGTTGGAAAGCTCTTTGGCAGCCGCTCGCATGGCCCCACAGCCCGTGGGGCTGCGGGCTTTCCGGCGGCCGTCAGCCTGGGCGACACCGGCGCCCAAATCGGGCCGCCGCGCCAGCCTGCGAAGCATTTTCCGGTAGGGCCGCGGCTCTGGCGACAGCTCCCACGCCCGAAGAGCCAGGAGGGAAAGCCGTGCCTCGTTGGAAAGCTCTTTGGCCGCCGCTCACGTGGCCCCACAGCCCGTGGGGCTGCGGGCTTTGCGGCGGCCGTCAGCCTCGCGCCACCGACACCCACTTGGCACCGCCGCGCCAGCCTGCGAAGCATTTTCTGGTAGGGCCGCGTATCTGGCGACAGCTCCCACGCCCGAAGAGCCAGGAGGGAAAGCCGTGCCTCGTTGGAAAGCTCTTTGGCAGCCGCTCGCGTGGCCCCACAGCCCATGGGGCTGCGGGCTTTGCGGCGGCCATCAGGCTCGGCGAAACCGGCGCCCACGTGGCGCCGCCGCGCCAGCCTGCAAAGCATTTTCCGGTAGGGCCGCGGCTCTGGCGACAGCTCCCACGCCCGAAGAGCCAGGAGGGAAAGCCGTGCCTCGTTGGAAAGCTCTTTGGCAGCCGCTCGTGTGGCCCCACAGCCCGTGGGGCTGCGGGCTTTGCGGCGGCCGTCAGCCTGGGCGCCACCGGCGCCCACGTCGGGCCGCCGCGCCAGCCTGCGAAGCATTTTCCGGTAGGGCCGCGGCTCGGGCGACAGCTCCCACGCCCGAAGAGCCAGGAGGGAAAGCCGTGACTCGTTGGAAAGCTCTTTGGCAGCCGCTCGCATGGCCCTAAAGCCCGTGGGGCTGCGGGCTTTCCAGCGGCTGTCAGCCTCGGCGCCACCGGCGCCCACGTGGCACGACCGCGCCAGCTTGCGAAGCATTTTCCGGTAGGGCCGCGGCTCTGGCGACAGCTCCCACGCCTGAAGAGCCAGGAGGGAAAGCCGTGCCTCGTTGGAAAGCTCTTTGGCAGCCGCTCGCGTGGCCCCACAGCCCATGGGGCTGCGGGCTTTGCGGCGGCCGTCAGCCTGGGCGACACCGGCGCCCATGTGGGGCCGCTGCGCCAGCCTGCGAAGCATTTTCCGGTAGGGCCGCGGCTCTGGCGACAGCTCCCACGCCCGAAGAGCCAGGAGGGAAAGCCGTGCCTCGTTGGAAAGCTCTTTGGCAGCCGCTCGCGTGGCCCCACAGCCCATGGGGCTGCGGGCTTTGCGGCGGCCGTCAGCCTCAGTGCCACCGGCGCCCACGTGGCACCGCCGCGCCAGGCTGCGAAGCATTTTCCGGTAGGGCCGCGGCTCTGGCGACAGCTCCCACGCCCGAAGAGCCAGGAGGGAAAGCCGTGCCTCGTTGGAAAGCTCTTTGGCAGCCACTCGCGTGGCCCCACAGCCCGTGGGGCTGCGGGCTTTCCGGCGGCTGTCATCCTCGGCGCCACCGGCGCCCATTTGGCGCCGCCGCGCTAGCCTGCGAAGAATTTTCCAGTAGGGCCGCGGCTCTGGCGACAGCTCCCACGCCCGAAGAGCCAGGAGGGAAAGCCGTGCCTCGTTGGAAAGCTCTTTGGCAGCCGCTCGCGTGGCCCCACAGCCCGTGGGGCTGCGGGCGTTCCGGCAGCCGTCAGCCTCGGCGCCAGCGGCGCCCACGTGTCACCGCTGCACCAGCCTGCGAAGCATTTTCCAGTAGGGCCGCGGCTCTGGCGACAGCTCCCAAAGCCCGAAGAGCCAGGAGGGAAAGCCGTGCCTCGTTGGAAAGACCTTTTGCAGCCGCTCGCGTGGCCCCACAGCCCGTGGGGCTGCGGGCTTTCCGGCGGCCGTCAGCCTCGGCGCCACCGGCGCCCACGTGGCGCCGCCGCGCCAGCCTGCGAAGCATTTTCTAGTAGGGCCGCGTCTCTGGCGACAGCTCCCACGCCCGAAGAGCCAGGAGGGAAAGCCGTGCCTCGTTGGAAAGCTCTTTGGCAGCTGCTCGCATGGCCCCACAGCCCGTGGGGCTGCGGGCTTTGCGGCGGCCGTCAGCCTGGGCGCCACCGGCGCCCACGTGGCACCGCTGCACCAGCCTGCGAAGCATTTTCCGGTAGGGCCGCGGCTCTGGCGACAGCTCCCACGCCCGAAGAGCCAGGAGGGAAAGCCGTGCCTCATTGGAAAGCTCTTTGGCAGTCACTCACGTGGCCCCACAGCCCGTGGGGCTGCGGACTTTCCGGCGGCCGTCAGCCTCGGCACCACCGGCGCCCACGTCGGGCCGCCGCGCCAGCCTGCAAAACATTTTCCGGTAGGGCCGCGGCTCTGGTGACAGCTCCCACGCCCGAAGAGCCAGGAGGGAAAGCCGTGCCTCGTTGGAAAGCTCTTTGGCAGCCGCTCGCATGGCCCCACAGCCCGTGGGGCTGCGGGCTTTGCGGCGGCCGTCAGCCTCGGCGCCACCGGCGCCCACGTGGCGCCGCCGCGCCAGCCTGCGAAGCATTTTCCGGTAGGGCCGCGGCTCTGGCGACAGCTCCCACGCCCGAAGAGCCAGGAGGGAAAGCCGTGCCTCGTTGGAAAGCTCTTTGGCAGCCGCTCGCGTGGCCCCACAGCCCGTGGGGCTGCGGGCTTTGCGGCGGCCGTCAGCCTGGGCGCCACCGGCGCCCACGTCGGGCCGCCGCGCCAGCCTGCGAAGCATTTTCCGGTAGGGCCGCGGCTCGGGCGACAGCTCCCACGCCCGAAGAGCCAGGAGGGAAAGCCGTGACTCGTTGGAAAGCTCTTTGGCAGCCGCTCGCATGGCCCTAAAGCCCGTGGGGCTGCGGGCTTTCCAGCGGCTGTCAGCCTCGGCGCCACCGGCGCCCACGTGGCACGACCGCGCCAGCTTGCGAAGCATTTTCCGGTAGGGCCGCGGCTCTGGCGACAGCTCCCACGCCCGAAGAGCCAGGAGGGAAAGCCGTGCCTCGTTGGAAAGCTCTTTGGCAGCCGCTCGCGTGGCCCCACAGCCAGTGGGGCTGCGGGCTTTGCGGCGGCCGTCAGCCTCGGCACCACCGGCGCCCACGTGGCACCGCCGCGCCAGCCTGCGAAGCATTTTCCGGTAGGGCCGCGGCTCTGGCGACAGCTCCCACGCCCGAAGAGCCAGGAGGGAAAGCCGTGCCTCGTTGGAAAGCTCTTTGGCAGCCGCTCGCGTGGCCCCACAGCCCATGGGGCTGCGGGCTTTGCGGCGGCCGTCAGCCTCAGTGCCACCGGCGCCCACGTGGCACCGCCGCGCCAGGCTGCGAAGCATTTTCCGGTAGGGCCGCGGCTCTGGCGACAGCTCCCACGCCCGAAGAGCCAGGAGGGAAAGCCGTGCCTCGTTGGAAAGCTCTTTGGCAGCCACTCGCGTGGCCCCACAGCCCGTGGGGCTGCGGGCTTTCCGGCGGCTGTCATCCTCGGCGCCACCGGCGCCCATTTGGCGCCGCCGCGCTAGCCTGCGAAGAATTTTCCAGTAGGGCCGCGGCTCTGGCGACAGCTCCCACGCCCGAAGAGCCAGGAGGGAAAGCCGTGCCTCGTTGGAAAGCTCTTTGGCAGCCGCTCGCGTGGCCCCACAGCCCGTGGGGCTGCGGGCTTTCCGGCAGCCGTCAGCCTCGGCGCCAGCGGCGCCCACGTGTCACCGCTGCACCAGCCTGCGAAGCATTTTCCGGTAGGGCCGCGGCTCTGGCGACAGCTCCCACGCCCGAAGAGCCAGGAGGGAAAGCCGTGCCTCGTTGGAAAGCTCTTTGGCCGCCGCTCACGTGGCCCCACAGCCCGTGGGGCTGCGGGCTTTGCGGCGGCCGTCAGCCTGGGCGACACTGGCGCCCACGTGGCGCCGCCGCGCCAGCCTGCGAAGCATTTTCCGATAGGGCCGCGTCTCTGGCGACAGCTCCCACGCCCGAAGAGCCAGGAGGGAAAGCCGTGCCTCGTTGGAAAGCTCTTTGGCAGCCGCTCGTGTGGCCCCACAGCCCGTGGGGCTGCGGGCTTTCCGGTGGCCGTCAGCCTCGCGCCACCGACACCCACTTGGCACCGCCGCGCCAGCCTGCGAAGCATTTTCTGGTAGGGCCGCGTATCTGGCGACAGCTCCCACGCCCGAAGAGCCAGGAGGGAAAGCCGTGCCTCGTTGGAAAGCTCTTTGGCAGCCGCTCGCGTGGCCCCACAGCCCATGGGGCTGCGGGCTTTGCGGCGGCCATCAGGCTCGGCGAAACCGGCGCCCACGTGGCGCCGCCGCGCCAGCCTGCAAAGCATTTTCCGGTAGGGCCGCGGCTCTGGCGACAGCTCCCACGCCCGAAGAGCCAGGAGGGAAAGCCGTGCCTCGTTGGAAAGCTCTTTGGCAGCCGCTCGTGTGGCCCCACAGCCCGTGGGGCTGCGGGCTTTGCGGCGGCCGTCAGCCTGGGCGCCACCGGCGCCCACGTCGGGCCGCCGCGCCAGCCTGCGAAGCATTTTCCGGTAGGGCCGCGGCTCGGGCGACAGCTCCCACGCCCGAAGAGCCAGGAGGGAAAGCCGTGACTCGTTGGAAAGCTCTTTGGCAGCCGCTCGCATGGCCCTAAAGCCCGTGGGGCTGCGGGCTTTCCAGCGGCTGTCAGCCTCGGCGCCACCGGCGCCCACGTGGCACGACCGCGCCAGCTTGCGAAGCATTTTCCGGTAGGGCCGCGGCTCTGGCGACAGCTCCCACGCCCGAAGAGCCAGGAGGGAAAGCCGTGCCTCGTTGGAAAGCTCTTTGGCAGCCGCTCGCGTGGCCCCACAGCCAGTGGGGCTGCGGGCTTTGCGGCGGCCGTCAGCCTCGGCACCACCGGCGCCCACGTGGCACCGCCGCGCCAGCCTGCGAAGCATTTTCCGGTAGGGCCGCGTATCTGGCGACAGCTCCCACGCCTGAAGAGCCAGGAGGGAAAGCCGTGCCTCGTTGGAAAGCTCTTTGGCAGCCGCTCGCGTGGCCCCACAGCCCATGGGGCTGCGGGCTTTGCGGCGGCCGTCAGCCTGGGCGACACCGGCGCCCATGTGGGGCCGCTGCGCCAGCCTGCGAAGCATTTTCCGGTAGGGCCGCGGCTCTGGCGACAGCTCCCACGCCCGAAGAGCCAGGAGGGAAAGCCGTGCCTCGTTGGAAAGCTCTTTGGCAGCCGCTCGCGTGGCCCCACAGCCCATGGGGCTGCGGGCTTTGCGGCGGCCGTCAGCCTCAGTGCCACCGGCGCCCACGTGGCACCGCCGCGCCAGGCTGCGAAGCATTTTCCGGTAGGGCCGCGGCTCTGGCGACAGCTCCCACGCCCGAAGAGCCAGGAGGGAAAGCCGTGCCTCGTTGGAAAGCTCTTTGGCAGCCACTCGCGTGGCCCCACAGCCCGTGGGGCTGCGGGCTTTCCGGCGGCTGTCATCCTCGGCGCCACCGGCGCCCATTTGGCACCGCCGCGCTAGCCTGCGAAGAATTTTCCAGTAGGGCCGCGGCTCTGGCGACAGCTCCCACGCCCGAAGAGCCAGGAGGGAAAGCCGTGCCTCGTTGGAAAGCTCTTTGGCAGCCGCTCGCGTGGCCCCACAGCCCGTGGGGCTGCGGGCTTTCCGGCAGCCGTCAGCCTCGGCGCCAGCGGCGCCCACGTGTCACCGCTGCACCAGCCTGCGAAGCATTTTCCAGTAGGGCCGCGGCTCTGGCGACAGCTCCCAAAGCCCGAAGAGCCAGGAGGGAAAGCCGTGCCTCGTTGGAAAGACCTTTTGCAGCCGCTCGCGTGGCCCCACAGCCCGTGGGGCTGCGGGCTTTCCGGCGGCCGTCAGCCTCGGCGCCACCGGCGCCCACGTGGCGCCGCCGCGCCAGCCTGCGAAGCATTTTCTAGTAGGGCCGCGTCTCTGGCGACAGCTCCCACGCCCGAAGAGCCAGGAGGGAAAGCCGTGCCTCGTTGGAAAGCTCTTTGGCAGCTGCTCGCATGGCCCCACAGCCCGTGGGGCTGCGGGCTTTGCGGCGGCCGTCAGCCTGGGCGCCACCGGCGCCCACGTGGCACCGCTGCACCAGCCTGCGAAGCATTTTCCGGTAGGGCCGCGGCTCTGGCGACAGCTCCCACGCCCGAAGAGCCAGGAGGGAAAGCCGTGCCTCGTTGGAAAGCTCTTTGGCAGCCGCTCGCGTGGCCCCACAGCCCGTGGGGCTGCGGGCTTTCCGGCGGCTGTCAGCCTCGGCGCCACTGGCACCCACGTGGGGCCGCCGCGCCAGCCTGCGAAGCATTTTCCGGTAGGGCCGCGGCTCTGGCGACAGCTCCCACGCCCGAAGAGCCAGGAGGGAAAGCCGTGCCTCGTTGTAAAGCTCTTTGGCAGCCGCTCGCGTGGCCCCACAGCCCGTGGGGCTGCGGGCTTTGCGGCAGCCGTCAGCCTCGGCGCCACTGGCACCCACGTGGGGCCGCTGCGCCAGCCTGCGAAGCATTTTCCGGTAGGGCCACGGCTCTGGCGACAGCTCCCACGGCCGAAGAGCCAGGAGGGAAAGCCGTGCCTCGTTGGAAAGCTCTTTGGCAGCCGCTCGCGTGGCCCTACAGCCCGTGGGGCTGCGGGCTTTCCAGCGGCCGTCAGCCTGGGCGACACCGGCGCCTTGGTGGGGCCGCCGCGCCAGCCTGCGAAGCATTTTCCGGTAGGGCCGCGTCTCTGGCGACAGCTCCCACGGCCGAAGAGCCAGGAGGGAAAGCCGTGCCTCGTTGGAAAGCTCTTTGGCAGCCGCTCGCGTGGCCCCACAGCCCGTGGGGCTGCGGGCTTTCCAGCGGCCGTCAGCCTGGGCGACACCGGCGCCTTGGTGGGGCCGCCGCGCCAGCCTGCGAAGCATTTTCCGGTAGGGCCGCGGCTCTGGCGACAGCTCCCACGCCCGAAGAGCCAGAACGGAAAGCCGTGTCTCGTTAGGAAGCTCTTTGGCAGCCGCTCGCGTGGCCCCACAGCCCGTGGGGCTGCGGACTTTGCGGCGGCCGTCAGCCTCGGTGCCACTGGTGCCCACATTACGCCGCCGCGCCAACCTGCGAAGCATTTTCCGGTAGGGCCGCGGCTCTGGCGACAGCTCCCACGCCCAAAGAGCCAGGAGGGAAAGCCGTGTCTCGTTAGAAAGCTCTTTGGCAGCCACTCGCGTGGCCCCACAGCCCATGGGGCTGTGGGCTTTGCGGCGGCCGTCAGCCTCAGCGCCACCGGCGCACACGTTGCGCCGCCGCGCCAGCCTGCGAACCATTTTCCGGTAGGGCCGCAGCTCTGGCAACAGCTCCCACGCCCGAAGAGCCAGGAGGGAAAGCCATGCCTCGTTGGAAAGCTCTTTGGCAGCCGCTCGCGTGGCCCCACAGCCCGTGGGGCTGCGGGCTTTGCGGCAGCTGTCAGCCTCGGCGCCACTGGCACCCACTTGGGGCCGCTGCGCCAGCCTGCGAAGCATTTTCCGGTAGGGCCGCAGCTCTGGCGACTGCTCCGACGCCCGAAGAGCCAGGAGGGAAAGCCGTGCCTCATTGGAAAGCTCTTTGGCAGCTGCTCGCATGGCCCCACAGCCCGTGGGGCTGCGGGCTTTGCGGCGGCCGTCAGCCTGGGCGACACCGGCGCCCACGTCGGGCCGCCGCGCCAGCCTGCGAAGCATTTTCCGGTAAGGCTACTGCTGTGGCGACAGCTCCCACGCCCGAAGAGCCAGGAGGGAAAGCCGTGCCTCGTTGGAAAGCTCTTTGGCAGTCGCTCGTGTGGCCCCAGAGCCTGTGGGGCTGCGGGCTTTCCGGCGGCCGTCAGCCTGGGCGACACTGGCGCCCACGTGGCGCCACCGCGCCAGCCTGCGAAGCATTTTCCGGTAGGGCCACGGCTCTGGTGACAGCTCCCACGCCCGAAGAGCCAGGAGGGAAAGCCGTGCCTCGTTGGAAAGCTCTTTGGCAGCCGCTCGCGTGGCCCCACAGCCCGTGGGGCTGCGGGCTTTCCAGCGGCCATCAGCCTGGGCGACACCGGCGCCTTGGTGGGGCCGCCGCGCCAGCCTGCGAAGCATTTTCCGGTAGGGCCGCGGCTCTGGCGACAGCTCCCACGCCCGAAGAGCCAGGACGGAAAGCCGTGCCTCGTTGGAAAGCTCTTTGGCAGTCGCTCGCATGGCCCCACAGCGCGTGGGGCTGCGGGCTTTCCGGCGGCCGTCAGCCTGGGCGACACCGGCGCCCACGTGGCGCCGCCGCGCCATCCTGCAAAGAATTTTCCGGTAGGGCCGCGGCTCTGGCGACAGCTCCCACGCCCGAAGAGCCAGGAGGGAAAGCCGTGCCTCGTTGGAAAGCTCTTTGGCAGCCGCTCGCATGGCCCCACAGCCCGTGCGGCTGCGGACTTAGTGGCGGCCGTCAGCCTCGGCGCCACCGGCGCCCACGTGGTGCCGCCGCGCCAGCCTTCGAAGCATTTTCCGGTAGGGCCGCGGCTCTGGCGACAGCTCCCACGCCCGAAGAGCCAGGAGGGAAAGCCATTCCTCGTTGGAAAGCTCTTTGGCAGCCGCTCGCATGGCCCCACAGCCCGTGGGGCTGCGGGCTTTCCGGCGGCCGTCAGCCTGGGCGACACCGGTGCCCACGTGTGGCCGCCGCTCAGCCTGCGAAGCATTTTCCGGTAGGGCCGCGGCTCTGGCGACAGCTCCCACGGCCGAAGAGCCAGGAGGGAAAGCCGTGCCTCGTTGGAAAGCTCTTTGGCAGCCGCTCGCGTGGCCCCACAGCCCGTGGGGCTGCGGGCTTTCCAGCGGCCGTCAGCCTGGGCGACACCGGCGCCCAGGTGGGGCCGCCGCGCCAGCCTGCGAAGCATTTTCTGCTAGGGCCGCGTCTCTGGCGACAGCTCCCACGCCCGAAGAGCCAGGAGGGAAAGCCGTGCCTCGTTGGAAAGCTCTTTGGCAGCTGCTCGCGTGGCCCCACAGCCCGTGGGGCTGCGGGCTTTCCGGCGGCCGTCAGCCTCGGCGCCACCGGCACCCACGTGGCGCCGCCGCGCCAGCCTGCGAAGCATTTTCCAGTAGGGCCGCGTCTCTGGCGACAGCTCCCACGCCCGAAGAGCCAGGAGGGAAAGCCGTGCCTCGTTGGAAAGCTCTTTGGCAGCCGCTCGCGTGGCCCCACAGCCCATGGGGCTGCGGGCTTTGCGGCGGCCATCAGCCTCGGCGAAACCGGCGCCCACGTGGCGCCGCCGCGCCAGCCTGCAAAGAATTTTCCGGTAGGGCCGCGTCTCTGGCGACAGCTCCCACGGCCGAAGAGCCAGGAGGGTAAGCCATGCCTCGTTGGAAAGCTCTTTGGCAGCCGCTCGCGTGGCCCCACAGCCCATGGGGCTGCGGGCTTTGCGGCGGCCGTCAGCCTCGGCGCCATCGGCGCCCATGTCGGGCCGCCGCGCCAGCCTGCGAAGCATTTTCCGGTAGGGCCGCGGCTCTGGCAACAGCTCCCACGCCCGAAGAGCCAGGAGGGAAAGCCGTGCCTCGTTGGAAAGCTCTTTGGCAGCCGCTCGCGTGGCCCCACAGCCCGTGGGGCTGCGGGCTTTGCGGCGGCCGTCAGCCTCGGCGCCACCGGCGCCCACGTGGCGCCGCCGCGCCAGCCTGCGAAGCATTTTCCGGTAGGGCCGCGGCTCTGGCGACAGCTCCCACGCCCGAAGAGCCAGGAGGGAAAGCCATGCCTCGTTGGAAAGCTCTTTGGCAGCCGCTCGCGTGGCCCCACAGCCCATGGGGCTGCGGGCTTTGCGGCGGCCGTCAGCCTCGGCGACACCGGCGCCCACGTGGTGCAGACGTGCCAGCCTGCGAAGCATTTTCCGGTAGGGCCGCGGCTCTGGCGACAGCTCCCACGCCCGAAGAGCCAGGAGGGAAAGCCGTGCCTCGTTGGAAAGCTCTTTGGCAGCCGCTCGCGTGGCCGCACAGCCCATGGAGCTGCGGGCTTTGTGGCGGCCGTCAGCCTCGGCGCCACCGGCGCCCACGTTGCGCCGCCGCGCCAGCCTGCGAAGCATTTTCCGGTAGGGCCGCGTCTCTGGCGACAGCTCCCACGCCTGAAGAGCCAGGAGGGAAAGCCGTGCCTCGTTGGAAAGCTCTTTGGCAGCCGCTCGCGTGGCCCCACAGACCGTGGGGCTGCGGGCTTTGCGGCGGCCATCAGCCTGGGCGACACCGGCGCCCAAATCGGGCCGCCGCGCCAGCCTGCGAAGCATTTTCCGGTAGGGCCGCGTCTCTGGCGACAGCTCCCACGCCCGAAGAGCCAGGAGGGAAAGCCGTGCCTCGTTGGAAAGCTCTTTGGCCGCCGCTCACGTGGCCCCACAGCCCGTGGGGCTGCGGGCTTTGCGGCGGCCGTCAGCCTGGGCGACACTGGCGCCCACGTGGCGCCGCCGCACCAGCCTGCGAAGCATTTTCCGATAGGGCCGCGTCTCTGGCGACAGCTCCCACGCCCGAAGAGCCAGGAGGGAAAGCCGTGCCTCGTTGGAAAGCTCTTTGGCAGCCGCTCGTGTGGCCCCACAGCCCGTGGGGCTGCGGGCTTTCCGGTGGCCGTCAGCCTCGCGCCACCGACACCCACTTGGCACCGCCGCGCCAGCCTGCGAAGCATTTTCTGGTAGGGCCGCGTATCTGGCGACAGCTCCCACGCCCGAAGAGCCAGGAGGGAAAGCCGTGCCTCGTTGGAAAGCTCTTTGGCAGCCGCTCGCATGGCCCTAAAGCCCGTGGGGCTGCGGGCTTTGCGGCGGCCGTCAGCCTCAGTGCCACCGGCGCCCACGTGGCACCGCCGCGCCAGCCTGCGAAGCATTTTCCGGTAGGGCCGCGGCTCTGGCGACAGCTCCCACGCCCGAAGAGCCAGGAGGGAAAGCCATGCCTCGTTGGAAAGCTCCTTGGCAGCCGCTCGCGTGGCCGCACAGCCCATGGAGCTGCGGGCTTTGCGGCGGCCGTCAGCCTCGGCGCCAACGGCGCCCACGTTGCGCCGCCGCGCCAGCCTGCGAAGCATTTTCCGGTAGGGCCGCGTCTCTGGCGACAGCTCCCACGCCCGAAGAGCCAGGAGGGAAAGCCGTGCCTCGTTGGAAATCTCTTTGGCCGCCGCTCACGTGGCCCCACAGCCCGTGGGGCTGCGGGCTTTGCGGCGGCCGACAGCCTGGGCGACACTGGCGCCCACGTGGCGCCGCCGCGCCAGCCTGCGAAGCATTTTCCGATAGGGCCGCGGCTCTGGCGACAGCTCCCACGCCCGAAGAGCCAGGAGGGAAAGCCGTGCCTCGTTGGAAAGCTCTTTGGCAGCCGCTCGTGTGGCCCCACAGCCCGTGGGGCTGCGGGCTTTGCGGCGGCCGTCAGCCTGGGCGCCACCGGCGCCCACGTCGGGCCGCCGCGCCAGCCTGCGAAGCATTTTCCGGTAGGGCCGCGGCTCTGGCGACAGCTCCCACGCCCGAAGAGCCAGGAGGGAAAGCCGTGCCTTGTTGGAAAGCTCTTTGGCAGCCACTCGCATGGCCCTAAAGCCCGTGGGGCTGCGGGCTTTGCGGCGGCCGTCAGCCTCGGCACCACCGGCGCCCACGTGGCGCCACCGCGCCAGCCTGCGAATCATTTTCCGGTAGGGCCGCGTATCTGGCGACAGCTCCCACGCCCGAAGAGCCAGGAGGGAAAGCCGTGCCTCGTTGGAAAGCTCTTTGGCAGCCGCTCGCGTGGCCCCACAGCCCATGGGGCTGCGGGCTTTGCGGCGGCCGTCAGCCTCGGCGACACCGACGCCCACGTGGTGCAGACGTGCCAGCCTGCGAAGCATTTTCCGGTAGGGCCGCGGCTCTGGCGACAGCTCCCACGCCTGAAGAGCCAGGAGGGAAAGCCGTGCCTCGTTGGAAAGCTCCTTGGCAGCCGCTCGCGTGGCCGCACAGCCCATGGAGCTGCGGGCTTTGCGGCGGCCGTCAGCCTCGGCACCACCGGCGCCCACGTGGCGCCGACGCGCCAGCCTGCGAATCATTTTCCGGTAGGGCCGCGTATCTGGCGACAGCTCCCACGCCCGAAGAGCCAGGAGGGAAAGCCGTGCCTCGTTGGAAAGCTCTTTGGCAGCCGCTCGCGTGGCCCCACAGCCCGTGGGGCTGCGGGCTTTGCGGCGGCCATCAGCCTGGGCGACACCGGCGCCCAAATCGGGCCGCCGCGCCAGCCTGCGAAGCATTTTCCGGTAGGGCCGCGGCTCTGGCGACAGCTCCCACACCCGAAGAGCCAGGAGGGAAAGCCGTGCCTCGTTGGAAAGCTCTTTGGCAGTCACTCGCGTGGCCCCACAACCCGTGGGGCTGCGGGCTTTCCGGCAGCCGTCAGCCTCGGCGCCACCGGCGCCCACGTGGCACCGCTGCACCAGCCTGCGAAGCATTTTCCGGTAGGGCCGCGGCTCTGGCGACAGCTCCCACGCCTGAAGAGCCAGGAGGGAAAGCCGTGCCTCGTTGGAAAGCTCTTTGGCAGCCGCTCGCGTGGCCCCACAGCCCGTGGGGCTGCGGGCTTTGCAGCGGCCGTCAGCCTCGGCGCCACCGGCGCCCACGTGGGGCCGCCGCGCCAGCCTGCAAAGCATTTTCCGGTAGGGCCGCGGCTCTGGCGACATCTCCCACGCCGGAAGAGCCAGGAGGGAAAGCCGTGCCTCGTTGGAAAGCTCTTTGGCAGCCGCTCGCGTGGCCCCACAGCCCGTGGGGCTGCGGGCTTTGCGGCGGCCGTCAGCCTCGGCGCCACCGGCGCCCACGTGGCGCCGCCGCGCCAGCCTGTGAAGCATTTTCCGTTAGGGCCGCGGCTCTGGCGACAGATCCCACGCCTAAGAGCCAGGAGGGAAAGCCGTGCCTCGTTGGAAAGCTCTTTGGCAGCCGCTCGCGTGGCCCCACAGCTGCGGGCTTTCCGGCGGCCGTCAGCCTGGGCGACACCGGCGCCCACTTTGCGCCGCCGCGCTAGCCTGCGAAGCATTTTCCGGTAGGGCCGCGTCTCTGGCGACAGCTCCCACGCCCGAAGAGCCAGGAGGGAAAGCCGTGCCTCGTTGGAAAGCTCTTTGGCAGCCGCTCGCGTGGCCCCACAGCCCATGGGGCTGCGGGCTTTGCGGCGGCCGTCAGCCTCGGCGACACCGGCGCCCACGTGGCGCCGCCGCGCCAGCCTGCGAAGCATTTTCCGGTAGGGCCGCGGCTCTGGCGACAGCTCCCACGCCCGAAGAGCCAGGAGGGAAAGCCGTGCCTTGTTGGAAAGCTCTTTGGCAGCCGCTCGTGTGGCCCCACAGCCCGTGGGGCTGCGGGCTTTGCGGCGGCCGTCAGCCTGGGGGCCACCGGCGCCCACGTCGGGCCGCCGTGCCAGCCTGCAATGCATTTTCCGGTAGGGCCGCGGCTCTGGCTACAGCTCCCACGCCCAAAGAGCCAGGAGGGAAAGCCGTGCCTCGTTGGAAAGCTCTTTGGCAGCCGCTCGCGTGGCCCCACAGCCCATGGGGCTGCGGGCTTTGCGGCGGCCGTCAGCCTCGGCGACACCGGCGCCCACGTGGCGCCGCCGCGCCAGCCTGCGAAGCATTTTCTGGTAGGGCCGCGGCTCTGGCGACAGCTCCCACGCCCGAAGAGCCAGGAGGGAAAGCCGTGCCTCGTTGGAAAGCTCTTTGGCAGCCGCTCGCGTGGCCCCACAGCCCGTGGGGCTGCGGGCTTTGCGGCGGCCGTCAGCCTCGGCGACACCGGCGCCCACATTGCGCCGCTGCGCCAGCCTGCGAAGCATTTTCCGGTAGGGCCGCGGCTCTGGCGACAGCTCACACGCCCGAAGAGCCAGGAAGGAAACCCGTGCCTCGTTGGAAATCTCTTTGGCAGCTGCTCGCGTGGCCCCACAGCCCATGGGGCTGCGGGCTTTGCGGCGGCCGTCAGCCTCAGCGCCACCGACGCCCAGGTGGGGCCGCCGCGCCAGCCTGCGAAGCATTTTCTGGTAGGGCCGCGGCTCTGGCGACAGCTCCCACGCCCGAAGAGCCAGGAGGGAAAGCCGTGCCTCGTTGGAAAGCTCTTTGGCAGCCGCTCGCGTGGCCCCACAGCCAGTGGGGCTGCGGGCTTTCCGGCGGCCGTCAGCCTCGGCGCCACCGGCGCCCACGTTGCGCCGCCGCGCCAGCCTGCGAAGCATTTTCCGATAGGGCCGCGTCTCTGGCGACAGCTCCCACGCCAGAAGAGCCAGGAGGGAAAGCCGTGCCTCGTTGGAAAGCTCTTTGGCAGCCGCTCGCGTGGCCCCACAGCCCGTGGGGCTGCGGGCTTTGCGGCGGCCATCAGCCTGGGCGACACCGGCGCCCAAATCGGGCCGCCGCGCCAGCCTGCGAAGCATTTTCCGGTAGGGCCGCGGCTCTGGCGACAGCTCCCACGCCCGAAGAGCCAGGAGGGAAAGCCGTGCCTCGTTGGAAAGCTCTTTGGCAGCCGCTCGCGTGGCCCCACAACCCGTGGGGCTGCGGGCTTTCCGGCAGCCGTCAGCCTCGGCGCCACCGGCGCCCACGTGGCACCGCTGCACCAGCCTGCGAAGCATTTTCCGGTAGGGCCGCGTCTCTGGCGACAGCTCCCACGCCTGAAGAGCCAGGAGGGAAAGCCGTGCCTCGTTGGAAAGCTCTTTGGCAGCCGCTCGCGTGGCCCCACAGCCCGTGGGGCTGCGGGCTTTGCAGCGGCCGTCAGCCTCGGCGCCACCGGCGCCCACGTGGGGCCGCCGCGCCAGCCTGCAAAGCATTTTCCGGTAGGGCCGCGGCTCTGGCGACATCTCCCACGCCCGAAGAGCCAGGAGGGAAAGCCGTGCCTCGTTGGAAAGCTCTTTGGCAGCCGCTCGCGTGGCCCCACAGCTGCGGGCTTTCCGGCGGCCGTCAGCCTGGGCGACACCGGCGCCCAGGTGGGGCCGCCGCGCTAGCCTGCGAAGCATTTTCCGGTAGGGCCGCGTCTCTGGCGACAGCTCCCACGCCCGAAGAGCCAGGAGGGAAAGCCATGCCTCGTTGGAAAGCTCTTTGGCAGCCGCTCGCGTGGCCCCACAGCCCATGGGGCTGCGGGCTTTGCGGCGGCCGTCAGCCTGGGCGACACCGGCGCCCACGTGGTGCCGACGTGCCAGCCTGCGAAGCATTTTCCGGTAGGGCCGCGGCTCTGGCAACAGCTCCCACGCCCGAAGAGCCAGGAGGGAAAGCCGTGCCTCGTTGGAAAGCTCTTTGGCAGCCGCTCGTGTGGCCCCACAGCCCGTGGGGCTGCGGGCTTTCCGACGGCCGTCAGCCTCGGCGCCACCGACACCCACTTGGCACCGCCGCGCCAGCCTGCGAAGCATTTTCTAGTAGGGCCGCGTCTCTGGCGACAGCTCCCACGCCCGAAGAGCCAGGAGGGAAAGCCGTGCCTCGTTGGAAAGCTCTTTGGCAGCCGCTCGTGTGGCCCCACAGCCCGTGGGGCTGCGGGCTTTGCGGCGGCCGTCAGCCTGGGGGCCACCGGCGCCCACGTCGGGCCGCCGCGCCAGCCTGCAATGCATTTTCCGGTAGGGCTGCTGCTCTGGCGACAGCTCCCACGCCCGAAGAGCCAGGAGGGAAAGCCGTGCCTGGTTGGAAAGCTCTTTGGCAGCCGCTCGCGTGGCCCCACAGCCCATGGGGCTGCGGGCTTTGCGGCAGCCATCAGCCTCGGCGAAACCGGCACCCACGTGGCGCCGCCGCGCCAGCCTGCAAAGCATTTTCCGGTAGGGCCCCGTCTCTGGCGACAGCTCCCACGCCCGAAGAGCCAGGAGGGAAAGCCGTGCCTCGTTGGAAAGCTCTTTGGCAGCCGCTCGCGTGGCCCCACAGCCCATGGGGCTGCGGGCTTTGCGGCGGCCGTCAGCCTGGGCGACACCAGCGCCCACGTGGCGCCGCCGCGCCAGCCTGCGAAGCATTTTCCGGTAGGGCCGCGGCTCTGGCGACAGCTCCCACGCCCGAAGAGCCAGGAGGGAAAGCCGTGCCTTGTTGGAAAGCTCTTTGGCAGCCGCTCGTGTGGCCCCACAGCCCGTGGGGCTGCGGGCTTTGCGGCGGCCGTCAGCCTGGGGGCCACCGGCGCCCACGTCGGGCCGCTGCGCCAGCCTGTAATGCATTTTCCGGTAGGGCCGCGTCTCTGGCGACAGCTCCCATGTCCGAAGAGCCAGGAGGGAAAGCCGTGCCTCGTTGGAAAGCTCTTTGGCAGCCGCTCGCGTGGCCCCACAGCCCATGGGGCTGCGGGCTTTGCGGCGGCCGTCAGCCTCGGCGACACCGGCGCCCACGTGGCGCCGCCGCGCCAGCCTGCGAAGCATTTTCCGGTAGGGCCGCGGCTCTGGCGACAGCTCCCACGCCCGAAGAGCCAGGAGGGAAAGCCGTGCCTCGTTGGAAAGCTCTTTGGCAGCCGCTCGCGTGGCCCCACAGCCCATGGGGCTGCCTGCTTTGCGGCGGCCGTCAGCCTCGGCGCCACCGGCGCCCACATTGCGCCGCTGCGCCAGCCTGCGAAGCATATTCCGGTAGGGCCGCGGCTCTGGCGACAGCTCCCACGCCCGAAGAGCCAGGAGGGAAAGCCGTGCCTCGTTGGAAAGCTCTTTGGCAGCCGCTCGTGTGGCCCCACAGCCCGTGGGGCTGCGGGCTTTGCGGCGGCCGTCAGCCTGGGCGACACCGGCGCCCACGTCGGGCCGCCGCGCCAGCCTGCGAAGCATTTTCCGGTAGGGCCGCGTCTCTGGCGACAGCTCCCACGCCCGAAGAGCCAGGAAGGAAAGCCGTGCCTCGTTGAAAAGCTCTTTGGCAGCTGCTCGCGTGGCCCCACAGCCCATGGGGCTGCGGGCTTTGCGGCGGCCGTCAGCCTCAGCGCCACCGGCGCCCAGGTGGGGCCGCCGCGCCAGCCTGCGAAGCATTTTCTGGTAGGGCCGCGGCTCTGGCGACAGCTCCCACGCCCGAAGAGCCAGGAGGGAAAGCCGTGCCTCGTTGGAAAGCTCTTTGGCAGCCGCTCGCGTGGCCCCACAGCTGCGGGCTTTGCGGCGGCCGTCAGCCTGGGCGACACCGGCGCCCAGGTGGGGCCGCCGCGCTAGCCTGCGAAGCATTTTCCGGTAGGGCCGCGGCTCTGGCGACAGATCCCACGCCTAAGAGCCAGGAGGGAAAGCCGTGCCTCGTTGGAAAGCTCTTTGGCAGCCGCTCGCGTGGCCCCACAGCTGCGGGCTTTGCGGCGGCCGTCAGCCTGGGGGCCACCGGCGCCCACGTCGGGCCGCCGCGCCAGCCTGCAATGCATTTTCTGGTAGGGCTGCTGCTCTGGCGACAGCTCCCACGCCCGAAGAGCCAGGAGGGAAAGCCGTGCCTCGTTGGAAAGCTCTTTGGCAGCCGCTCGCGTGGCCCCACAGCCAGTGGGGCTGCGGGCTTTGCGGCGGCCATCAGCCTCGGCGAAACCGGCACCAACGTGGCGCCGCCGCGCCAGCCTGCAAAGCATTTTCCGGTAGGGCCGCGTCTCTGGCGACAGCTCCCACGCCCGAAGAGCCAGGAGGGAAAGCCGTGCCTCGTTGGAAAGCTCTTTGGCAGCCGCTCGCGTGGCCCCACAGCCCATGGGGCTGCGGGCTTTGCGGCGGCCGTCAGCCTGGGCGACACCAGCGCCCACGTGGCGCCGCCGCGCCAGCCTGCGAAGCATTTTCCGGTAGGGCCGCGGCTCTGGCGACAGCTCCCACGCCCGAAGAGCCAGGAGGGAAAGCCGTGCCTTGTTGGAAAGCTCTTTGGCAGCCGCTCGTGTGGCCCCACAGCCCGTGGGGCTGCGGGCTTTGCGGCGGCCGTCAGCCTGGGGGCCACCGGCGCCCACGTCGGGCCGCTGCGCCAGCCTGTAATGCATTTTCCGGTAGGGCCGCGGCTCTGGCGACAGCTCCCACGCCCGAAGAGCCAGGAGGGAAAGCCGTGCCTCGTTGGAAAGCTCTTTGGCAGCCGCTCGCGTGGCCCCACAGCCCATGGGGCTGCAGGCTTTGCGGCGGCCGTCAGCCTCGGCGACACCGGCGCCCACGTCGGGCCGCCGCGCCAGCCTGCGAAGCATTTTCTGGTAGGGCCGCGGCTCTGGCGACAGCTCCCACGCCCGAAGAGCCAGGAGGGAAAGCCGTGCCTCGTTGGAAAGCTCTTTGGCAGCCGCTCGCGTGGCCCCACAGCCCATGGGGCTGCGGGCTTTGCGGCGGCCGTCAGCCTCGGCGCCACTGGCGCCCACATTGCGCCGCTGCGCCAGCCTGCGAAGCATATTCCGGTAGGGCCGCGGCTCTGGCGACAGCTCCCACGCCCGAAGAGCCAGGAGGGAAAGCCGTGCCTCGTTGGAAAGCTCTTTGGCAGCCGCTCGTGTGGCCCCACAGCCCGTGGGGCTGCGGGCTTTGCGGCGGCCGTCAGCCTGGGCGCCACCGGCGCCCACGTTGGGCCGCCGCGCCAGCCTGCGAAGCATTTTCCGGTAGGGCCGCGGCTCTGGCGACAGCTCCCACGCCCGAAGAGCCAGGAGGGAAAGCCGTGCCTCGTTGGAAAGCTCTTTGGCAGCCACTCGCATGGCCCTAAAGCCCGTGGGGCTGCGGGCTTTCCAGCGGCTGTCAGCCTCGGCGCCACCGGCGCCCACGTGGCACGACCGCGCCAGCCTGCGAAGCATTTTCCGGTAGGGCCGCGGCTCTGGCGACAGCTCCCACGCCCGAAGAGCCAGGAGGGAAAGCCGTGCCTCGTTGGAAAGCTCTTTGGCAGCCGCTCGCGTGGCCCCACAGCCCGTGGGTCTGCGGGCTTTCCGGTGGCCGTCAGCCTCGGCACCACCGGCGCCCACGTGGCGCCGCCGCGCCAGCCTGCGAAGCATTTTCCGGTAGGGCCGCGGCTCTGGCGACAGCTCCCACGGCCGAAGAGCCAGGAGGGAAAGCCGTGCCTCGTTGGAAAGCTCTTTGGCAGCCGCTCGCGTGGCCCCACAGCCCGTGGGGCTGCGGGCTTTGCGGCGGCCGTCAGCCTGGGCGCCATCTGCGCCCACGTGGCGCCGCCGCGCCAGCCTTCGAAGCATTTTCCGGTAGGGCCGCGGCTCTGGCGACAGCTCCCACGCCCGAAGAGCCAGGAGGGAAAGCCGTGCCTCGTTGGAAAGCTCTTTGGCCGCCGCTCACGTGGCCCCACAACCCGTGGGGCTGCGGGCTTTGCGGCGGCCGTCAGCCTGGGCGGCACTGGCGCCCACGTGGCGCCGCCGCGCCAGCCTGCGAAGCATTTTCTGGTAGGGCCGCGGCTCTGGCGACAGCTCCCACGCCCGAAGAGCCAGGAGGGAAAGCCGTGCCTCGTTGGAAAGCTCTTTGGCAGCCGCTCGTGTGGCCCCACAGCCCGTGGGGCTGCGGGCTTTCCGGCGGCCGTCAGCCTCGGCGCCTCCGACACCCACTTGGCACCGCCGCGCCAGCCTGCGAAGCATTTTCTGGTAGGGCCGCGGCTCTGGCGACAGCTCCCACGCCCGAAGAGCCAGGAGGGAAAGCCGTGCCTCGTTGGAAAGCTCTTTGGCAGCCGCTCGCGTGGCCCCACAGCCCATGGGGCTGCGGGCTTTGCGGCGGCCGTCAGCCTGGGCGACACCAGCGCCCACGTGGCGCCGCCGCGCCAGCCTGCGAAGCATTTTCCGGTAGGGCCGCGGCTCTGGCGACAGCTCCCACGCCCGAAGAGCCAGGAGGGAAAGCCGTGCCTTGTTGGAAAGCTCTTTGGCAGCCGCTCGTGTGGCCCCACAGCCCGTGGGGCTGCGGGCTTTGCGGCGGCCGTCAGCCTGGGCGACACCGGCGCCCACGTCGGGCCGCTGCGCCAGCCTGCAATGCATTTTCCGGTAGGGCCGCGGCTCTGGCGACAGCTCCCACGCCCGAAGAGCCAGGAGGGAAAGCCGTGCCTCGTTGGAAAGCTCTTTGGCAGCCGCTCGCGTGGCCCCACAGCCCGTGGGGCTGCGGGCTTTGCGGCGGCCGTCAGCCTCGGCGCCACTGGCGCCCACATTGCGCCGCTGCGCCAGCCTGCGAAGCATTTTCCGGTAGGGCCGCGGCTCTGGCGACAGCTCCCACGCCCGAAGAGCCAGGAGGGAAAGCCGTGCCTCGTTGGAAAGCTCTTTGGCAGCCGCTCGTGTGGCCCCACAGCCCGTGGGGCTGCGGGCTTTGCGGCGGCCGTCAGCCTGGGCGCCACCGGCGCCCACGTCGGGCCGCCGCGCCAGCCTGCGAAGCATTTTCCGGTAGGGCCGCGGCTCTGGCGACAGCTCCCACGCCCGAAGAGCCAGGAGGGAAAGCCGTGCCTCGTTGGAAAGCTCTTTGGCAGCCACTCGCATGGCCCTAAAGCCCGTGGGGCTGCGGGCTTTCCAGCGGCCGTCAGCCTCGGCGCCACCGGCGCCCACGTGGCACGACCGCGCCAGCCTGTGAAGCATTTTCCGGTAGGGCCGCGGCTCTGGCGACAGCTCCCACGCCCGAAGAGCCAGGAGGGAAAGCCGTGCCTCGTTGGAAAGCTCTTTGGCAGCCGCTCGCGTGGCCCCACAGCCCGTGGGGCTGCGGGCTTTCCGGCGGCCGTCAGCCTCGGCACCACCGGCGCCCACGTGGCGCCGCCGCGCCAGCCTGCGAAGCATTTTCCGGTAGGGCCGCGGCTCTGGCGACAGCTCCCACGCCCGAAGAGCCAGGAGGGAAAGCCGTGCCTCGTTGGAAAGCTCTTTGGCAGCCGCTCGCGTGGCCCCACAGCCCGTGGGGCTGCGGGCTTTGTGGCGGCCGTCAGCCTGGGCGCCATCTGCGCCCACGTGGCTCCGCCGCGCCAGCCTTCGAAGCATTTTCCGGTAGGGCCGCGGCTCTGGCGACAGCTCCCACGCCCGAAGAGCCAGGAGGGAAAGCCGTGCCTCGTTGGAAAGCTCTTTGGCCGCCGCTCACGTGGCCCCACAGCCCATGGGGCTGCGGGCTTTGCGGCGGCCGTCAGCCTCGGCGACACCGGCGCCCACGTGGCGCCGCCGCGCCAGCCTGCGAAGCATTTTCTCGTAGGGCCGCGGCTCTGGCGACAGCTCCCACGCCCGAAGAGCCAGGAGGGAAAGCCGTGCCTCGTTGGAAAGCTCTTTGGCAGCCGCTCGCGTGGCCCCACAGCCCATGGGGCTGCCTGCTTTGCGGCGGCCGTCAGCCTCGGCGCCACCGGCGCCCACATTGCGCCGCTGCGCCAGCCTGCGAAGCATATTCCGGTAGGGCCGCGGCTCTGGCGACAGCTCCCACGCCCGAAGAGCCAGGAGGGAAAGCCGTGCCTCGTTGGAAAGCTCTTTGGCAGCCGCTCGTGTGGCCCCACAGCCCGTGGGGCTGCGGGCTTTGCGGCGGCCGTCAGCCTGGGCGACACCGGCGCCCACGTCGGGCCGCCGCGCCAGCCTGCGAAGCATTTTCCGGTAGGGCCGCGGCTCTGGCGACAGCTCCCACGCCCGAAGAGCCAGGAGGGAAAGCCGTGCCTCGTTGGAAAGCTCTTTGGCAGCCACTCGCATGGCCCTAAAGCCCGTGGGGCTGCGGGCTTTCCAGCGGCTGTCAGCCTCGGCGCCACCGGCGCCCACGTGGCACGACCGCGCCAGCTTGCGAAGCATTTTCCGGTAGGGCCGCGGCTCTGGCGACAGCTCCCACGCCCGAAGAGCCAGGAGGGAAAGCCGTGCCTCGTTGGAAAGCTCTTTGGCAGCCGCTCGCGTGGCCCCACAGCCCGTGGGGCTGCGGGCTTTGCGGCGGCCGTCAGCCTCTGCGCCACCGGCGCCCACGTGGCGCCGCCGCGCCAGCCTGTGAAGCATTTTGCGGTAGGGCCGCGTCTCTGGCGACAGCTCCCACGCCCGAAGAGCCAGGAAGGAAACCCGTGCCTCGTTGGAAAGCTCTTTGGCAGCCGCTCGCGTGGCCCCACAGCCCATGGGGCTGCGGGCTTTGCGGCGGCCGTCAGCCTGGGCGACACCGGCGCCCAGGTGGGGCCGCCGCGCCAGCCTGCGAAGCATTTTCTGGTAGGGCCGCGTCTCTGGCGACAGCTCCCACGCCCGAAGAGCCAGGAGGGAAAGCCGTGCCTCGTTGGAAAGCTCTTTGGCAGCCGCTCGCGTGGCCCCACAGCCAGTGGGGCTGCGGGCTTTCCGGCAGCCGTCAGCCTCGGCGCCACCGGCACCCACGTGGGGCCGCCGCGCCAGCCTGCGAAGCATTTTCCAGTAGGGCCGCGTCTCTGGCGACAGCTCCCACGCCCGAAGAGCCAGGAGGGAAAGCCGTGCCTCGTTGGAAAGCTCTTTGGCAGCCGCTCGCGTGGCCCCACAGCCCATGGGGCTGCGGGCTTTGCGGCGGCCATCAGCCTCGGCGACACCGGCGCCCACGTGGCGCCGCCGCGCCAGCCTGCGAAGCATTTTCCGGTAGGGCCGCGTCTCTGGCGACAGCTCCCACGCCCGAAGAGCCAGGAGGGAAAGCCGTGCCTCGTTGGAAAGCTCTTTGGCAGCCGCTCGCGTGGCCCCACAGCCCGTGGGGCTGCGGGCTTTGTGGCGGATGTCAGCCTCGGCGCCATCGGCGCCCACGTCGGGCCGCCGCGCCAGCCTGCGAAGCATTTTCCGGTAGGGCTGCGGCTCTGGCGACAGCTCCCACGCCCGAAGAGCCAGGAGGGAAAGCCGTGCCTCGTTGGAAAGCTCTTTGGCAGCCGCTCGCGTGGCCCCACAGCCCATGGGGCTGCGGGCTTTGCGGCGGCCGTCAGCCTGGGCGCCACCGGCGCCCACGTCGGGCCGCCGCGCCAGCCTGCGAAGCATTTTCCGGTAGGGCCGCGGCTCTGGCGACAGCTCCCACGCCCGAAGAGCCAGGAGGGAAAGCCGTGCCTCGTTGGAAAGCTCTTTGGCAGCCGCTCGTGTGGCCCCACAGCCCGTGGGGCTGCGGGCTTTGCGGCGGCCGTCAGCCTCGGACACACCGGCGCCCACGTCGGGCCGCCGCGCCAGCCTGCGAAGCATTTTCTGGTAGGGACGCGTCTCCGGCGACAGCTCCCACGGCCGAAGAGCCAGGAGGGAAAGCCGTGCCTCGTTGGAAAGCTCTTTGGCAGCCGCTCGCGTGGCCCCACAGCCCATGGGGCTGCGGGCTTTGCGGCGGCCGTCAGCCTGGGCGACACCAGCGCCCACGTGGCGCCGCCGCGCCAGCCTGCGAAGCATTTTCCGGTAGGGCCGCGGCTCTGGCGACAGCTCCCACGCCCGAAGAGCCAGGAGGGAAAGCCGTGCCTTGTTGGAAAGCTCTTTGGCAGCCGCTCGTGTGGCCCCACAGCCCGTGGGGCTGCGGGCTTTGCGGCGGCCGTCAGCCTGGGCGACACCGGCGCCCACGTCGGGCCGCTGCGCCAGCCTGCAATGCATTTTCCGGTAGGGCCGCGGCTCTGGCGACAGCTCCCACGCCCGAAGAGCCAGGAGGGAAAGCCGTGCCTCGTTGGAAAGCTCTTTGGCAGCCGCTCGCGTGGCCCCACAGCCCGTGGGGCTGCGGGCTTTGCGGCGGCCGTCAGCCTCGGCGCCACTGGCGCCCACATTGCGCCGCTGCGCCAGCCTGCGAAGCATTTTCCGGTAGGGCCGCGGCTCTGGCGACAGCTCCCACGCCCGAAGAGCCAGGAGGGAAAGCCGTGCCTCGTTGGAAAGCTCTTTGGCAGCCGCTCGTGTGGCCCCACAGCCCGTGGGGCTGCGGGCTTTGCGGCGGCCGTCAGCCTGGGCGCCACCGGCGCCCACGTCGGGCCGCCGCGCCAGCCTGCGAAGCATTTTCCGGTAGGGCCGCGGCTCTGGCGACAGCTCCCACGCCCGAAGAGCCAGGAGGGAAAGCCGTGCCTCGTTGGAAAGCTCTTTGGCAGCCACTCGCATGGCCCTAAAGCCCGTGGGGCTGCGGGCTTTCCAGCGGCCGTCAGCCTCGGCGCCACCGGCGCCCACGTGGCACGACCGCGCCAGCCTGTGAAGCATTTTCCGGTAGGGCCGCGGCTCTGGCGACAGCTCCCACGCCCGAAGAGCCAGGAGGGAAAGCCGTGCCTCGTTGGAAAGCTCTTTGGCAGCCGCTCGCGTGGCCCCACAGCCCGTGGGGCTGCGGGCTTTCCGGCGGCCGTCAGCCTCGGCACCACCGGCGCCCACGTGGCGCCGCCGCGCCAGCCTGCGAAGCATTTTCCGGTAGGGCCGCGGCTCTGGCGACAGCTCCCACGCCCGAAGAGCCAGGAGGGAAAGCCGTGCCTCGTTGGAAAGCTCTTTGGCAGCCGCTCGCGTGGCCCCACAGCCCGTGGGGCTGCGGGCTTTGTGGCGGCCGTCAGCCTGGGCGCCATCTGCGCCCACGTGGCTCCGCCGCGCCAGCCTTCGAAGCATTTTCCGGTAGGGCCGCGGCTCTGGCGACAGCTCCCACGCCCGAAGAGCCAGGAGGGAAAGCCGTGCCTCGTTGGAAAGCTCTTTGGCCGCCGCTCACGTGGCCCCACAGCCCATGGGGCTGCGGGCTTTGCGGCGGCCGTCAGCCTCGGCGACACCGGCGCCCACGTGGCGCCGCCGCGCCAGCCTGCGAAGCATTTTCTCGTAGGGCCGCGGCTCTGGCGACAGCTCCCACGCCCGAAGAGCCAGGAGGGAAAGCCGTGCCTCGTTGGAAAGCTCTTTGGCAGCCGCTCGCGTGGCCCCACAGCCCATGGGGCTGCCTGCTTTGCGGCGGCCGTCAGCCTCGGCGCCACCGGCGCCCACATTGCGCCGCTGCGCCAGCCTGCGAAGCATATTCCGGTAGGGCCGCGTCTCTGGCGACAGCTCCCACGCCCGAAGAGCCAGGAGGGAAAGCCGTGCCTCGTTGGAAAGCTCTTTGGCAGCCGCTCGCGTGGCCCCACAGCCAGTGGGGCTGCGGGCTTTCCGGCAGCCGTCAGCCTCGGCGCCACCGGCACCCACGTGGGGCCGCCGCGCCAGCCTGCGAAGCATTTTCCAGTAGGGCCGCGTCTCTGGCGACAGCTCCCACGCCCGAAGAGCCAGGAGGGAAAGCCGTGCCTCGTTGGAAAGCTCTTTGGCAGCCGCTCGCGTGGCCCCACAGCCCATGGGGCTGCGGGCTTTGCGGCGGCCATCAGCCTCGGCGACACCGGCGCCCACGTGGCGCCGCCGCGCCAGCCTGCGAAGCATTTTCCGGTAGGGCCGCGTCTCTGGCGACAGCTCCCACGCCCGAAGAGCCAGGAGGGAAAGCCGTGCCTCGTTGGAAAGCTCTTTGGCAGCCGCTCGCGTGGCCCCACAGCCCGTGGGGCTGCGGGCTTTGTGGCGGATGTCAGCCTCGGCGCCATCGGCGCCCACGTCGGGCCGCCGCGCCAGCCTGCGAAGCATTTTCCGGTAGGGCTGCGGCTCTGGCGACAGCTCCCACGCCCGAAGAGCCAGGAGGGAAAGCCGTGCCTCGTTGGAAAGCTCTTTGGCAGCCGCTCGCGTGGCCCCACAGCCCATGGGGCTGCGGGCTTTGCGGCGGCCGTCAGCCTGGGCGACACCGGCGCCCACGTGGCGCCGCCGCGCCAGCCTGCGAAGCATTTTCCGGTAGGGCCGCGGCTCTGGCGACAGCTCCCACGCCCGAAGAGCCAGGAGGGAAAGCCGTGCCTCGTTGGAAAGCTCTTTGGCAGCCGCTCGTGTGGCCCCACAGCCCGTGGGGCTGCGGGCTTTGCGGCGGCCGTCAGCCTCGGACACACCGGCGCCCACGTCGGGCCGCCGCGCCAGCCTGCGAAGCATTTTCTGGTAGGGACGCGTCTCCGGCGACAGCTCCCACGGCCGAAGAGCCAGGAGGGAAAGCCGTGCCTCGTTGGAAAGCTCTTTGGCAGCCGCTCGTGTGGCCCCAGAGCCCGTGGGGCTGTGGGCTTTGCGGCGGCCGTCAGCCTGGGCGCCACCGGCGCCCACGTGGCGCCGCCGCGCCAGCCTGCGAAGCATTTTCCGGTAGGGCCGCGTCTCTGGCGACAGCTCCCACGCCCGAAGAGCCAGGAAGGAAACCCGTGCCTCGTTGGAAAGCTCTTTGGCAGCCGCTCGCGTGGCCCCACAGCCCGTGGGGCTGCGGGCTTTGCGGCGGCCGTCAGCCTCGGCGCCACCGGCGCCCAGGTGGGGCCGCCGCGCCAGCCTGCGAAGCATTTTCCGGTAGGGCCGCGTCTCTGGCAACAGCTCCCACGCCTGAAGAGCCAGGAGGGAAAGCCATGCCTCATTGCAAAGCTCTTTGGCAGCCGCTCGCGTGGCCCCACAGCCCGTGGGGCTGCGGGCTTTGTGGCGGCCGTCAGCCTCGGTGCCACCGGCGCCCACGTGGCGCCGCCGCGCCAGCCTGCGAAGCATTTTCCGGTAGGGCCGCCGCTCTGGCGACAGCTCCCACGGCCAAAGAGCCAGGAGGGAAAGCCGTGCCTCGTTGGAAAGCTCTTTGGCAGCCGCTCGTGTGGCCCCACAGCCCGTGGGGCTGCGGGCTTTGCGGCGGCCGTCAGCCTAGGCGACACCGGCCCCCAGGTGATGCCGCCGCGCCAGCCTGCGAAGCATTTTCCGG
This sequence comes from Larus michahellis, assembly GCF_964199755.1. Taxonomy (NCBI): domain Eukaryota; kingdom Metazoa; phylum Chordata; class Aves; order Charadriiformes; family Laridae; genus Larus; species Larus michahellis. The sequence continues at coordinate 667,404 of NW_027435946.1, forward strand.
TAGGGCCGCGGCTCTAGCAACAGCTCCCACGGCCGAAGAGCCAGGAGGGAAAGCCGTGCCTCGTTGCAAAGCTCTTTGGCAGCCGCTCGCGTGGCCCCACAGCCCATGGAGCTGCGGGCTTTGCGGCGGCCGTCAGCCTCGGCGCCACCGGCGCCCACGTTGCGCCGCCGCGCCAGCCTGCGAAGCATTTTCCGGTAGGGCCGCGTCTCTGGCGACAGCTCCCACGCCTGAAGAGCCAGGAGGGAAAGCCGTGCCTCGTTGGAAAGCTCTTTGGCAGCCGCTCGCGTGGCCCCACAGCCCGTGGGGCTGCGGGCTTTGCGGCGGCCATCAGCCTGGGCGACACCGGCGCACAAATCGGGCCGCCGCGCCAGCCTCCGAAGCATTTTCCGGTAGGGCCGCGGCTCTGGCGACAGCTCCCACGCCCGAAGAGCCAGGAGGGAAAGCCATGCCTCGTTGGAAAGCTCTTTGGCAGCCGCTCGCGTGGCCCCACAGCCCGTGGGGCTGCGGGCTTTCCGGCGGCCGTCAGCCTCGGCACCACTGGCGCCCACGTGGCGCCGCCGCGCCAGCCTGCGAAGCATTTTCCGGTAGGGCCGCGTCTCTGGCCACAGCTCCCACGCCCGAAGAGCCAGGAGGGAAAGCCGTTCCTCGTTGGAAAGCTCTTTGGCAGCCGCTCGCGTGGCCCAACAGCCTGTGGGGCTGCGGGCTTTGCGGCGGCCGTCAGCCTGGGCGCCATCGGCGCCCACGTGGCGCCGCCGCGCCAGCCTTCGAAGCATTTTCCGGTAGGGCCGCGGCTCTGGCGACAGCTCCCACGCCCGAAGAGCCAGGAGGGAAAGCCGTGCCTCGTTGGAAAGCTCTTTGGCCGCCGCTCACGTGGCCCCACAGCCCGTGGGGCTGCGGGCTTTGCGGCGGCCATCAGCCTGGGCGACACTGGCGCCCACGTGGCGCCGCCGCGCCAGCCTGCGAAGCATTTTCCGATAGGGCCGCATCTCTGGCGACAGCTCCCACGCCCGAAGAGCCAGGAGGGAAAGCCGTGCCTCGTTGGAAAGCTCTTTGGCAGCCGCTCGTGTGGCCCCACAGCCCGTGGGGCTGCGGGCTTTCCGGCGGCCGTCAGCCTCGGCGCCACCGACACCCACTTGGCGCCGCCGCGCCAGCCTGCGAAGCATTTTCCGGTAGGGCCGCGTCTCTGGCGACAGCTGCCACGCCCGAAGAGCCAGGAGGGAAAGCCGTGCCTCGTTGGAAAGCTCTTTGGCAGCCGCTCGTGTGGCCCCACAGCCCGTGGGGCTGCGGGCTTTGCGGCGGCCGTCAGCCTGGGGGCCACCGGCGCCCACGTCGGGCCGCCGCGCCAGCCTGCAATGCATTTTCCGGTAGGGCTGCTGCTCTGGCGACAGCTCCCACGCCCGAAGAGCCAGGAGGGAAAGCCGTGCCTCGTTGGAAAGCTCTTTGGCAGCCGCTCGCGTGGCCCCACAGCCCATGGGGCTGCGGGCTTTGCGGCGGCCATCAGCCTCGGTGAAACCGGCACCCACGTGGCCCCGCCGCGCCAGCCTGCAAAGCATTTTCCGGTAGGGCCGCGGCTCTGGCGACAGCTCCCACGCCCGAAGAGCCAGGAGGGAAAGCCGTGCCTCGTTGGAAAGCTCTTTGGCAGCCGCTCGCGTGGCCCCACAGCCCATGGGGCTGCGGGCTTTGTGGCGGCCGTCAGCCTGGGCGACACCAGCGCCCACGTGGCGCCGCCGCGCCAGCCTGCGAAGCATTTTCCGGTAGGGCCGCGGCTCTGGCGACAGCTCCCACGCCCGAAGAGCCAGGAGGGAAAGCCGTGCCTCGTTGGAAAGCTCTTTGGCAGCCGCTCGTGTGGCCCCACAGCCCGTGGGGCTGCGGGCTTTGCGGCGGCCGTCAGCCTGGGCGACACCGGCGCCCACGTCGGGCCGCCGCGCCAGCCTGCAATGCATTTTCCGGTAGGGCCGCGGCTCTGGCGACAGCTCCCACGCCCGAAGAGCCAGGAGGGAAAGCCGTGCCTCGTTGGAAAGCTCTTTGGCAGCCGCTCGCGTGGCCCCACAGCCCATGGGGCTGCGGGCTTTGCGGCGGCCGTCAGCCTCGGCGACACCGGCGCCCACGTCGGGCCGCCGCGCCAGCCTGCGAAGCATTTTCTGGTAGGGCCGCGGCTCTGGCGACAGCTCCCACGCCCGAAGAGCCAGGAGGGAAAGCCGTGCCTCGTTGGAAAGCTCTTTGGCAGCCGCTCGCGTGGCCCCACAGCCCATGGGGCTGCCTGCTTTGCGGCAGCCGTCAGCCTCGGCGCCACTGGCGCCCACATTGCGCCGCTGCGCCAGCCTGCGAAGCATATTCCGGTAGGGCCGCGGCTCTGGCGACAGCTCCCACGCCCGAAGAGCCAGGAGGGAAAGCCGTGCCTCGTTGGAAAGCTCTTTGGCAGCCGCTCGCGTGGCCCCACAGCCCGTGGGGCTGCGGGCTTTGCGGCGGCCGTCAGCCTCGGCGCCACCGGCGCCCACGTGGCGCCGCCGCGCCAGCCTGCGAAGCATTTTCCGGTAGGGCCACGTCTCTGGCGACAGCTCCCACGCCCGAAGAGCCAGGAAGGAAACCCGTGCCTCGTTGGAAAGCTCTTTGGCAGCCGCTCGCGTGGCCCCACAGCCCATGGGGCTGCGGGCTTTGCGGCGGCCGTCAGCCTGGGCGACACCGGCGCCCACGTGGCGCCGCCGCGCCAGCCTGCGAAGCATTTTCTGGTAGGGCCGCGTCTCTGGCGACAGCTCCTACGCCCGAAGAGCCAGGAGGGAAAGCCGTGCCTCGTTGGAAAGCTCTTTGGCAGCCGCTCGCGTGGCCCCACAGCTCATAGGGCTGCGGGCTTTGCGGCGGCCGTCAGCCTCGGCGCCACCGGCACCCACGTCGGGCCGCCGCGCCAGCCTGCGAAGCATTTTCCAGTAGGGCCGCGTCTCTGGCGACAGCTCCCACGCCCGAAGAGCCAGGAGGGAAAGCCGTGCCTCGTTGGAAAGCTCTTTGGCAGCCGCTCGCGTGGCCCCACAGCCCATGGGGCTGCGGGCTTTGCGGCGGCCATCAGCCTCGGCGAAACCGGCGCCCACGTGGCGCCGCCGCGCCAGCCTGCAAAGAATTTTCCGGTAGGGCCGCGGCTCTGGCGACAGCTCCCACGGCCGAAGAGCCAGGAGGGAAAGCCGTGCCTCGTTGGAAAGCTCTTTGGCAGCCGCTCGCGTGGCCCCACAGCCCATGGGGCTGCGGGCTTTGCGGCGGATGTCAGCCTCGGCGCCATCGGCGCCCACGTTGGGCCGCCGCGCCAGCCTGCGATGCATTTTCCGGTAGGGCCGCGGCTCTGGCGACAGCTCCCACGCCCGAAGAGCCAGGAGGGAAAGCCGTGCCTCGTTGGAAAGCTCTTTGGCAGCCGCTCGCGTGGCCCCACAGCCCATGGGGCTGCGGGCTTTGCGGCGGCCGTCAGCCTGGGCGACACCGGCGCCCACGTGGCGCCGCCGCGCCAGCCTGCGAAGCATTTTCCGGTAGGGCCGCGGCTCTGGCGACAGCTCCCACGCCCGAAGAGACAGGAGGGAAAGCCGTGCCTCGTTGGAAAGCTCTTTGGCAGCCGCTCGTGTGGCCCCACAGCCCGTGGGGCTGCGGGCTTTGCGGCGGCCGTCAGCCTGGGGGCCACCGGCGCCCACGTCGGGCCGCCGCGCCAGCCTGCAATGCATTTTCCGGTAGGGCTGCGGCTCTGGCGACAGCTCCCACGCCCGAAGAGCCAGGAGGGAAAGCCGTGCCTCGTTGGAAAGCTCTTTGGCAGCCGCTCATGTGGCCCCACAGCCCGTGGGGCTGCGGGCTTTCCGGCGGCCGTCAGCCTCGGCGCCACCGGCGCCCACGTCGGGCCGCCGCGCCAGCCTGCGAAGCATTTTCCGGTAGGGCCACGGCTCTGGCGACAGCTCCCACGCCCGAAGAGCCAGGAGGGAAAGCCGTGCCTCGTTGGAAAGCTCTTTGGCAGCCACTCGCATGGCCCTAAAGCCCGTGGGGCTGCGGGCTTTCCGGCGGCTGTCAGCCTCGGCGCCACCGGCGCCCACGTGGCACGACCGCGCCAGCCTGCGAAGCATTTTCCGGTAGGGCCGCGGCTCTGGCGACAGCTCCCACGCCCGAAGAGCCAGGAGGGAAAGCCGTGCCTCGTTGGAAAGCTCTTTGGCAGCCGCTCGCTTGACCCACAGCCCGTGGGGCTGCGGGTTTTGTGGCGGCCGTCAACCTCGGCGCCACCGGCGCCCACGTGGCGCCGCCGCGCCAGCCTGCAATGCATTTTCCGGTAGGGCTGCTGCTCTGGCGACAGCTCCCACGCCTGAAGAGCCAGGAGGGAAAGCCGTGCCTCGTTGGAAAGCTCTTTTGCAGCCGCTCGCGTGGCCCCACAGCCCATGGGGCTGCGGGCTTTGCAGCGGCCATCAGCCTCAGCGAAACCGGCGCCCACGTGGCGCCGCCGCGCCAGCCTGCAAAGCATTTTCCGGTAGGGCCGCGGCTCTGGCGACAGCTCCCACGCCCGAAGAGCCAGGAGGGAAAGCCGTGCCTCGTTGGAAAGCTCTTTGGCAGCCGCTCGCGTGGCCCCACAGCCCATGGGGCTGCGGGCTTTGCGGCGGACGTCAGCCTGGGCGACACCGGCGCCCAGGTGGGGCCGCCGCGCCAGCCTGCGAAGCATTTTCCGGTAGGGCCGCGGCTCTGGCGACAGCTCCCACGCCCGAAGAGCCAGGAGGGAAAGCCGTGCCTCGTTGGAAAGCTCTTTGGCAGCCGCTCGTGTGGCCCCACAGCCCGTGGGGCTGCGGGCTTTGCGGCGGCCGTCAGCCTCGGCCATACCGGCGCCCACGTCGGGCCGCCGCGCCAGCCTGCGAAGCATTTTCCGGTAGGGCCGCGGCTCTGGCGACAGCTCCCACGCCCGAAGAGCCAGGAGGGAAAGCTGTGCCTCGTTGGAAAGCTCTTTGGCAGCCACTCGCATGGCCCTAAAGCCCGTGGGGCTGCGGGCTTTCCAGCGGCTGTCAGCCTCGGCGCCACCGGCGCCCACGTGGTACGACCGCGCCAGCTTGCGAAGCATTTTGCGGTAGGGCCGCGGCTCTGGCGACAGCTCCCACGCCCGAAGAGCCAGGAGGGAAAGCCGTGCCTCGTTGGAAAGCTCTTTGGCAGCCGCTCGCGTGGCCCCACAGCCAGTGGGGCTGCGGGCTTTGCGGCGGCCGTCAGCCTCGGCGCCACCGGCGCCCACGTGGCGCCGCCGCGCCAGCCTGCAAAGAATTTTCCGGTAGGGCCGCGGCTCTGGCGACAGCTCCCACGCCCGAAGAGCCAGGAGGGAAAGCCGTGCCTCGTTGGAAAGCTCTTTGGCAGCCGCTCGCGTGGCCCCACAGCCCATGGGGCTGCGGGCTTTGCGGCGGCCGTCAGCCTGGGCGACACCGGCGCCCACGTGGCGCCGCCGCGCCAGCCTGCGAAGCATTTTGCGGTAGGGCCGCGGCTCTGGCGACAGCTCCCACGCCCGAAGAGCCAGGAGGGAAAGCCGTGCCTCGTTGGAAAGCTCTTTGGCAGCCGCTCGCGTGGCCCCACAGCCCGTGGGGCTGCGGGCTTTGCGGCGGCCGTCAGCCTGGGGGCCACCGGCGCCCACGTCGGGCCGCCGCGCCAGCCTGCAATGCATTTTCTGGTAGGGCTGCGGCTCTGGCGACAGCTCCCACGCCCGAAGAGCCAGGAGGGAAAGCCGTGCCTCGTTGGAAAGCTCTTTGGCAGCCGCTCATGTGGCCCCACAGCCCGTGGGGCTGCGGGCTTTCCGGCGGCCGTCAGCCTGGGCGCCACCGGCGCCCACGTCGGGCCGCCGCGCCAGCCGGCAAAGAATTTTCCGGTAGGGCCGCGGCTCTGGCGACAGCTCCCACGCCCGAAGAGCCAGGAGGGAAAGCTGTGCCTCGTTGGAAAGCTCTTTGGCAGCCACTCGCATGGCCCTAAAGCCCGTGGGGCTGCGGGCTTTCCAGCGGCTGTCAGCCTCGGCGCCACCGGCGCCCACGTGGCACGACCGCGCCAGCTTGCGAAGCATTTTCCGGTAGGGCCGCGGCTCTGGCGACAGCTCGCACGCCCGAAGAGCCAGGAGGGAAAGCCGTGCCTCGTTGGAAAGCTCTTTGGCAGCCACTCGCGTGGCCCCACAGCCCGTGGGGCTGCGGGCTTTGCGGCGGCCGTCAGCCTGGGCGCCACCGGCGCCCACGTGGCGCCGCCGTGCCAGCCTGCGAAGCATTTTGCGGTAGGGCCGCGGCTCTGGCGACAGCTCCCACGGCCGAAGAGCCAGGAGGGAAAGCCGTGCCTCGTTGGAAAGCTCTTTGGCAGCCGCTCGCGTGGCCCCACAGCCCATGGGGCTGCCTGCTTTGCGGCAGCCGTCAGCCTCGGCGCCACTGGCGCCCACATTGCGCCGCTGCGCCAGCCTGCGAAGCATATTCCGGTAGGGCCGCGGCTCTGGCGACAGCTCCCACGCCCGAAGAGCCAGGAGGGAAAGCCGTGCCTCGTTGGAAAGCTCTTTGGCAGCCGCTCGCGTGGCCCCACAGCCCGTGGGGCTGCGGGCTTTGCGGCGGCCGTCAGCCTCGGCGCCACCGGCGCCCACGTGGCGCCGCCGCGCCAGCCTGCGAAGCATTTTCCGGTAGGGCCACGTCTCTGGCGACAGCTCCCACGCCCGAAGAGCCAGGAGGGAAAGCCGTGCCTCGTTGGAAAGCTCTTTGGCAGCCGCTCGCGTGGCCCCACAGCTCATGGGGCTGCGGGCTTTGCGGCGGCCGTCAGCCTCGGCGCCACCGGCACCAACGTCGGGCCGCCGCGCCAGCCTGCGAAGCATTTTCCAGTAGGGCCGCGTCTCTGGCGACAGCTCCCACGGCCGAAGAGCCAGGAGGGAAAGCCGTGCCTCGTTGGAAAGCTCTTTGGCAGCCGCTCGCGTGGCCCCACAGCCCATGGGGCTGCGGGCTTTGCGGCGGCCATCAGCCTCGGCGAAACCGGCGCCCACGTGGCGCCGCCGCGCCAGCCTGCAAAGAATTTTCCGGTAGGGCCGCGGCTCTGGCGACAGCTCCCACGGCCGAAGAGCCAGGAGGGAAAGCCGTGCCTCGTTGGAAAGCTCTTTGGCAGCCGCTCGCGTGGCCCCACAGCCCATGGGGCTGCGGGATTTGCGGCGGATGTCAGCCTCGGCGCCATCGGCGCCCACGTTGGGCCACCGCGCCAGCCTGCGATGCATTTTCCGGTAGGGCCGCGGCTCTGGCGACAGCTCCCACGCCCGAAGAGCCAGGAGGGAAAGCCGTGCCTCGTTGGAAAGCTCTTTGGCAGCCGCTCGCGTGGCCCCACAGCCCATGGGGCTGCGGGCTTTGCGGCGGCCGTCAGCCTGGGCGACACCGGCGCCCACGTGGCGCCGCCGCGCCAGCCTGCGAAGCATTTTCCGGTAGGGCCGCGGCTCTGGCGACAGCTCCCACGCCCGAAGAGACAGGAGGGAAAGCCGTGCCTCGTTGGAAAGCTCTTTGGCAGCCGCTCGTGTGGCCCCACAGCCCGTGGGGCTGCGGGCTTTGCGGCGGCCGTCAGCCTGGGGGCCACCGGCGCCCACGTCGGGCCGCCGCGCCAGCCTGCAATGCATTTTCCGGTAGGGCTGCGGCTCTGGCGACAGCTCCCACGCCCGAAGAGCCAGGAGGGAAAGCCGTGCCTCGTTGGAAAGCTCTTTGGCAGCCGCTCATGTGGCCCCACAGCCCGTGGGGCTGCGGGCTTTCCGGCGGCCGTCAGCCTCGGCGCCACCGGCGCCCACGTCGGGCCGCCGCGCCAGCCTGCGAAGCATTTTCCGGTAGGGCCACGGCTCTGGCGACAGCTCCCACGCCCGAAGAGCCAGGAGGGAAAGCCGTGCCTCGTTGGAAAGCTCTTTGGCAGCCACTCGCATGGCCCTAAAGCCCGTGGGGCTGCGGGCTTTCCGGCGGCTGTCAGCCTCGGCGCCACCGGCGCCCACGTGGCACGACCGCGCCAGCCTGCGAAGCATTTTCCGGTAGGGCCGCGGCTCTGGCGACAGCTCCCACGCCCGAAGAGCCAGGAGGGAAAGCCGTGCCTCGTTGGAAAGCTCTTTGGCAGCCGCTCGCGTGGCCCCACAGCCCATGGGGCTGCGGGCTTTGCGGCGGACGTCAGCCTGGGCGACACCGGCGCCCAGGTGGGGCCGCCGCGCCAGCCTGCGAAGCATTTTCCGGTAGGGCCGCGGCTCTGGCGACAGCTCCCACGCCCGAAGAGCCAGGAGGGAAAGCCGTGCCTCGTTGGAAAGCTCTTTGGCAGCCGCTCGTGTGGCCCCACAGCCCGTGGGGCTGCGGGCTTTGCGGCGGCCGTCAGCCTCGGCCATACCGGCGCCCACGTCGGGCCGCCGCGCCAGCCTGCGAAGCATTTTCCGGTAGGGCCGCGGCTCTGGCGACAGCTCCCACGCCCGAAGAGCCAGGAGGGAAAGCTGTGCCTCGTTGGAAAGCTCTTTGGCAGCCACTCGCATGGCCCTAAAGCCCGTGGGGCTGCGGGCTTTCCAGCGGCTGTCAGCCTCGGCGCCACCGGCGCCCACGTGGTACGACCGCGCCAGCTTGCGAAGCATTTTGCGGTAGGGCCGTGGCTCTGGCGACAGCTCCCACGCCCGAAGAGCCAGGAGGGAAAGCCGTGCCTCGTTGGAAAGCTCTTTGGCAGCCGCTCGCGTGGCCCCACAGCCAGTGGGGCTGCGGGCTTTGCGGCGGCCGTCAGCCTCGGCGCCACCGGCGCCCACGTGGCGCCGCCGCGCCAGCCTGCAAAGAATTTTCCGGTAGGGCCGCGGCTCTGGCGACAGCTCCCACGCCCGAAGAGCCAGGAGGGAAAGCCGTGCCTCGTTGGAAAGCTCTTTGGCAGCCGCTCGCGTGGCCCCACAGCCCATGGGGCTGCGGGCTTTGCGGCGGCCGTCAGCCTGGGCGACACCGGCGCCCACGTGGCGCCGCCGCGCCAGCCTGCGAAGCATTTTGCGGTAGGGCCGCGGCTCTGGCGACAGCTCCCACGCCCGAAGAGCCAGGAGGGAAAGCCGTGCCTCGTTGGAAAGCTCTTTGGCAGCCGCTCGCGTGGCCCCACAGCCCGTGGGGCTGCGGGCTTTGCGGCGGCCGTCAGCCTGGGGGCCACCGGCGCCCACGTCGGGCCGCCGCGCCAGCCTGCAATGCATTTTCTGGTAGGGCTGCGGCTCTGGCGACAGCTCCCACGCCCGAAGAGCCAGGAGGGAAAGCCGTGCCTCGTTGGAAAGCTCTTTGGCAGCCGCTCATGTGGCCCCACAGCCCGTGGGGCTGCGGGCTTTCCGGCGGCCGTCAGCCTGGGCGCCACTGGCGCCCACGTCGGCCCGCCGCGCCAGCCTGTGAAGCATTTTCCGGTAGGGCCGCGGCTCTGGCGACAGCTCCCACGCCCGAAGAGCCAGGAGGGAAAGCCGTGCCTCGTTGGAAAGCTCTTTGGCAGCCACTCGCATGGCCCTAAAGCCCGTGGGGCTGCGGGCTTTCCGGCGGCTGTCAGCCTCGGCGCCACCGGCGCTCACGTGGCACGACCGCGCCAGCTTGCGAAGCATTTTCCGGTAGGGCCGCGGCTCTGGCGACAGCTCCCACGCCCGAAGAGCCAGGAGGGAAAGCCGTGCCTCGTTGGAAAGCTCTTTGGCAGCCGCTCGCTTGGCCCCACAGCCCGTGGGGCTGCGGGCTTTGTGGCGGCCGTCAGCCTCGGCGCCATCGATGCCCACGTCGGGCCGCCGCGCCAGCCTGCGAAGCATTTTCCGGTAGGGCCGCGGCTCTGGCGACAGCTCCCACGCCCGAAGAGCCAGGAGGGAAAGCCGTGCCTCGTTGGAAAGCTCTTTGGCAGCCGCTCGCGTGGCACCACAGCCCATGGGGCTGCGGGCTTTGCGGCGGCCGTCAGCCTCAGCGAAACCGGCGCCCACGTGGCGCCGCCGCGCCAGCCTGCGAAGCATTTTCCGGTAGGGCCGCGGCTCTGGCGACAGCTCCCACGCCCGAAGAGCCAGGAGGGAAAGCCGTGCCTCGTTGGAAAGCTCTTTGGCAGCCGCTCGTGTGGCCCCACAGCCAGTGGGGCTGCGGGCTTTGCGGCGGCCGTCAGCCTGGGCGCCACCGGCGCCCACGTCAGGCCGCCGCGCCAGCCTGCGAAGCATTTTCCGGTAGGGCCGCGTCTCTGGCGACAGCTCCCACGCCCGAAGAGCCAGGAGGGAAAGCCGTGCCTCGTTGGAAAGCTCTTTGGCAGCCGCTCGCGTGGCCCCACAGCCAGTGGGGCTGCGGGCTTTCCGGCGGCCGTCAGCCTCGGCGCCACCGGCGCCCACGTGGCGCCGCCGCGCCAGCCTGCGAAGCATTTTCCAGTAGGGCCGCGTCTCTGGCGACAGCTCCCACGCCCGAAGAGCCAGGAGGGAAAGTCGTGCCTCGTTGGAAAGCTCTTTGGCAGCCGCTCGCGTGGCCCCACAGCCCATGGGGCTGCCGGCTTTGCGGCGGCCATCAGCCTCGGCGAAACCGGCGCACACGTGGCGCCGCCGCGCCAGCCGGCAAAGAATTTTCCGGTAGGGCCGCGGCTCTGGCGACAGCTCGCACGCCCGAAGAGCCAGGAGGGAAAGCCGTGCCTCGTTGGAAAGCTCTTTGGCAGCCGCTCGCGTGGCCCCACAGCCCGTGGGGCTGCGGGCTTTGCGGCGGCTGTCAGCCTGGGCGCCACCGGCGCCCACGTGGCGCCGCCGTGCCAGCCTGCGAAGCATTTTGCGGTAGGGCCGCGGCTCTGGCGACAGCTCCCACGGCCGAAGAGCCAGGAGGGAAAGCCGTGCCTCGTTGGAAAGCTCTTTGGCAGCCGCTCGTGTGGCCCCACAGCCCGTGGGGCTGCGGGCTTTGCGGCGGCCGTCAGCCTCGGCCACACCGGCGCCCACGTCGGGCCGCCGCGCCAGCCTGCGAAGCATTTTCCGGTAGGGCCGCGGCTCTGGCGACAGCTCCCACGCCCGAAGAGCCAGGAGGGAAAGCTGTGCCTCGTTGGAAAGCTCTTTGGCAGCCACTCGCATGGCCCTAAAGCCCGTGGGGCTGCGGGCTTTCCAGCGGCTGTCAGCCTCGGCGCCACCGGCGCCCACGTGGCACGACCGCGCCAGCTTGCGAAGCATTTTCCGGTAGGGCCGCGGCTCTGGCGACAGCTCCCACGCCCGAAGAGCCAGGAGGGAAAGCCGTGCCTCGTTGGAAAGCTCTTTGGCAGCCGCTCACGTGGCCCCACAGCCCATGGGGCTGCGGGCTTTGCGGCGGCCGTCACCCTGGGCGCCACCGGCGCCCACGTGGCGCCACCGCGCCAGCCTGCGAAGCATTTTCCGGTAGGGCCGCGGCTCTGGCGACAGCTCCCACGCCCGAAGAGCCAGGAAGGAAACCCGTGCCTCGTTGGAAAGCTCTTTGGCTCCGCTCGCGTGGCCCCACAGCCCATGGGGCTGCGGGCTTTGCGGCGGCCATCAGCCTGGGCGACACCGGCGCCCAGGTGGGGCCGCCTCGCCAGCCTGCGAAGCATTTTCCAGTAGGGCCGCGTCTCTGGCGACAGCTCCCACGCCCGAAGAGCCAGGAGGGAAAGCCGTGCCTCGTTGGAAAGCTCTTTGGCAGCCGCTCGCGTGGCCCCACAGCCCGTGGGGCTGCGGGCTTTGCGGCGGCCGTCAGCCTGGGCGACACCGGCGCCCACGTGGCGCCGCCGCGCCAGCCTGCGAAGCATTTTCCGGTAGGGCCGCGGCTCTGGCGACAGCTCCCACGCCCGAAGAGCCAGGAGGGAAAGCCGTGCCTCGTTGGAAAGCTCTTTGGCAGCCGCTCGTGTGGCCCCACAGCCCGTGGGGCTGCGGGCTTTGCGGCGGCCGTCAGCCTGGGGGCCACCGGCGCCCACGTCGGGCCGCCGCGCCAGCCTGCGAAGCATTTTCCGGTAGGGCCGCGGCTCTGGCGACAGCTCCCACGCCCGAAGAGCCAGGAGGGAAAGCCGTGCCTCATTGGAAAGCTCTTTGGCAGCCGCTCGCGTGGCCCCACAGCCCATGGGGCTGCGGGCTTTGCGGCGGCCGTCAGCCTGGGCGACACCGGCGCCCACGTGGCGCCGCCGCGCCAGCCTGCGAAGCATTTTGCGGTAGGGCCGCGGCTCTGGCGACAGCTCCCACGCCCGAAGAGCCAGGAGGGAAAGCCGTGCCTCGTTGGAAAGCTCTTTGGCAGCCGCTCGTGTGGCCCCACAGCCCGTGGGGCTGCGGGCTTTCCGGCGGCCGTCAGCCTGGGGGCCACCGGCGCCCACGTCGGGCCGCCGCGCCAGCCTGCAATGCATTTTCCGGTAGGGCTGCGGCTCTGGCGACAGCTCCCAAGGCCGAAGAGCCAGGAGGGAAAGCCGTGCCTCGTTGGAAAGCTCTTTGGCAGCCGCTCATGTGGCCCCACAGCCCGTGGGGCTGCGGGCTTTCCGGCGGCCGTCAGCCTGGGCGCCACCGGCGCCCACGTCGTGCCGCCGCGCCAGCCTGTGAAGCATTTTCCGGTAGGGCCGCGGCTCTGGCGACAGCTCCCACGCCCGAAGAGCCAGGAGGGAAAGCCGTGCCTCGTTGGAAAGCTCTTTGGCAGCCACTCGCATGGCCCTAAAGCCCGTGGGGCTGCGGGCTTTCCAGCGGCTGTCAGCCTCGGCGCCACCGGCGCCCACGTGGCACGACCGCGCCAGCTTGCGAAGCATTTTCCGGTAGGGCCGCGGCTCTGGCGACAGCTCCCACGCCCGAAGAGCCAGGAGGGAAAGCCGTGCCTCGTTGTAAAGCTCTTTGGCAGCCGCTCGCTTGGCCCCACAGCCCGTGGGGCTGCGGGCTTTGTGGCGGCCGTCAGCCTCGGCGCCACCGGCGCCCACGTGTCGCCGCCGCGCCATCCTGCGAAGTATTTTCCGGTAGGGCCGCGGCTCTGGCGACAGCTCCCACGCCCGAAGAGCCAGGAGGGAAAGCCGTGCCTCGTTGGAAAGCTCTTTGGCAGCCGCTCGTGTGGCCCCACAGCCCGTGGGGCTGCGGGCTTTGCGGCGGCCGTCAGCCTCGGCAACACCGGCGCCCACGTCGGGCCGCCGCGCCAGCCTGCGAAGCATTTTCCGGTAGGGCCGCGGCTCTGGCGACAGCTCCCACGCCCGAAGAGCCAGGAGGGAAAGCTGTGCCTCGTTGGAAAGCTCTTTGGCAGCCACTCGCATGGCCCTAAAGCCCGTGGGGCTGCGGGCTCTCCAGCGGCTGTCAGCCTCGGCGCCACCGGCGCCCACGTGGCACGACCGCGCCAGCTTGCGAAGCATTTTCCGGTAGGGCCGCGGCTCTGGCGACAGCTCCCACGCCCGAAGAGCCAGGAGGGAAAGCCGTGCCTCGTTGGAAAGCTCTTTGGCAGCCGCTCACGTGGCCCCACAGCCCATGGGGCTGCGGGCCTTGCGGCGGCCGTCAGCCTCGGCGCCACCGGCGCCCACGTGGCGCCACCGCGCCAGCCTGCGAAGCATTTTCCGGTAGGGCCGCGTCTCTGGCGACAGCTCCCACGCCCGAAGAGCCAGGAAGGAAACCCGTGCCTCGTTGGAAAGCTCTTTGGCTCCGCTCGCGTGGCCCCACAGCCCATGGGGCTGCGGGCTTTCCGGCGGCCATCAGCCTGGGCGACACCGGCGCCCAGGTGGGGCCGCCGCGCCAGCCTGCGAAGCATTTTCTGGCAGGGCCGCGTCTCTGGCGACAGCTCCCACGCCCGAAGAGCCAGGAGGGAAAGCCGTGCCTCGTTGGAAAGCTCTTTGGCAGCCGCTCGCGTGGCCCCACAGCCCGTGGGGCTGCGGGCTTTGCGGCGGCCGTCAGCCTGGGCGACACCGGCGCCCACGTGGCGCCGCCGCACCAGCCTGCGAAGCATTTTCCGGTAGGGCCGCGGCTCTGGCGACAGCTCCCACGCCCGAAGAGCCAGGAGGGAAAGCCGTGCCTCGTTGGAAAGCTCTTTGGCAGCCGCTCGTGTGGCCCCACAGCCCATGGGGCTGCGGGCTTTGCGGCGGCCGTCAACCTGGGGGCCACCGGCGCCCACGTCGGGCCGCCGCGCCAGCCTGCGAAGAATTTTCCGGTAGGGCCGCGGCTCTGGCGACAGCTCCCACGCCCGAAGAGCCAGGAGGGAAAGCCGTGCCTCATTGGAAAGCTCTTTGGCAGCCGCTCGCGTGGCCCCACAGCCCATGGGGCTGCGGGCTCTGCGGCGGCCGTCAGCCTGGGCGACACCGGCGCCCACGTGGCGCCGCCGCGCCAGCCTGCGAAGCATTTTGCGGTAGGGCCGCGGCTCTGGCGACAGCTCCCACGCCCGAAGAGCCAGGAGGGAAAGCCGTGCCTCGTTGGAAAGCTCTTTGGCAGCCGCTCGTGTGGCCCCACAGCCCGTGGGGCTGCGGGCTTTGCGGCGGCCGTCAGCCTGGGGGCCACCGGCGCCCACGTCGGGCCGCCGCGCCAGCCTGCAATGCATTTTCCGGTAGGGCTGCGGCTCTGGCGACAGCTCCCACGGCCGAAGAGCCAGGAGGGAAAGCCGTGCCTCGTTGGAAAGCTCTTTGGCAGCCGCTCATGTGGCCCCACAGCCCGTGGGGCTGCGGGCTTTCCGGCGGCCGTCAGCCTGGGCGCCACCGGCGCCCACGTCGTGCAGCCGCGCCAGCCTGTGAAGCATTTTCCGGTAGGGCCGCGGCTCTGGCGACAGCTCCCACGCCCGAAGAGCCAGGAGGGAAAGCCGTGCCTCGTTGGAAAGCTCTTTGGCAGCCACTCGCATGGCCCTAAAGCCCGTGGGGCTGCGGGCTTTCCGGCGGCTGTCAGCCTCGGCGCCACCGGCGCCCACGTGGCACGACCGCGCCAGCTTGCGAAGCATTTTCCGGTAGGGCCGCGGCTCTGGCGACAGCTCCCACGCCCGAAGAGCCAGGAGGGAAAGCCGTGCCTCGTTGTAAAGCTCTTTGGCAGCCGCTCGCTTGGCCCCACAGCCCGTGGGGCTGCGGGCTTTGTGGCGGCCGTCAGCCTCGGCCACACCGGCGCCCACGTGTCGCCGCCGCGCCATCCTGCGAAGTATTTTCCGGTAGGGCCGCGGCTCTGGCGACAGCTCCCACGCCCGAAGAGCCAGGAGGGAAAGCCGTGCCTCGTTGGAAAGCTCTTTGGCAGCCGCTCACGTGGCCCCACAGCCCGTGGGGCTGCGGGCTTTGCGGCGGCCGTCAGCCTCGGCGCCATCGATGCCCACGTCGGGCCGCCGCGCCAGCCTGCGAAGCATTTTCCGGTAGGGCCGCGGCTCTGGCGACAGCTCCCACGCCCGAAGAGCCAGGAGGGAAAGCCGTGCCTCGTTGGAAAGCTCTTTGGCAGCCGCTCGTGTGGCCCCACAGCCCGTGGGGCTGCGGGCTTTGCGGCGGCCGTCAGCCTGGGGGCCACCGGCGCCCACGTCGGGCCGCCGCGCCAGCCTGCAATGCATTTTCCGGTAGGGCTGCTGCTCTGGCGACAGCTCCCACGCCTGAAGAGCCAGGAGGGAAAGCCATGCCTCGTTGGAAAGCTCTTTGGCAGCCGCTCGCGTGGCCCCACAGCCCATGGGGCTGCGGGCTTTGCGGCGGCCATCAGCCTCAGCGAAACCGGCGCCCACGTGGCGCCGCCGCGCCAGCCTGCAAAGCATTTTCCGGTAGGGCCGCGGCTCTGGCGACAGCTCCCACGCCCGTAGAGCCAGGAGGGAAAGCCGTGCCTCGTTGGAAAGCTCTTTGGCAGCCGCTCGCGTGGCCCCACAGCCCATGGGGCTGCGGGCTTTGCGGCGGCCGTCAGCCTGGGCCACACCGGCGCCCACGTGGCGCCGCCGCGCCAGCCTGCGAAGCATTTTGCGGTAGGGCCGCGGCTCTGGCGACAGCTCCCACGCCCGAAGAGCCAGGAGGGAAAGCCGTGCCTCGTTGGAAAGCTCTTTGGCAGCCGCTCGCGTGGCCCCACAGCCCGTGGGGCTGCGGGCTTTGCGGCGGCCGTCAGCCTGGGCGACACCGGCGCCCACGTGGCGCCGCCGCGCCAGCCTGTGAAGCATTTTCCGGTAGGGCCGCGGCTCTGGCGACAGCTCCCACGCCCGAAGAGCCAGGAGGGAAAGCCGTGCCTCGTTGGAAAGCTCTTTGGCAGCCGCTCGTGTGGCCCCACAGCCCGTGGGGCTGCGGGCTTTGCGGCGGCCGTCAGCCTGGGCGACACCGGCGCCCACGTGGCGCCGATGCGCCAGCCTGCGAAGCATTTTGCGGTAGGGCCGCGGCTCTGGCGACAGCTCCCACGCCCGAAGAGCCAGGAGGGAAAGCCGTGCCTCGTTGGAAAGCTCTTTGGCAGCCGCTCGTGTGGCCCCACAGCCCGTGGGGCTGCGGGCTTTGCGGCGGCCGTCAGCCTGGGGGCCACCGGCGCCCACGTCGGGCCGCCGCGCCAGCCTGCAATGCATTTTCCGGTAGGGCTGCGGCTCTGGCGACAGCTTCCACGCCCGAAGAGCCAGGAGGGAAAGCCGTGCCTCGTTGGAAAGCTCTTTGGCAGCCGCTCACGTGGCCCCACAGCCCGTGGGGCTGCGGGCTTTGCGGCGGCCGTCAGCCTGGGCGCCACCGGCGCCCACGTGGCGCCACCGCGCCAGCCTGGGAAGCATTTTCCGGTAGGGCCGCGTCTCTGGCGACAGCTCCCACGCCCGAAGAGCCAGGAAGGAAACCCGTGCCTCGTTGGAAAGCTCTTTGGCTCCGCTCGCGTGGCCCCACAGCCCATGGGGCTCCGGGCTTTGCGGCGGCCGTCAGCCTGGGCGACACCGGCGCCCACGTGGCGCCGCCGCGCCAGCCTGCGAAGCATTTTCCGGTAGGGCCGCGGCTCTGGCGACAGCTCCCACGCCCGAAGAGCCAGGAGGGAAAGCCGTGCCTCGTTGGAAAGCTCTTTGGCAGCCGCTCGTGTGGCCCCACAGCCCGTGGGGCTGCGGGCTTTGCGGCGGCCGTCAGCCTGGGGGCCACCGGCGCCCACGTCGGGCCGCCGTGCCAGCCTGCGAAGCATTTTCCGGTAGGGCCGCGTCTCTGGCGACAGCTCCCACGCCCGAAGAGCCAGGAGGGAAAGCCGTGCCTCATTGGAAAGCTCTTTGGCAGCCGCTCGCGTGGCCCCACAGCCCGTGGGGCTGCGGGCTTTGCGGCGGCCGTCAGCCTGGGCGACACCGGCGCCCACGTGGCGCCGCCGCGCCAGCCTGCGAAGCATTTTGCGGTAGGGCCGCGGCTCTGGCGACAGCTCCCACGCCCGAAGAGCCAGGAGGGAAAGCCGTGCCTCGTTGGAAAGCTCTTTGGCAGCCGCTCGTGTGGCCCCACAGCCCATGGGGCTGCGGGCTTTGCGGCGGCCGTCAACCTGGGGGCCACCGGCGCCCACGTCGGGCCGCCGCGCCAGCCTGCGAAGAATTTTCCGGTAGGGCCGCGGCTCTGGCGACAGCTCCCACGCCCGAAGAGCCAGGAGGGAAAGCCGTGCCTCATTGGAAAGCTCTTTGGCAGCCGCTCGCGTGGCCCCACAGCCCATGGGGCTGCGGGCTCTGCGGCGGCCGTCAGCCTGGGCGACACCGGCGCCCACGTGGCGCCGCCGCGCCAGCCTGCGAAGCATTTTGCGGTAGGGCCGCGGCTCTGGCGACAGCTCCCACGCCCGAAGAGCCAGGAGGGAAAGCCGTGCCTCGTTGGAAAGCTCTTTGGCAGCCGCTCGTGTGGCCCCACAGCCCGTGGGGCTGCGGGCTTTGCGGCGGCCGTCAGCCTGGGGGCCACCGGCGCCCACGTCGGGCCGCCGCGCCAGCCTGCAATGCATTTTCCGGTAGGGCTGCGGCTCTGGCGACAGCTCCCACGGCCGAAGAGCCAGGAGGGAAAGCCGTGCCTCGTTGGAAAGCTCTTTGGCAGCCGCTCATGTGGCCCCACAGCCCGTGGGGCTGCGGGCTTTCCGGCGGCCGTCAGCCTGGGCGCCACCGGCGCCCACGTCGTGCAGCCGCGCCAGCCTGTGAAGCATTTTCCGGTAGGGCCGCGGCTCTGGCGACAGCTCCCACGCCCGAAGAGCCAGGAGGGAAAGCCGTGCCTCGTTGGAAAGCTCTTTGGCAGCCACTCGCATGGCCCTAAAGCCCGTGGGGCTGCGGGCTTTCCGGCGGCTGTCAGCCTCGGCGCCACCGGCGCCCACGTGGCACGACCGCGCCAGCTTGCGAAGCATTTTCCGGTAGGGCCGCGGCTCTGGCGACAGCTCCCACGCCCGAAGAGCCAGGAGGGAAAGCCGTGCCTCGTTGTAAAGCTCTTTGGCAGCCGCTCGCTTGGCCCCACAGCCCGTGGGGCTGCGGGCTTTGTGGCGGCCGTCAGCCTCGGCCACACCGGCGCCCAGGTGGGGCCGCCGCGCCATCCTGCGAAGTATTTTCCGGTAGGGCCGCGGCTCTGGCGACAGCTCCCACGCCCGAAGAGCCAGGAGGGAAAGCCGTGCCTCGTTGGAAAGCTCTTTGGCAGCCGCTCACGTGGCCCCACAGCCCGTGGGGCTGCGGGCTTTGCGGCGGCCGTCAGCCTCGGCGCCATCGATGCCCACGTCGGGCCGCCGCGCCAGCCTGCGAAGCATTTTCCGGTAGGGCCGCGGCTCTGGCGACAGCTCCCACGCCCGAAGAGCCAGGAGGGAAAGCCGTGCCTCGTTGGAAAGCTCTTTGGCAGCCGCTCGTGTGGCCCCACAGCCCGTGGGGCTGCGGGCTTTGCGGCGGCCGTCAGCCTGGGGGCCACCGGCGCCCACGTCGGGCCGCCGCGCCAGCCTGCAATGCATTTTCCGGTAGGGCTGCTGCTCTGGCGACAGCTCCCACGCCCGAAGAGCCAGGAGGGAAAGCCATGCCTCGTTGGAAAGCTCTTTGGCAGCCGCTCGCGTGGCCCCACAGCCCATGGGGCTGCGGGCTTTGCGGCGGCCATCAGCCTCAGCGAAACCGGCGCCCACGTGGCGCCGCCGCGCCAGCCTGCAAAGCATTTTCCGGTAGGGCCGCGGCTCTGGCGACAGCTCCCACGCCCGTAGAGCCAGGAGGGAAAGCCGTGCCTCGTTGGAAAGCTCTTTGGCAGCCGCTCGCGTGGCCCCACAGCCCATGGGGCTGCGGGCTTTGCGGCGGCCGTCAGCCTGGGCCACACCGGCGCCCACGTGGCGCCGCCGCGCCAGCCTGCGAAGCATTTTGCGGTAGGGCCGCGGCTCTGGCGACAGCTCCCACGCCCGAAGAGCCAGGAGGGAAAGCCGTGCCTCGTTGGAAAGCTCTTTGGCAGCCGCTCGCGTGGCCCCACAGCCCGTGGGGCTGCGGGCTTTGCGGCGGCCGTCAGCCTGGGCGACACCGGCGCCCACGTGGCGCCGCCGCGCCAGCCTGTGAAGCATTTTCCGGTAGGGCCGCGGCTCTGGCGACAGCTCCCACGCCCGAAGAGCCAGGAGGGAAAGCCGTGCCTCGTTGGAAAGCTCTTTGGCAGCCGCTCGTGTGGCCCCACAGCCCGTGGGGCTGCGGGCTTTGCGGCGGCCGTCAGCCTGGGCGACACCGGCGCCCACGTGGCGCCGATGCGCCAGCCTGCGAAGCATTTTGCGGTAGGGCCGCGGCTCTGGCGACAGCTCCCACGCCCGAAGAGCCAGGAGGGAAAGCCGTGCCTCGTTGGAAAGCTCTTTGGCAGCCGCTCGTGTGGCCCCACAGCCCGTGGGGCTGCGGGCTTTGCGGCGGCCGTCAGCCTGGGGGCCACCGGCGCCCACGTCGGGCCGCCGCGCCAGCCTGCAATGCATTTTCCGGTAGGGCTGCGGCTCTGGCGACAGCTTCCACGCCCGAAGAGCCAGGAGGGAAAGCTGTGCCTCGTTGGAAAGCTCTTTGGCAGCCGCTCACGTGGCCCCACAGCCCGTGGGGCTGCGGGCTTTGCGGCGGCCGTCAGCCTGGGCGCCACCGGCGCCCACGTGGCGCCACCGCGCCAGCCTGGGAAGCATTTTCCGGTAGGGCCGCGTCTCTGGCGACAGCTCCCACGCCCGAAGAGCCAGGAAGGAAACCCGTGCCTCGTTGGAAAGCTCTTTGGCTCCGCTCGCGTGGCCCCACAGCCCATGGGGCTCCGGGCTTTGCGGCGGCCGTCAGCCTGGGCGACACCGGCGCCCAGGTGGGGCCGCCGCGCCAGCCTGCGAAGCATTTTCCGGTAGGGCCGCGGCTCTGGCGACAGCTCCCACGCCCGAAGAGCCAGGAGGGAAAGCCGTGCCTCGTTGGAAAGCTCTTTGGCAGCCGCTCGTGTGGCCCCACAGCCCGTGGGGCTGCGGGCTTTGCGGCGGCCGTCAGCCTGGGGGCCACCGGCGCCCACGTCGGGCCGCCGTGCCAGCCTGCGAAGCATTTTCCGGTAGGGCCGCGTCTCTGGCGACAGCTCCCACGCCCGAAGAGCCAGGAGGGAAAGCCGTGCCTCATTGGAAAGCTCTTTGGCAGCCGCTCGCGTGGCCCCACAGCCCATTGGGCTGCGGGCTTTGCGGCGGCCGTCAGCCTGGGCGACACCGGCGCCCACGTGGCGCCGCCGCGCCAGCCTGCGAAGCATTTTGCGGTAGGGCCGCGGCTCTGGCGACAGCTCCCACGCCCGAAGAGCCAGGAGGGAAAGCCGTGCCTCGTTGGAAAGCTCTTTGGCAGCCGCTCGTGTGGCCCCACAGCCCGTGGGGCTGCGGGCTTTCCGGCGGCCGTCAGCCTGGGGGCCACCGGCGCCCACGTCGGGCCGCCGCGCCAGCCTGCAATGCATTTTCCGGTAGGGCTGCGGCTCTGGCGACAGCTCCCACGGCCGAAGAGCCAGGAGGGAAAGCCGTGCCTCGTTGGAAAGCTCTTTGGCAGCCGCTCATGTGGCCCCACAGCCCGTGGGGCTGCGGGCTTTCCGGCGGCCGTCAGCCTGGGCGCCACCGGCGCCCACGTCGGGCCGCCGCGCCAGCCTGTGAAGCATTTTCCGGTAGGGCCGCGGCTCTGGCGACAGCTCCCACGCCCGAAGAGCCAGGAGGGAAAGCCGTGCCTCGTTGGAAAGCTCTTTGGCAGCCACTCGCATGGCCCTAAAGCCCGTGGGGCTGCGGGATTTCCGGCGGCTGTCAGCCTCGGCGCCACCGGCGCCCACGTGGCACGACCGCGCCAGCTTGCGAAGCATTTTCCGGTAGGGCCGCGGCTCTGGCGACAGCTCCCACGCCCGAAGAGCCAGGAGGGAAAGCCGTGCCTCGTTGTAAAGCTCTTTGGCAGCCGCTCGCTTGGCCCCACAGCCCGTGGGGCTGCGGGCTTTGTGGCGGCCGTCAGCCTCGGCGCCACCGGCGCCCACGTGTCGCCGCCGCGCCATCCTGCGAAGTATTTTCCGGTAGGGCCGCGGCTCTGGCGACAGCTCCCACGCCCGAAGAGCCAGGAGGGAAAGCCGTGCCTCGTTGGAAAGCTCTTTGGCAGCCGCTCACGTGGCCCCACAGCCCGTGGGGCTGCGGGCTTTGCGGCGGCTGTCAGCCTCGGCGCCATCGATGCCCACGTCGGGCCGCCGCGCCAGCCTGCGAAGCATTTTCCGGTAGGGCCGCGGCTCTGGCGACAGCTCCCACGCCCGAAGAGCCAGGAGGGAAAGCCGTGCCTCGTTGGAAAGCTCTTTGGCAGCCGCTCGTGTGGCCCCACAGCCCGTGGGGCTGCGGGCTTTGCGGCAGCCGTCAGCCTGGGGGCCACCGGCGCCCACGTCGGGCCGCCGCGCCAGCCTGCAATGCATTTTCC
Source organism: Larus michahellis (assembly GCF_964199755.1). Classification (NCBI taxonomy): domain Eukaryota; kingdom Metazoa; phylum Chordata; class Aves; order Charadriiformes; family Laridae; genus Larus; species Larus michahellis. The sequence goes on from NW_027435946.1 coordinate 689,042, forward strand.
GGTAGGGCTGCTGCTCTGGCGACAGCTCCCACGCCTGAAGAGCCAGGAGGGAAAGCCATGCCTCGTTGGAAAGCTCTTTGGCAGCCGCTCGCGTGGCCCCACAGCCCATGGGGCTGCGGGCTTTGCGGCGGCCATCAGCCTCAGCGAAACCGGCGCCCACGTGGCGCCGCCGCGCCAGCCTGCAAAGCATTTTCCGGTAGGGCCGCGGCTCTGGCGACAGCTCCCACGCCCGTAGAGCCAGGAGGGAAAGCCGTGCCTCATTGGAAAGCTCTTTGGCAGCCGCTCGCGTGGCCCCACAGCCCATGGGGCTGCGGGCTTTGCGGCGGCCGTCAGCCTGGGCCACACCGGCGCCCACGTGGCGCCGCCGCGCCAGCCTGCGAAGCATTTTGCGGTAGGGCCGCGGCTCTGGCGACAGCTCCCACGCCCGAAGAGCCAGGAGGGAAAGCCGTGCCTCGTTGGAAAGCTCTTTGGCAGCCGCTCGCGTGGCCCCACAGCCCGTGGGGCTGCGGGCTTTGCGGCGGCCGTCAGCCTGGGCGACACCGGCGCCCACGTGGCGCCGCCGCGCCAGCCTGTGAAGCATTTTCCGGTAGGGCCGCGGCTCTGGCGACAGCTCCCACGCCCGAAGAGCCAGGAGGGAAAGCCGTGCCTCGTTGGAAAGCTCTTTGGCAGCCGCTCGTGTGGCCCCACAGCCCGTGGGGCTGCGGGCTTTGCGGCGGCCGTCAGCCTGGGCGACACCGGCGCCCACGTGGCGCCGCCGCGCCAGCCTGCGAAGCATTTTGCGGTAGGGCCGCGGCTCTGGCGACAGCTCCCACGCCCGAAGAGCCAGGAGGGAAAGCCGTGCCTCGTTGGAAAGCTCTTTGGCAGCCGCTCGTGTGGCCCCACAGCCCGTGGGGCTGCGGGCTTTGCGGCGGCCGTCAGCCTGGGGGCCACCGGCGCCCACGTCGGGCCGCCGCGCCAGCCTGCAATGCATTTTCCGGTAGGGCTGCGTCTCTGGCGACAGCTTCCACGCCCGAAGAGCCAGGAGGGAAAGCCGTGCCTCGTTGGAAAGCTCTTTGGCAGCCGCTCACGTGGCCCCACAGCCCATGGGGCTGCGGGCTTTGCGGCGGCCGTCAGCCTGGGCGCCACCGGCGCCCACGTGGCGCCACCGCGCCAGCCTGGGAAGCATTTTCCGGTAGGGCCGCGTCTCTGGCGACAGCTCCCACGCCCGAAGAGCCAGGAAGGAAACCCGTGCCTCGTTGGAAAGCTCTTTGGCAGCCGCTCGCGTGGCCCCACAGCCCATGGGGCTCCGGGCTTTGCGGCGGCCGTCAGCCTGGGCGACACCGGCGCCCACGTGGCGCCGCCGCGCCAGCCTGCGAAGCATTTTCCGGTAGGGCCGCGGCTCTGGCGACAGCTCCCACGCCCGAAGAGCCAGGAGGGAAAGCCGTGCCTCGTTGGAAAGCTCTTTGGCAGCCGCTCGTGTGGCCCCACAGCCCGTGGGGCTGCGGGCTTTGCGGCGGCCGTCAGCCTGGGCGACACCGGCGCCCACGTCGGGCCGCCGCGCCAGCCTGCGAAGCATTTTCCGGTAGGGCCGCGTCTCTGGCGACAGCTCCCACGCCCGAAGAGCCAGGAGGGAAAGCCGTGCCTCATTGGAAAGCTCTTTGGCAGCCGCTCGCGTGGCCCCACAGCCCATGGGGCTGCGGGCTTTGCGGCGGCCGTCAGCCTGGGCGACACCGGCGCCCACGTGGCGCCGCCGCGCCAGCCTGCGAAGCATTTTGCGGTAGGGCCGCGGCTCTGGCGACAGCTCCCACGCCCGAAGAGCCAGGAGGGAAAGCCGTGCCTCGTTGGAAAGCTCTTTGGCAGCCGCTCGTGTGGCCCCACAGCCCGTGGGGCTGCGGGCTTTCCGGCGGCCGTCAGCCTGGGGGCCACCGGCGCCCACGTCGGGCCGCCGCGCCAGCCTGCGAAGCATTTTCCGGTAGGGCTGCGGCTCTGGCGACAGCTCCCACGGCCGAAGAGCCAGGAGGGAAAGCCGTGCCTCGTTGGAAAGCTCTTTGGCAGCCGCTCATGTGGCCCCACAGCCCGTGGGGCTGCGGGCTTTCCGGCGGCCGTCAGCCTGGGCGCCACCGGCGCCCACGTCGGTCCGCCGCGCCAGCCTGTGAAGCATTTTCCGGTAGGGCCGCGGCTCTGGCGACAGCTCCCACGGCCGAAGAGCCAGGAGGGAAAGCCGTGCCTCGTTGGAAAGCTCTTTGGCAGCCACTCGCATGGCCCTAAAGCCCGTGGGGCTGCGGGCTTTCCGGCGGCTGTCAGCCTCGGCGCCACCGGCGCCCACGTGGCACGACCGCGCCAGCTTGCGAAGCATTTTCCGGTAGGGCCGCGGCTCTGGCGACAGCTCCCACGCCCGAAGAGCCAGGAGGGAAAGCCGTGCCTCGTTGTAAAGCTCTTTGGCAGCCGCTCGCTTGGCCCCACAGCCCGTGGGGCTGCGGGCTTTGTGGCGGCCGTCAGCCTCGGCGCCACCGGCGCCCACGTGTCGCCGCCGCGCCATCCTGCGAAGTATTTTCCGGTAGGGCCGCGGCTCTGGCGACAGCTCCCACGCCCGAAGAGCCAGGAGGGAAAGCCGTGCCTCGTTGGAAAGCTCTTTGGCAGCCGCTCACGTGGCCCCACAGCCCGTGGGGCTGCGGGCTTTGCGGCGGCCGTCAGCCTCGGCGCCATCGATGCCCACGTCGGGCCGCCGCGCCAGCCTGCGAAGCATTTTCCGGTAGGGCCGCGGCTCTGGCGACAGCTCCCACGCCCGAAGAGCCAGGAGGGAAAGCCGTGCCTCGTTGGAAAGCTCTTTGGCAGCCGCTCGTGTGGCCCCACAGCCCGTGGGGCTGCGGGCTTTGCGGCGGCCGTCAGCCTGGGGGCCACCGGCGCCCACGTCGGGCCGCCGCGCCAGCCTGCAATGCATTTTCCGGTAGGGCTGCTGCTCTGGCGACAGCTCCCACGCCTGAAGAGCCAGGAGGGAAAGCCATGCCTCGTTGGAAAGCTCTTTGGCAGCCGCTCGCGTGGCCCCACAGCCCATGGGGCTGCGGGCTTTGCGGCGGCCATCAGCCTCAGCGAAACCGGCGCCCACGTCGGGCCGCCGCGCCAGCCTGCAAAGCATTTTCCGGTAGGGCCGCGGCTCTGGCGACAGCTCCCACGCCCGTAGAGCCAGGAGGGAAAGCCGTGCCTCGTTGGAAAGCTCTTTGGCAGCCGCTCGCGTGGCCCCACAGCCCATGGGGCTGCGGGCTTTGCGGCGGCCGTCATCCTGGGCCACACCGGCGCCCACGTGGCGCCGCCGCGCCAGCCTGCGAAGCATTTTGCGGTAGGGCCGCGGCTCTGGCGACAGCTTCCACGCCCGAAGAGCCAGGAGGGAAAGCCGTGCCTCGTTGGAAAGCTCTTTGGCAGCCGCTCACGTGGCCCCACAGCCCGTGGGGCTGCGGGCTTTGCGGCGGCCGTCAGCCTGGGCGACACCGGCGCCCACGTGGCGCCGCCGCGCCAGCCTGTGAAGCATTTTCCGGTAGGGCCGCGGCTCTGGCGACAGCTCCCACGCCCGAAGAGCCAGGAGGGAAAGCCGTGCCTCGTTGGAAAGCTCTTTGGCAGCCGCTCGTGTGGCCCCACAGCCCGTGGGGCTGCGGGCTTTGCGGCGGCCGTCAGCCTGGGCGACACCGGCGCCCACGTGGCGCCGCCGCGCCAGCCTGCGAAGCATTTTGCGGTAGGGCCGCGGCTCTGGCGACAGCTCCCACGCCCGAAGAGCCAGGAGGGAAAGCCGTGCCTCGTTGGAAAGCTCTTTGGCAGCCGCTCGTGTGGCCCCACAGCCCGTGGGGCTGCGGGCTTTGCGGCGGCCGTCAGCCTGGGGGCCACCGGCGCCCACGTCGGGCCGCCGCGCCAGCCTGCAATGCATTTTCCGGTAGGGCTGCGGCTCTGGCGACAGCTTCCACGCCCGAAGAGCCAGGAGGGAAAGCCGTGCCTCGTTGGAAAGCTCTTTGGCAGCCGCTCACGTGGCCCCACAGCCCATGGGGCTGCGGGCTTTGCGGCGGCCGTCAGCCTGGGCGCCACCGGCGCCCACGTGGCGCCACCGCGCCAGCCTGCAATGCATTTTCCGGTAGGGCCGCGTCTCTGGCGACAGCTCCCACGCCCGAAGAGCCAGGAAGGAAACCCGTGCCTCGTTGGAAAGCTCTTTGGCTCCGCTCGCGTGGCCCCACAGCCCATGGGGCTGCGGGCTTTGCGGCGGCCGTCAGCCTGGGCGACACCGGCGCCCAGGTGGGGCCGCCGCGCCAGCCTGCGAAGCATTTTCTGGTAGGGCCGCGTCTCTGGCGACAGCTCCCACGCCCGAAGAGCCAGGAGGGAAAGCCGTGCCTCGTTGGAAAGCTCTTTGGCAGCCGCTCGCGTGGCCCCACAGCCCGTGGGGCTGCGGGCTTTGCGGCGGCCGTCAGCCTGGGCGACACCGGAGCCCACGTGGCGCCGCCGCGCCAGCCTGCGAAGCATTTTCCGGTAGGGCCGCGGCTCTGGCGACAGCTCCCACGCCCGAAGAGCCAGGAGGGAAAGCCGTGCCTCGTTGGAAAGCTCTTTGGCAGCCACTCGTGTGGCCCCACAGCCCGTGGGGCTGCGGGCTTTGCGGCGGCCGTCAGCCTGGGGGCCACCGGCGCCCACGTGTCGCCGCCGCGCCAGCCTGCGAAGCATTTTCCGGTAGGGCCGCGTCTCTGGCGACAGCTCCCACGCCCGAAGAGCCAGGAGGGAAAGCCGTGCCTCGTTGGAAAGCTCTTTGGCAGCCGCTCGCGTGGCCCCACAGCCCATGGGGCTGCGGGCTTTGCGGCGGCCGTCAGCCTGGGCGACACCGGCGCCCACGTGGCGCCGCCGCGCCAGCCTGCGAAGCATTTTGCGGTAGGGCCGCGGCTCTGGCGACAGCTCCCACGCCCGAAGAGCCAGGAGGGAAAGCCGTGCCTCGTTGGAAAGCTCTTTGGCAGCCGCTCGTGTGGCCCCACAGCCCGTGGGGCTGCGGGCTTTCCGGCGGCCGTCAGCCTGGGGGCCACCGGCGCCCACGTCGGGCCGCCGCGCCAGCCTGCAATGCATTTTCCGGTAGGGCTGCGGCTCTGGCGACAGCTCCCACGCCTGAAGAGCCAGGAGGGAAAGCCGTGCCTCGTTGGAAAGCTCTTTGGCAGCCGCTCGCGTGGCCCCACAGCCCATGGGGCTGCGGGCTTTGCGGCGGCCATCAGCCTCAGTGAAACCGGCGCCCACGTGGCGCCGCCGTGCCAGCCTGCAAAGCATTTTCCGGTAGGGCCGCGGCTCTGGCGACAGCTCCCACGCCCGTAGAGCCAGGAGGGAAAGCCGTGCCTCGTTGGAAAGCTCTTTGGCAGCCGCTCGCGTGGCCCCACAGCCCATGGGGCTGCGGGCTTTGCGGCGGCCGTCAGCCTGGGCGCCACCGGCGCCCACGTGGCGCCACCGCGCCAGCCTGCAATGCATTTTCCGGTAGGGCCGCGTCTCTGGCGACAGCTCCCACGCCCGAAGAGCCAGGAAGGAAACCCGTGCCTCGTTGGAAAGCTCTTTGGCTCCGCTCGCGTGGCCCCACAGCCCATGGGGCTGCGGGCTTTCCGGCGGCCGTCAGCCTGGGCGACACCGGCGCCCAGGTGGGGCCGCCGCGCCAGCCTGCGAAGCATTTTCTGGTAGGGCCGCGTCTCTGGCGACAGCTCCCACGCCCGAAGAGCCAGGAGGGAAAGCCGTGCCTCGTTGGAAAGCTCTTTGGCAGCCGCTCGCGTGGCCCCACAGCCCGTGGGGCTGCGGGCTTTGCGGCGGCCGTCAGCCTGGGCGACACCGGCGCCCACGTGGCGCCGCCGCGCCAGCCTGCGAAGCATTTTCCGGTAGGGCCGCGGCTCTGGCGACAGCTCCCACGCCCGAAGAGCCAGGAGGGAAAGCCGTGCCTCGTTGGAAAGCTCTTTGGCAGCCACTCGTGTGGCCCCACAGCCCGTGGGGCTGCGGGCTTTGCGGCGGCCGTCAGCCTGGGGGCCACCGGCGCCCACGTGTCGCCGCCGCGCCAGCCTGCGAAGCATTTTCCGGTAGGGCCGCGGCTCTGGCGACAGCTCCCACGCCCGAAGAGCCAGGAGGGAAAGCCGTGCCTCGTTGGAAAGCTCTTTGGCAGCCGCTCGCGTGGCCCCACAGCCCATGGGGCTGCGGGCTTTGCGGCGGCCGTCAGCCTGGGCGACACCGGCGCCCACGTGGCGCCGCCGCGCCAGCCTGCGAAGCATTTTGCGGTAGGGCCGCGGCTCTGGCGACAGCTCCCACGCCCGAAGAGCCAGGAGGGAAAGCCGTGCCTCGTTGGAAAGCTCTTTGGCAGCCGCTCGTGTGGCCCCACAGCCCGTGGGGCTGCGGGCTTTCCGGCGGCCGTCAGCCTGGGGGCCACCGGCGCCCACGTCGGGCCGCCGCGCCAGCCTGCAATGCATTTTCCGGTAGGGCTGCGGCTCTGGCGACAGCTCCCACGCCTGAAGAGCCAGGAGGGAAAGCCGTGCCTCGTTGGAAAGCTCTTTGGCAGCCGCTCGCGTGGCCCCACAGCCCATGGGGCTGCGGGCTTTGCGGCGGCCATCAGCCTCAGTGAAACCGGCGCCCACGTGGCGCCGCCGCGCCAGCCTGCAAAGCATTTTCCGGTAGGGCCGCGGCTCTGGCGACAGCTCCCACGCCCGTAGAGCCAGGAGGGAAAGCCGTGCCTCGTTGGAAAGCTCTTTGGCAGCCGCTCGCGTGGCCCCACAGCCCATGGGGCTGCGGGCTTTGCGGCGGCCGTCAGCCTGGGCCACACCGTCGCCCACGTGGCGCCGCCGCGCCAGCCTGCGAAGCATTTTGCGGTAGGGCCGCGGCTCTGGCGACAGCTTCCACGCCCGAAGAGTCAGGAGGGAAAGCCGTGCCTCGTTGGAAAGCTCTTTGGCAGCCGCTCGCGTGGCCCCACAGCCCGTGGGGCTGCGGGCTTTGCGGCGGCCGTCAGCCTCAGTGCCACCGGCGCGCACGTGGCGCCGCCGCGCCAGCCTGCGAAGCATTTTCCGGTAGGGCCGCGGCTCTGGCGACAGCTCCCACGCCCGAAGAGCCAGGAGGGAAAGCCGTGCCTCGTTGGAAAGCTCTTTGGCAGCCGCTCGTGTGGCCCCACAGCCCGTGGGGCTGCGGGCTTTGCGGCGGCCGTCAGCCTGGGGGCCACCGGCGCCCACGTCGGGCCGCCGCGCCAGCCTGCAATGCATTTTCCGGTAGGGCTGCTGCTCTGGCGACAGCTCCCACGCCTGAAGAGCCAGGAGGGAAAGCCATGCCTCGTTGGAAAGCTCTTTGGCAGCCGCTCGCGTGGCCCCACAGCCCATGGGGCTGCGGGCTTTGCGGCGGCCATCAGCCTCAGCGAAACCGGCGCCCACGTCGGGCCGCCGCGCCAGCCTGCAAAGCATTTTCCGGTAGGGCCGCGGCTCTGGCGACAGCTCCCACGCCCGTAGAGCCAGGAGGGAAAGCCGTGCCTCGTTGGAAAGCTCTTTGGCAGCCGCTCGCGTGGCCCCACAGCCCATGGGGCTGCGGGCTTTGCGGCGGCCGTCATCCTGGGCCACACCGGCGCCCACGTGGCGCCGCCGCGCCAGCCTGCGAAGCATTTTCCGGTAGGGCCGCGGCTCTGGCGACAGCTCCCACGCCCGAAGAGCCAGGAGGGAAAGCCGTGCCTCGTTGGAAAGCTCTTTGGCAGCCGCTCGTGTGGCCCCACAGCCCGTGGGGCTGCGGGCTTTGCGGCGGCCGTCAGCCTGGGCGACACCGGCGCCCACGTGGCGCCGCCGCGCCAGCCTGCGAAGCATTTTGCGGTAGGGCCGCGGCTCTGGCGACAGCTCCCACGCCCGAAGAGCCAGGAGGGAAAGCCGTGCCTCGTTGGAAAGCTCTTTGGCAGCCGCTCGTGTGGCCCCACAGCCCGTGGGGCTGCGGGCTTTGCGGCGGCCGTCAGCCTGGGGGCCACCGGCGCCCACGTCGGGCCGCCGCGCCAGCCTGCAATGCATTTTCCGGTAGGGCTGCGGCTCTGGCGACAGCTTCCACGCCCGAAGAGCCAGGAGGGAAAGCCGTGCCTCGTTGGAAAGCTCTTTGGCAGCCGCTCACGTGGCCCCACAGCCCATGGGGCTGCGGGCTTTGCGGCGGCCGTCAGCCTGGGCGCCACCGGCGCCCACGTGGCGCCACCGCGCCAGCCTGCAATGCATTTTCCGGTAGGGCCGCGTCTCTGGCGACAGCTCCCACGCCCGAAGAGCCAGGAAGGAAACCCGTGCCTCGTTGGAAAGCTCTTTGGCTCCGCTCGCGTGGCCCCACAGCCCATGGGGCTGCGGGCTTTGCGGCGGCCGTCAGCCTGGGCGACACCGGCGCCCAGGTGGGGCCGCCGCGCCAGCCTGCGAAGCATTTTCTGGTAGGGCCGCGTCTCTGGCGACAGCTCCCACGCCCGAAGAGCCAGGAGGGAAAGCCGTGCCTCGTTGGAAAGCTCTTTGGCAGCCGCTCGCGTGGCCCCACAGCCCGTGGGGCTGCGGGCTTTGCGGCGGCCGTCAGCCTGGGCGACACCGGAGCCCACGTGGCGCCGCCGCGCCAGGCTGCGAAGCATTTTCCGGTAGGGCCGCGGCTCTGGCGACAGCTCCCACGCCCGAAGAGCCAGGAGGGAAAGCCGTGCCTCGTTGGAAAGCTCTTTGGCAGCCACTCGTGTGGCCCCACAGCCCGTGGGGCTGCGGGCTTTGCGGCGGCCGTCAGCCTGGGGGCCACCGGCGCCCACGTGTCGCCGCCGCGCCAGCCTGCGAAGCATTTTCCGGTAGGGCCGCGGCTCTGGCGACAGCTCCCACGCCCGAAGAGCCAGGAGGGAAAGCCGTGCCTCGTTGGAAAGCTCTTTGGCAGCCGCTCGCGTGGCCCCACAGCCCATGGGGCTGCGGGCTTTGCGGCGGCCGTCAGCCTGGGCGACACCGGCGCCCACGTGGCGCCGCCGCGCCAGCCTGCGAAGCATTTTGCGGTAGGGCCGCGGCTCTGGCGACAGCTCCCACGCCCGAAGAGCCAGGAGGGAAAGCCGTGCCTCGTTGGAAAGCTCTTTGGCAGCCGCTCGTGTGGCCCCACAGCCCGTGGGGCTGCGGGCTTTCCGGCGGCCGTCAGCCTGGGGGCCACCGGCGCCCACGTCGGGCCGCCGCGCCAGCCTGCAATGCATTTTCCGGTAGGGCTGCGGCTCTGGCGACAGCTCCCACGCCTGAAGAGCCAGGAGGGAAAGCCGTGCCTCGTTGGAAAGCTCTTTGGCAGCCGCTCGCGTGGCCCCACAGCCCATGGGGCTGCGGGCTTTGCGGCGGCCATCAGCCTCAGTGAAACCGGCGCCCACGTGGCGCCGCCGCGCCAGCCTGCAAAGCATTTTCCGGTAGGGCCGCGGCTCTGGCGACAGCTCCCACGCCCGTAGAGCCAGGAGGGAAAGCCGTGCCTCGTTGGAAAGCTCTTTGGCAGCCGCTCGCGTGGCCCCACAGCCCATGGGGCTGCGGGCTTTGCGGCGGCCGTCAGCCTGGGCGCCACCGGCGCCCAGGTGGGGCCGCCGCGCCAGCCTGCGAAGCATTTTCTGGTAGGGCCGCGTCTCTGGCGACAGCTCCCACGCCCGAAGAGCCAGGAGGGAAAGCCGTGCCTCGTTGGAAAGCTCTTTGGCAGCCGCTCGCGTGGCCCCACAGCCCGTGGGGCTGCGGGCTTTGCGGCGGCCGTCAGCCTGGGCGACACCGGCGCCCACGTGGCGCCGCCGCGCCAGCCTGCGAAGCATTTTCCGGTAGGGCCGCGGCTCTGGCGACAGCTCCCACGCCCGAAGAGCCAGGAGGGAAAGCCGTGCCTCGTTGGAAAGCTCTTTGGCAGCCACTCGTGTGGCCCCACAGCCCGTGGGGCTGCGGGCTTTGCGGCGGCCGTCAGCCTGGGGGCCACCGGCGCCCACGTGTCGCCGCCGCGCCAGCCTGCGAAGCATTTTCCGGTAGGGCCGCGGCTCTGGCGACAGCTCCCACGCCCGAAGAGCCAGGAGGGAAAGCCGTGCCTCGTTGGAAAGCTCTTTGGCAGCCGCTCGCGTGGCCCCACAGCCCATGGGGCTGCGGGCTTTGCGGCGGCCGTCAGCCTGGGCGACACCGGCGCCCACGTGGCGCCGCCGCGCCAGCCTGCGAAGCATTTTGCGGTAGGGCCGCGGCTCTGGCGACAGCTCCCACGCCCGAAGAGCCAGGAGGGAAAGCCGTGCCTCGTTGGAAAGCTCTTTGGCAGCCGCTCGTGTGGCCCCACAGCCCGTGGGGCTGCGGGCTTTCCGGCGGCCGTCAGCCTGGGGGCCACCGGCGCCCACGTCGGGCCGCCGCGCCAGCCTGCAATGCATTTTCCGGTAGGGCTGCGGCTCTGGCGACAGCTCCCACGCCCGTAGAGCCAGGAGGGAAAGCCGTGCCTCGTTGGAAAGCTCTTTGGCAGCCGCTCGCGTGGCCCCACAGCCCATGGGGCTGCGGGCTTTGCGGCGGCCGTCAGCCTGGGCCACACCGTCGCCCACGTGGCGCCGCCGCGCCAGCCTGCGAAGCATTTTGCGGTAGGGCCGCGGCTCTGGCGACAGCTCCCACGCCCGAAGAGTCAGGAGGGAAAGCCGTGCCTCGTTGGAAAGCTCTTTGGCAGCCGCTCGCGTGGCCCCACAGCCCGTGGGGCTGCGGGCTTTGCGGCGGCCGTCAGCCTCAGTGCCACCGGCGCGCACGTGGCGCCGCCGCGCCAGCCTGCGAAGCATTTTCCGGTAGGGCCGCGGCTCTGGCGACAGCTCCCACGGCCGAAGAGCCAGGAGGGAAAGCCGTGCCTCGTTGGAAAGCTCTTTGGCAGCCGCTCGCGTGGCCCCACAGCCCATGGGGCTGCGGGCTTTGCGGCGGACGTCAGCCTCGGCGCCAACGGCGCCCACGTGGGGCCGCTGCGCCAGCCTGCAAAGCATTTTCCGGTAGGGCCGCGTCTCTGGCGACAGCTCCCACGGCCGAAGAGCCAGGAGGGAAAGCCGTGCCTCGTTGGAAAGCTCCTTGGCAGCCGCTCACGCGGCCCCACAGCCCGTGGGGCTGCGGGCTTTCCGGCGGCCGTCAGCCTCAGCGCCATCGGCGACCATGTCGGCCCGCCGCGCCAGCCTGCGAAGCATTTTCCGGTAGGGCCGCGGCTCTGGCGACAGCTCCCACGGCCAAAGAGCCAGGAGGGAAAGCCGTGCCTCGTTGGAAAGCTCTTTGGCAGCCGCTCGCGTGGCCCCACAGCCCGTGGGGCTGCGGGCTTTGCGGCGGCCATCAGCCTGGGCGACACCGGCGCACAAATCGGGCCGCCGCGCCATCCTGCGAAGCATTTTCCGGTAGGGCCGCGGCTCTGGCGACAGCTCCCACGCCCGAAGAGCCAGGAGGGAAAGCCGTGCCTCGTTGGAAAGCTCTTTGGCAGCCGCTCGCGTGGCCCCACAGCCCGTGGGGCTGCGGGCTTTCCGGCGGCGTCAGCCTCAGCACCACCGGCGCCCACCTGGAGCCGCCGTGCCAGCCTGCGAAGCATTTTCCGGTAGGGCCGCGGCTCTGGCCACAGCTCCCACGCCCGAAGAGCCAGGAGGGAAAGCCGTGCCTCGTTGGAAAGCTCTTTGGCCGCCGCTCACGTGGCCCCACAGCCCGTGGGGCTGCGGGCTTTGCGGCGGCCGTCAGCCTGGGCGACACTGGCGCCCACGTGGCGCCGCCGCTCCAGCCTGCGAAGCATTTTCCGATAGGGCCGCGTCTCTGGCGACAGCTCCCACGCCCGAAGAGCCAGGAGGGAAAGCCGTGCCTCGTTGGAAAGCTCTTTGGCAGCCGCTCGTGTGGCCCCACAGCCCGTGGGGCTGCGGGCTTTCCGGCGGCCGTCAGCCTCGGCGCCACCGACACCCACTTGGCACCGCCGCGCCAGCCTGCGAAGCATTTTCTGGTAGGGCCGCGTCTCTGGCGACAGCTCCCACGCCCGAAGAGCCAGGAGGGAAAGCCGTGCCTCGTTGGAAAGCTCTTTGGCAGCCGCTCGCGTGGCCCCACAGCCCATGGGGCTGCCTGCTTTGCGGCGGCCGTCAGCCTCGGCGCCACTGGCGCCCACATTGCGCCGCTGCGCCAGCCTGCGAAGCATATTCCGGTAGGGCCGCGGCTCTGGCGACAGCTCCCACGCTCGAAGAGCCAGGAGGGATAGCCGTGCCTCGTTGGAAAGCTCTTTGGCAGCCGCTCGCGTGGCCCCACAGCCCGTGGGGCTGCGGGCTTTGCGGCGGCCGTCAGCCTCGGCGCCACCGGCGCCCACGTGGCGCCGCCGCGCCAGCCTGCGAAGCATTTTCCGTTAGGGCCGCGTCTCTGGCGACAGCTCCCACGCCCGAAGAGCCAGGAGGGAAAGCCGTGCCTCGTTGGAAAGCTCTTTGGCAGCCGCTCGCGTGGCCCCACAGCCCATGGGGCTGCGGGCTTTGTGGCGGCCGTCAGCCTCGGCGACACCGGCGCCCACGTCGGGCCGCCGCGCCAGCCTGCGAAGCATTTTCTGGTAGGGCCGCGGCTCTGGCGACAGCTCCCACGCCCGAAGAGCCAGGAGGGAAAGCCGTGCCTCGTTGGAAAGCTCTTTGGCAGCCGCTCGCGTGGCCCCACAGCCCATGGGGCTGCCTGCTTTGCGGCGGCCGTCAGCCTCGGCGCCACTGGCGCCCACATTGCGCCGCTGCGCCAGCCTGCGAAGCATATTCCGGTAGGGCCGCGGCTCTGGCGACAGCTCCCACGCCCGAAGAGCCAGGAGGGAAAGCCGTGCCTCGTTGGAAAGCTCTTTGGCAGCCGCTCGCGTGGCCCCACAGCCCGTGGGGCTGCGGGCTTTGCGGCGGCCGTCAGCCTCGGCGCCACCGGCGCCCACGTGGCGCCGCCGCGCCAGCCTGCGAAGCATTTTCCGGTAGGGCCGCGTCTCTGGCGACAGCTCCCACGCCCGAAGAGCCAGGAGGGAAAGCCGTGCCTCGTTGGAAAGCTCTTTGGCAGCCGCTCGCGTGGCCCCACAGCCCATGGGGCTGCGGGCTTTGCGGCGGCCGTCAGCCTGGGCGACACCGGCGCCCACGTCGGGCCGCCGCGCCAGCCTGCAATGCATTTTCCGGTAGGGCTGATGCTCTGGCGACAGCTCCCACGCCTGAAGAGCCAGGAGGGAAAGCCGTGCCTCGTTGGAAAGCTCTTTGGCAGCCGCTCGCGTGGCCCCACAGCCCATGGGGCTGCGGGCTTTGCAGCGGCCATCAGCCTCAGCGAAACCGGCTCCCACGTGGCGCCGCCGCGCCAGCCTGCAAAGCATTTTCCGGTAGGGCCGCGGCTCTGGCAACAGCTCCCACGGCCGAAGAGCCAGGAGGGAAAGCCGTGCCTCGTTGGAAAGCTCTTTGGCAGCCGCTCGCGTGGCCCCACAGCCCATGGGGCTGCGGGCTTTGCGGCGGCCGTCAGCCTGGGCGCCACCGGCGCCCACGTGGCGCCGCCGCGCCAGCCTGCGAAGCATTTTCCGGTAGGGCCGCGGCTCTGGCGACAGCTCCCACGCCCGAAGAGCCAGGAGGGAAAGCCGTGCCTCGTTGGAAAGCTCTTTGGCAGCCGCTCGCGTGGCCCCACAGCCCGTGGGGCTGCGGGCTTTGCGGCGGCCGTCAGCCTCGGCCATACCGGCGCCCACGTCGGGCCGCCGCGCCAGCTTGCGAAGCATTTTCCGGTAGGGCCGCGGCTCTGGCGACAGCTCCCACGCCCGAAGAGCCAGGAGGGAAAGCCGTGCCTCGTTTTAAAGCTCTTTGGCAGCCGCTCGCTTGGCCCCACAGCCCGTGGGGCTGCGGGCTTTGTGGCGGCCGTCAGCCTCGGCGCCACCGGCGCCCACGTGTCGCCGCCGCGCCATCCTGCGAAGTATTTTCCGGTAGGGCCGCGGCTCTGGCGACAGCTCCCACGCCCGACGAGCCAGGAGGGAAAGCCGTGCCTCGTTGGAAAGCTCTTTGGCAGCCGCTCACGTGGCCCCACAGCCCGTGGGGCTGCGGGCTTTGCGGCGGCCGTCAGCCTGGGGGCCACCGGCGCCCACGTCGGGCCGCCGCGCCAGCCTGCAATGCATTTTCCGGTAGGGCTGCTGCTCTGGAGACAGCTCCCACGCCTGAAGAGCCAGGAGGGAAAGCCGTGCCTCGTTGGAAAGCTCTTTGGCAGCCGCTCGCGTGGCCCCACAGCCCATGGGGCTGCGGGCTTTGCGGCGGCCATCAGCCTCAGTGAAACCGGCGCCCACGTGGCGCCGCCGCGCCAGCCTGCAAAGCATTTTCCGGTAGGGCCGCGGCTCTGGCGACAGCTCCCACGCCCGTAGAGCCAGGAGGGAAAGCCGTGCCTCGTTGGAAAGCTCTTTGGCAGCCGCTCGCGTGGCCCCACAGCCCGTGGGGCTGCGGGCTTTGCGGCGGCCGTCAGCCTGGGCCACACCGGCGCCCACGTGGCGCCGCCGCGCCAGCCTGCGAAGCATTTTCCGGTAGGGCCGCGGCTCTGGCGACAGCTCCCACGCCCGAAGAGTCAGGAGGGAAACCCGTGCCTCGTTGGAAAGCTCTTTGGCAGCCGCTCGCGTGGCCCCACAGCCCGTGGGGCTGCGGGCTTTGCGGCGGCCGTCAGCCTCAGTGCCACCGGCGCGCACGTGGCGCCGCCGCGCCAGCCTGCGAAGCATTTTCCGGTAGGGCCGCGTCTCTGGCGACAGCTCCCACGCCCTAAGAGCCAGGAGGGAAAGCCGTGCCTCGTTGGAAAGCTCTTTGGCAGCCGCTCGCGTGGCCCCACAGCCCATGGGGCTGCGGGCTTTGCGGCGGACGTCAGCCTCGGCGCCAACGGCGCCCACGTGGGGCCGCTGCGCCAGCCTGCAAAGCATTTTCCGGTAGGGCCGCGTCTCTGGCGACAGCTCCCACGGCCGAAGAGCCAGGAGGGAAAGCCGTGCCTCGTTGGAAAGCTCCTTGGCAGCCGCTCACGCGGCCCCACAGCCCGTGGGGCTGCGGGCTTTCCGGCGGCCGTCAGCCTCAGCGCCATCGGCGCCCATGTCGGCCCGCCGCGCCAGCCTGCGAAGCATTTTCCGGTAGGGCCGCGGCTCTGGCGACAGCTCCCACGGCCAAAGAGCCAGGAGGGAAAGCCGTGCCTCGTTGGAAAGCTCTTTGGCAGCCGCTCGCGTGGCCCCACAGCCCGTGGGGCTGCGGGCTTTGCGGCGGCCATCAGCCTGGGCGACACCGGCGCACAAATCGGGCCGCCGCGCCAGCCTGCGAAGCATTTTCCGGTAGGGCCGCGGCTCTGGCGACAGCTCCCACGCCCGAAGAGCCAGGAGGGAAAGCCGTGCCTCGTTGGAAAGCTCTTTGGCAGCCGCTCGCGTGGCCCCACAGCCCGTGGGGCTGCGGGCTTTCCGGCGGCCGTCAGCCTCAGCACCACCGGCGCCCACGTGGCGCCGCCGTGCCAGCCTGCGAAGCATTTTGCGGTAGGGCCGCGGCTCTGGCGACAGCTCCCACGCCCGAAGAGCCAGGAGGGAAAGCCGTGCCTCGTTGGAAAGCTCTTTGGCAGCCGCTCGCGTGGCCCCACAGCCCGTGGGGCTGCGGGCTTTGCGGCGGCCGTCAGCCTGGGCGCCATCGGCGCCCACGTGGCGCCGCCGCGCCAGCCTTCGAAGCATTTTCCGGTAGGGCCGCGGCTCTGGCGACAGCTCCCACGCCCGAAGAGCCAGGAGGGAAAGCCGTGCCTCGTTGGAAAGCTCTTTGGCCGCCGCTCACGTGGCCCCACAGCCCGTGGGGCTGCGGGCTTTGCGGCGGCCGTCAGCCTGGGCGCCACCGGCGCCCACGTGGCGCCGCCGCTCCAGCCTGCGAAGCATTTTCCGATAGGGCCGCGTCTCTGGCGACAGCTCCCACGCCCGAAGAGCCAGGAGGGAAAGCCGTGCCTCGTTGGAAAGCTCTTTGGCAGCCGCTCGTGTGGCCCCACAGCCCGTGGGGCTGCGGGCTTTGCGGCGGCCGTCAGCCTCGGCGCCACCGACACCCACTTGGCACCGCCGCGCCAGCCTGCGAAGCATTTTCTGGTAGGGCCGCGTCTCTGGCGACAGCTCCCACGCCCGAAGAGCCAGGAGGGAAAGCCGTGCCTCGTTGGAAAGCTCTTTGGCAGCCGCTCGCGTGGCCCCACAGCCCATGGGGCTGCCTGCTTTGCGGCGGCCGTCAGCCTCGGCGCCACTGGCGCCCACATTGCGCCGCTGCGCCAGCCTGCGAAGCATATTCCGGTAGGGCCGCGGCTCTGGCGACAGCTCCCACACCCGAAGAGCCAGGAGGGAAAGCCGTGCCTCGTTGGAAAGCTCTTTGGCAGCCGCTCGCGTGGCCCCACAGCCCATGGGGCTGCGGGCTTTGCGGCGGCCGTCAGCCTCGGCGACACCGGCGCCCACGTCGGGCCGCCGCGCCAGTCTGCGAAGCATTTTCTGGTAGGGCCGCGGCTCTGGCGACAGCTCCCACGCCCGAAGAGCCAGGAGGGAAAGCCGTGCCTCGTTGGAAAGCTCTTTGGCAGCCGCTCGCGTGGCCCCACAGCCCATGGGGCTGCCTGCTTTGCGGCGGCCGTCAGCCTCGGCGCCACTGGCGCCCACATTGCGCCGCTGCGCCAGCCTGCGAAGCATATTCCGGTAGGGCCGCGGCTCTGGCGACAGCTCCCACGCCCGAAGAGCCAGGAGGGAAAGCCGTGCCTCGTTGGAAAGCTCTTTGGCAGCCGCTCGCGTGGCCCCACAGCCCATGGGGCTGCGGGCTTTGCGGCGGCCGTCAGCCTGGGCGCCACCGGCGCCCACGTCGGGCCGCCGCACCAGCCTGCAATGCATTTTCCGGTAGGGCTGATGCTCTGGCGACAGCTCCCACGCCTGAAGAGCCAGGAGGGAAAGCCGTGCCTCGTTGGAAAGCTCTTTGGCAGCCGCTCGCGTGGCCCCACAGCCCATGGGGCTGCGGGCTTTGCAGCGGCCATCAGCCTCAGCGAAACCGGCTCCCACGTGGCGCCGCCGCGCCAGCCTGCAAAGCATTTTCCGGTAGGGCCGCGGCTCTGGCGACAGCTCCCACGCCCGAAGAGCCAGGAGGGAAAGCCGTGCCTCGTTGGAAAGCTCTTTGGCAGCCGCTCGCGTGGCCCCACAGCCCATGGGGCTGCGGGCTTTGCGGCGGCCGTCAGCCTGGGCGCCACCGGCGCCCACGTGGCGCCGCCGCGCCAGCCTGCGAAGCATTTTCCGGTAGGGCCGCGGCTCTGGCGACAGCTCCCACGCCCGAAGAGCCAGGAGGGAAAGCCGTGCCTCGTTGGAAAGCTCTTTGGCAGCCGCTCGCGTGGCCCCACAGCCCGTGGGGCTGCGGGCTTTCCGGCGGCTGTCAGCCTCGGCCATACCGGCGCCCACGTCGGGCCGCCGCGCCAGCCTGCGAAGCATTTTCCGTTAGGGCCGCGTCTCTGGCGACAGCTCCCACGCCCGAAGAGCCAGGAAGGAAACCCGTGCCTCGTTGGAAAGCTCTTTGGCAGCCGCTCGCGTGGCCCCACAGCCCATGGGGCTGCGGGCTTTGCGGCGGCCGTCAGCCTCGGCCACACCGGCGCCCAGGTGGGGCCGCCGCGCCAGCCTGCGAAGCATTTTCCGGTAGGGCCGCGTCTCTGGCGACAGCTCCCACGCCCGAAGAGCCAGGAGGGAAAGCCGTGCCTCGTTGGAAAGCTCTTTGGCAGCCGCTCGCGTGGCCCCACAGCCCGTGGGGCTGCGGGCTTTGCGGCGGCCGTCAGCCTCGGCGCCACCGGCACCCACGTGGGGCCGCCGCGCCAGCCTGCGAAGCATTTTCCGGTAGGGCCGCGTCTCTGGCGACAGCTCCCACGGCCGAAGAGCCAGGAGGGAAAGCCGTGCCTCGTTGGAAAGCTCTTTGGCAGCCGCTCGCGTGGCCCCACAGCCCATGGGGCTGCCTGCTTTGCGGCGGCCGTCAGCCTCGGCGCCACTGGCGCCCACATTGCGCCGCTGCGCCAGCCTGCGAAGCATTTTCCGGTAGGGCCGCGGCTCTGGCGACAGCTCCCACGCCCGAAGAGCCAGGAGGGAAAGCCGTGCCTCGTTGGAAAGCTCTTTGGCAGCCGCTCGCGTGGCCCCACAGCCCGTGGGGCTGCGGGCTTTGCGGCGGCCGTCAGCCTCGGCGCCACCGGCGCCCACGTGGCGCCGCCGCGCCAGCCTGCGAAGCATTTTCCGGTAGGGCCGCGGCTCTGGCGACAGCTCCCACGCCCGAAGAGCCAGGAGGGAAAGCCGTGCCTCGTTGGAAAGCTCTTTGGCAGCCGCTCGCGTGGCCCCACAGCCCATGGGGCTGCGGGCTTTGCGGCGGCCGTCAGCCTGGGCGCCACCGGCGCCCACGTCGGGCCGCCGCGCCAGCCTGCAATGCATTTTCCGGTAGGGCTGATGCTCTGGCGACAGCTCCCACGCCTGAAGAGCCAGGAGGGAAAGCCGTGCCTCGTTGGAAAGCTCTTTGGCAGCCGCTCGCGTGGCCCCACAGCCCATGGGGCTGCGGGCTTTGCGGCGGCCGTCAGCCTGGGCGCCACCGGCGCCCACGTGGCGCCGCCGCTCCAGCCTGCGAAGCATTTTCCGATAGGGCCGCGTCTCTGGCGACAGCTCCCACGCCCGAAGAGCCAGGAGGGAAAGCCGTGCCTCGTTGGAAAGCTCTTTGGCAGCCGCTCGTGTGGCCCCACAGCCCGTGGTGCTGCGGGCTTTGCGGCGGCCGTCAGCCTCGGCGCCACCGACACCCACTTGGCACCGCCGCGCCAGCCTGCGAAGCATTTTCTGGTAGGGCCGCGTCTCTGGCGACAGCTCCCACGCCCGAAGAGCCAGGAGGGAAAGCCGTGCCTCGTTGGAAAGCTCTTTGGCAGCCGCTCGCGTGGCCCCACAGCCCATGGGGCTGCCTGCTTTGCGGCGGCCGTCAGCCTCGGCGCCACTGGCGCCCACATTGCGCCGCTGCGCCAGCCTGCGAAGCATATTCCGGTAGGGCCGCGGCTCTGGCGACAGCTCCCACGCTCGAAGAGCCAGGAGGGATAGCCCTGCCTCGTTGGAAAGCTCTTTGGCAGCCGCTCGCGTGGCCCCACAGCCCGTGGGGCTGCGGGCTTTGCGGCGGCCGTCAGCCTCGGCGCCACCGGCGCCCACGTGGCGCCGCCGCGCCAGCCTGCGAAGCATTTTCCGTTAGGGCCGCGTCTCTGGCGACAGCTCCCACGCCCGAAGAGCCAGGAGGGAAACCCGTGCCTCGTTGGAAAGCTCTTTGGCAGCCGCTCGCGTGGCCCCACAGCCCATGGGGCTGCGGGCTTTGCGGCGGCCGTCAGCCTGGGCGACACCGGCGCCCACGTCGGGCCGCCGCGCCAGCCTGCAATGCATTTTCCGGTAGGGCTGATGCTCTGGCGACAGCTCCCACGCCTGAAGAGCCAGGAGGGAAAGCCGTGCCTCGTTGGAAAGCTCTTTGGCAGCCGCTCGCGTGGCCCCACAGCCCATGGGGCTGCGGGCTTTGCAGCGGCCATCAGCCTCAGCGAAACCGGCTCCCACGTGGCGCCGCCGCGCCAGCCTGCAAAGCATTTTCCGGTAGGGCCGCGGCTCTGGCGACAGCTCCCACGCCCGAAGAGCCAGGAGGGAAAGCCGTGCCTCGTTGGAAAGCTCTTTGGCAGCCGCTCGCGTGGCCCCACAGCCCATGGGGCTGCGGGCTTTGCGGCGGCCGTCAGCCTGGGCGCCACCGGCGCCCACGTGGCGCCGCCGCGCCAGCCTGCGAAGCATTTTCCGGTAGGGCCGCGGCTCTGGCGACAGCTCCCACGCCCGAAGAGCCAGGAGGGAAAGCCGTGCCTCGTTGGAAAGCTCTTTGGCAGCCGCTCGCGTGGCCCCACAGCCCATGGGGCTGCGGGCTTTGCGGCGGCCGTCAGCCTCGGCCACACCGGCGCCCAGGTGGGGCCGCCGCGCCAGCCTGCGAAGCATTTTCCGGTAGGGCCGCGTCTCTGGCGACAGCTCCCACGCCCGAAGAGCCAGGAGGGAAAGCCGTGCC
Organism: Larus michahellis; assembly: GCF_964199755.1. Lineage (NCBI taxonomy): Eukaryota > Metazoa > Chordata > Aves > Charadriiformes > Laridae > Larus > Larus michahellis. The sequence continues at coordinate 708,990 of NW_027435946.1, forward strand.
TCGTTGGAAAGCTCTTTGGCAGCCGCTCGCGTGGCCCCACAGCCCGTGGGGCTGCGGGCTTTGCGGCGGCCGTCAGCCTCGGCGCCACCGGCACCCACGTGGGGCCGCCGCGCCAGCCTGCGAAGCATTTTCCGGTAGGGCCGCGTCTCTGGCGACAGCTCCCACGGCCGAAGAGCCAGGAGGGAAAGCCGTGCCTCGTTGGAAAGCTCTTTGGCAGCCGCTCGCGTGGCCCCACAGCCCATGGGGCTGCCTGCTTTGCGGCGGCCGTCAGCCTCGGCGCCACCGGCGCCCACGTGGCGCCGCCGCGCCAGCCTGCGAAGCATTTTCCGGTAGGGCCGCGGCTCTGGCGACAGCTCCCACGCCCGAAGAGCCAGGAGGGAAAGCCGTGCCTCGTTGGAAAGCTCTTTGGCAGCCGCTCACGTGGCCCCACAGCCCGTGGGGCTGCGGGATTTGCGGCGGCCGTCAGCCTGGGCGCCACCGGCGCCCACGTCGGGCCGCCGCGCCAGCCTGCAATGCATTTTCCAGTAGGGCTGATGCTCTGGCGACAGCTCCCACGCCTGAAGAGCCAGGAGGGAAAGCCGTGCCTCGTTGGAAAGCTCTTTGGCAGCCGCTCGCGTGGCCCCACAGCCCATGGGGCTGCGGGCTTTGCAGCGGCCATCAGCCTCAGCGAAACCGGCTCCCACGTGGCGCCGCCGCGCCAGCCTGCAAAGCATTTTCCGGTAGGGCCGCGGCTCTGGCGACAGCTCGCACGCCCGAAGAGCCAGGAGGGAAAGCCGTGCCTCGTTGGAAAGCTCTTTGGCAGCCGCTCGCGTGGCCCCACAGCCCATGGGGCTGCGGGCTTTGCGGCGGCCGTCAGCCTGGGCGCCACCGGCGCCCACGTGGCGCCGCCGCGCCAGCCTGCGAAGCATTTTCCGGTAGGGCCGCGGCTCTGGCGACAGCTCCCACGCCCGAAGAGCCAGGAGGGAAAGCCGTGCCTCGTTGGAAAGCTCTTTGGCAGCCGCTCGCGTGGCCCCACAGCCCGTGGGGCTGCGGGCTTTCCGGCGGCTGTCAGCCTCGGCCATACCGGCGCCCACGTCGGGCCGCCGCGCCAGCCTGCGAAGCATTTTCCGGTAGGGCCGTGGCTCTGGCGACAGCTCCCACGCCCGAAGAGCCAGGAAGGAAACCCGTGCCTCGTTGGAAAGCTCTTTGGCAGCCGCTCGCGTGGCCCCACAGCCCATGGGGCTGCGGGCTTTGCGGCGGCCGTCAGCCTGGGCGACACCGGCGCCCAGGTGGGGCCGCCGCGCCAGCCTGCGAAGCATTTTCTGGTAGGGCCGCGTCTCTGGCGACAGCTCCCACGCCCGAAGAGCCAGGAGGGAAAGCCGTGCCTCGTTGGAAAGCTCTTTGGCAGCCGCTCGCGTGGCCCCACAGCCCGTGGGGCTGCGGGCTTTGCGGCGGCCGTCAGCCTCGGCGCCACCGGCACCCACGTGGGGCCGCCGCGCCAGCCTGCGAAGCATTTTCCGGTAGGGCCGCGTCTCTGGCGACAGCTCCCACGTCCGAAGAGCCAGGAGGGAAAGCCGTGCCTCGTTGGAAAGCTCTTTGGCAGCCGCTCGCGTGGCCACACAGCCCATGGGGCTGCCTGCTTTGCGGCGGCCGTCAGCCTCGGCGCCACTGGCGCCCACATTGCGCCGCTGCGCCAGCCTGCGAAGCATATTCCGGTAGGGCCGCGGCTCTGGCGACAGCTCCCACGCCCGAAGAGCCAGGAGGGAAAGCCGTGCCTCGTTGGAAAGCTCTTTGGCAGCCGCTCGCGTGGCCCCACAGCCCATGGGGCTGCGGGCTTTGCGGCGGCCGTCAGCCTATGCGACACCGGCGCCCACGTCGGGCCGCCGCGCCAGCCTGCGAAGCATTTTCTGGTAGGGCCGCGGCTCTGGCGACAGCTCCCACGCCCGAAGAGCCAGGAGGGAAAGCCGTGCCTCGTTGGAAAGCTCTTTGGCAGCCGCTCGCTTGGCCCCACAGCCCATGGGGCTGCCTGCTTTGCGGCGGCCGTCAGCCTCGGCGCCACTGGCGCCCACATTGCGCCGCTGCGCCAGCCTGCGAAGCATTTTCCGGTAGGGCCGCGGCTCTGGCGACAGCTCCCACGCCCGAAGAGCCAGGAGGGAAAGCCGTGCCTCGTTGGAAAGCTCTTTGGCAGCCGCTCGCGTGGCCCCACAGCCCATGGGGCTGCGGGCTTTGCGGCGGCCGTCAGCCTCGGCGCCACCGGCGCCCACGTGGCGCCACCGCGCCAGCCTGCGAAGCATTTTCCGGTAGGGCCGCGGCTCTGGCGACAGCTCCCACGCCCGAAGAGCCAGGAGGGAAAGCCGTGCCTCGTTGGAAAGCTCTTTGGCAGCCGCTCGCGTGGCCCCACAGCCCATGGGGCTGCGGGCTTTGCGGCGGCCGTCAGCCTGGGGGCCACCGGCGCCCACGTCGGGCCGCCGCGCCAGCCTGCAATGCATTTTCCGGTAGGGCTGATGCTCTGGCGACAGCTCCCACGCCTGAAGAGCCAGGAGGGAAAGCCGTGCCTCGTTGGAAAGCTCTTTGGCAGCCGCTCGCGTGGCCCCACAGCCCATGGGGCTGCGGGCTTTGCAGCGGCCATCAGCCTCAGCGAAACCGGCTCCCACGTGGCGCCGCCGCGCCAGCCTGCAAAGCATTATCCGGTAGGGCCGCGGCTCTGGCGACAGCTCCCACGCCCGAAGAGCCAGGAGGGAAAGCCGTGCCTCGTTGGAAAGCTCTTTGGCAGCCGCTTGCGTGGCCCCACAGCCCATGGGGCTGCGGGCTTTGCGGCGGCCGTCAGCCTGGGCGCCACCGGCGCCCACGTGGCGCCGCCGCGCCAGCCTGCGAAGCATTTTCCGGTAGGGCCGCGGCTCTGGCGACAGCTCCCACGCCCGAAGAGCCAGGAGGGAAAGCCGTGCCTCGTTGGAAAGCTCTTTGGCAGCCGCTCGCGTGGCCCCACAGCCCGTGGGGCTGCGGGCTTTCCGGCGGCTGTCAGCCTCGGCCATACCGGCGCCCACGTCGGGCCGCCGCGCCAGCCTGCGAAGCATTTTCCGGTAGGGCCGCGGCTCTGGCGACAGCTCCCACGGCCGAAGAGCCAGGAGGGAAAGCTGTGCCTCGTTGGAAAGCTCTTTGGCAGCCACTCGCATGGCCCTAAAGCCCGTGGGGCTGCGGGCTTTCCAGCGGCTGTCAGCCTCGGCGCCACTGGCGCCCACGTGGCACGACCGCGCCAGCTTGCGAAGCATTTTCCGGTAGGGCCGCGTCTCTGGCGACAGCTCCCACGCCCGAAGAGCCAGGAGGGAAAGCCGTGCCTCGTTGGAAAGCTCTTTGGCAGCCGCTCGCGTGGCCCCACAGCCAGTGGGGCTGCGGGCTTTGCGGCGGCCGTCAGCCTCGGCGCCACCGGCGCCCACGTGGCGCCGCCGCGCCAGCCTGCGAAGCATTTTCCAGTAGGGCCGCGTCTCTGGCGACAGCTCCCACGCCCGAAGAGCCAGGAGGGAAAGTCGTGCCTCGTTGGAAAGCTCTTTGGCAGCCGCTCGCGTGGCCCCACAGCCCATGGGGCTGCGGGCTTTGCGGCGGCCATCAGCCTCGGCGAAACCGGCGCCCACGTGGCGCCGCCGCGCCAGCCTGCAAAGAATTTTCCGGTAGGGCCGCGGCTCTGGCGACAGCTCCCACGCCCGAAGAGCCAGGAGGGAAAGCCGTGCCTCGTTGGAAAGCTCTTTGGCAGCCGCTCGCGTGGCCCCACAGCCCGTGGGGCTGCGGGCTTTGCGGCGGCCGTCAGCCTGGGGGCCACCGGCACCCACGTCGGGCCGCCGCGCCAGCCTGCAATGCATTTTCCGGTAGGGCTGCGGCTCTGGCGACAGCTCCCACGGCCGAAGAGCCAGGAGGGAAAGCCGTGCCTCGTTGGAAAGCTCTTTGGCAGCCGCTCATGTGGCCCCACAGCCCGTGGGGCTGCGGGCTTTCCGGCGGCCGTCAGCCTCGGCGCCACCGGCGCCCACGTCGGTCCGCCGCGCCAGCCTGCAAAGCATTTTCCGGTAGGGCCGCGGCTCTGGCGACAGCTCCCACGCCCGAAGAGCCAGGAGGGAAAGCCGTGCCTCGTTGGAAAGCTCTTTGGCAGCCACTCGCATGGCCCTAAAGCCCGTGGGGCTGCGGGCTTTCCGGCGGCTGTCAGCCTCGGCGCCACCGGTGCCCACGTGGCACGATCGCGCCAGCTTGCGAAGCATTTTCCGGTAGGGCCGCGGCTCTGGCGACAGCTCCCACGCCCGAAGAGCCAGGAGGGAAAGCCGTGCCTCGTTGGAAAGCTCTTTGGCAGCCGCTCGCTTGGCCCCACAGCCCGTGGGGCTGCGGGCTATGTGGCGGCCGTCAGCCTCGGCGCCACCGGCGCCCACGTGTCGCAGCCGCGCCAGCCTGCGAAGTATTTTCCGGTAGGGTCGCGGCTCTGGCGACAGCTCCCACGCCCGACGAGCCAGGAGGGAAAGCCGTGCCTCGTTGGAAAGCTCTTTGGCAGCCGCTCGCATGGCCCCACAGCCCGTGGGGCTGCGGGCTTTGCGGCGGCCGTCAGCCTCGGCGCCATCGATGCCCACGTCGGGCCGCCGCGCCAGCCTGCGAAGCATTTTCCGGTAGGGCCGCGGCTCTGGCGACAGCTCCCACGCCCGAAGAGCCAGGAGGGAAAGCCGTGCCTCGTTGGAAAGCTCTTTGGCAGCCGCTCGCGTGGCCCCACAGCCCATGGGGCTGCGGGCTTTGCGGCGGCCGTCAGCCTCAGCGAAACCGGCGCCCACGTGGCGCCGCCGCGCCAGCCTGCGAAGCATTTTCCGGTAGGGCCGCGGCTCTGGCGACAGCTCCCACGCCCGAAGAGCCAGGAGGGAAAGCCGTGCCTCGTTGGAAAGCTCTTTGGCAGCCGCTCGTGTGACCCCACAGCCCGTGGGGCTGCGGGCTTTGCGGCGGCCGTCAGCCTCGGACACACCGGCGCCCACGTCGGGCCGCCGCGCCAGCCTGCGAAGCATTTTCCGGTAGGGCCGCGGCTCTGGCGACAGCTCCCACGCCCGAAGAGCCAGGAGGGAAAGCCGTGCCTCGTTGGAAAGCTCTTTGGCAGCCACTCGCATGGCCCTAAAGCCCGTGGGGCTGCGGGCTTTCCGGCGGCTGTCAGCCTCGGCGCCACCGGTGCCCACGTGGCACGACCGCGCCAGCTTGCGAAGCATTTTCCTGTAGGGCCGCGGCTCTGGCGACAGCTCCCACGGCCGAAGAGCCAGGAGGGAAAGCCGTGCCTCGTTGGAAAGTACTTTGGCAGCCGCTCGCTTGGCCCCACAGCCCGTGGGGCTGCGGGCTTTGTGGCGGCCGCCAGCCTCGGCGCCACCAGCGCCCACGTGTCGCCGCCGCGCCAGCCTGCGAAGTATTTTCCGGTAGGGCCGCGGCTCTGGCGACAGCTCCCACGCCCGAAGAGCCAGGAGGGAAAGCCGTGCCTCGTTGGAAAGCTCTTTGGCAGCCGCTCGCGTGGCCCCACAGCCCGTGGGGCTGCGGGCTTTGCGGCAGCCGTCAGCCTCGGCGCCATCGATGCCCATGTCGGGCCGCCGCGCCAGCCTGCGAAGCATTTTCCGGTAGGGCCGCGGCTCTGGCGACAGCTCCCACGCCCGAAGAGCCAGGAGGGAAAGCCGTGCCTCGTTGGAAAGCTCTTTGGCAGCCGCTCGCGTGGCCCCACAGCCCATGGGGCTGCGGGCTTTGCGGCGGCCATCAGCCTCAGCGAAACCGGCGCCCACGTGGCGCCGCTGCGCCAGCCTGCAAAGCATTTTCCGGTAGGGCCGCGGCTCTGGCGACAGCTCCCACGCCCGAAGAGCCAGGAGGGAAAGCCGTGCCTCGTTGGAAAGCTCTTTGGCAGCCGCTCGCGTGGCCCCACAGCCCATGGGGCTGCGGGCTTTGCGGCGGCCGTCAGCCTGGGCGACACCGGCGCCCACGTGGCGCCGCCGCGCCAGCCTGCGAAGCATTTTCCGGTAGGGCCGCGGCTCTGGCGACAGCTCCCACGCCCGAAGAGCCAGGAGGGAAAGCCGTGCCTCGTTGGAAAGCTCTTTGGCAGCCGCTCGTGTGGCCCCACAGCCCGTGGGGCTGCGGGCTTTCCGGCGGCCGTCAGCCTGGGGGCCACCGGCACCCACGTCGGGCCGCCGCGCCAGCCTGCGAAGCATTTTCCGGTAGGGCCGCGGCTCTGGCGACAGCTCCCACGCCCGAAGAGCCAGGAGGGAAAGCCGTGCCTCGTTGGAAAGCTCTTTGGCAGCCGCTCGCGTGGCCCCACAGCCCATGGGGCTGCGGGCTTTGCGGCGGCCGTCAGCCTCGGCCACACCGGCGCCCACGTGGCGCCGCCGCGCCAGCCTGCGAAGCATTTTCTGGTAGGGACGCGTCTCTGGCGACAGCTCCCACGCCCGAAGAGCCAGGAAGGAAACCCGTGCCTCGTTGGAAAGCTCTTTGGCAGCCGCTCGCGTGGCCCCACAGCCATGGGGCTGCGGGCTTTGCGGCGGCCGTCAGCCTGGGCGACAGGGGCGCCCAGGTGGGGCCGCCGCGCCAGCCTGCGAAGCATATTCCGGTAGGGCCGCGGCTCTGGCGACAGCTCCCACGCCCGAAGAGCCAGGAGGGAAAGCCGTGCCTCGTTGGAAAGCTCTTTGGCAGCCGCTCGCGTGGCCCCACAGCCCATGGGGCTGCGGGCTTTGCGGCGGCCATCAGCCTGGGCGACACCGGCGCACAAATCGGGCCGCCGCGCCAGCCTGCGAAGCATTTTCCGGTAGGGCCGCGGCTCTGGCGACAGCTCCCACGCCCGAAGAGCCAGGAGGGAAAGCCGTGCCTCGTTGGAAAGCTCTTTGGCAGCCGCTCGCGTGGCCCCAAAGCCCGTGGGGCTGCGGGCTTTCCGGCGGCCGTCAGCCTCGGCGCCACCGGCGCCCACGTGGCACGACCGCGCCAGCTTGCGAAGCATTTTGCGGTAGGGCCGCGGCTCTGGTGACAGCTCCCACGCCCAAAGAGCCAGGAGGGAAAGCCGTGCCTCGTTGGAAAGCTCTTTGGCAGCCGCTCGCTTGGCCCCACAGCCCGTGGGGCTGCGGGCTTTGTGGCGGCCGTCAGCCTCGGCGCCACCGGCGCCCACGTGTCGCCGCCGCGCCAGCATGCGAAGTATTTTCCGGTAGGGCCGCGTCTCTGGCGACAGCTCCCACGCCCGAAGAGCCAGGAGGGAAAGCCGTGCCTCGTTGGAAAGCTCTTTGGCAGCCGCTCGCGTGGCCCCACAGCCAGTGGGGCTGCGGGCTTTGCGGCTGCCGTCAGCCTCGGCGCCACCGGCGCCCACTTCGGGCCGCCACGCCAGCCTGCGAAGCATTTTCCGGTAGGGCCGCGTCTCTGGCGACAGCTCCCACGCCCGAAGAGCCAGGAGGGAAAGCCGTGCCTCGTTGGAAAGCTCTTTGGCAGCCGCTCGTGTGGCCCCACAGCCCGTGGGGCTGCGGGCTTTGCGGCGGCCGTCAGCCTCAGCGCCATCGGCGCCCACGTCGGGCCGCCGCGCCAGCCTGCAAAGCATTTTCCGGTAGGGCCGCGGCTCTGGCGACAGCTCCCACGCCCGAAGAGCCAGGAGGGAAAGCCGTGCCTCGTTGGAAAGCTCTTTGGCAGCCGCTCGCGTGGCCCCACAGCCCATGGGGCTGCCTGCTTTGCGGCGGCCGTCAGCCTCGGCGCCACTGGCGCCCACATTGCGCCGCTGCGCCAGCCTGCGAAGCATATTCCGGTAGGGCCGCGGCTCTGGCGACAGCTCCCACGCTCGAAGAGCCAGGAGGGATAGCCGTGCCTCGTTGGAAAGCTCTTTGGCAGCCGCTCGCGTGGCCCCACAGCCCGTGGGGCTGCGGGCTTTGCGGCGGCCGTCAGCCTGGGCGACACCGGCGCCCAGGTGGGGCCGCCGCGCCAGCCTGCGAAGCATTTTCCGGTAGGGCCGCGTCTCTGGCGACAGCTCCCACGCCCGAAGAGCCAGGAGGGAAAGCCGTGCCTCGTTGGAAAGCTCTTTGGCAGCCGCTCGCGTGGCCCCACAGCCCGTGGGGCTGCGGGCTTTGCGGCGGCCGTCAGCCTCGGCGCCACCGGCACCCACGTGGGGCCGCCGCGCCAGCCTGCGAAGCATTTTCCGGTAGGGCCGCGTCTCTGGCGACAGCTCCCACGGCCGAAGAGCCAGGAGGGAAAGCCGTGCCTCGTTGGAAAGCTCTTTGGCAGCCGCTCGCGTGGCCCCACAGCCCATGGGGCTGCCTGCTTTGCGGCGGCCGTCAGCCTCGGCGCCACTGGCGCCCACATTGCGCCGCTGCGCCAGCCTGCGAAGCATATTCCGGTAGGGCCGCGGCTCTGGTGACAGCTCCCACGCCCGAAGAGCCAGGAGGGAAAGCCGTGCCTCGTTGGAAAGCTCTTTGGCAGCCGCTCGCGTGGCCCCACAGCCCATGGGGCTGCGGGCTTTGCGGCGGCCGTCAGCCTCGGCGACACCGGCGCCCACGTCGGGCCGCCGCGCCAGTCTGCGAAGCATTTTCTGGTAGGGCCGCGGCTCTGGCGACAGCTCCCACGCCCGAAGAGCCAGGAGGGAAAGCCGTGCCTCGTTGGAAAGCTCTTTGGCAGCCGCTCGCGTGGCCCCACAGCCCATGGGGCTGCCTGCTTTGCGGCGGCCGTCAGCCTCGGCGCCACTGGCGCCCACATTGCGCCGCTGCGCCAGCCTGCGAAGCATATTCCGGTAGGGCCGCGGCTCTGGCGACAGCTCCCACGCCCGAAGAGCCAGGAGGGAAAGCCGTGCCTCGTTGGAAAGCTCTTTGGCAGCCGCTCGCGTGGCCCCACAGCCCATGGGGCTGCGGGCTTTGCGGCGGCCGTCAGCCTGGGCGCCACCGGCGCCCACGTCGGGCCGCCGCGCCAGCCTGCAATGCATTTTCCGGTAGGGCTGATGCTCTGGCGACAGCTCCCACGCCTGAAGAGCCAGGAGGGAAAGCCGTGCCTCGTTGGAAAGCTCTTTGGCAGCCGCTCGCGTGGCCCCACAGCCCATGGGGCTGCGGGCTTTGCAGCGGCCATCAGCCTCAGCGAAACCGGCTCCCACGTGGCGCCGCCGCGCCAGCCTGCAAAGCATTTTCCGGTAGGGCCGCGGCTCTGGCGACAGCTCCCACGCCCGAAGAGCCAGGAGGGAAAGCCGTGCCTCGTTGGAAAGCTCTTTGGCAGCCGCTCGCGTGGCCCCACAGCCCATGGGGCTGCGGGCTTTGCGGCGGCCGTCAGCCTGGGCGCCACCGGCGCCCACGTGTCGCCGCCGCGCCAGCCTGCGAAGCATTTTCCGGTAGGGCCGCGGCTCTGGCGACAGCTCCCACGCCCGAAGAGCCAGGAGGGAAAGCCGTGCCTCGTTGGAAAGCTCTTTGGCAGCCGCTCGCGTGGCCCCACAGCCCGTGGGGCTGCGGGCTTTCCGGCGGCTGTCAGCCTCGGCCATACCGGCGCCCAGGTGGGGCCGCCGCGCCAGCCTGCGAAGCATTTTCCGGTAGGGCCGCGTCTCTGGCGACAGCTCCCACGCCCGAAGAGCCAGGAGGGAAAGCCGTGCCTCGTTGGAAAGCTCTTTGGCAGCCGCTCGCGTGGCCCCACAGCCCGTGGGGCTGCGGGCTTTGCGGCGGCCGTCAGCCTCGGCGCCACCGGCACCCACGTGGGGCCGCCGCGCCAGCCTGCGAAGCATTTTCCGGTAGGGCCGCGTCTCTGGCGACAGCTCCCACGGCCGAAGAGCCAGGAGGGAAAGCCGTGCCTCGTTGGAAAGCTCTTTGGCAGCCGCTCGCGTGGCCCCACAGCCCATGGGGCTGCCTGCTTTGCGGCGGCCGTCAGCCTCGGCGCCACTGGCGCCCACATTGCGCCGCTGCGCCAGCCTGCGAAGCATTTTCCGGTAGGGCCGCGGCTCTGGCGACAGCTCCCACGCCCGAAGAGCCAGGAGGGAAAGCCGTGCCTCGTTGGAAAGCTCTTTGGCAGCCGCTCGCGTGGCCCCACAGCCCGTGGGGCTGCGGGCTTTGCGGCGGCCGTCAGCCTGGGCGACACCGGCGCCCACGTGGCGCCGCCGCGCCAGCCTGCGAAGCATTTTCCGGTAGGGCCGCGGCTCTGGCGACAGCTCCCACGCCCGAAGAGCCAGGAGGGAAAGCCGTGCCTCGTTGGAAAGCTCTTTGGCAGCCGCTCGCGTGGCCCCACAGCCCATGGGGCTGCGGGCTTTGCAGCGGCCATCAGCCTCAGCGAAACCGGCTCCCACGTGGCGCCGCCGCGCCAGCCTGCAAAGCATTTTCCGGTAGGGCCGCGGCTCTGGCGACAGCTCCCACGCCCGAAGAGCCAGGAGGGAAAGCCGTGCCTCGTTGGAAAGCTCTTTGGCAGCCGCTCGCGTGGCCCCACAGCCCATGGGGCTGCGGGCTTTGCGGCGGCCGTCAGCCTGGGCGCCACCGGCGCCCACGTGGCGCCGCCGCGCCAGCCTGCGAAGCATTTTCCGGTAGGGCCGCGGCTCTGGCGACAGCTCCCACGCCCGAAGAGCCAGGAGGGAAAGCCGTGCCTCGTTGGAAAGCTCTTTGGCAGCCGCTCGCGTGGCCCCACAGCCCGTGGGGCTGCGGGCTTTCCGGCGGCTGTCAGCCTCGGCCATACCGGCGCCCACGTCGGGCCGCCGCGCCAGCCTGCGAAGCATTTTCCGGTAGGGCCGCGGCTCTGGCGACAGCTCCCACGCCCGAAGAGCCAGGAAGGAAACCCGTGCCTCGTTGGAAAGCTCTTTGGCAGCCGCTCGCGTGGCCCCACAGCCCATGGGGCTGCGGGCTTTGCGGCGGCCGTCAGCCTGGGCGACACCGGCGCCCAGGTGGGGCCGCCGCGCCAGCCTGCGAAGCATTTTCTGGTAGGGCCGCGTCTCTGGCGACAGCTCCCACGCCCGAAGAGCCAGGAGGGAAAGCCGTGCCTCGTTGGAAAGCTCTTTGGCAGCCGCTCGCGTGGCCCCACAGCCCGTGGGGCTGCGGGCTTTGCGGCGGCCGTCAGCCTCGGCGCCACCGGCACCCACGTGGGGCCGCCGCGCCAGCCTGCGAAGCATTTTCCGGTAGGGCCGCGTCTCTGGCGACAGCTCCCACGGCCGAAGAGCCAGGAGGGAAAGCCGTGCCTCGTTGGAAAGCTCTTTGGCAGCCGCTCGCGTGGCCCCACAGCCCATGGGGCTGCCTGCTTTGCGGCGGCCGTCAGCCTCGGCGCCACTGGCGCCCACATTGCGCCGCTGCGCCAGCCTGCGAAGCATATTCCGGTAGGGCGGCGGCTCTGGCGACAGCTCCCACGCCCGAAGAGCCAGGAGGGAAAGCCGTGCCTCGTTGGAAAGCTCTTTGGCAGCCGCTCGCGTGGCCCCACAGCCCATGGGGCTGCGGGCTTTGCGGCGGCCGTCAGCCTATGCGACACCGGCGCCCACGTCGGGCCGCCGCGCCAGCCTGCGAAGCATTTTCTGGTAGGGCCGCGGCTCTGGCGACAGCTCCCACGCCCGAAGAGCCAGGAGGGAAAGCCGTGCCTCGTTGGAAAGCTCTTTGGCAGCCGCTCGCGTGGCCCCACAGCCCATGGGGCTGCCTGCTTTGCGGCGGCCGTCAGCCTCGGCGCCACTGGCGCCCACATTGCGCCGCTGCGCCAGCCTGCGAAGCATATTCCGGTAGGGCCGCGGCTCTGGCGACAGCTCCCACGCCCGAAGAGCCAGGAGGGAAAGCCGTGCCTCGTTGGAAAGCTCTTTGGCAGCCGCTCGCGTGGCCCCACAGCCCATGGGGCTGCGGGCTTTGCGGCGGCCGTCAGCCTCGGCGCCACCGGCGCCCACGTGGCGCCACCGCGCCAGCCTGCGAAGCATTTTCCGGTAGGGCCGCGGCTCTGGCGACAGCTCCCACGCCCGAAGAGCCAGGAGGGAAAGCCGTGCCTCGTTGGAAAGCTCTTTGGCAGCCGCTCGCGTGGCCCCACAGCCCATGGGGCTGCGGGCTTTGCGGCGGCCGTCAGCCTGGGGGCCACCGGCGCCCACGTCGGGCCGCCGCGCCAGCCTGCAATGCATTTTCCGGTAGGGCTGATGCTCTGGCGACAGCTCCCACGCCTGAAGAGCCAGGAGGGAAAGCCGTGCCTCGTTGGAAAGCTCTTTGGCAGCCGCTCGCGTGGCCCCACAGCCCATGGGGCTGCGGGCTTTGCAGCGGCCATCAGCCTCAGCGAAACCGGCTCCCACGTGGCGCCGCCGCGCCAGCCTGCAAAGCATTTTCCGGTAGGGCCGCGGCTCTGGCGACAGCTCCCACGCCCGAAGAGCCAGGAGGGAAAGCCGTGCCTCGTTGGAAAGCTCTTTGGCAGCCGCTCGCGTGGCCCCACAGCCCATGGGGCTGCGGGCTTTGCGGCGGCCGTCAGCCTGGGCGCCACCGGCGCCCACGTGGCGCCGCCGCGCCAGCCTGCGAAGCATTTTCCGGTAGGGCCGCGGCTCTGGCGACAGCTCCCACGCCCGAAGAGCCAGGAGGGAAAGCCGTGCCTCGTTGGAAAGCTCTTTGGCAGCCGCTCGCGTGGCCCCACAGCCCGTGGGGCTGCGGGCTTTCCGGCGGCTGTCAGCCTCGGCCATACCGGCGCCCACGTCGGGCCGCCGCGCCAGCCTGCGAAGCATTTTCCGGTAGGGCCGCGGCTCTGGCGACAGCTCCCACGCTCGAAGAGCCAGGAAGGAAACCCGTGCCTCGTTGGAAAGCTCTTTGGCAGCCGCTCGCGTGGCCCCACAGCCCATGGGGCTGCGGGCTTTGCGGCGGCCGTCAGCCTCGGCCACACCGGCGCCCAGGTGGGGCCGCCGCGCCAGCCTGCGAAGCATTTTCCGGTAGGGCCGCGTCTCTGGCGACAGCTCCCACGCCCGAAGAGCCAGGAGGGAAAGCCGTGCCTCGTTGGAAAGCTCTTTGGCAGCCGCTCGCGTGGCCCCACAGCCCGTGGGGCTGCGGGCTTTGCGGCGGCCGTCAGCCTCGGCGCCACCGGCACCCACGTGGGGCCGCCGCGCCAGCCTGCGAAGCATTTTCCGGTAGGGCCGCGTCTCTGGCGACAGCTCCCACGGCCGAAGAGCCAGGAGGGAAAGCCGTGCCTCGTTGGAAAGCTCTTTGGCAGCCGCTCGCGTGGCCCCACAGCCCATGGGGCTGCCTGCTTTGCGGCGGCCGTCAGCCTCGGCGCCACTGGCGCCCACATTGCGCCGCTGCGCCAGCCTGCGAAGCATTTTCCGGTAGGGCCGCGGCTCTGGCGACAGCTCCCACGCCCGAAGAGCCAGGAGGGAAAGCCGTGCCTCGTTGGAAAGCTCTTTGGCAGCCGCTCGCGTGGCCCCACAGCCCGTGGGGCTGCGGGCTTTGCGGCGGCCGTCAGCCTGGGCGACACCGGCGCCCACGTGGCGCCGCCGCGCCAGCCTGCGAAGCATTTTCCGGTAGGGCCGCGGCTCTGGCGACAGCTCCCACGCCCGAAGAGCCAGGAGGGAAAGCCGTGCCTCGTTGGAAAGCTCTTTGGCAGCCGCTCGCGTGGCCCCACAGCCCATGGGGCTGCGGGCTTTGCGGCGGCCGTCAGCCTGGGCGCCACCGGCGCCCACGTCGGGCCGCCGCGCCAGCCTGCAATGCATTTTCCGGTAGGGCTGATGCTCTGGCGACAGCTCCCACGCCTGAAGAGCCAGGAGGGAAAGCCGTGCCTCGTTGGAAAGCTCTTTGGCAGCCGCTCGCGTGGCCCCACAGCCCATGGGGCTGCGGGCTTTGCAGCGGCCATCAGCCTCAGCGAAACCGGCTCCCACGTGGCGCCGCCGCGCCAGCCTGCAAAGCATTTTCCGGTAGGGCCGCGGCTCTGGCGACAGCTCCCACGCCCGAAGAGCCAGGAGGGAAAGCCGTGCCTCGTTGGAAAGCTCTTTGGCAGCCGCTCGCGTGGCCCCACAGCCCATGGGGCTGCGGGCTTTGCGGCGGCCGTCAGCCTGGGCGCCACCGGCGCCCACGTGGCGCCGCCGCGCCAGCCTGCGAAGCATTTTCCGGTAGGGCCGCGGCTCTGGCGACAGCTCCCACGCCCGAAGAGCCAGGAGGGAAAGCCGTGCCTCGTTGGAAAGCTCTTTGGCAGCCGCTCGCGTGGCCCCACAGCCCGTGGGGCTGCGGGCTTTCCGGCGGCTGTCAGCCTCGGCCATACCGGCGCCCACGTCGGGCCGCCGCGCCAGCCTGCGAAGCATTTTCCGGTAGGGCCGCGGCTCTGGCGACAGCTCCCACGCCCGAAGAGCCAGGAAGGAAACCCGTGCCTCGTTGGAAAGCTCTTTGGCAGCCGCTCGCGTGGCCCCACAGCCCATGGGGCTGCGGGCTTTGCGGCGGCCGTCAGCCTGGGCGACACCGGCGCCCAGGTGGGGCCGCCGCGCCAGCCTGCGAAGCATTTTCTGGTAGGGCCGCGTCTCTGGCGACAGCTCCCACGCCCGAAGAGCCAGGAGGGAAAGCCGTGCCTCGTTGGAAAGCTCTTTGGCAGCCGCTCGCGTGGCCCCACAGCCCGTGGGGCTGCGGGCTTTGCGGCGGCTGTCAGCCTCGGCGCCACCGGCACCCACGTGGGGCCGCCGCGCCAGCCTGCGAAGCATTTTCCGGTAGGGCCGCGTCTCTGGCGACAGCTCCCACGGCCGAAGAGCCAGGAGGGAAAGCCGTGCCTCGTTGGAAAGCTCTTTGGCAGCCGCTCGCGTGGCCCCACAGCCCATGGGGCTGCCTGCTTTGCGGCGGCCGTCAGCCTCGGCGCCACTGGCGCCCACATTGCGCCGCTGCGCCAGCCTGCGAAGCATATTCCGGTAGGGCGGCGGCTCTGGCGACAGCTCCCACGCCCGAAGAGCCAGGAGGGAAAGCCGTGCCTCGTTGGAAAGCTCTTTGGCAGCCGCTCGCGTGGCCCCACAGCCCATGGGGCTGCGGGCTTTGCGGCGGCCGTCAGCCTATGCGACACCGGCGCCCACGTCGGGCCGCCGCGCCAGCCTGCGAAGCATTTTCTGGTAGGGCCGCGGCTCTGGCGACAGCTCCCACGCCCGAAGAGCCAGGAGGGAAAGCCGTGCCTCGTTGGAAAGCTCTTTGGCAGCCGCTCGCGTGGCCCCACAGCCCATGGGGCTGCCTGCTTTGCGGCGGCCGTCAGCCTCGGCGCCACTGGCGCCCACATTGCGCCGCTGCGCCAGCCTGCGAAGCATATTCCGGTAGGGCCGCGGCTCTGGCGACAGCTCCCACGCCCGAAGAGCCAGGAGGGAAAGCCGTGCCTCGTTGGAAAGCTCTTTGGCAGCCGCTCGCGTGGCCCCACAGCCCATGGGGCTGCGGGCTTTGCGGCGGCCGTCAGCCTCGGCGCCACCGGCGCCCACGTGGCGCCACCGCGCCAGCCTGCGAAGCATTTTCCGGTAGGGCCGCGGCTCTGGCGACAGCTCCCACGCCCGAAGAGCCAGGAGGGAAAGCCGTGCCTCGTTGGAAAGCTCTTTGGCAGCCGCTCGCGTGGCCCCACAGCCCATGGGGCTGCGGGCTTTGCGGCGGCCGTCAGCCTGGGGGCCACCGGCGCCCACGTCGGGCCGCCGCGCCAGCCTGCAATGCATTTTCCGGTAGGGCTGATGCTCTGGCGACAGCTCCCACGCCTGAAGAGCCAGGAGGGAAAGCCGTGCCTCGTTGGAAAGCTCTTTGGCAGCCGCTCGCGTGGCCCCACAGCCCATGGGGCTGCGGGCTTTGCAGCGGCCATCAGCCTCAGCGAAACCGGCTCCCACGTGGCGCCGCCGCGCCAGCCTGCAAAGCATTATCCGGTAGGGCCGCGGCTCTGGCGACAGCTCCCACGCCCGAAGAGCCAGGAGGGAAAGCCGTGCCTCGTTGGAAAGCTCTTTGGCAGCCGCTTGCGTGGCCCCACAGCCCATGGGGCTGCGGGCTTTGCGGCGGCCGTCAGCCTGGGCGCCACCGGCGCCCACGTGGCGCCGCCGCGCCAGCCTGCGAAGCATTTTCCGGTAGGGCCGCGGCTCTGGCGACAGCTCCCACGCCCGAAGAGCCAGGAGGGAAAGCCGTGCCTCGTTGGAAAGCTCTTTGGCAGCCGCTCGCGTGGCCCCACAGCCCGTGGGGCTGCGGGCTTTCCGGCGGCTGTCAGCCTCGGCCATACCGGCGCCCACGTCGGGCCGCCGCGCCAGCCTGCGAAGCATTTTCCGGTAGGGCCGCGGCTCTGGCGACAGCTCCCACGCCCGAAGAGCCAGGAGGGAAAGCTGTGCCTCGTTGGAAAGCTCTTTGGCAGCCACTCGCATGGCCCTAAAGCCCGTGGGGCTGCGGGCTTTCCAGCGGCTGTCAGCCTCGGCGCCACTGGCGCCCACGTGGCACGACCGCGCCAGCTTGCGAAGCATTTTCCGGTAGGGCCGCGGCTCTGGCGACAGCTCCCACGCCCGAAGAGCCAGGAGGGAAAGCCGTGCCTCGTTGGAAAGCTCTTTGGCAGCCGCTCGTGTGGCCCCACAGCCCGTGGGGCTGCGGGCTTTGCGGCGGCCGTCAGCCTCGGCGCCACCGGCGCCCACGTGGCGCCGCCGCGCCAGCCTGCGAAGCATTTTCCAGTAGGGCCGCGTCTCTGGCGACAGCTCCCACGCCCGAAGAGCCAGGAGGGAAAGTCGTGCCTCGTTGGAAAGCTCTTTGGCAGCCGCTCGCGTGGCCCCACAGCCCATGGGGCTGCGGGCTTTGCGGCGGCCATCAGCCTCGGCGAAACCGGCGCCCACGTGGCGCCGCCGCGCCAGCCTGCAAAGAATTTTCCGGTAGGGCCGCGGCTCTGGCGACAGCTCCCACGCCCGAAGAGCCAGGAGGGAAAGCCGTGCCTCGTTGGAAAGCTCTTTGGCAGCCGCTCGCGTGGCCCCACAGCCCATGGGGCTGCGGGCTTTGCGGCGGCCGTCAGCCTCGGCGCCACCGGCGCCCACGTGGCGCCGCCGCGCCAGCCTGCGAAGCATTTTGCGGTAGGGCCGCGGCTCTGGCGACAGCTCCCACGGCCGAAGAGCCAGGAGGGAAAGCCGTGCCTCGTTGGAAAGCTCTTTGGCAGCCGCTCGCGTGGCCCCACAGCCCGTGGGGCTGCGGGCTTTGCGGCGGCCGTCAGCCTCGGCGCCATCGATGCCCACGTCGGGCCGCCGCGCCAGCCTGCGAAGCATTTTCCGGTAGGGCCGCGGCTCTGGCGACAGCTCCCACGCCCGAAGAGCCAGGAGGGAAAGCCGTGCCTCGTTGGAAAGCTCTTTGGCAGCCGCTCGCGTGGCCCCACAGCCCATGGGGCTGCGGGCTTTGCGGCGGCCGTCAGCCTCAGCGAAACCGGCGCCCACGTGGCGCCGCCGCGCCAGCCTGCAAAGCATTTTCCGGTAGGCCGCGGCTCTGGCGACAGCTCCCACGCCCGAAGAGCCAGGAGGGAAAGCCGTGCCTCGTTGGAAAGCTCTTTGGCAGCCGCTCGTGTGACCCCACAGCCCGTGGGGCTGCGGGCTTTGCGGCGGCCGTCAGCCTCGGACACACCGGCGCCCACGTCGGGCCGCCGCGCCAGCCTGCGAAGCATTTTCCGGTAGGGCCGCGGCTCTGGCGACAGCTCCCACGCCCGAAGAGCCAGGAGGGAAAGCCGTGCCTCGTTGGAAAGCTCTTTGGCAGCCACTCGCATGGCCCTAAAGCCCGTGGGGCTGCGGGCTTTCCGGCGGCTGTCAGCCTCGGCGCCACCGGTGCCCACGTGGCACGACCGCGCCAGCTTGCGAAGCATTTTCCTGTAGGGCCGCGGCTCTGGCGACAGCTCCCACGGCCGAAGAGCCAGGAGGGAAAGCCGTGCCTCGTTGGAAAGTACTTTGGCAGCCGCTCGCTTGGCCCCACAGCCCGTGGGGCTGCGGGCTTTGTGGCGGCCGTCAGCCTCGGCGCCACCAGCGCCCACGTGTCGCCGCCGCGCCAGCCTGCGAAGTATTTTCCGGTAGGGCCGCGGCTCTGGCGACAGCTCCCACGCCCGAAGAGCCAGGAGGGAAAGCCGTGCCTCGTTGGAAAGCTCTTTGGCAGCCGCTCGCGTGGCCCCACAGCCCGTGGGGCTGCGGGCTTTGCGGCAGCCGTCAGCCTCGGCGCCATCGATGCCCATGTCGGGCCGCCGCGCCAGCCTGCGAAGCATTTTCCGGTAGGGCCGCGGCTCTGGCGACAGCTCCCACGCCCGAAGAGCCAGGAGGGAAAGCCGTGCCTCGTTGGAAAGCTCTTTGGCAGCCGCTCGCGTGGCCCCACAGCCCATGGGGCTGCGGGCTTTGCGGCGGCCATCAGCCTCAGCGAAACCGGCGCCCACGTGGCGCCGCTGCGCCAGCCTGCAAAGCATTTTCCGGTAGGGCCGCGGCTCTGGCGACAGCTCCCACGCCCGAAGAGCCAGGAGGGAAAGCCGTGCCTCGTTGGAAAGCTCTTTGGCAGCCGCTCGCGTGGCCCCACAGCCCATGGGGCTGCGGGCTTTGCGGCGGCCGTCAGCCTGGGCGACACCGGCGCCCACGTGGCGCCGCCGCGCCAGCCTGCGAAGCATTTTCCGGTAGGGCCGCGGCTCTGGCGACAGCTCCCACGCCCGAAGAGCCAGGAGGGAAAGCCGTGCCTCGTTGGAAAGCTCTTTGGCAGCCGCTCGTGTGGCCCCACAGCCCGTGGGGCTGCGGGCTTTCCGGCGGCCGTCAGCCTGGGGGCCACCGGCACCCACGTCGGGCCGCCGCGCCAGCCTGCGAAGCATTTTCCGGTAGGGCCGCGGCTCTGGCGACAGCTCCCACGCCCGAAGAGCCAGGAGGGAAAGCCGTGCCTCGTTGGAAAGCTCTTTGGCAGCCGCTCGCGTGGCCCCACAGCCCATGGGGCTGCGGGCTTTGCGGCGGCCGTCAGCCTCGGCCACACCGGCGCCCACGTGGCGCCGCCGCGCCAGCCTGCGAAGCATTTTCTGGTAGGGACGCGTCTCTGGCGACAGCTCCCACGCCCGAAGAGCCAGGAAGGAAACCCGTGCCTCGTTGGAAAGCTCTTTGGCAGCCGCTCGCGTGGCCCCACAGCCATGGGGCTGCGGGCTTTGCGGCGGCCGTCAGCCTGGGCGACAGGGGCGCCCAGGTGGGGCCGCCGCGCCAGCCTGCGAAGCATATTCCGGTAGGGCCGCGGCTCTGGCGACAGCTCCCACGCCCGAAGAGCCAGGAGGGAAAGCCGTGCCTCGTTGGAAAGCTCTTTGGCAGCCGCTCGCGTGGCCCCACAGCCCATGGGGCTGCGGGCTTTGCGGCGGCCATCAGCCTGGGCGACACCGGCGCACAAATCGGGCCGCCGCGCCAGCCTGCGAAGCATTTTCCGGTAGGGCCGCGGCTCTGGCGACAGCTCCCACGCCCGAAGAGCCAGGAGGGAAAGCCGTGCCTCGTTGGAAAGCTCTTTGGCAGCCGCTCGCGTGGCCCCACAGCCCGTGGGGCTGCGGGCTTTCCGGCGGCCGTCAGCCTCGGCGCCACCGGCGCCCATGTGGCACGACCGCGCCAGCTTGCGAAGCATTTTCCGGTAGGGCCGCGGCTCTGGCGACAGCTCCCACGCCCAAAGAGCCAGGAGGGAAAGCCGTGCCTCGTTGGAAAGCTCTTTGGCAGCCGCTCGCTTGGCCCCACAGCCCGTGGGGCTGCGGGCTTTGTGGCGGCCGTCAGCCTCGGCGCCACCGGCGCCCACGTGTCGCCGCCGCGCCAGCCTGCGAAGTATTTTCCGGTAGGGCCGCGTCTCTGGCGACAGCTCCCACGCCCGAAGAGCCAGGAGGGAAAGCCGTGCCTCGTTGGAAAGCTCTTTGGCAGCCGCTCGCGTGGCCCCACAGCCAGTGGGGCTGCGGGCTTTGCGGCTGCCGTCAGCCTCGGCGCCACCGGCGCCCACTTCGGGCCGCCACGCCAGCCTGCGAAGCATTTTCCGGTAGGGCCGCGTCTCTGGCGACAGCTCCCACGCCCGAAGAGCCAGGAGGGAAAGCCGTGCCTCGTTGGAAAGCTCTTTGGCAGCCGCTCGTGTGGCCCCACAGCCCGTGGGGCTGCGGGCTTTGCGGCGGCCGTCAGCCTCAGCGCCATCGGCGCCCACGTCGGGCCGCCGCGCCAGCCTGCAAAGCATTTTCCGGTAGGGCCGCGGCTCTGGCGACAGCTCCCACGCCCGAAGAGCCAGGAGGGAAAGCCGTGCCTCGTTGGAAAGCTCTTTGGCAGCCGCTCGTGTGGCCCCACAGCCCGTGGGGCTGCGGGGTTTCCGGCGGCCGTCAGCCTGGGCGCCACCGGCGCCCACGTCGGGCCGCCGCGCCAGCCTGCGAAGCATTTTCCGGTAGGGCCGCGGCTCTGGCGACAGCTCCCACGCCCGAAGAGCCAGGAGGGAAAGCCGTGCCTCGTTGGAAAGCTCTTTGGCAGCCACTCGCATGGCCCTAAAGCCCGTGGGGCTGCGGGCTTTCCAGCGGCTGTCAGCCTCGGCGCCACCGGCGCCCACGTGGCACGACCGCGCCAGCTTGCGAAGCATTTTCCGGTAGGGCCGCGGCTCTGGCGACAGCTCCCACGCCCGAAGAGCCAGGAGGGAAAGCCGTGCCTCGTTGGAAAGCTCTTTGGCAGCCGCTCGTGTGGCCCCACAGCCCGTGGGGCTGCGGGCTTTGCGGCGGCCGTCAGCCTGGGCGCCACCGGCGCCCACGTGGCGCCGCCGCGCCAGCCTGTGAAGCATTTTCCGGTAGGGCCGCGGCTCTGGCGACAGCTCCCACGCCTAAGAGCCAGGAGGGAAAGCCGTGCCTCGTTGGAAAGCTCTTTGGCAGCCGCTCGCGTGGCCCCACAGCTGCGGGCTTTCCGGCGGCCGTCAGCCTGGGCGACACCGGCGCCCAGGTGGGGCCGCCGCGCTAGCCTGCGAAGCATTTTCCGGTAGGGCCGCGTCTCTGGCCACAGCTCCCACGCCCGAAGAGCCAGGAGGGAAAGCCGTGCCTCTTTGGAAAGCTCTTTGGCAGCCGCTCGCGTGGCCCCACAGCCCATGGGGCTGCGGGCTTTGCGGCGGCCGTCAGCCTCGGCGCCACCGGCGCCCACGTTGCGCCGCCGCGCCAGCCTGCGAAGCATTTTCCGGTAGGGCCGCGTCTCTGGCGACAGCTCCCACGCCCGAAGAGCCAGGAGGGAAAGCCGTGCCTCGTTGGAAAGCTCTTTGGCAGCCGCTCGCGTGGCCCCACAGCCCGTGGGGCTGCGCGCTTTGCGGCGGCCATCAGCCTGGGCGACACCGGCGCACAAATCGGGCCGCCGCGCCAGCCTGCGAAGCATTTTCCGGTAGGGCCGCGGCTCTGGCGACAGCTCCCACGCCCGAAGAGCCAGGAGGGAAAGCCGTGCCTCGTTGGAAATCTCTTTGGCAGCCGCTCGCGTGGCCCCACAGCCCGTGGGGCTGCGGGCTTTCCGGCGGCCGTCAGCCTCGGCACCACCGGCGCCCACGTGGCGCCGCCGCGCCAGCCTGCGAAGCATTTTCCGGTAGGGCCGCGTCTCTGGCGACAGCTCCCACGCCCGAAGAGCCAGGAGGGAAAGCCGTGCCTCGTTGGAAAGCTCTTTGGCAGCCGCTCACGTGGCCCCACAGCCCGTGGGGCTGCGGGCTTTGCGGCGGCCGTCAGCCTGGGCGCCATCGGCGCCCACGTGGCTCCTCCGCGCCAGCCTTCGAAGCATTTTCCGGTAGGGCCGCGGCTCTGGCGACAGCTCCCACGCCCGAAGAGCCAGGAGGGAAAGCCGTGCCTCGTTGGAAAGCTCTTTGGCCGCCGCTCACGTGGCCCCACAGCCCATGGGGCTGCCTGCTTTGCGGCGGCCGTCAGCCTCGGCGCCACCGGCGCCCACGTCGGGCCGCTGCGCCAGCCTGCGAAGCATATTCCGGTAGGGCCGCGGCTCTGGCGACAGCTCGCACGCCCGAAGAGCCAGGAGGGAAAGCCGTGCCTCGTTGGAAAGCTCTTTGGCAGCCGCTCGTGTGGCCCCACAGCCCGTGGGGCTGCGGGCTTTGCGGCGGCCGTCAGCCTGGGCGACACAGGCGCCCACGTCGGGCCACCTCGCCAGCCTGCGAAGCATTTTCCGGTAGGGCCGCGGCTCTGGCGACAGCTCCCACGCCCGAAGAGCCAGGAGGGAAAGCCGTGCCTCGTTGGAAAGCTCTTTGGCAGCCACTCGCATGGCCCTAAAGCCCGTGGGGCTGCGGGCTTTCCAGCGGCTGTCAGCCTCGGCGCCACCGGCGCCCACGTGGCACGACCGCGCCAGCTTGCGAAGCATTTTCCGGTAGGGCCGCGGCTCTGGCGACAGCTCCCACGCCCGAAGAGCCAGGAGGGAAAGCCGTGCCTCGTTGGAAAGGTCTTTGACAGCCGCTCACGTGGCCCCACAGCCCGTGGGGCTGCGGGCTTTGCGGCGGCCGTCAGCCTCGGCGCCACTGGCCCCCACATTGCGCCGCTGCGCCAGCCTGCGAAGCATATTCCGGTAGGGCCGCGGCTCTGGCGACAGCTCCCACGGCCGAAGAGCCAGGAGGGAAAGCCGTGCCTCGTTGGAAAGCTCTTTGGCAGCCGCTCGCGTGGCCCCACAGCCCGTGGGGCTGCGGGCTTTGCGGCGGCCGTCAGCCTCGGCGCCACCGGCGCCCACGTCGGGCCGCCGCGCCAGCCTGCGAAGCATTTTCCGGTAGGGCCGCGGCTCTGGCGACAGCTCCCACGCCCGAAGAGCCAGGAGGGAAAGCCGTGCCTCGTTGGAAAGCTCTTTGGCAGCCGCTCGCGTGGCCCCACAGCCCGTGGGGCTGCGCGCTTTGCGGCGGCCATCAGCCTGGGCGACACCGGCGCACAAATCGGGCCGCCGCGCCAGCCTGCGAAGCATTTTCCGGTAGGGCCGCGGCTCTGGCGACAGCTCCCACGCCCGAAGAGCCAGGAGGGAAAGCCGTGCCTCGTTGGAAATCTCTTTGGCAGCCGCTCGCGTGGCCCCACAGCCCGTGGGGCTGCGGGCTTTCCGGCGGCCGTCAGCCTCGGCACCACCGGCGCCCACGTGGCGCCGCCGCGCCAGCCTGCGAAGCATTTTCCGGTAGGGCCGCGTCTCTGGCGACAGCTCCCACGCCCGAAGAGCCAGGAGGGAAAGCCGTGCCTCGTTGGAAAGCTCTTTGGCAGCCGCTCACGTGGCCCCACAGCCCGTGGGGCTGCGGGCTTTGCGGCGGCCGTCAGCCTGGGCGCCATCGGCGCCCACGTGGCTCCGCCGCGCCAGCCTTCGAAGCATTTTCCGGTAGGGCCGCGGCTCTGGCGACAGCTCCCACGCCCGAAGAGCCAGGAGGGAAAGCCGTGCCTCGTTGGAAAGCTCTTTGGCCGCCGCTCACGTGGCCCCACAGCCCATGGGGCTGCCTGCTTTGCGGCGGCCGTCAGCCTCGGCGCCACCGGCGCCCACGTCGGGCCGCTGCGCCAGCCTGCGAAGCATATTCCGGTAGGGCCGCGGCTCTGGCGACAGCTCGCACGCCCGAAGAGCCAGGACGGAAAGCCGTGCCTCGTTGGAAAGCTCTTTGGCAGCCGCTCGTGTGGCCCCACAGCCCGTGGGGCTGCGGGCTTTGCGGCGGCCGTCAGCCTGGGCGCCACCGGCGCCCACGTCGGGCCACCTCGCCAGCCTGCGAAGCATTTTCCGGTAGGGCCGCGGCTCTGGCGACAGCTCCCACGCCCGAAGAGCCAGGAGGGAAAGCCGTGCCTCGTTGGAAAGCTCTTTGGCAGCCACTCGCATGGCCCTAAAGCCCGTGGGGCTGCGGGCTTTCCAGCGGCTGTCAGCCTCGGCGCCACCGGCGCCCACGTGGCATGACCGCGCCAGCTTGCGAAGCATTTTCCGGTAGGGCCGCGGCTCTGGCGACAGCTCCCACGCCCGAAGAGCCAGGAGGGAAAGCCATGCCTTGTTGGAAAGCTCTTTGGCAGCCGCTCGCGTGGCCCCACAGCCCGTGGGGCTGCGGGCTTTGCGGCGGCCGTCAGCCTGGGCGCCACCGACGCCCACTTCGGGCCGCCACGCCAGCCTGCGAAGCATTTTCCGGTAGGGCCGTGTCTCTGGCGACAGCTCCCACGCCCGAAGAGCCAGGAGGGAAAGCCGTGCCTCGTTGGAAATCTCTTTGGCAGCCGCTCGTGTGGCCCCACAGCCCGTGGGGCTGCGGGCTTTGCGGCGGCCGTCAGCCTCAGCGCCATCGGCGCCCACGTGGCACGACCGCGCCAGCTTGCGAAGCATTTTCCGGTAGGGCCGCGGCTCTGGCGACAGCTCCCACGCCCGAAGAGCCAGGAGGGAAAGCCGTGCCTCGTTGGAAAGCTCTTTGGCAGCCGCTCACGTGGCCCCACAGCCCGTGGGGCTGCGGGCTTTGCGGCGGCCGTCAGCCTCGGCGCCACTGGCCCCCACATTGCGCCGCTGCGCCAGCCTGCGAAGCATATTCCGGTAGGGCCGCGGCTCTGGCGACAGCTCCCACGCCCGAAGAGCCAGGAGGGAAAGCCGTGCCTCGTTGGAAAGCTCTTTGGCAGCCGCTCGCGTGGCCCCACAGCCCGTGGGGCTGCGGGCTTTGCGGCGGCCGTCAGCCTGGGCGCCACCGGTGCCCACTTCGGGCCGCCACGCCAGCCTGCGAAGCATTTTCCGGTAGGGCCGCGTCTCTGGCGACAGCTCCCACGGCCGAAGAGCCAGGAGGGAAAGCCGTGCCTCGTTGGAAAGCTCTTTGGCAGCCGCTCGTGTGGCCCCACAGCCCGTGGGGCTGCGGGCTTTGCGGCGGCCGTCAGCCTCAGCGCCATCGGCGCCCACGTGGCACGACCGCGCCAGCTTGCGAAGCATTTTCCGGTAGGGCCGCGGCTCTGGCGACAGCTCCCACGCCCGAAGAGCCAGGAGGGAAAGCCGTGCCTCGTTGGAAAGCTCTTTGGCAGCCGCTCGCGTGGCCCCACAGCCCGTGGGGCTGCGGGCTTTGCAGCGGCCGTCAGCCTGGGCGCCACCGGCGCCCACGTGGCGCCGCCGCGCCAGCCTGCGAAGCATTTTCCGGTAGGGCCGCGGCTCTGGCGACAGCTCCCACGCCCGAAGAGCCAGGAGGGAAAGCCGTGCCTCGTTGGAAAGCTCTTTGGCAGCCGCTCGCGTGGCCCCACAGCCCATGGGGCTGCGGGCTTTGCAGCGGCCGTCAGCCTGGGCGACACCGGCGCCCAGGTGGGGCCGCCGCGCCAGCCTGCGAAGCATTTTCCGGTAGGGCCGCGGCTCTGGCGACAGCTCCCACGCCCGAAGAGCCAGGAGGGAAACCGTGCCTCGTTGGAAAGCTCTTTGGCAGCCACTCGCATGGCCCTAAAGCCCGTGGGGCTGCGGGCTTTCCAGCGGCTGTCATCCTCGGCGCCACCGGCGCCCACGTGGCACGACCGCGCCAGCTTGCGAAGCATTTTCCGGTAGGGCCGCGGCTCTGGCGACAGCTCCCACGCCCGAAGATCCAGGAGGGAAAGCCGTGCCTCGTTGGAAAGCTCTTTGGCAGCCGCTCGCGTGGCCCCACAGCCCGTGGGGCTGCGGGCTTTGCGGCGGCCGTCAGCCTCGGCGCCACCAGCGCCCACGTGGCGCCGCCGCGCCAGCCTGCGAAGCATTTTCCGGTAGGGCCGCGTCTCTGGCGACAGCTCCCACGCCCGAAGAGCCAGGAAGGAAACCCGTGCCTCGTTGGAAAGCTCTTTGGCAGCCGCTCGCGTGGCCCCACAGCCCATGGGGCTGCGGGCTTTGCGGCGGCCGTCAGCCTGGGCGACACCGGCGCCCACGTCGGGCCGCCGCGCCAGCCTGTGAAGCATTTTCCGGTAGGGCCGCAGCTCTGGCGACAGCTCCCACGCCCGAAGAGCCAGGAGGGAAAGCCGTGCCTCGTTGGAAAGCTCTTTGGCAGCCGCTCGCTTGGCCCCACAGCCCGTGGGGCTGCGGGCTTTGTGGCGGCCGTCAGCCTCGGCGCCACCGGCGCCCACGTGTCGCCGCCGCGCCAGCCTGCGAAGTATTTTCCGGTAGGGCCGCGGCTCTGGCGACAGCTCCCACGCCCGAAGAGCCAGGAGGGAAAGCCGTGCCTCGTTGGAAAGCTCTTTGGCAGCCGCTCACGTGGCCCCACAGCCCGTGGGGCTGCGGGCTTTGCGGCGGCCGTCAGCCTCGGCGCCATCGATGCCCACGTCGGGCCGCCACGCCAGCCTGCGAAGCATTTTCCGGTAGGGCCGCGGCTCTGGCGACAGCTCCCACGCCCGAAGAGCCAGGAGGGAAAGCCGTGCCTCGTTGGAAAGCTCTTTGGCAGCCGCTCGTGTGGCCCCACAGCCCGTGGGGCTGCGGGCTTTGCGGCGGCCGTCAGCCTGGGGGCCACCGGCGCCCACGTCGGGCCGCCGCGCCAGCCTGCAATGCATTTTCCGGTAGGGCTGCTGCTCTGGCGACAGCTCCCACGCCTGAAGAGCCAGGAGGGAAAGCCGTGCCTCGTTGGAAAGCTCTTTGGCAGCCGCTCGCGTGGCCCCACAGCCCGTGGGGCTGCGGGCTTTGCAGCGGCCGTCAGCCTGGGCGCCACCGGCGCCCACGTGGCGCCGCCGCGCCAGCCTGCGAAGCATTTTCCGGTAGGGCCGCGGCTCTGGCGACAGCTCCCACGCCCGAAGAGCCAGGAGGGAAAGCCGTGCCTCGTTGGAAAGCTCTTTGGCAGCCGCTCGCGTGGCCCCACAGCCCATGGGGCTGCGGGCTTTGCAGCGGCCGTCAGCCTGGGCGACACCGGCGCCCAGGTGGGGCCGCCGCGCCAGCCTGCGAAGCATTTTCCGGTAGGGCCGCGGCTCTGGCGACAGCTCCCACGCCCGAAGAGCCAGGAGGGAAACCGTGCCTCGTTGGAAAGCTCTTTGGCAGCCACTCGCATGGCCCTAAAGCCCGTGGGGCTGCGGGCTTTCCAGCGGCTGTCATCCTCGGCGCCACCGGCGCCCACGTGGCACGACCGCGCCAGCTTGCGAAGCATTTTCCGGTAGGGCCGCGGCTCTGGCGACAGCTCCCACGCCCGAAGATCCAGGAGGGAAAGCCGTGCCTCGTTGGAAAGCTCTTTGGCAGCCGCTCGCGTGGCCCCACAGCCCGTGGGGCTGCGGGCTTTGCGGCGGCCGTCAGCCTCGGCGCCACCGGCGCCCACGTGGCGCCGCCGCGCCAGCCTGCGAAGCATTTTCCGGTAGGGCCGCGTCTCTGGCGACAGCTCCCACGCCCGAAGAGCCAGGAGGGAAAGCCGTGCCTCGTTGGAAAGCTCTTTGGCAGCCGCTCGCGTGGCCCCACAGCCCATGGGGCTGCGGGCTTTGCGGCGGCCGTCAGCCTGGGCGACACCGGCGCCCACGTCGGGCCGCCGCGCCAGCCTGTGAAGCATTTTCCGGTAGGGCCGCAGCTCTGGCGACAGCTCCCACGCCCGAAGAGCCAGGAGGGAAAGCCGTGCCTCGTTGGAAAGCTCTTTGGCAGCCGCTCGCGTGGCCCCACAGCCCGTGGGGCTGCGGGCTTTGTGGCGGCCGTCAGCCTCGGCGCCACCGGCGCCCACGTGTCGCCGCTGCGCCAGCCTGCGAAGTATTTTCCGGTAGGGCCGCGGCTCTGGCGACAGCTCCCACGCCCGAAGAGCCAGGAGGGAAAGCCGTGCCTCGTTGGAAAGCTCTTTGGCAGCCGCTCACGTGGCCCCACAGCCCGTGGGGCTGCGGGCTTTGCGGCGGCCGTCAGCCTCGGCGCCATCGATGCCCACGTCGGGCCGCCACGCCAGCCTGCGAAGCATTTTCCGGTAGGGCCGCGTCTCTGGCGACAGCTCCCACGGCCGAAGAGCCAGGAGGGAAAGCCGTGCCTCGTTGGAAAGCTCTTTGGCAGCCGCTCGTGTGGCCCCACAGCCCGTGGGGCTGCGGGCTTTGCGGCGGCCGTCAGCCTGGGGGCCACCGGCGCCCACGTCGGGCCGCCGCGCCAGCCTGCAATGCATTTTCCGGTAGGGCTGCTGCTCTGGCGACAGCTCCCACGCCTGAAGAGCCAGGAGGGAAAGCCGTGCCTCGTTGGAAAGCTCTTTGGCAGCCGCTCGCGTGGCCCCACAGCCCATGGGGCTGCGGGCTTTGCGGCGGCCATCAGCCTCAGCGAAACCGGCGCCCACGTGGCGCCGCCGCGCCAGCCTGCAAAGCATTTTCCGGTAGGGCCGCGGCTCTGGCGACAGCTCCCACGCCCGTAGAGCCAGGAGGGAAAGCCGTGCCTCGTTGGAAAGCTCTTTGGCAGCCGCTCGCGTGGCCCCACAGCCCATGGGGCTGCGGGCTTTGCGGCGGCCGTCAGCCTGGGCCACACCGGCGCCCACGTGGCGCCGCCGCGCCAGCCTGCGAAGCATTTTGCGGTAGGGCCGCGGCTCTGGCGACAGCTCCCACGGCCGAAGAGCCAGGAGGGAAAGCCGTGCCTCGTTGGAAAGCTCTTTGGCAGCCACTCGCATGGCCCCACAGCCCGTGGGGCTGCGGGCTTTGCGGCGGCCGTCAGCCTCGGCCACACCGGCGCCCACGTCGGGCCGCCGCGCCAGCCTGCGAAGCATTTTCCGGTAGGGCCGCGGCTCTGGCGACAGCTCCCACGCCCGAAGAGCCAGGAGGGAAAGCTGTGCCTCGTTGGAAAGCTCTTTGGCAGCCACTCGCATGGCCCCACAGCCCGTGGGGCTGCGGGCTTTGCAGCGGCCGTCAGCCTCGGCGCCACCGGCGCTCACGTGGCACGACCGCGCCAGCTTGCGAAGCATTTTCAGGTGGGGCCGCGTCTCTGGCGACAGCTCGCACGCCCGAAGAGCCAGGAGGGAAAGCCGTGCCTCGTTGGAAAGCTCTTTGGCAGCCGCTCGTGTGGCCCCACAGCCCGTGGGGCTGCGGGCTTTGCGGCGGCCGTCAGCCTGGGCGCCACCGGCGCCCACGTGGCGCCGCCGCGCCAGCCTGCGAAGCATTTTCCGGTAGGGCCGCGTCTCTGGCGACAGCTCCCACGCCCGAAGAGCCAGGAAGGAAACCCTTGCCTCGTTGGAAAGCTCTTTGGCAGCCGCTCGCGTGGCCCCACAGCCCATGGGGCTGCGGGCTTTCCGGCGGCCGTCAGCCTGGGCGACACCGGCGCCCACGTCGGGCCGCCGCGCCAGCCTGCGAAGCATTTTCTGGTAGGGCCGCGTCTCTGGCGACAGCTCCCACGGCCGAAGAGCCAGGAGGGAAAGCCGTGCCTCGTTGGAAAGCTCTTTGGCAGCCGCTCGCGTGGCCCCACAGCCCGTGGGGCTGCGGGCTTTGCGGCGGCCGTCAGCCTCGGCGCCACCGGCGCCCACGTGGCGCCGCCGCGCCAGCCTGCGAAGCATTTTCCGGTAGGGCCGCGTCTCTGGCGACAGCTCCCACGCCCGAAGAGCCAGGAAGGAAACCCGTGCCTCGTTGGAAAGCTCTTTGGCAGCCGCTCGCGTGGCCCCACAGCCCATGGGGCTGCGGGCTTTGCGGCGGCCGTCAGCCTGGGCGACACCGGCGCCCAGGTGGGGCCGCCGCGCCAGCCTGCGAAGCATTTTCTGGTAGGGCCGCGTCTCTGGCGACAGCTCCCACGCCCGAAGAGCCAGGAGGGAAAGCCGTGCCTCGTTGGAAAGCTCTTTGGCAGCCGCTCGCGTGGCCCCACAGCCCATGGGGCTGCGGGCTTTGCGGCGGCCATCAGCCTCGGCGAAACCGGCGCCCACCTGGCGCCGCCGCGCCAGCCTGCAAAGAATTTTCCGGTAGGGCCGCGGCTCTGGCGACAGCTCCCACGCCCGAAGAGCCAGGAGGGAAAGCCGTGCCTCGTTGGAAAGCTCTTTGGCAGCCGCTCGCGTGGCCCCACAGCCCGTGGGGCTGCGGGCTTTGCGGCGGATGTCAGCCTCGGCGCTATCGGCACCCACGTCGGGCCGCCGCGCCAGCCTGCGAAGCATTTTCCGGTAGGGCCGCGGCTCTGGCGACAGCTCCCACGCCCGAAGAGCCAGGAGGGAAAGCCGTGCCTCGTTGGAAAGCTCTTTGGCAGCCGCTCGCATGGCCCCACAGCCCGTGGGGCTGCGGGCTTTGCGGCAGCCGTCAGCCTCGGCGCCATCGATGCCCACGTCGGGCCGCCGCGCCAGCCTGCGAAGCATTTTCCGGTAGGGCCGCGGCTCTGGCGACAGCTCCCACGCCCGAAGAGCCAGGAGGGAAAGCCGTGCCTCGTTGGAAAGCTCTTTGGCAGCCGCTCGCGTGGCCCCACAGCCCATGGGGCTGCGGGCTTTGCGGCGGCCGTCAGCCTCAGCGAAACCGGCGCCCACGTGGCGCCGCCGCGCCAGCCTGCGAAGCATTTTGCGGTAGGGCCGCGGCTCTGGCGACAGCTCCCACGCCCGAAGAGCCAGGAGGGAAAGCCGTGCCTCGTTGGAAAGCTCTTTGGCAGCCGCTCGTGTGGCCCCACAGCCCGTGGGGCTGCGGGCTTTCCAGCGGCTGTCAGCCTCGGCGCCACCGGCGCCCACGTGGCACGACCGCGCCAGCTTGCGAAGCATTTTCTGGTAGGGCCGCGGCTCTGGCGACAGCTCGCACGGCCGAAGAGCCAGGAGGGAAAGCCGTGCCTCGTTGGAAAGCTCTTTGGCAGCCGCTCGCGTGGCCCCACAGCCCGTGGGGCTGCGGGCTTTGCGGAGGCCGTCAGCCTCGGCCACACCGGCGCCCACGTCGGGCCGCCACGCCAGCCTGCGAAGCATTTTCCGGTAGGGCCGCGGCTCTGGCGACAGCTCCCACGCCCGAAGAGCCAGGAGGGAAAGCTGTGCCTCGTTGGAAAGATCTTTGGCAGCCACTCGCATGGCCCTAAAGCCCGTGGGGCTGCGGGCTTTCCAGCGGCTGTCAGCCTCGGCGCCACCGGCGCCCACGTGGCACGACCGCGCCAGCTTGCGAAGCATTTTCCGGTAGGGCCGCGGCTCTGGCGACAGCTTCCACGCCCGAAGAGCCAGGAGGGAAAGCCGTGCCTCGTTGGAAAGCTCTTTGGCAGCCGCTCGCGTGGCCCCACAGCCCATGGGGCTGCGGGCTTTGCGGCGGCCGTCAGCCTGGGTGCCACCGGCGCCCACGTGGCGCCACCGCGCCAGCCTGCGAAGCATTTTCCGGTACGGCCGCGTCTCTGGCGACAGCTCCCACGCCCGAAGAGCCAGGAAGGAAACCCGTGCCTCGTTGGAAAGCTCTTTGGCTCCGCTCGCGTGGCCCCACAGCCCATGGGGCTGCGGGCTTTCTGGCGGCCGTCAGCCTGGGCGACACCGGCGCCCAGGTGGGGCCGCCGCGCCAGCCTGCGAAGCATTTTCTGGTAGGGCCGCGTCTCTGGCGACAGCTCCCACGCCCGAAGAGCCAGGAGGGAAAGCCGTGCCTCGTTGGAAAGCTCTTTGGCAGCCGCTCGCGTGGCCCCACAGCCCATGGGGCTGCGGGCTTTGCGGCGGCCGTCAGCCTGGGCGACACCGGCGCCCACGTGGCGCCGCCGCGCCAGCCTGCGAAGCATTTTCCGGTAGGGCCGCGGCTCTGGCGACAGCTCCCACGCCCGAAGAGCCAGGAGGGAAAGCCGTGCCTCGTTGGAAAGCTCTTTGGCAGCCGCTCGTGTGGCCCCACAGCCCGTGGGGCTGCGGGCTTTGCGGCGGCCGTCAGCCTGGGGGCCACCGGCGCCCACGTCGGGCCGCCGCGCCAGCCTGCGAAGCATTTTCCGGTAGGGCCGCGGCTCTGGCGACAGCTCCCACGCCCGAAGAGCCAGGAGGGAAAGCCGTGCCTCGTTGGAAAGCTCTTTGGCAGCCGCTCGCGTGGCCCCACAGCCCGTGGGGCTGCGGGCTTTGCGGCGGATGTCAGCCTCGGCGCTATCGGCACCCACGTCGGGCCGCCGCGCCAGCCTGCGAAGCATTTTCCGGTAGGGCCGCGGCTCTGGCGACAGCTCCCACGCCCGAAGAGCCAGGAGGGAAAGCCGTGCCTCGTTGGAAAGCTCTTTGGCAGCCGCTCGCATGGCCCCACAGCCCGTGGGGCTGCGGGCTTTGCGGCAGCCGTCAGCCTCGGCGCCATCGATGCCCACGTCGGGCCGCCGCGCCAGCCTGCGAAGCATTTTCCGGTAGGGCCGCGGCTCTGGCGACAGCTCCCACGCCCGAAGAGCCAGGAGGGAAAGCCGTGCCTCGTTGGAAAGCTCTTTGGCAGCCGCTCGCGTGGCCCCACAGCCCATGGGGCTGCGGGCTTTGCGGCGGCCGTCAGCCTCAGCGAAACCGGCGCCCACGTGGCGCCGCCGCGCCAGCCTGCGAAGCATTTTGCGGTAGGGCCGCGGCTCTGGCGACAGCTCCCACGCCCGAAGAGCCAGGAGGGAAAGCCGTGCCTCGTTGGAAAGCTCTTTGGCAGCCGCTCGTGTGGCCCCACAGCCCGTGGGGCTGCGGGCTTTCCAGCGGCTGTCAGCCTCGGCGCCACCGGCGCCCACGTGGCACGACCGCGCCAGCTTGCGAAGCATTTTCTGGTAGGGCCGCGGCTCTGGCGACAGCTCGCACGGCCGAAGAGCCAGGAGGGAAAGCCGTGCCTCGTTGGAAAGCTCTTTGGCAGCCGCTCGCGTGGCCCCACAGCCCGTGGGGCTGCGGGCTTTGCGGAGGCCGTCAGCCTCGGCCACACCGGCGCCCACGTCGGGCCGCCACGCCAGCCTGCGAAGCATTTTCCGGTAGGGCCGCGGCTCTGGCGACAGCTCCCACGCCCGAAGAGCCAGGAGGGAAAGCTGTGCCTCGTTGGAAAGATCTTTGGCAGCCACTCGCATGGCCCTAAAGCCCGTGGGGCTGCGGGCTTTCCAGCGGCTGTCAGCCTCGGCGCCACCGGCGCCCACGTGGCACGACCGCGCCAGCTTGCGAAGCATTTTCCGGTAGGGCCGCGGCTCTGGCGACAGCTTCCACGCCCGAAGAGCCAGGAGGGAAAGCCGTGCCTCGTTGGAAAGCTCTTTGGCAGCCGCTCGCGTGGCCCCACAGCCCATGGGGCTGCGGGCTTTGCGGCGGCCGTCAGCCTGGGTGCCACCGGCGCCCACGTGGCGCCACCGCGCCAGCCTGCGAAGCATTTTCCGGTACGGCCGCGTCTCTGGCGACAGCTCCCACGCCCGAAGAGCCAGGAAGGAAACCCGTGCCTCGTTGGAAAGCTCTTTGGCTCCGCTCGCGTGGCCCCACAGCCCATGGGGCTGCGGGCTTTCTGGCGGCCGTCAGCCTGGGCGACACCGGCGCCCAGGTGGGGCCGCCGCGCCAGCCTGCGAAGCATTTTCTGGTAGGGCCGCGTCTCTGGCGACAGCTCCCACGCCCGAAGAGCCAGGAGGGAAAGCCGTGCCTCGTTGGAAAGCTCTTTGGCAGCCGCTCGCGTGGCCCCACAGCCCATGGGGCTGCGGGCTTTGCGGCGGCCGTCAGCCTGGGCGACACCGGCGCCCACGTGGCGCCGCCGCGCCAGCCTGCGAAGCATTTTCCGGTAGGGCCGCGGCTCTGGCGACAGCTCCCACGCCCGAAGAGCCAGGAGGGAAAGCCGTGCCTCGTTGGAAAGCTCTTTGGCAGCCGCTCGTGTGGCCCCACAGCCCGTGGGGCTGCGGGCTTTGCGGCGGCCGTCAGCCTGGGGGCCACCGGCGCCCACGTCGGGCCGCCGCGCCAGCCTGCGAAGCATTTTCCGGTAGGGCCGCGGCTCTGGCGACAGCTCCCACGCCCGAAGAGCCAGGAGGGAAAGCCGTGCCTCGTTGGAAAGCTCTTTGGCAGCCGCTCGTGTGGCCCCACAACCCGTGGGGCTGCGGGCTTTGCGGCAGCCGTCAGCCTCGGCTCCATCGATGCCCACGTCGGGCCGCCGCGCCAGCCTGCGAAGCATTTTCCGGTAGGGCCGCGGCTCTGGCGACAGCTCCCACGCCCGAAGAGCCAGGAGGGAAAGCCGTGCCTCGTTGGAAAGCTCTTTGGCAGCCGCTCGCGTGGCCCCACAGCCCATGGGGCTGCGGGCTTTGCGGCGGCCGTCAGCCTCAGCGAAACCGGCGCCCACGTGGCGCCGCCGCGCCAGCCTGCGAAGCATTTTCCGGTAGGGCCGCGGCTCTGGCGACAGCTCCCACGCCCGAAGAGCCAGGAGGGAAAGCCGTGCCTCGTTGGAAAGCTCTTTGGCAGCCGCTCGTGTGGCCCCACAGCCCGTGGGGCTGCGGGCTTTGCGGCGGCCGTCAGCCTCGGACACACCGGCGCCCACGTCGGGCCGCCGCGCCAGCCTGCGAAGCATTTTCCGGTAGGGCCGCGGCTCTGGCGACAGCTCCCACGCCCGAAGAGCCAGGAGGGAAAGCTGTGCCTCGTTGGAAAGCTCTTTGGCAGCCGCTCGCATGGCCCTAAAGCCCGTGGGGCTGCGGGCTTTCCAGCGGCTGTCAGCCTCGGCGCCACCGGCGCCCACGTGGCACGACCGCGCCAGCTTGCGAAGCATTTTCTGGTAGGGCCGCGTCTCTGGCGACAGCTCGCACGCCCGAAGAGCCAGGAGGGAAAGCCGTGCCTCGTTGGAAAGCTCTTTGGCAGCCGCTCGCGTGGCCCCACAGCCCGTGGGGTTGCGGGCTTTGCGGAGGCCGTCAGCCTCGGCCACACCGGCGCCCACGTCGGGCCGCCGCGCCAGCCTGCGAAGCATTTTCCGGTAGGGCCGCGGCTCTGGCGACAGCTCCCACGCCCGAAGAGCCAGGAGGGAAAGCTGTGCCTCGTTGGAAAGCTCTTTGGCAGCCACTCGCATGGCCCTAAAGCCCGTGGGGCTGCGGGCTTTCCAGCGGCTGTCAGCCTCGGCGCCACCGGCGCCCACGTGGCACGACCGCGCCAGCTTGCGAAGCATTTTCCGGTAGGGCCGCGGCTCTGGCGACAGCTTCCACGCCCGAAGAGCCAGGAGGGAAAGCCGTGCCTCGTTGGAAAGCTCTTTGGCAGCCGCTCGCGTGGCCCCACAGCCCATGGGGCTGCGGGCTTTGCGGCGGCCGTCAGCCTGGGTGCCACCGGCGCCCACGTGGCGCCACCGCGCCAGCCTGCGAAGCATTTTCCGGTACGGCCGCGTCTCTGGCGACAGCTCCCACGCCCGAAGAGCCAGGAAGGAAACCCGTGCCTCGTTGGAAAGCTCTTTGGCTCCGCTCGCGTGGCCCCACAGCCCATGGGGCTGCGGGCTTTCTGGCGGCCGTCAGCCTGGGCGACACCGGCGCCCAGGTGGGGCCGCCGCGCCAGCCTGCGAAGCATTTTCTGGTAGGGCCGCGTCTCTGGCGACAGCTCCCACGCCCGAAGAGCCAGGAGGGAAAGCCGTGCCTCGTTGGAAAGCTCTTTGGCAGCCGCTCGCGTGGCCCCACAGCCCGTGGGGCTGCGGGCTTTGCGGCGGCCGTCAGCCTCGGCGACACCGGCGCCCACGTGGCGCCGCCGCGCCAGCCTGCGAAGCATTTTCCGGTAGGGCCGCGGCTCTGGCGACAGCTCCCACGCCCGAAGAGCCAGGAGGGAAAGCCGTGCCTCGTTGGAAAGCTCTTTGGCAGCCGCTCGTGTGGCCCCACAGCCCGTGGGGCTGCGGGCTTTGCGGCGGCCGTCAGCCTGGGGGCCACCGGAGCCCACGTCGGGCCGCCGCGCCAGCCTGCGAAGCATTTTCCGGTAGGGCCGCGGCTCTGGCGACAGCTCCCACGCCCGAAGAGCCAGGAGGGAAAGCCGTGCCTCGTTGGAAAGCTCTTTGGCAGCCGCTCGTGTGGCCCCACAGCCCGTGGGGCTGCGGGCTTTGCGGCGGCCGTCAGCCTGGGGGCCACCGGCGCCCACGTCGGGCCGCCGCGCCAGCCTGCAATGCATTTTCCGGTAGGGCTGCGGCTCTGGCTACAGCTCCCACGCCCGAAGAGCCAGGAGGGAAAGCCGTGCCTCGTTGGAAAGCTCTTTGGCAGCCGCTCATGTGGCCCCACAGCCCGTGGGGCTGCGGGCTTTCCGGCGGCCGTCAGCCTGGGCGCCACCGGCGCCCACGTCGGGCCGCCGCGCCAGCCTGTGAAGCATTTTCCGGTAGGGCCGCAGCTCTGGCGACAGCTCCCACGCCCGAAGAGCCAGGAGGGAAAGCCGTGCCTCGTTGGAAAGCTCTTTGGCAGCCGCTCACGTGGCCCCACAGCCCGTGGGGCTGCGGGCTTTGCGGCGGCCGTCAGCCTCGGCGCCATCGATGCCCACGTCGGGCCGCCACGCCAGCCTGCGAAGCATTTTCCGGTAGGGCCGCGGCTCTGGCGACAGCTCCCACGCCCGAAGAGCCAGGAGGGAAAGCCGTGCCTCGTTGGAAAGCTCTTTGGCAGCCGCTCGTGTGGCCCCACAGCCCGTGGGGCTGCGGGCTTTGCGGCGGCCGTCAGCCTGGGGGCCACCGGCGCCCACGTCGGGCCGCCGCGCCAGCCTGCAATGCATTTTCTGGTAGGGCTGCTGCTCTGGCGACAGCTCCCACGCCTGAAGAGCCAGGAGGGAAAGCCGTGCCTCGTTGGAAAGCTCTTTGGCAGCCGATCGCGTGGCCCCACAGCCCATGGGGCTGCGGGCTTTGCGGCGGCCATCAGCCTCAGCGAAACCGGCGCCCACGTGGCGCCGCCGCGCCAGCCTGCAAAGCATTTTCCGGTAGGGCCGCGGCTCTGGCGACAGCTCCCACGCCCGTAGAGCCAGGAGGGAAAGCCGTGCCTCGTTGGAAAGCTCTTTGGCAGCCGCTCGCGTGGCCCCACAGCCCATGGGGCTGCGGGCTTTGCGGCGGCCGTCAGCCTGGGCCACACCGGCGCCCACGTGGCGCCGCCGCGCCAGCCTGCGAAGCATTTTGCGGTAGGGCCGCGGCTCTGGCGACAGCTCCCACGGCCGAAGAGCCAGGAGGGAAAGCCGTGCCTCGTTGGAAAGCTCTTTGGCAGC
Source organism: Larus michahellis (assembly GCF_964199755.1). Classification (NCBI taxonomy): domain Eukaryota; kingdom Metazoa; phylum Chordata; class Aves; order Charadriiformes; family Laridae; genus Larus; species Larus michahellis. The sequence continues at coordinate 745,655 of NW_027435946.1, forward strand.
CACTCGCATGGCCCCACAGCCCGTGGGGCTGCGGGCTTTCCGGCGGCCGTCAGCCTCGGCCACACCGGCGCCCACGTCGGGCCGCCGCGCCAGCCTGCGAAGCATTTTCCGGTAGGGCCGCGGCTCTGGCGACAGCTCACACGCCCGAAGAGCCAGGAGGGAAAGCTGTGCCTCGTTGGAAAGCTCTTTGGCAGCCACTCGCATGGCCCCACAGCCCATGGGGCTGCGGGCTTTCCAGCGGGTGTCAGCCTCGGCGCCACCGGCGCTCACGTGGCACGACCGCGCCAGCTTGCGAAGCATTTTCCGGTAGGGCCGCGTCTCTGGCGACAGCTCGCACGCCCGAAGAGCCAGGAGGGAAAGCCGTGCCTCGTTGGAAAGCTCTTTGGCAGCCGCTCGCGTGGCCCCACAGCCCGTGGGGCTGCGGGCTTTGCGGCGGCCGTCAGCCTGGGCGCCACCGGCGCCCACGTGGCGCCGCCGCGCCAGCCTGCGAAGCATTTTCCGGTAGGGCCGCGTCTCTGGCGACAGCTCCCACGCCCGAAGAGCCAGGAAGGAAACCCTTGCCTCGTTGGAAAGCTCTTTGGCAGCCGCTCGCGTGGCCCCACAGCCCATGGGGCTGCGGGCTTTCCGGCGGCCGTCAGCCTGGGCGACACCGGCGCCCAGGTGGGGCCGCCGCGCCAGCCTGCGAAGCATTTTCTGGTAGGGCCGCGTCTCTGGCGACAGCTCCCACGCCCGAAGAGCCAGGAGGGAAAGCCGTGCCTCGTTGGAAAGCTCTTTGGCAGCCGCTCGCGTGGCCCCACAGCCCATGGGGCTGCGGGCTTTGCGGCGGCCATCAGCCTCAGCGAAACCGGCGCCCACGTGGCGCCGCCGCGCCAGCCTGCAAAGCATGTTCCGGTAGGGCCGCGGCTCTGGCGACAGCTCCCACGCCCGAAGAGCCAGGAGGGAAAGCCGTGCCTCGTTGGAAAGCTCTTTGGCAGCCGCTCGCGTGGCCCCACAGCCCATGGGGCTGCGGGCTTTGCGGCGGCCGTCAGCCTGGGCGACACCGGCGCCCACGTGGCGCCGCCGCGCCAGCCTGCGAAGCATTTTCCGGTAGGGCCGCGGCTCTGGCGACAGCTCCCACGCCCAAAGAGCCAGGAGGGAAAGCCGTGCCTCGTTGGAAAGCTCTTTGGCAGCCGCTCGCGTGGCCCCACAGCCCATGGGGCTGCGGGCTTTCCGGCGGCCGTCAGCCTGGGGGCCACCGGCACCCACGTCGGGCCGCCGCGCCAGCCTGCGAAGCATTTTCCGGTAGGGCCGCGGCTCTGGCGACAGCTCCCACGCCCGAAGAGCCAGGAGGGAAAGCCGTGCCTCGTTGGAAAGCTCTTTGGCAGCCGCTCGCGTGGCCCCACAGCACATGGGGCTGCGGGCTTTGCGGCGGCCGTCAGCCTCGGCCACACCGGCGCCCACGTGGCGCCGCCGCGCCAGCCTGCGAAGCATTTTCTGGTAGGGACGCGTCTCTGGCGACAGCTCCCACGCCCGAAGAGCCAGGAAGGAAACCCGTGCCTCGTTGGAAAGCTCTTTGGCAGCCGCTCGTGTGGCCCCACAGCCCGTGGGGCTGCGGGCTTTGCGGCGGCCGTCAGCCTGGGCGACACCGGCGCCCACGTCGGGCCGCCGCGCCAGCCTTCGAAGCATTTTCTGGTAGGGCCGCGGCTCTGGCGACAGCTCCCACGCCCGAAGAGCCAGGAGGAAAACCGTGCCTCGTTGGAAAGCTCTTTGGCAGCCACTCGCATGGCCCCACAGCCCGTGGGGCTGCGGGCTTTCCAGCGGCTGTCATCCTCGGCGCCACCGGCGCCCACGTGGCACGACCGCACCAGCTTGCGAAGCATTTTCCGGTAGGGCCGCGGCTCTGGCGACAGCTCCCACGCCCGAAGAGCCAGGAGGGAAAGCCGTGCCTCGTTGGAAAGCTCTTTGGCAGCCGCTCGCGTGGCCCCACAGCCCGTGGGGCTGCGGGCTTTGCGGCGGCCGTCAGCCTCGGCGCCACCGGCGCCCACGTGGCGCCGCCGCGCCAGCCTGCGAAGCATTTTCCGGTAGGGCCGCGTCTCTGGCGACAGCTCCCACGCCCGAAGAGCCAGGAAGGAAACCCGTGCCTCGTTGGAAAGCTCTTTGGCAGCCGCTCGCGTGGCCCCACAGCCCATGGGGCTGCGGGCTTTGCGGCGGCCGTCAGCCTGGGCGACACCGGCGCCCACGTGGCGCCGCCGCGCCAGCCTGCGAAGCATTTTCTGGTAGGGCCGCGTCTCTGGCGACAGCTCCCACGCCCGAAGAGCCAGGAGGGAAAGCCGTGCCTCGTTGGAAAGCTCTTTGGCAGCCACTCGCGTGGCCCCACAGCCCATGGGGCTGCGGGCTTTGCGGCGGCCATCAGCCTCGGCGAAACCGGCGCCCACCTGGCGCCGCCGCGCCAGCCTGCAAAGAATTTTCCGGTAGGGCCGCGGCTCTGGCGACAGCTCCCACGGCCGAAGAGCCAGGAGGGAAAGCCGTGCCTCGTTGGAAAGCTCTTTGGCAGCCGCTCGCGTGGCCCCACAGCCCATGGGGCTGCGGGCTTTGCGGCGGATGTCAGCCTCGGCGCTATCGGCACCCACGTCGGGCCGCCGCGCCAGCCTGCGAAGCATTTTCCGGTAGGGCCGCGGCTCTGGCGACAGCTCCCACGCCCGAAGAGCCAGGAGGGAAAGCCGTGCCTCGTTGGAAAGCTCTTTGGCAGCCGCTCGCATGGCCCCACAGCCCGTGGGGCTGCGGGCTTTGCGGCAGCCGTCAGCCTCGGCGCCATCGATGCCCACGTCGGGCCGCCGCGCCAGCCTGCGAAGCATTTTCCGGTAGGGCCGCGGCTCTGGCGACAGCTCCCACGCCCGAAGAGCCAGGAGGGAAAGCCGTGCCTCGTTGGAAAGCTCTTTGGCAGCCGCTCGCGTGGCCCCACAGCCCATGGGGCTGCGGGCTTTGCGGCGGCCGTCAGCCTCAGCGAAACCGGCGCCCACGTGGCGCCGCCGCGCCAGCCTGCGAAGCATTTTCCGGTAGGGCCGCGGCTCTGGCGACAGCTCCCACGCCCGAAGAGCCAGGAGGGAAAGCCGTGCCTCGTTGGAAAGCTCTTTGGCAGCCGCTCCTGTGGCCCCACAGCCCGTGGGGCTGCGGGCTTTGCGGCGGCCGTCAGCCTCGGACACACCGGCGCCCACGTCGGGCCGCCGCGCCAGCCTGCGAAGCATTTTCCGGTAGGGCCGCGGCTCTGGCGACAGCTCCCACGCCCGAAGAGCCAGGAGGGAAAGCTGTGCCTCGTTGGAAAGCTCTTTGGCAGCCGCTCGCATGGCCCTAAAGCCCGTGGGGCTGCGGGCTTTGCGGCGGCCGTCAGCCTGGGTGCCACCGGCGCCCACGTGGCGCCACCGCGCCAGCCTGCGAAGCATTTTCCGGTACGGCCGCGTCTCTGGCGACAGCTCCAACGCCCGAAGAGCCAGGAAGGAAACCCGTGCCTCGTTGGAAAGCTCTTTGGCTCCGCTCGCGTGGCCCCACAGCCCATGGGGCTGCGGGCTTTCTGGCGGCCGTCAGCCTGGGCGACACCGGCGCCCAGGTGGGGCCGCCGCGCCAGCCTGCGAAGCATTTTCTGGTAGGGCCGCGTCTCTGGCGACAGCTCCCACGCCCGAAGAGCCAGGAGGGAAAGCCGTGCCTCGTTGGAAAGCTCTTTGGCAGCCGCTCGCATGGCCCCACAGCCCGTGGGGCTGCGGGCTTTGCGGCGGCCGTCAGCCTCGGCGACACCGGCGCCCACGTGGCGCCGCCGCGCCAGCCTGCGAAGCATTTTCCGGTAGGGCCGCGGCTCTGGCGACAGCTCCCACGCCCGAAGAGCCAGGAGGGAAAGCCGTGCCTCGTTGGAAAGCTCTTTGGCAGCCGCTCGTGTGGCCCCACAGCCCGTGGGGCTGCGGGCTTTGCGGCGGCCGTCAGCCTGGGGGCCACCGGCGCCCACGTCGGGCCGCCGCGCCAGCCTGCAATGCATTTTCCGGTAGGGCTGCGGCTCTGGCTACAGCTCCCACGCCCGAAGAGCCAGGAGGGAAAGCCGTGCCTCGTTGGAAAGCTCTTTGGCAGCCGCTCATGTGGCCCCACAGCCCGTGGGGCTGCGGGCTTTCCGGCGGCCGTCAGCCTGGGCGCCACCGGCGCCCACGTCGGGCCGCCGCGCCAGCCTGTGAAGCATTTTCCGGTAGGGCCGCGGCTCTGGCGACAGCTCCCACGCCCGAAGAGCCAGGAGGGAAAGCCGTGCCTCGTTGGAAAGCTCTTTGGCAGCCGCTCGCTTGGCCCCACAGCCCGTGGGGCTGCGGGCTTTGTGGCGGCCGTCAGCCTCGGCGCCACCGGCGCCCACGTGTCGCCGCCGCGCCAGCCTGCGAAGTATTTTCCGGTAGGGCCGCGGCTCTGGCGACAGCTCCCACGCCCGAAGAGCCAGGAGGGAAAGCCGTGCCTCGTTGGAAAGCTCTTTGGCAGCCGCTCACGTGGCCCCACAGCCCGTGGGGCTGCGGGCTTTGCGGCGGCCGTCAGCCTCAGCGAAACCGGCGCCCACGTGGCGCCGCCGCGCCAGCCTGCGAAGCATTTTCCGGTAGGGCCGCGGCTCTGGCGACAGCTCCCACGCCCGAAGAGCCAGGAGGGAAAGCCGTGCCTCGTTGGAAAGCTCTTTGGCAGCCGCTCCTGTGGCCCCACAGCCCGTGGGGCTGCGGGCTTTGCGGCGGCCGTCAGCCTCGGACACACCGGCGCCCACGTCGGGCCGCCGCGCCAGCCTGCGAAGCATTTTCCGGTAGGGCCGCGGCTCTGGCGACAGCTCCCACGCCCGAAGAGCCAGGAGGGAAAGCCGTGCCTCGTTGGAAAGCTCTTTGGCAGCCGCTCGCGTGGCCCCACAGCCCATGGGGCTGCGGGCTTTGCGGCGGCCGTCAGCCTGGGCCACACCGGCGCCCACGTGGCGCCGCCGCGCCAGCCTGCGAAGCATTTTGCGGTAGGGCCGCGGCTCTGGCGACAGCTCCCACGGCCGAAGAGCCAGGAGGGAAAGCCGTGCCTCGTTGGAAAGCTCTTTGGCAGCCACTCGCATGGCCCCACACCCAATGGGGCTGCGGGCTTTGCGGCAGCCGTCAGCCTCGGCCACACCGGCGCCCACGTGTGGCCGCCGCGCCAGCCTGCGAAGCATTTTCCGGTAGGGCCGCGGCTCTGGCGACAGCTCCCACGCCCGAAGAGCCAGGAGGGAAAGCTGTGCCTCGTTGGAAAGCTCTTTGGCAGCCACTCGCATGGCCCCACAGCCCGTGGGGCTGCGGGCTTTCCAGCGGGTGTCAGCCTCGGCGCCACCGGCGCCCACGTGGCACGACCGCGCCAGCTTGCGAAGCATTTTCCGGTAGGGCCGCGTCTCTGGCGACAGCTCGCACGCCCGAAGAGCCAGGAGGGAAAGCCGTGCCTCGTTGGAAAGCTCTTTGGCAGCCGCTCGCGTGGCCCCACAGCCCTTGGGGCTGCGGGCTTTCCGGCGGCCGTCAGCCTGGGCGACACCGGCGCCCAGGTGGGGCCGCCGCGCCAGCCTGCGAAGCATTTTCTGGTAGGGCCGCGTCTCTGGCGACAGCTCCCACGCCCGAAGAGCCAGGAGGGAAAGCCGTGCCTCGTTGGAAAGCTCTTTGGCAGCCGCTCGCGTGGCCCCACAGCCCATGGGGCTGCGGGCTTTCCGGCGGCCGTCAGCCTCGGTGCCACCGGTGCCCACGTGGCACGACCGCGCCAGCTTGCGAAGCATTTTCCTGTAGGGCCGCGGCTCTGGCGACAGCTCCCACGCCCGAAGAGCCAGGAGGGAAAGCCGTGCCTCGTTGGAAAGCACTTTGGCAGCCGCTCGCTTGGCCCCACAGCCCGTGGGGCTGCGGGCTTTGTGGCGGCCGTCAGCCTCGGCGCCACCGGCGCCCACGTGTCGCCGCCGCGCCAGCCTGCGAAGCATTTTCCGGTAGGGCCGCGGCTCTGGCGACAGCTCCCACGGCCGAAGAGCCAGGAGGGAAAGCCGTGCCTCGTTGGAAAGCTCTTTGGCAGCCGCTCGCGTGGCCCCACAGCCCGTGGGGCTGCGGGCTTTGCGGCAGCCGTCAGCCTCGGCGCCATCGATGCCCACGTCGGGCCGCCGCGCCAGCCTGCGAAGCATTTTCCAGTAGGGCCGCGGCTCTGGCGACAGCTCCCACGCCCGAAGAGCCAGGAGGGAAAGCCGTGCCTCGTTGGAAAGCTCTTTGGCAGCCGCTCGCGTGGCCCCACAGCCCATGGGGCTGCGGGCTTTGCGGCGGCCATCAGCCTCAGCGAAACCGGCGCCCACGTGGCGCCGCCGCGCCAGCCTGCAAAGCATTTTCCGGTAGGGCCGCGGCTCTGGCGACAGCTCCCACGCCCGAAGAGCCAGGAGGGAAAGCCGTGCCTCGTTGGAAAGCTCTTTGGCAGCCGCTCGCGTGGCCCCACAGCCCATGGGGCTGCGGGCTTTGCGGCGGCCGTCAGCCTGGGCGACACCGGCGCCCACGTGGCGCCGCCGCGCCAGCCTGCGAAGCATTTTCCGGTAGGGCCGCGGCTCTGGCGACAGCTCCCACGCCCAAAGAGCCAGGAGGGAAAGCCGTGCCTCGTTGGAAAGCTCTTTGGCAGCCGCTCGTGTGGCCCCACAGCCCGTGGGGTTGCGGGCTTTCCAGCGGCCGTCAGCCTGGGGGCCACCGGCACCCACGTCGGGCCGCCGCGCCAGCCTGCGAAGCATTTTCCGGTAGGGCCGCGGCTCTGGCGACAGCTCCCACGCCCGAAGAGCCAGGAGGGAAAGCCGTGCCTCGTTGGAAAGCTCTTTGGCAGCCGCTCGCGTGGCCCCACAGCACATGGGGCTGCGGGCTTTGCGGCGGCCGTCAGCCTCGGCCACACCGGCGCCCACGTGGCGCCGCCGCGCCAGCTTGCGAAGCATTTTCTGGTAGGGACGCGTCTCTGGCGACAGCTCCCACGCCCGAAGAGCCAGGAAGGAAACCCGTGCCTCGTTGGAAAGCTCTTTGGCAGCCGCTCGCGTGGCCCCACAGCCCATGGGGCTGCGGGCTTTGCGGCAGCCGTCAGCCTCGGCGCCATCGATGCCCACGTCGGGCCGCCGCGCCAGCCTGCGAAGCATTTTCCGGTAGGGCCGCGGCTCTGGCGACAGCTCCCACGCCCGAAGAGCCAGGAGGGAAAGCCGTGCCTCGTTGGAAAGCTCTTTGGCAGCCGCTCGCGTGGCCCCACAGCCCATGGGGCTGCGGGCTTTGCGGCGGCCGTCAGCCTCAGCGAAACCGGCGCCCACGTGGCGCCGCCGCGCCAGCCTGCGAAGCATTTTCCGGTAGGACCGCGGCTCTGGCGACAGCTCCCACGCCCGAAGAGCCAGGAGGGAAAGCCGTGCCTCGTTGGAAAGCTCTTTGGCAGCCGCTCGTGTGGCCCCACAGCCCGTGGGGCTGCGGGCTTTGCGGCGGCCGTCAGCCTCGGACACACCGGCGCCCACGTCGGGCCGCCGCGCCAGCCTGCGAAGCATTTTCCGGTAGGGCCGCGGCTCTGGCGACAGCTCCCACGCCCGAAGAGCCAGGAGGGAAAGCTGTGCCTCGTTGGAAAGCTCTTTGGCAGCCGCTCGCATGGCCCTAAAGCCCGTGGGGCTGCGGGCTTTCCAGCGGCTGTCAGCCTCGGCGCCACCGGCGCCCACGTGGCACGACCGCGCCAGCTTGCGACGCATTTTCTGGTAGGGCCGCGGCTCTGGCGACAGCTCCCACGCCCGAAGAGCCAGGAGGGAAAGCCGTGCCTCGTTGGAAAGCTCTTTGGCAGCCGCTCGCGTGGCCCCACAGCCCGTGGGGCTGCGGGCTTTGCGGAGGCCGTCAGCCTCGGCCACACCGGCGCCCACGTCGGGCCGCCGCGCCAGCCTGCGAAGCATTTTCCGGTAGGGCCGCGGCTCTGGCGACAGCTCCCACGGCCGAAGAGCCAGGAGGGAAAGCCGTGCCTTGTTGGAAAGCTCTTTGGCAGCCACTCGCATGGCCCTAAAGCCCGTGGGGCTGCGGGCTTTGCGGCGGCCGTCAGCCTGGGTGCCACTGGCGCCCACGTGGCGCCACCGCGCCAGCCTGCGAAGCATTTTCCGGTACGGCCGCGTCTCTGGCGACAGCTCCCACGCCCGAAGAGCCAGGAAGGAAACCCGTGCCTCGTTGGAAAGCTCTTTGGCTCCGCTCGCGTGGCCCCACAGCCCATGGGGCTGCGGGCTTTCTGGCGGCCGTCAGCCTGGGCGACACCGGCGCCCAGGTGGGGCCGCCGCGCCAGCCTGCGAAGCATTTTCTGGTAGGGCCGCGTCTCTGGCGACAGCTCCCACGCCCGAAGAGCCAGGAGGGAAAGCCGTGCCTCGTTGGAAAGCTCTTTGGCAGCCGCTCGCGTGGCCCCACAGCCCGTGGGGCTGCGGGCTTTGCGGCGGCCGTCAGCCTGGGCGACACCGGCGCCCACGTGGCGCCGCCGCGCCAGCCTGCGAAGCATTTTCCGGTAGGGCCGCGGCTCTGGCGACAGCTCCCACGCCCGAAGAGCCAGGAGGGAAAGCCGTGCCTCGTTGGAAAGCTCTTTGGCAGCCGCTCGTGTGGCCCCACAGCCCGTGTGGCTGCGGGCTTTGCGGCGGCCGTCAGCCTGGGGGCCACCGGCGCCCACGTCGGGCCGCCGCGCCAGCCTGCAATGCATTTTCCGGTAGGGCTGCGGCTCTGGCTACAGCTCCCACGCCCGAAGAGCCAGGAGGGAAAGCCGTGCCTCGTTGGAAAGCTCTTTGGCAGCCGCTCATGTGGCCCCACAGCCCGTGGGGCTGCGGGCTTTCCGGCGGCCGTCAGCCTGGGCGCCACCGGCGCCCACGTCGGGCCGCCGCGCCAGCCTGTGAAGCATTTTCCGGTAGGGCCGCGGCTCTGGCGACAGCTCCCACGCCCGAAGAGCCAGGAGGGAAAGCCGTGCCTCGTTGGAAAGCTCTTTGGCAGCCGCTCGCTTGGCCCCACAGGCCGTGGGGCTGCGGGCTTTGTGGCGGCCGTCAGCCTCGGCGCCACCGGCGCCCACGTGTCGCCGCCGCGCCAGCCTGCGAAGTATTTTCCGGTAGGGCCGCGGCTCTGGCGACAGCTCCCACGCCCGAAGAGCCAGGAGGGAAAGCCGTGCCTCGTTGGAAAGCTCTTTGGCAGCCGCTCACGTGGCCCCACAGCCCGTGGGGCTGCGGGCTTTGCGGCGGCCGTCAGCCTCGGCGCCATCGATGCCCACGTCGGGCCGCCACGCCAGCCTGCAATGCATTTTCCGGTAGGGCTGCTGCTCTGGCGACAGCTCCCACGCCTGAAGAGCCAGGAGGGAAAGCCGTGCCTCGTTGGAAAGCTCTTTGGCAGCCGCTCGCGTGGCCCCACAGCCCATGGGGCTGCGGGCTTTGCGGCGGCCATCAGCCTCAGCGAAACCGGCGCCCACGTGGCGCCGCCGCGCCAGCCTGCAAAGCATTTTCCGGTAGGGCCGCGGCTCTGGCGACAGCTCCCACGCCCGAAGAGCCAGGAGGGAAAGCCGTGCCTCGTTGGAAAGCTCTTTGGCAGCCGCTCGCGTGGCCCCACAGCCCATGGGGCTGCGGGCTTTGCGGCGGCCGTCAGCCTGGGCCACACCGGCGCCCACGTGGCGCCGCCGCGCCAGCCTGCGAAGCATTTTGCGGTAGGGCCGCGGCTCTGGCGACAGCTCCCACGGCCGAAGAGCCAGGAGGGAAAGCCGTGCCTCGTTGGTAAGCTCTTTGGCAGCCACTCGCATGGCCCCACAGCCCGTGGGGCTGCGGGCTTTGCGGCGGCCGTCAGCCTCGGCCACACCGGCGCCCACGTCGGGCCGCCGCGCCAGCCTGCGAAGCATTTTCCGGTAGGGCCGCGGCTCTGGCGACAGCTCCCACGCCCGAAGAGCCAGGAGGGAAAGCTGTGCCTCGTTGGAAAGCTCTTTGGCAGCCACTCGCATGGCCCCACAGCCCGTGGGGCTGCGGGCTTTCCAGCGGGTGTCAGCCTCGGCGCCACCGGCGCCCACGTGGCACGACCGCGCCAGCTTGCGAAGCATTTTCCGGTAGGGCCGCGGCTCTGGCGACAGCTCCCACGCCCGAAGAGCCAGGAGGGAAAGCCGTGCCTCGTTGGAAAGCTCTTTGGCAGCCGCTCCTGTGGCCCCACAGCCCGTGGGGCTGCGGGCTTTGCGGCGGCCGTCAGCCTCGGACACACCGGCGCCCACGTCGGGCCGCCGCGCCAGCCTGCGAAGCATTTTCCGGTAGGGCCGCGGCTCTGGCGACAGCTCCCACGCCCGAAGAGCCAGGAGGGAAAGCCGTGCCTCGTTGGAAAGCTCTTTGGCAGCCGCTCGCGTGGCCCCACAGCCCATGGGGCTGCGGGCTTTGCGGCGGCCGTCAGCCTGGGCCACACCGGCGCCCACGTGGCGCCGCCGCGCCAGCCTGCGAAGCATTTTGCGGTAGGGCCGCGGCTCTGGCGACAGCTCCCACGGCCGAAGAGCCAGGAGGGAAAGCCGTGCCTCGTTGGAAAGCTCTTTGGCAGCCACTCGCATGGCCCCACAGCCCGTGGGGCTGCGGGCTTTGCGGCAGCCGTCAGCCTCGGCCACACCGGCGCCCACGTCGGGCCGCCGCGCCAGCCTGCGAAGCATTTTCCGGTAGGGCCGCGTCTCTGGCGACAGCTCCCACGCCCGAAGAGCCAGGAGGGAAAGCCGTGCCTCGTTGGAAAGCTCTTTGGCAGCCGCTCGCGTGGCCCCACAGCCCATGGGGCTGCGGGCTTTCCGGCGGCCGTCAGCCTCGGTGCCACCGGCGCCCACGTGGCGCCGCCGCGCCAGCCTGCGAAGCATTTTCTGGTAGGGCCGCGTCTCTGGCGACAGCTCCCACGCCCGAAGAGCCAGGAGGGAAAGTCGTGCCTCGTTGGAAAGCTCTTTGGCAGCCGCTCGCGTGGCCCCACAGCCCATGGGGCTGCGGGCTTTGCGGCGGCCATCAGCCTCGGCGAAACCGGCGCCCACGTGGCGCCGCCGCGCCAGCCTGCAATGCATTTTCCGGTAGGGCTGCGGCTCTGGCGACAGCTCCCACGGCCGAAGAGCCAGGAGGGAAAGCCGTGCCTCGTTGGAAAGCTCTTTGGCAGCCGCTCATGTGGCCCCACAGCCCGTGGGGCTGCGGGCTTTCCGGCGGCCGTCAGCCTGGGCGCCACCGGCGCCCACGTCGGGCCGCCGCGCCAGCCTGTGAAGCATTTTCCGGTAGGGCCGCGGCTCTGGCGACAGCTCCCACGCCCGAAGAGCCAGGAGGGAAAGCCGTGCCTCGTTGGAAAGCTCTTTGGCAGCCACTCGCATGGCCCTAAAGCCCGTGGGGCTGCGGGCTTTCCGGCGGCTGTCAGCCTCGGCGCCACCGGTGCCCACGTGGCACGACCGCGCCAGCTTGCGAAGCATTTTCCTGTAGGGCCGCGGCTCTGGCGACAGCTCCCACGCCCGAAGAGCCAGGAGGGAAAGCCGTGCCTCGTTGGAAAGCACTTTGGCAGCCGCTCGCTTGGCCCCACAGCCCGTGGGGCTGCGGGCTTTGTGGCGGCCGTCAGCCTCGGCGCCACCGGCGCCCACGTGTCGCCGCCGCGCCAGCCTGCGAAGCATTTTCCGGTAGGGCCGCGGCTCTGGCGACAGCTCCCACGGCCGAAGAGCCAGGAGGGAAAGCCGTGCCTCGTTGGAAAGCTCTTTGGCAGCCGCTCGCGTGGCCCCACAGCCCGTGGGGCTGCGGGCTTTGCGGCAGCCGTCAGCCTCGGCGCCATCGATGCCCACGTCGGGCCGCCGCGCCAGCCTGCGAAGCATTTTCCAGTAGGGCCGCGGCTCTGGCGACAGCTCCCACGCCCGAAGAGCCAGGAGGGAAAGCCGTGCCTCGTTGGAAAGCTCTTTGGCAGCCGCTCGCGTGGCCCCACAGCCCATGGGGCTGCGGGCTTTGCGGCGGCCATCAGCCTCAGCGAAACCGGCGCCCACGTGGCGCCGCCGCGCCAGCCTGCAAAGCATTTTCCGGTAGGGCCGCGGCTCTGGCGACAGCTCCCACGCCCGAAGAGCCAGGAGGGAAAGCCGTGCCTCGTTGGAAAGCTCTTTGGCAGCCGCTCGCGTGGCCCCACAGCCCATGGGGCTGTGGGCTTTGCGGCGGCCGTCAGCCTGGGCGACACCGGCGCCCACGTGGCGCCGCCGCGCCAGCCTGCGAAGCATTTTCCGGTAGGGCCGCGGCTCTGGCGACAGCTCCCACGCCCAAAGAGCCAGGAGGGAAAGCCGTGCCTCGTTGGAAAGCTCTTTGGCAGCCGCTCGTGTGGCCCCACAGCCCGTGGGGCTGCGGGCTTTCCAGCGGCCGTCAGCCTGGGGGCCACCGGCACCCACGTCGGGCCGCCGCGCCAGCCTGCGAAGCATTTTCCGGTAGGGACGCGGCTCTGGCGACAGCTCCCACGCCCGAAGAGCCAGGAGGGAAAGCCGTGCCTCGTTGGAAAGCTCTTTGGCAGCCGCTCGCGTGGCCCCACAGCACATGGGGCTGCGGGCTTTGCGGCGGCCGTCAGCCTCGGCCACACCGGTGCCCACGTGGCGCCGCCGCGCCAGCTTGCGAAGCATTTTCTGGTAGGGACGCGTCTCTGGCGACAGCTCCCACGCCCGAAGAGCCAGGAAGGAAACCCGTGCCTCGTTGGAAAGCTCTTTGGCAGCCGCTCGCGTGGCCCCACAGCCCATGGGGCTGCGGGCTTTGCGGCAGCCGTCAGCCTCGGCGCCATCGATGCCCACGTCGGGCCGCCGCGCCAGCCTGCGAAGCATTTTCCGGTAGGGCCGCGGCTCTGGCGACAGCTCCCACGCCCGAAGAGCCAGGAGGGAAAGCCGTGCCTCGTTGGAAAGCTCTTTGGCAGCCGCTCGCGTGGCCCCACAGCCCATGGGGCTGCGGGCTTTGCGGCGGCCGTCAGCCTCAGCGAAACCGGCGCCCACGTGGCGCCGCCGCGCCAGCCTGCGAAGCATTTTCCGGTAGGGCCGCGGCTCTGGCGACAGCTCCCACGCCCGAAGAGCCAGGAGGGAAAGCCGTGCCTCGTTGGAAAGCTCTTTGGCAGCCGCTCCTGTGGCCCCACAGCCCGTGGGGCTGCGGGCTTTGCGGCGGCCGTCAGCCTCGGACACACCGGCGCCCACGTCGGGCCGCCGCGCCAGCCTGCGAAGCATTTTCCGGTAGGGCCGCGGCTCTGGCGACAGCTCCCACGCCCGAAGAGCCAGGAGGGAAAGCTGTGCCTCGTTGGAAAGCTCTTTGGCAGCCGCTCGCATGGCCCTAAAGCCCGTGGGGCTGCGGGCTTTCCAGCGGCTGTCAGCCTCGGCGCCACCGGCGCCCACGTGGCACGACCGCGCCAGCTTGCGACGCATTTTCTGGTAGGGCCGCGGCTCTGGCGACAGCTCCCACGCCCGAAGAGCCAGGAGGGAAAGCCGTGCCTCGTTGGAAAGCTCTTTGGCAGCCGCTCGCGTGGCCCCACAGCCCGTGGGGCTGCGGGCTTTGCGGAGGCCGTCAGCCTCGGCCACACCGGCGCCCACGTCGGGCCGCCGCGCCAGCCTGCGAAGCATTTTCCGGTAGGGCCGCGGCTCTGGCGACAGCTCCCACGGCCGAAGAGCCAGGAGGGAAAGCCGTGCCTTGTTGGAAAGCTCTTTGGCAGCCACTCGCATGGCCCTAAAGCCCGTGGGGCTGCGGGCTTTGCGGCGGCCGTCAGCCTGGGTGCCACCGGCGCCCACGTGGCGCCACCGCGCCAGCCTGCGAAGCATTTTCCGGTACGGCCGCGTCTCTGGCGACAGCTCCCACGCCCGAAGAGCCAGGAAGGAAACCCGTGCCTCGTTGGAAAGCTCTTTGGCTCCGCTCGCGTGGCCCCACAGCCCATGGGGCTGCGGGCTTTCTGGCGGCCGTCAGCCTGGGCGACACCGGCGCCCAGGTGGGGCCGCCGCGCCAGCCTGCGAAGCATTTTCTGGTAGGGCCGCGTCTCTGGCGACAGCTCCCACGCCCGAAGAGCCAGGAGGGAAAGCCGTGCCTCGTTGGAAAGCTCTTTGGCAGCCGCTCGCGTGGCCCCACAGCCCGTGGGGCTGCGGGCTTTGCGGCGGCCGTCAGCCTGGGCGACACCGGCGCCCACGTGGCGCCGCCGCGCCAGCCTGCGAAGCATTTTCCGGTAGGGCCGCGGCTCTGGCGACAGCTCCCACGCCCGAAGAGCCAGGAGGGAAAGCCGTGCCTCGTTGGAAAGCTCTTTGGCAGCCGCTCGTGTGGCCCCACAGCCCGTGGGGCTGCGGGCTTTGCGGCGGCCGTCAGCCTGGGGGCCACCGGCGCCCACGTCGGGCCGCCGCGCCAGCCTGCAATGCATTTTCCGGTAGGGCTGCGGCTCTGGCTACAGCTCCCACGCCCGAAGAGCCAGGAGGGAAAGCCGTGCCTCGTTGGAAAGCTCTTTGGCAGCCGCTCATGTGGCCCCACAGCCCGTGGGGCTGCGGGCTTTCCGGCGGCCGTCAGCCTGGGCGCCACCGGCGCCCACGTCGGGCCGCCGCGCCAGCCTGTGAAGCATTTTCCGGTAGGGCCGCGGCTCTGGCGACAGCTCCCACGCCCGAAGAGCCAGGAGGGAAAGCCGTGCCTCGTTGGAAAGCTCTTTGGCAGCCGCTCGCTTGGCCCCACAGGCCGTGGGGCTGCGGGCTTTGTGGCGGCCGTCAGCCTCGGCGCCACCGGCGCCCACGTGTCGCCGCCGCGCCAGCCTGCGAAGTATTTTCCGGTAGGGCCGCGGCTCTGGCGACAGCTCCCACGCCCGAAGAGCCAGGAGGGAAAGCCGTGCCTCGTTGGAAAGCTCTTTGGCAGCCGCTCACGTGGCCCCACAGCCCGTGGGGCTGCGGGCTTTGCGGCGGCCGTCAGCCTCGGCGCCATCGATGCCCACGTCGGGCCGCCACGCCAGCCTGCAATGCATTTTCCGGTAGGGCTGCTGCTCTGGCGACAGCTCCCACGCCTGAAGAGCCAGGAGGGAAAGCCGTGCCTCGTTGGAAAGCTCTTTGGCAGCCGCTCGCGTGGCCCCACAGCCCATGGGGCTGCGGGCTTTGCGGCGGCCATCAGCCTCAGCGAAACCGGCGCCCACGTGGCGCCGCCGCGCCAGCCTGCAAAGCATTTTCCGGTAGGGCCGCGGCTCTGGCGACAGCTCCCACGCCCGAAGAGCCAGGAGGGAAAGCCGTGCCTCGTTGGAAAGCTCTTTGGCAGCCGCTCGCGTGGCCCCACAGCCCATGGGGCTGCGGGCTTTGCGGCGGCCGTCAGCCTGGGCCACACCGGCGCCCACGTGGCGCCGCCGCGCCAGCCTGCGAAGCATTTTGCGGTAGGGCCGCGGCTCTGGCGACAGCTCCCACGGCCGAAGAGCCAGGAGGGAAAGCCGTGCCTCGTTGGTAAGCTCTTTGGCAGCCACTCGCATGGCCCCACAGCCCGTGGGGCTGCGGGCTTTGCGGCGGCCGTCAGCCTCGGCCACACCGGCGCCCACGTCGGGCCGCCGCGCCAGCCTGCGAAGCATTTTCCGGTAGGGCCGCGGCTCTGGCGACAGCTCCCACGCCCGAAGAGCCAGGAGGGAAAGCCGTGCCTCGTTGGAAAGCTCTTTGGCAGCCGCTCGCGTGGCCCCACAGCCAGTGGGGCTGCGGGCTTTCCGGCGGCCGTCAGCCTCGGCGCCACCGGCGCCCACGTGGCGCCGCCGCGCCAGCCTGCGAAGCATTTTCTGGTAGGGCCGCGTCTCTGGCGACAGCTCCCACGCCCGAAGAGCCAGGAGGGAAAGTCGTGCCTCGTTGGAAAGCTCTTTGGCAGCCGCTCGCGTGGCCCCACAGCCCATGGGGCTGCGGGCTTTGCGGCGGCCATCAGCCTCGGCGAAACCGGCGCCCACGTGGCGCCGCCGCGCCAGCCTGCAATGCATTTTCCGGTAGGGCTGCGGCTCTGGCGACAGCTCCCACGGCCGAAGAGCCAGGAGGGAAAGCCGTGCCTCGTTGGAAAGCTCTTTGGCAGCCGCTCGTGTGGCCCCACAGCCCGTGGGGCTGCGGGCTTTCCGGCGGCCGTCAGCCTGGGCGCCACCGGCGCCCACGTCGGGCCGCCGCGCCAGCCTGTGAAGCATTTTCCGGTAGGGCCGCGGCTCTGGCGACAGCTCCCACGCCCGAAGAGCCAGGAGGGAAAGCCGTGCCTCGTTGGAAAGCTCTTTGGCAGCCACTCGCATGGCCCTAAAGCCCGTGGGGCTGCGGGATTTCCGGCGGCTGTCAGCCTCGGCGCCACCGGTGCCCACGTGGCACGACCGCGCCAGCTTGCGAAGCATTTTCCTGTAGGGCCGCGGCTCTGGCGACAGCTCCCACGCCCGAAGAGCCAGGAGGGAAAGCCGTGCCTCGTTGGAAAGCACTTTGGCAGCCGCTCGCTTGGCCCCACAGCCCGTGGGGCTGCGGGCTTTGTGGCGGCCGTCAGCCTCGGCGCCACCGGCGCCCACGTGGCGCCGCCGCGCCAGCCTGCGAAGCATTTTCCGGTAGGGCCGCGGCTCTGGCGACAGCTCCCACGGCCGAAGAGCCAGGAGGGAAAGCCGTGCCTCGTTGGAAAGCTCTTTGGCAGCCGCTCGCGTGGCCCCACAGCCCGTGGGGCTGCGGGCTTTGCGGCAGCCGTCAGCCTCGGCGCCATCGATGCCCACGTCGGGCCGCCGCGCCAGCCTGCGAAGCATTTTCCAGTAGGGCCGCGGCTCTGGCGACAGCTCCCACGCCCGAAGAGCCAGGAGGGAAAGCCGTGCCTCGTTGGAAAGCTCTTTGGCAGCCGCTCGCGTGGCCCCACAGCCCATGGGGCTGCGGGCTTTGCGGCGGCCATCAGCCTCAGCGAAACCGGCGCCCACGTGGCGCCGCCGCGCCAGCCTGCAAAGCATTTTCCGGTAGGGCCGCGGCTCTGGCGACAGCTCCCACGCCCGAAGAGCCAGGAGGGAAAGCCGTGCCTCGTTGGAAAGCTCTTTGGCAGCCGCTCGCGTGGCCCCACAGCCCATGGGGCTGCGGGCTTTGCGGCGGCCGTCAGCCTGGGCGACACCGGCGCCCACGTGGCGCCGCCGCGCCAGCCTGCGAAGCATTTTCCGGTAGGGCCGCGGCTCTGGCGACAGCTCCCACGCCCAAAGAGCCAGGAGGGAAAGCCGTGCCTCGTTGGAAAGCTCTTTGGCAGCCGCTCGTGTGGCCCCACAGCCCGTGGGGCTGCGGGCTTTCCAGCGGCCGTCAGCCTGGGGGCCACCGGCACCCACGTCGGGCCGCCGCGCCAGCCTGCGAAGCATTTTCCGGTAGGGCCGCGGCTCTGGCGACAGCTCCCACGCCCGAAGAGCCAGGAGGGAAAGCCGTGCCTCGTTGGAAAGCTCTTTGGCAGCCGCTCGCGTGGCCCCACAGCACATGGGGCTGCGGGCTTTGCGGCGGCCGTCAGCCTCGGCCACACCGGCGCCCACGTGGCGCCGCCGCGCCAGCTTGCGAAGCATTTTCTGGTAGGGACGCGTCTCTGGCGACAGCTCCCACGCCCGAAGAGCCAGGAAGGAAACCCGTGCCTCGTTGGAAAGCTCTTTGGCAGCCGCTCGCGTGGTCCCACAGCCCATGGGGCTGCGGGCTTTGCGGCAGCCGTCAGCCTCGGCGCCATCGATGCCCACGTCGGGCCGCCGCGCCAGCCTGCGAAGCATTTTCCGGTAGGGCCGCGGCTCTGGCGACAGCTCCCACGCCCGAAGAGCCAGGAGGGAAAGCCGTGCCTCGTTGGAAAGCTCTTTGGCAGCCACTCGCGTGGCCCCACAGCCCATGGGGCTGCGGGCTTTGCGGCGGCCGTCAGCCTCAGCAAAACCGGCGCCCACGTGGCGCCGCCGCGCCAGCCTGCGAAGCATTTTCCGGTAGGGCCGCGGCTCTGGCGACAGCTCCCACGCCCGAAGAGCCAGGAGGGAAAGCCGTGCCTCGTTGGAAAGCTCTTTGGCAGCCGCTCCTGTGGCCCCACAGCCCGTGGGGCTGCGGGCTTTGCGGCGGCCGTCAGCCTCGGACACACCGGCGCCCACGTCGGGCCGCCGCGCCAGCCTGCGAAGCATTTTCCGGTAGGGCCGCGGCTCTGGCGACAGCTCCCACGCCCGAAGAGCCAGGAGGGAAAGCTGTGCCTCGTTGGAAAGCTCTTTGGCAGCCGCTCGCATGGCCCTAAAGCCCGTGGGGCTGCGGGCTTTCCAGCGGCTGTCAGCCTCGGCGCCACCGGCGCCCACGTGGCACGACCGCGCCAGCTTGCGAAGCATTTTCTGGTAGGGCCGCGTCTCTGGCGACAGCTCGCACGCCCGAAGAGCCAGGAGGGAAAGCCGTGCCTCGTTGGAAAGCTCTTTGGCAGCCGCTCGCTTGGCCCCACAGGCCGTGGGGCTGCGGGCTTTGTGGCGGCCGTCAGCCTCGGCGCCACCGGCGCCCACGTGTCGCCGCCGCGCCAGCCTGCGAAGTATTTTCCGGTAGGGCCGCGGCTCTGGCGACAGCTCCCACGCCCGAAGAGCCAGGAGGGAAAGCCGTGCCTCGTTGGAAAGCTCTTTGGCAGCCGCTCACGTGGCCCCACAGCCCGTGGGGCTGCGGGCTTTGCGGCGGCCGTCAGCCTCGGCGCCATCGATGCCCACGTCGGGCCGCCACGCCAGCCTGCAATGCATTTTCCGGTAGGGCTGCTGCTCTGGCGACAGCTCCCACGCCTGAAGAGCCAGGAGGGAAAGCCGTGCCTCGTTGGAAAGCTCTTTGGCAGCCGCTCGCGTGGCCCCACAGCCCATGGGGCTGCGGGCTTTGCGGCGGCCATCAGCCTCAGCGAAACCGGCGCCCACGTGGCGCCGCCGCGCCAGCCTGCAAAGCATTTTCCGGTAGGGCCGCGGCTCTGGCGACAGCTCCCACGCCCGAAGAGCCAGGAGGGAAAGCCGTGCCTCGTTGGAAAGCTCTTTGGCAGCCGCTCGCGTGGCCCCACAGCCCATGGGGCTGCGGGCTTTGCGGCGGCCGTCAGCCTGGGCCACACCGGCGCCCACGTGGCGCCGCCGCGCCAGCCTGCGAAGCATTTTGCGGTAGGGCCGCGGCTCTGGCGACAGCTCCCACGGCCGAAGAGCCAGGAGGGAAAGCCGTGCCTCGTTGGAAAGCTCTTTGGCAGCCACTCGCATGGCCCCACAGCCCGTGGGGCTGCGGGCTTTGCGGCGGCCGTCAGCCTCGGCCACACCGGCGCCCACGTCGGGCCGCCGCGCCAGCCTGCGAAGCATTTTCCGGTAGGGCCGCGGCTCTGGCGACAGCTCCCACGCCCGAAGAGCCAGGAGGGAAAGCTGTGCCTCGTTGGAAAGCTCTTTGGCAGCCACTCGCATGGCCCCACAGCCCGTGGGGCTGCGGGCTTTCCAGCGGGTGTCAGCCTCGGCGCCACCGGCGCCCACGTGGCACGACCGCGCCAGCTTGCGAAGCATTTTCCGGTAGGGCCGCGTCTCTGGCGACAGCTCGCACGCCCGAAGAGCCAGGAGGGAAAGCCGTGCCTCGTTGGAAAGCTCTTTGGCAGCCGCTCGCGTGGCCCCACAGCCCTTGGGGCTGCGGGCTTTCCGGCGGCCGTCAGCCTGGGCGACACCGGCGCCCAGGTGGGGCCGCCGCGCCAGCCTGCGAAGCATTTTCTGGTAGGGCCGCGTCTCTGGCGACAGCTCCCACGCCCGAAGAGCCAGGAGGGAAAGCCGTGCCTCGTTGGAAAGCTCTTTGGCAGCCGCTCGCGTGGCCCCACAGCCAGTGGGGCTGCGGGCTTTCCGGCGGCCGTCAGCCTCGGCGCCACCGGCGCCCACGTGGCGCCGCCGCGCCAGCCTGCGAAGCATTTTCTGGTAGGGCCGCGTCTCTGGCGACAGCTCCCACGCCCGAAGAGCCAGGAGGGAAAGTCGTGCCTCGTTGGAAAGCTCTTTGGCAGCCGCTCGCGTGGCCCCACAGCCCATGGGGCTGCGGGCTTTGCGGCGGCCATCAGCCTCGGCGAAACCGGCGCCCACGTGGCGCCGCCGCGCCAGCCTGCAATGCATTTTCCGGTAGGGCTGCGGCTCTGGCGACAGCTCCCACGGCCGAAGAGCCAGGAGGGAAAGCCGTGCCTCGTTGGAAAGCTCTTTGGCAGCCGCTCGTGTGGCCCCACAGCCCGTGGGGCTGCGGGCTTTCCGGCGGCCGTCAGCCTGGGCGCCACCGGCGCCCACGTCGGGCCGCCGCGCCAGCCTGTGAAGCATTTTCCGGTAGGGCCGCGGCTCTGGCGACAGCTCCCACGCCCGAAGAGCCAGGAGGGAAAGCCGTGCCTCGTTGGAAAGCTCTTTGGCAGCCACTCGCATGGCCCTAAAGCCCGTGGGGCTGCGGGCTTTCCGGCGGCTGTCAGCCTCGGCGCCACCGGTGCCCACGTGGCACGACCGCGCCAGCTTGCGAAGCATTTTCCTGTAGGGCCGCGGCTCTGGCGACAGCTCCCACGCCCGAAGAGCCAGGAGGGAAAGCCGTGCCTCGTTGGAAAGCACTTTGGCAGCCGCTCGCTTGGCCCCACAGCCCGTGGGGCTGCGGGCTTTGTGGCGGCCGTCAGCCTCGGCGCCACCGGCGCCCACGTGTCGCCGCCGCGCCAGCCTGCGAAGCATTTTCCGGTAGGTCCGCGGCTCTGGCGACAGCTCCCACGGCCGAAGAGCCAGGAGGGAAAGCCGTGCCTCGTTGGAAAGCTCTTTGGCAGCCGCTCGCGTGGCCCCACAGCCCGTGGGGCTGCGGGCTTTGCGGCAGCCGTCAGCCTGGGGGCCACCGGCACCCACGTCGGGCCGCCGCGCCAGCCTGCGAAGCATTTTCCGGTAGGGCCGCGGCTCTGGCGACAGCTCCCACGCCCGAAGAGCCAGGAGGGAAAGCCGTGCCTCGTTGGAAAGCTCTTTGGCAGCCGCTCGCGTGGCCCCACAGCACATGGGGCTGCGGGCTTTGCGGCGGCCGTCAGCCTCGGCCACACCGGCGCCCACGTGGCGCCGCCGCGCCAGCTTGCGAAGCATTTTCTGGTAGGGACGCGTCTCTGGCGACAGCTCCCACGCCCGAAGAGCCAGGAAGGAAACCCGTGCCTCGTTGGAAAGCTCTTTGGCAGCCGCTTGCGTGGCCCCACAGCCCATGGGGCTGCGGGCTTTGCGGCAGCCCTCAGCCTCGGCGCCATCGATGCCCACGTCGGGCCGCCGCGCCAGCCTGCGAAGCATTTTCCGGTAGGGCCGCGGCTCTGGCGACAGCTCCCACGCCCGAAGAGCCAGGAGGGAAAGCCGTGCCTCGTTGGAAAGCTCTTTGGCAGCCGCTCGCGTGGCCCCACAGCCCATGGGGCTGCGGGCTTTGCGGCGGCCGTCAGCCTCAGCGAAACCGGCGCCCACGTGGCGCCGCCGCGCCAGCCTGCGAAGCATTTTCCGGTAGGGCCGCGGCTCTGGCGACAGCTCCCACGCCCGAAGAGCCAGGAGGGAAAGCCGTGCCTCGTTGGAAAGCTCTTTGGCAGCCGCTCCTGTGGCCCCACAGCCCGTGGGGCTGCGGGCTTTGCGGCGGCCGTCAGCCTCGGACACACCGGCGCCCACGTCGGGCCGCCGCGCCAGCCTGCGAAGCATTTTCCGGTAGGGCCGCGGCTCTGGCGACAGCTCCCACGCCCGAAGAGCCAGGAGGGAAAGCTGTGCCTCGTTGGAAAGCTCTTTGGCAGCCGCTCGCATGGCCCTAAAGCCCGTGGGGCTGCGGGCTTTCCAGCGGCTGTCAGCCTCGGCGCCACCGGCGCCCACGTGGCACGACCGCGCCAGCTTGCGAAGCATTTTCTGGTAGGGCCGCGTCTCTGGCGACAGCTCGCACGCCCGAAGAGCCAGGAGGGAAAGCCGTGCCTCGTTGGAAAGCTCTTTGGCAGCTGCTCGCGTGGCCCCACAGCCCGTGGGGCTGCGGGCTTTGCGGAGGCCGTCAGCCTCGGCCACACCGGCGCCCACGTCGGGCCGCCGCGCCAGCCTGCGAAGCATTTTCCGGTAGGGCCGCGGCTCTGGCGACAGCTCCCACGGCCGAAGAGCCAGGAGGGAAAGCCGTGCCTCGTTGGAAAGCTCTTTGGCAGCCACTCGCATGGCCCTAAAGCCCGTGGGGCTGCGGGCTTTGCGGCGGCCGTCAGCCTGGGTGCCACCGGCGCCCACGTGGCGCCACCGCGCCAGCCTGCGAAGCATTTTCCGGTACGGCCGCGTCTCTGGCGACAGCTCCCACGCCCGAAGAGCCAGGAAGGAAACCCGTGCCTCGTTGGAAAGCTCTTTGGCTCCGCTCGCGTGGCCCCACAGCCCATGGGGCTGCGGGCTTTCTGGCGGCCGTCAGCCTGGGCGACACCGGCGCCCAGGTGGGGCCGCCGCGCCAGCCTGCGAAGCATTTTCTGGTAGGGCCGCGTCTCTGGCGACAGCTCCCACGCCCGAAGAGCCAGGAGGGAAAGCCGTGCCTCGTTGGAAAGCTCTTTGGCAGCCGCTCGCGTGGCCCCACAGCCCGTGGGGCTGCGGGCTTTGCGGCGGCCGTCAGCCTCGGCGACACCGGCGCCCACGTGGCGCCGCCGCGCCAGCCTGCGAAGCATTTTCCGGTAGGGCCGCGGCTCTGGCGACAGCTCCCACGCCCGAAGAGCCAGGAGGGAAAGCCGTGCCTCGTTGGAAAGCTCTTTGGCAGCCGCTCGTGTGGCCCCACAGCCCGTGGGGCTGCGGGCTTTGCGGCGGCCGTCAGCCTGGGGGCCACCGGCGCCCACGTCGGGCCGCCGCGCCAGCCTGCGAAGCATTTTCCGGTAGGGCCGCGGCTCTGGCGACAGCTCCCACGCCCGAAGAGCCAGGAGGGAAAGCCGTGCCTCGTTGGAAAGCTCTTTGGCAGCCGCTCGCGTGGCCCCACAGCCCGTGGGGCTGCGGGCTTTGCGGCGGCCGTCAGCCTGGGGGCCACCGGCGCCCACGTCGGGCCGCCGTGCCAGCCTGCAATGCATTTTCCGGTAGGGCTGCGGCTCTGGCTACAGCTCCCACGCCCGAAGAGCCAGGAGGGAAAGCCGTGCCTCGTTGGAAAGCTCTTTGGCAGCCGCTCATGTGGCCCCACAGCCCGTGGGGCTGCGGGCTTTCCGGCGGCCGTCAGCCTGGGCGCCACCGGCGCCCACGTCGGGCCGCCGCGCCAGCCTGTGAAGCATTTTCCGGTAGGGCCGCGGCTCTGGCGACAGCTCCCACGCCCGAAGAGCCAGGAGGGAAAGCCGTGCCTCGTTGGAAAGCTCTTTGGCAGCCGCTCGCTTGGCCCCACAGCCCGTGGGGCTGCGGGCTTTGTGGCGGCCGTCAGCCTCGGCGCCACCGGCGCCCACGTGTCGCCGCCGCGCCAGCCTGCGAAGTATTTTCCGGTAGGGCCGCGGCTCTGGCGACAGCTCCCACGCCCGAAGAGCCAGGAGGGAAAGCCGTGCCTCGTTGGAAAGCTCTTTGGCAGCCGCTCACGTGGCCCCACAGCCCGTGGGGCTGCGGGCTTTGCGGCGGCCGTCAGCCTCGGCGCCATCGATGCCCACGTCGGGCCGCCACGCCAGCCTGCGAAGCATTTTCCGGTAGGGCCGCGGCTCTGGCGACAGCTCCCACGCCCGAAGAGCCAGGAGGGAAAGCCGTGCCTCGTTGGAAAGCTCTTTGGCAGCTGCTCGTGTGGCCCCACAGCCCGTGGGGCTGCGGGCTTTGCGGCGGCCGTCAGCCTGGGGGCCACCGGCGCCCACGTCGGGCCGCCGCGCCAGCCTGCAATGCATTTTCCGGTAGGGCTGCTGCTCTGGCGACAGCTCCCACGCCTGAAGAGCCAGGAGGGAAAGCCGTGCCTCGTTGGAAAGCTCTTTGGCAGCCGCTCGCGTGGCCCCACAGCCCATGGGGCTGCGGGCTTTGCGGCGGCCATCAGCCTCAGCGAAACCGGCGCCCACGTGGCGCCGCCGCGCCAGCCTGCAAAGCATTTTCCGGTAGGGCCGCGGCTCTGGCGACAGCTCCCACGCCCGAAGAGCCAGGAGGGAAAGCCGTGCCTCGTTGGAAAGCTCTTTGGCAGCCGCTCGTGTGGCCCCACAGCCCGTGGGGCTGCGGGCTTTGCGGCGGCCGTCAGCCTGGGGGCCACCGGCGCCCACGTCGGGCCGCCGCGCCAGCCTGCAATGCATTTTCCGGTAGGGCTGCTGCTCTGGCGACAGCTCCCACGCCTGAAGAGCCAGGAGGGAAAGCCGTGCCTCGTTGGAAAGCTCTTTGGCAGCCGCTCGCGTGGCCCCACAGCCCATGGGGCTGCGGGCTTTGCGGCGGCCGACAGCCTGGGCCACACCGGCGCCCACGTGGCGCCGCCGCGCCAGCCTGCGAAGCATTTTGCGGTAGGGCCGCGGCTCTGGCGACAGCTCCCACGGCCGAAGAGCCAGGAGGGAAAGCCGTGCCTCTTTGGAAAGCTCTTTGGCAGCCACTCGCATGGCCCCACAGCCCGTGGGGCTGCGGGCTTTGCGGCGGCCGTCAGCCTCGGCCACACCGGCGCCCACGTCGGGCCGCCGCGCCAGCCTGCGAAGCATTTTCCGGTAGGGCCGCGGCTCTGGCGACAGCTCGCACGCCCGAAGAGCCAGGAGGGAAAGCTGTGCCTCGTTGGAAAGCTCTTTGGCAGCCACTCGCATGGCCCCACAGCCCGTGGGGCTGCGGGCTTTCCAGCGGGTGTCAGCCTCGGCGCCACCGGCGCCCACGTGGCACTACCGCGCCAGCTTGCGAAGCATTTTCCGGTAGGGCCGCGTCTCTG
Organism: Larus michahellis; assembly: GCF_964199755.1. Classification (NCBI taxonomy): domain Eukaryota; kingdom Metazoa; phylum Chordata; class Aves; order Charadriiformes; family Laridae; genus Larus; species Larus michahellis. The sequence goes on from NW_027435946.1 coordinate 770,348, forward strand.
GCGACAGCTCGCACGCCCGAAGAGCCAGGAGGGAAAGCCGTGCCTCGTTGGAAAGCTCTTTGGCAGCCGCTCGCGTGGCCCCACAGCCCGTGGGGCTGCGGGCTTTGCGGCGGCCGTCAGCCTGGGCGCCACCGGCGCCCACGTGGCGCCGCCGCGCCAGCCTGCGAAGCATTTTCCGGTAGGGCCGCGTCTCTGGCGACAGCTCCCACGCCCGAAGAGCCAGGAAGGAAACCCTTGCCTCGTTGGAAAGCTCTTTGGCAGCCGCTCGCGTGGCCCCACAGCCCATGGGGCTGCGGGCTTTGCGGCAGCCGTCAGCCTCGGCGCCATCGATGCCCACGTCGGGCCGCCGCGCCAGCCTGCGAAGCATTTTCCGGTAGGGCCGCGGCTCTGGCGACAGCTCCCACGCCCGAAGAGCCAGGAGGGAAAGCCGTGCCTCGTTGGAAAGCTCTTTGGCAGCCGCTCGCGTGGCCCCACAGCCCATGGGGCTGCGGGCTTTGCGGCGGCCGTCAGCCTCAGCGAAACCGGCGCCCACGTGGCGCCGCCGCGCCAGCCTGCGAAGCATTTTCCGGTAGGGCCGCGGCTCTGGCGACAGCTCCCACGCCCGAAGAGCCAGGAGGGAAAGCCGTGCCTCGTTGGAAAGCTCTTTGGCAGCCGCTCATGTGGCCCCACAGCCCGTGGGGCTGCGGGCTTTGCGGCGGCCGTCAGCCTCGGACACACCGGCGCCCACGTCGGGCCGCCGCGCCAGCCTGCGAAGCATTTTCCGGTAGGGCCGCGGCTCTGGCGACAGCTCCCACGCCCGAAGAGCCAGGAGGGAAAGCTGTGCCTCGTTGGAAAGCTCTTTGGCAGCCGCTCGCATGGCCCTAAAGCCCGTGGGGCTGCGGGCTTTCCAGCGGCTGTCAGCCTCGGCGCCACCGGCGCCCACGTGGCACGACCGCGCCAGCTTGCGAAGCATTTTCTGGTAGGGCCGCGTCTCTGGCGACAGCTCGCACGCCCGAAGAGCCAGGAGGGAAAGCCGTGCCTCGTTGGAAAGCTCTTTGGCAGCCGCTCGCGTGGCCCCACAGCCCGTTGGGCTGCGGGCTTTGCGGAGGCCGTCAGCCTCGGCCACACCGGCGCCCACGTCGGGCCGCCGCGCCAGCCTGCGAAGCATTTTCCGGTAGGGCCGCGGCTCTGGCGACAGCTCCCACGCCCGAAGAGCCAGGAGGGAAAGCTGTGCCTCGTTGGAAAGCTCTTTGGCAGCCACTCGCATGGCCCTAAAGCCCGTGGGGCTGCGGGCTTTGCGGCGGCCGTCAGCCTGGGTGCCACCGGCGCCCACGTGGCGCCACCGCGCCAGCCTGCGAAGCATTTTCCGGTACGGCCGCGTCTCTGGCGACAGCTCCCACGCCCGAAGAGCCAGGAAGGAAACCCGTGCCTCGTTGGAAAGCTCTTTGGCTCCGCTCGCGTGGCCCCACAGCCCATGGGGCTGCGGGCTTTCTGGCGGCCGTCAGCCTGGGCGACACCGGCGCCCAGGTGGGGCCGCCGCGCCAGCCTGCGAAGCATTTTCTGGTAGGGCCGCGTCTCTGGCGACAGCTCCCACGCCCGAAGAGCCAGGAGGGAAAGCCGTGCCTCTTTGGAAAGCTCTTTGGCAGCCGCTCGCGTGGCCCCACAGCCCGTGGGGCTGCGGGCTTTGCGGCGGCCGTCAGCCTCGGCGACACCGGCGCCCACGTGGCGCCGCCGCGCCAGCCTGCGAAGCATTTTCCGGTAGGGCCGCGGCTCTGGCGACAGCTCCCACGCCCGAAGAGCCAGGAGGGAAAGCCGTGCCTCGTTGGAAAGCTCTTTGGCAGCCGCTCGTGTGGCCCCACAGCCCGTGGGGCTGCGGGCTTTGCGGCGGCCGTCAGCCTGGGGGCCACCGGCGCCCACGTCGGGCCGCCGCGCCAGCCTGCGAAGCATTTTCCGGTAGGGCCGCGGCTCTGGCGACAGCTCCCACGCCCGAAGAGCCAGGAGGGAAAGCCGTGCCTCGTTGGAAAGCTCTTTGGCAGCCGCTCGCGTGGCCCCACAGCCCATGGGGCTGCGGGCTTTGCGGCGGCCATCAGCCTCAGCGAAACCGGCGCCCACGTGGCGCCGCCGCGCCAGCCTGCAAAGCATTTTCCGGTAGGGCCGCGGCTCTGGCGACAGCTCCCACGCCCAAAGAGCCAGGAGGGAAAGCCGTGCCTCGTTGGAAAGCTCTTTGGCAGCCGCTCGCGTGGCCCCACAGCACATGGGGCTGCGGGCTTTGCGGCGGCCGTCAGCCTCGGCCACACCGGCGCCCACGTCGGGCCGCCGCGCCAGCCTGCGAAGCATTTTCTGGTAGGGACGCGTCTCTGGCGACAGCTCCCACGCCCGAAGAGCCAGGAAGGAAACCCGTGCCTCGTTGGAAAGCTCTTTGGCAGCCGCTCGTGTGGCCCCACAGCCCGTGGGGCTGCGGGCTTTGCGGCGGCCGTCAGCCTGGGCGACACCGGCGCCCACGTCGGGCCGCCGCGCCAGCCTTCGAAGCATTTTCCGGTAGGGCCGCGGCTCTGGCGACAGCTCCCACGCCCGAAGAGCCAGGAGGAAAACCGTGCCTCGTTGGAAAGCTTTTTGGCAGCCACTCGCATGGCCCTAAAGCCCGTGGGGCTGCGGGCTTTCCAGCGGCTGTCATCCTCGGCGCCACCGGCGCCCACGTGGCACGACCGCACCAGCTTGCGAAGCATTTTCCGGTAGGGCCGCGGCTCTGGCGACAGCTCCCACGCCCGAAGAGCCAGGAGGGAAAGCCGTGCCTCGTTGGAAAGCTCTTTGGCAGCCGCTCGCGTGGCCCCACAGCCCGTGGGGCTGCGGGCTTTGCGGCGGCCGTCAGCCTCGGCGCCACCGGCGCCCACGTGGCGCCGCCGCGCCAGCCTGCGAAGCATTTTCCGGTAGGGCCGCGGCTCTGGCGACAGCTCCCACGCCCGAAGAGCCAGGAAGGAAACCCGTGCCTCGTTGGAAAGCTCTTTGGCAGCCGCTCGCGTGGCCCCACAGCCCATGGGGCTGCGGGCTTTGCGGCGGCCGTCAGCCTGGGCGACACCGGCGCCCAGTTGGGGCCGCCGCGCCAGCCTGCGAAGCATTTTCTGGTAGGGCCTCGTCTCTGGCGACAGCTCCCACGCCCGAAGAGCCAGGAGGGAAAGCCGTGCCTCGTTGGAAAGCTCTTTGGCAGCCGCTCGCGTGGCCCCACAGTCCGTGGGGCTGCGGGCTTTGCGGCGGCCATCAGCCTCGGCGAAACCGGCGCCCACCTGGCGCCGCCGCGCCAGCCTGCAAAGAATTTTCCGGTAGGGCCGCGGCTCTGGCGACAGCTCCCACGCCCGAAGAGCCAGGAGGGAAAGCCGTGCCTCGTTGGAAAGCTCTTTGGCAGCCGCTCGCGTGGCCCCACAGCCCATGGGGCTGCGGGCTTTGCGGCGGATGTCAGCCTCGGCGCTATCGGCACCCACGTCGGGCCGCCGCGCCAGCCTGCGAAGCATTTTCCGGTAGGGCCGCGGCTCTGGCGACAGCTCCCACGCCCGAAGAGCCAGGAGGGAAAGCCGTGCCTCGTTGGAAAGCTCTTTGGCAGCCGCTCGCATGGCCCCACAGCCCGTGGGGCTGCGGGCTTTGCGGCAGCCGTCAGCCTCGGCGCCATCGATGCCCACGTCGGGCCGCCGCGCCAGCCTGCGAAGCATTTTCCGGTAGGGCCGCGGCTCTGGCGACAGCTCCCACGCCCGAAGAGCCAGGAGGGAAAGCCGTGCCTCGTTGGAAAGCTCTTTGGCAGCCGCTCGCGTGGCCCCACAGCCCATGGGGCTGCGGGCTTTGCGGCGGCCGTCAGCCTCAGCGAAACCGGCGCCCACGTGGCGCCGCCGCGCCAGCCTGCGAAGCATTTTCCGGTAGGGCCGCGGCTCTGGCGACAGCTCCCACGCCCGAAGAGCCAGGAGGGAAAGCCGTGCCTCGTTGGAAAGCTCTTTGGCAGCCGCTCCTGTGGCCCCACAGCCCGTGGGGCTGCGGGCTTTGCGGCGGCCGTCAGCCTCGGACACACCGGCGCCCACGTCGGGCCGCCGCGCCAGCCTGCGAAGCATTTTCCGGTAGGGCCGCGGCTCTGGCGAAAGCTCCAACGCCCGAAGAGCCAGGAGGGAAAGCTGTGCCTCGTTGGAAAGCTCTTTGGCAGCCGCTCGCATGGCCCTAAAGCCCGTGGGGCTGCGGGCTTTCCAGCGGCTGTCAGCCTCGGCGCCACCGGCGCCCACGTGGCACGACCGCGCCAGCTTGCGAAGCATTTTCTGGTAGGGCCGCGTCTCTGGCGACAGCTCGCACGCCCGAAGAGCCAGGAGGGAAAGCCGTGCCTCGTTGGAAAGCTCTTTGGCAGCCGCTCGCGTGGCCCCACAGCCCGTGGGGCTGCGGGCTTTGCGGAGGCCGTCAGCCTCGGCCACACCGGCGCCCACGTCGGGCCGCCGCGCCAGCCTGCGAAGCATTTTCCGGTAGGGCCGCGGCTCTGGCGACAGCTCCCACGCCCGAAGAGCCAGGAGGGAAAGCTGTGCCTCGTTGGAAAGCTCTTTGGCAGCCACTCGCATGGCCCTAAAGCCCGTGGGGCTGCGGGATTTCCAGCGGCTGTCAGCCTGGGTGCCACCGGCACCCACGTGGCACGACCGCGCCAGCTTGCGAAGCATTTTCCGGTAGGGCCGCGGCTCTGGCGACAGCTTCCACGCCCGAAGAGCCAGGAGGGAAAGCCGTGCCTCGTTGGAAAGCTCTTTGGCAGCCGCTCGCGTGGCCCCACAGCCCATGGGGCTGCGGGCTTTGCGGCGGCCGTCAGCCTGGGTGCCACCGGCGCCCACGTGGCGCCACCGCGCCAGCCTGCGAAGCATTTTCCGGTACGGCCGCGTCTCTGGCGACAGCTCCCACGCCCGAAGAGCCAGGAAGGAAACCCGTGCCTCGTTGGAAAGCTCTTTGGCTCCGCTCGCGTGGCCCCACAGCCCATGGGGCTGCGGGCTTTCTGGCGGCCGTCAGCCTGGGCGACACCGGCGCCCAGGTGGGGCCGCCGCGCCAGCCTGCGAAGCATTTTCTGGTAGGGCCGCGTCTCTGGCGACAGCTCCCACGCCCGAAGAGCCAGGAGGGAAAGCCGTGCCTCGTTGGAAAGCTCTTTGGCAGCCGCTCGCGTGGCCCCACAGCCCGTGGGGCTGCGGGCTTTGCGGCGGCCGTCAGCCTCGGCGACACCGGCGCCCACGTGGCGCCGCCGCGCCAGCCTGCGAAGCATTTTCCGGTAGGGCCGCGGCTCTGGCGACAGCTCCCACGCCCGAAGAGCCAGGAGGGAAAGCCGTGCCTCGTTGGAAAGCTCTTTGGCAGCCGCTCGTGTGGCCCCACAGCCCGTGGGGCTGCGGGCTTTGCGGCGGCCGTCAGCCTGGGGGCCACCGGCGCCCACGTCGGGCCGCCGCGCCAGCCTGCAATGCATTTTCCGGTAGGGCTGCGGCTCTGGCTACAGCTCCCACGCCCGAAGAGCCAGGAGGGAAAGCCGTGCCTCGTTGGAAAGCTCTTTGGCAGCCGCTCATGTGGCCCCACAGCCCGTGGGGCTGCGGGCTTTCCGGCGGCCGTCAGCCTGGGCGCCACCGGCGCCCACGTCGGGCCGCCGCGCCAGCCTGTGAAGCATTTTCCGGTAGGGCTGCGGCTCTGGCGACAGCTCCCACGCCCGAAGAGCCAGGAGGGAAAGCCGTGCCTCGTTGGAAAGCTCTTTGGCAGCCGCTCGCTTGGCCCCACAGCCCGTGGGGCTGCGGGCTTTGTGGCGGCCGTCAGCCTCGGCGCCACCGGCGCCCACGTGTCGCCGCCGCGCCAGCCTGCGAAGTATTTTCCGGTAGGGCCGCGGCTCTGGCGACAGCTCCCACGCCCGAAGAGCCAGGAGGGAAAGCCGTGCCTCGTTGGAAAGCTCTTTGGCAGCCGCTCGCGTGGCCCCACAGCCCGTGGGGCTGCGGGCTTTGCGGCGGCCGTCAGCCTCGGCGCCATCGATGCCCACGTCGGGCCGCCACGCCAGCCTGCAATGCATTTTCCGGTAGGGCTGCTGCTCTGGCGACAGCTCCCACGCCTGAAGAGCCAGGAGGGAAAGCCGTGCCTCGTTGGAAAGCTCTTTGGCAGCCGCTCGCGTGGCCCCACAGCCCATGGGGCTGCGGGCTTTGCGGCGGCCATCAGCCTCAGCGAAACCGGCGCCCACCTGGCGCCGCCGCGCCAGCCTGCAAAGCATTTTCCGGTAGGGCCGCGGCTCTGGCGACAGCTCCCACGCCCGAAGAGCCAGGAGGGAAAGCCGTGCCTCGTTGGAAAGCTCTTTGGCAGCCACTCGCATGGCCCCACAGCCCGTGGGGCTGCGGGCTTTGCGGCGGCCGTCAGCCTCGGCCACCCCGGCGCCCACGTCGGGCAGCCGCGCCAGCCTGCGAAGCATTTTCCGGTAGGGCCGCGGCTCTGGCGACAGCTCCCACGCCCGAAGAGCCAGGAGGGAAAGCTGTGCCTCGTTGGAAAGCTCTTTGGCAGCCACTCGCATGGCCCCACAGCCCGTGGGGCTGCGGGCTTTCCAGCGGGTGTCAGCCTCGGCGCCACCGGCGCCCACGTGGCACGACCGCGCCAGCTTGCGAAGCATTTTCCGGTAGGGCCGCGTCTCTGGCGACAGCTCGCACGCCCGAAGAGCCAGGAGGGAAAGCCGTGCCTCGTTGGAAAGCTCTTTGGCAGCCGCTCGCGTGGCCCCACAGCCCTTGGGGCTGCGGGCTTTCCGGCGGCCGTCAGCCTGGGCGACACCGGCGCCCAGGTGGGGCCGCCGCGCCAGCCTGCGAAGCATTTTCTGGTAGGGCCGCGTCTCTGGCGACAGCTCCCACGCCCGAAGAGCCAGGAGGGAAAGCCGTGCCTCGTTGGAAAGCTCTTTGGCAGCCGCTCGCGTGGCCCCACAGCCAGTGGGGCTGCGGGCTTTCCGGCGGCCGTCAGCCTCGGCGCCACCGGCGCCCACGTGGCGCCGCCGCGCCAGCCTGCGAAGCATTTTCTGGTAGGGCCGCGTCTCTGGCGACAGCTCCCACGCCCGAAGAGCCAGGAGGGAAAGTCGTGCCTCGTTGGAAAGCTCTTTGGCAGCCGCTCGCGTGGCCCCACAGCCCATGGGGCTGCGGGCTTTGCGGCGGCAATCAGCCTCGGCGAAACCGGCGCCCACGTGGCGCCGCCGCGCCAGCCTGCAATGCATTTTCCGGTAGGGCTGCGGCTCTGGCGACAGCTCCCACGGCCGAAGAGCCAGGAGGGAAAGCCGTGCCTCGTTGGAAAGCTCTTTGGCAGCCGCTCATGTGGCCCCACAGCCCGTGGGGCTGCGGGCTTTCCGGCGGCCGTCAGCCTGGGCGCCACCGGCGCCCACGTCGGGCCGCCGCGCCAGCCTGTGAAGCATTTTCCGGTAGGGCCGCGGCTCTGGCGACAGCTCCCACGCCCGAAGAGCCAGGAGGGAAAGCCGTGCCTCGTTGGAAAGCTCTTTGGCAGCCACTCGCATGGCCCTAAAGCCCGTGGGGCTGCGGGCTTTCCGGCGGCTGTCAGCCTCGGCGCCACCGGTGCCCACGTGGCACGACCGCGCCAGCTTGCGAAGCATTTTCCTGTAGGGCCGCGGCTCTGGCGACAGCTCCCACGCCCGAAGAGCCAGGAGGGAAAGCCGTGCCTCGTTGGAAAGCACTTTGGCAGCCGCTCGCTTGGCCCCACAGCCCGTGGGGCTGCGGGCTTTGTGGCGGCCGTCAGCCTCGGCGCCACCGGCGCCCACGTGTCGCCGCCGCGCCAGCCTGCGAAGCATTTTCCGGTAGGGCCGCGGCTCTGGCGACAGCTCCCACGCCCGAAGAGCCAGGAGGGAAAGCCGTGCCTCGTTGGAAAGCTCTTTGGCAGCCGCTCGCGTGGCCCCACAGCCCGTGGGGCTGCGGGCTTTGCGGCAGCCGTCAGCCTCGGCGCCATCGATGCCCACGTCGGGCCGCCGCGCCAGCCTGCGAAGCATTTTCCGGTAGGGCCGCGGCTGTGGCGACAGCTCCCACGCCCGAAGAGCCAGGAGGGAAAGCCGTGCCTCGTTGGAAAGCTCTTTGGCAGCCGCTCGCGTGGCCCCACAGCCCATGGGGCTGCGGGCTTTGCGGCGGCCATCAGCCTCAGCGAAACCGGCGCCCACGTGGCGCCGCCGCGCCAGCCTGCAAAGCATTTTCCGGTAGGGCCGCGGCTCTGGCGACAGCTCCCACGCCCGAAGAGCCAGGAGGGAAAGCCGTGCCTCGTTGGAAAGCTCTTTGGCAGCCGCTCGCGTGGCCCCACAGCCCATGGGGCTGCGGGCTTTGCGGCGGCCGTCAGCCTGGGCGACACCGGCGCCCACGTGGCGCCGCCGCGCCAGCCTGTGAAGCATTTTCCGGTAGGGCCGCGGCTCTGGCGACAGCTCCCACGCCCGAAGAGCCAGGAGGGAAAGCCGTGCCTCGTTGGAAAGCTCTTTGGCAGCCGCTCGTGTGGCCCCACAGCCCGTGGGGCTGCGGGCTTTCCAGCGGCCGTCAGCCTGGGGGCCACCGGCACCCACGTCGGGCCGCCGCGCCAGCCTGCGAAGCATTTTCCGGTAGGGCCGCGGCTCTGGCGACAGCTCCCACGCCCGAAGAGCCAGGAGGGAAAGCCGTGCCTCGTTGGAAAGCTCTTTGGCAGCCGCTCGCGTGGCCCCACAGCACATGGGGCTGCGGGCTTTGCGGCGGACGTCAGCCTCGGCCACACCGGCGCCCACGTGGCGCCGCCGCGCCAGCCTGCGAAGCATTTTCTGGTAGGGACGCGTCTCTGGCGACAGCTCCCACGCCCGAAGAGCCAGGAAGGAAACCCGTGCCTCGTTGGAAAGCTCTTTGGCAGCCGCTCGCGTGGCCCCACAGCCCATGGGGCTGCGGGCTTTGCGGCAGCCGTCAGCCTCGGCGCCATCGATGCCCACGTCGGGCCGCCGCGCCAGCCTGCGAAGCATTTTCCGGTAGGGCCGCGGCTCTGGCGACAGCTCCCACGCCCGAAGAGCCAGGAGGGAAAGCCGTGCCTCGTTGGAAAGCTCTTTGGCAGCCGCTCGCGTGGCCCCACAGCCCATGGGGCTGCGGGCTTTGCGGCGGCCGTCAGCCTCAGCGAAACCGGCGCCCACGTGGCGCCGCCGCGCCAGCCTGCGAAGCATTTTCCGGTAGGGCCGCGGCTCTGGCGACAGCTCCCACGCCCGAAGAGCCAGGAGGGAAAGCCGTGCCTCGTTGGAAAGCTCTTTGGCAGCCGCTCCTGTGGCCCCACAGCCCGTGGGGCTGCGGGCTTTGCGGCGGCCGTCAGCCTCGGACACACCGGCGCCCACGTCGGGCCGCCGCGCCAGCCTGCGAAGCATTTTCCGGTAGGGCCGCGGCTCTGGCGACAGCTCCCACGCCCGAAGAGCCAGGAGGGAAAGCTGTGCCTCGTTGGAAAGCTCTTTGGCAGCCGCTCGCATGGCCCTAAAGCCCGTGGGGCTGCGGGCTTTCCAGCGGCTGTCAGCCTCGGCGCCACCGGCGCCCACGTGGCACGACCGCGCCAGCTTGCGAAGCATTTTCTGGTAGGGCCGCGTCTCTGGCGACAGCTCGCACGCCCGAAGAGCCAGGAGGGAAAGCCGTGCCTCGTTGGAAAGCTCTTTGGCAGCCGCTCGCGTGGCCCCACAGCCCGTGGGGCTGCGGGCTTTCCGGCGGCCGTCAGCCTGGGCGCCACCGGCGCCCACGTCGGGCCGCCGCGCCAGCCTGTGAAGCATTTTCCGGTAGGGCCGCGGCTCTGGCGACAGCTCCCACGCCCGAAGAGCCAGGAGGGAAAGCCGTGCCTCGTTGGAAAGCTCTTTGGCAGCCGCTCGCTTGGCCCCACAGCCCGTGGGGCTGCGGGCTTTGTGGCGGCCGTCAGCCTCGGCGCCACCGGCGCCCACGTGTCGCCGCCGCGCCAGCCTGCGAAGTATTTTCCGGTAGGGCCGCGGCTTTGGCGACAGCTCCCACGCCCGAAGAGCCAGGAGGGAAAGCCGTGCCTCGTTGGAAAGCTCTTTGGCAGCCGCTCACGTGGCCCCACAGCCCGTGGGGCTGCGGGCTTTGCGGCGGCCGTCAGCCTCGGCGCCATCGATGCCCACGTCGGGCCGCCACGCCAGCCTGCGAAGCATTTTCCGGTAGGGCCGCGGCTCTGGCGACAGCTCCCACGCCCGAAGAGCCAGGAGGGAAAGCCGTGCCTCGTTGGAAAGCTCTTTGGCAGCCGCTTGTGTGGCCCCACAGCCCGTGGGGCTGCGGGCTTTGCGGCGGCCGTCAGCCTGGGGGCCACCGGCGCCCACGTCGGGCCGCCGCGCCAGCCTGCAATGCATTTTCCGGTAGGGCTGCTGCTCTGGCGACAGCTCCCATGCCTGAAGAGCCAGGAGGGAAAGCCGTGCCTCGTTGGAAAGCTCTTTGGCAGCCGCTTGCGTGGCCCCACAGCCCATGGGGCTGCGGGCTTTGCGGCGGCCATCAGCCTCAGCGAAACCGGCGCCCACGTGGCGCCGCCGCGCCAGCCTGCAAAGCATTTTCCGGTAGGGCCGCGGCTCTGGCGACAGCTCCCACGCCCGAAGAGCCAGGAGGGAAAGCCGTGCCTCGTTGGAAAGCTCTTTGGCAGCCGCTCGCGTGGCCCCACAGCCCATGGGGCTGCGGGCTTTGCGGCGGCCGTCAGCCTGGGCCACACCGGCGCCCACCTGGCGCCGCCGCGCCAGCCTGCGAAGCATTTTGCGGTAGGGCCGCGGCTCTGGCGACAGCTCCCACGGCCGAAGAGCCAGGAGGGAAAGCCGTGCCTCTTTGGAAAGCTCTTTGGCAGCCACTCGCATGGCCCCACAGCCCGTGGGGCTGCGGGCTTTGCGGCGGCCGTCAGCCTCGGCCACACCGGCGCCCACGTCGGGCCGCCGCGCCAGCCTGCGAAGCATTTTCCGGTAGGGCCGCGGCTCTGGCGACAGCTCCCACGCCCGAAGAGCCAGGAGGGAAAGCTGTGCCTCGTTGGAAAGCTCTTTGGCAGCCACTCGCATGGCCCCACAGCCCATGGGGCTGCGGGCTTTCCAGCGGGTGTCAGCCTCGGCGCCACCGGCGCCCACGTGGCACGACCGCGCCAGCTTGCGAAGCATTTTCCGGTAGGGCCGCGGCTCTGGCGACAGCTCCCACGCCCGAAGAGCCAGGAGGGAAAGCTGTGCCTCGTTGGAAAGCTCTTTGGCAGCCACTCGCATGGCCCTAAAGCCCGTGGGGCTGCGGGCTTTGCGGCGGCCGTCAGCCTGGGTGCCACCGGCGCCCACGTGGCGCCACCGCGCCAGCCTGCGAAGCATTTTCCGGTACGGCCGCGTCTCTGGCGACAGCTCCCACGCCCGAAGAGCCAGGAAGGAAACCCGTGCCTCGTTGGAAAGCTCTTTGGCTCCGCTCGCGTGGCCCCACAGCCCATGGGGCTGCGGGCTTTCTGGCGGCCGTCAGCCTGGGCGACACCGGCGCCCAGGTGGGGCCGCCGCGCCAGCCTGCGAAGCATTTTCTGGTAGGGCCGCGTCTCTGGCGACAGCTCCCACGCCCGAAGAGCCAGGAGGGAAAGCCGTGCCTCGTTGGAAAGCTCTTTGGCAGCCGCTCGCGTGGCCCCACAGCCCGTGGGGCTGCGGGCTTTGCGGCGGCCGTCAGCCTTGGCGACACCGGCGCCCACGTGGCGCCGCCGCGCCAGCCTGCGAAGCATTTTCCGGTAGGGCCGCGGCTCTGGCGACAGCTCCCACGCCCGAAGAGCCAGGAGGGAAAGCCGTGCCTCGTTGGAAAGCTCTTTGGCAGCCGCTCGTGTGGCCCCACAGCCCGTGGGGCTGCGGGCTTTGCGGCGGCCGTCAGCCTGGGGGCCACCGGCGCCCACGTCGGGCCGCCGCGCCAGCCTGCGAAGCATTTTCCGGTAGGGCCGCGTCTCTGGCGACAGCTCCCACGGCCGAAGAGCCAGGAGGGAAAGCCGTGCCTCGTTGGAAAGCTCTTTGGCAGCCGCTCGTGTGGCCCCACAGCCCGTGGGGCTGCGGGCTTTGCGGCGGCCGTCAGCCTGGGGGCCACCGGCGCCCACGTCGGGCCGCCGCGCCAGCCTGCAATGCATTTTCCGGTAGGGCTGCGGCTCTGGCTACAGCTCCCACGCCCGAAGAGCCAGGAGGGAAAGCCGTGCCTCTTTGGAAAGCTCTTTGGCAGCCGCTCATGTGGCCCCACAGCCCGTGGGGCTGCGGGCTTTCCGGCGGCCATCAGCCTGGGCGCCACCGGCGCCCACGTCGGGCCGCCGCGCCAGCCTGTGAAGCATTTTCCGGTAGGGCCGCGGCTCTGGCGACAGCTCCCACGCCCGAAGAGCCAGGAGGGAAAGCCGTGCCTCGTTGGAAAGCTCTTTGGCAGCCGCTCGCTTGGCCCCACAGCCCGTGGGGCTGCGGGCTTTGTGGCGGCCGTCAGCCTCGGCGCCACCGGCGCCCACGTGTCGCCGCCGCGCCAGCCTGCGAAGTATTTTCCGGTAGGGCCGCGGCTCTGGCGACAGCTCCCACGCCCGAAGAGCCAGGAGGGAAAGCCGTGCCTCGTTGGAAAGCTCTTTGGCAGCCGCTCACGTGGCCCCACAGCCCGTGGGGCTGCGGGCTTTGCGGCGGCCGTCAGCCTCGGCGCCATCGATGCCCACGTCGGGCCGCCACGCCAGCCTGCGAAGCATTTTCCGGTAGGGCCGCGGCTCTGGCGACAGCTCCCACGCCCGAAGAGCCAGGAGGGAAAGCCGTGCCTCGTTGGAAAGCTCTTTGGCAGCCGCTCGTGTGGCCCCACAGCCCGTGGGGCTGCGGGCTTTGCGGCGGCCGTCAGCCTGGGGGCCACCGGCGCCCACGTCGGGCCGCCGCGCCAGCCTGCAATGCATTTTCCGGTAGGGCTGCTGCTCTGGCGACAGCTCCCACGCCTGAAGAGCCAGGAGGGAAAGCCGTGCCTCGTTGGAAAGCTCTTTGGCAGCCGCTCGCGTGGCCCCACAGCCCATGGGGCTGCGGGCTTTGCGGCGGCCATCAGCCTCAGCGAAACCGGCGCCCACGTGGCGCCGCCGCGCCAGCCTGCAAAGCATTTTCCGGTAGGGCCGCGGCTCTGGCGACAGCTCCCACGCCCGAAGAGCCAGGAGGGAAAGCCGTGCCTCGTTGGAAAGCTCTTTGGCAGCCGCTCGCGTGGCCCCACAGCCCATGGGGCTGCGGGCTTTGCGGCGGCCGTCAGCCTGGGCCACACCGGCGCCCACGTGGCGCCGCCGCGCCAGCCTGCGAAGCATTTTGCGGTAGGGCCGCGGCTCTGGCAACAGCTCCCACGGCCGAAGAGCCAGGAGGGAAAGCCGTGCCTCTTTGGAAAGCTCTTTGGCAGCCACTCGCATGGCCCCACAGCCCGTGGGGCTGCGGGCTTTCCAGCGGGTGTCAGCCTCGGCGCCACCGGCGCCCACGTGGCACGACCGCGCCAGCTTGCGAAGCATTTTCCGGTAGGGCCGCGTCTCTGGCGACAGCTCGCACGCCCGAAGAGCCAGGAGGGAAAGCCGTGCCTCGTTGGAAAGCTCTTTGGCAGCCGCTCGCGTGGCCCCACAGCCCGTGGGGCTGCGGGCTTTGCGGCGGCCGTCAGCCTGGGCGCCACCGGCGCCCACGTGGCGCCGCCGTGCCAGCCTGCGAAGCATTTTCCGGTAGGGCCGCGTCTCTGGCGACAGCTCCCACGCCCGAAGAGCCAGGAAGGAAACCCTTGCCTCGTTGGAAAGCTCTTTGGCAGCCGCTCGCGTGGCCCCACAGCCCTTGGGGCTGCGGGCTTTCCGGCGGCCGTCAGCCTGGGCGACACCGGCGCCCAGGTGGGGCCGCCGCGCCAGCCTGCGAAGCATATTCCGGTAGGGCCGCGTCTCTGGCGACAGCTCCCACGCCCGAAGAGCCAGGAGGGAAAGCCGTGCCTCGTTGGAAAGCTCTTTGGCAGCCGCTCGCGTGGCCCCACAGCCAGTGGGGCTGCGGGCTTTGCGGCGGCCGTCAGCCTCGGCGCCACCGGCGCCCACGTGGCGCCGCCGCGCCAGCCTGCGAAGCATTTTCTGGTAGGGCCGCGTCTCTGGCGACAGCTCCCACGCCCGAAGAGCCAGGAGGGAAAGTCGTGCCTCGTTGGAAAGCTCTTTGGCAGCCGCTCGCGTGGCCCCACAGCCCATGGGGCTGCGGGCTTTGCGGCGGCCATCAGCCTCGGCGAAACCGGCGCCCACGTGGCGCCGCCGCGCCAGCCTGCAATGCATTTTCCGGTAGGGCTGCGGCTCTGGCGACAGCTCCCACGGCCGAAGAGCCAGGAGGGAAAGCCGTGCCTCGTTGGAAAGCTCTTTGGCAGCCGCTCATGTGGCCCCACAGCCCGTGGGGCTGCGGGCTTTCCGGCGGCCGTCAGCCTGGGCGCCACCGGCGCCCACGTCGGGCCGCCGCGCCAGCCTGTGAAGCATTTTCCGGTAGGGCCGCGTCTCTGGCGACAGCTCCCACGCCCGAAGAGCCAGGAGGGAAAGCCGTGCCTCGTTGGAAAGCTCTTTGGCAGCCACTCGCATGACCCTAAAGCCCGTGGGGCTGCGGGCTTTCCGGCGGCTGTCAGCCTCGGCGCCACCGGTGCCCACGTGGCACGACCGCGCCAGCTTGCGAAGCATTTTCCTGTAGGGCCGCGGCTCTGGCGACAGCTCCCACGGCCGAAGAGCCAGGAGGGAAAGCCGTGCCTCGTTGGAAAGCTCTTTGGCAGCCGCTCGCGTGGCCCCACAGCCCGTGGGGCTGCGGGCTTTGCGGCAGCCGTCAGCCTCGGCGCCATCGATGCCCACGTCGGGCCGCCGCGCCAGCCTGCGAAGCATTTTCCGGTAGGGCCGCGGCTCTGGCGACAGCTCCCACGCCCGAAGAGCCAGGAGGGAAAGCCGTGCCTCGTTGGAAAGCTCTTTGGCAGCCGCTCGCGTGGCCCCACAGCCCATGGGGCTGCGGGCTTTGCGGCGGCCGTCAGCCTGGGCGACACCGGCGCCCACGTGGCGCCGCCGCGCCAGCCTGCGAAGCATTTTCCGGTAGGGCCGCGGCTCTGGCGACAGCTCCCACGCCCAAAGAGCCAGGAGGGAAAGCCGTGCCTCGTTGGAAAGCTCTTTGGCAGCCGCTCGTGTGGCCCCACAGCCCGTGGGGCTGCGGGCTTTCCGGCGGCCGTCAGCCTGGGGGCCACCGGCACCCACGTCGGCCCGCCGCGCCAGCCTGCGAAGCATTTTCCGGTAGGGCCGCGGCTCTGGCGACAGCTCCCACGCCCGAAGAGCCAGGAGGGAAAGCCGTGCCTCGTTGGAAAGCTCTTTGGCAGCCGCTCGCGTGGCCCCACAGCCCGTGGGGCTGCGGGCTTTGCGGCAGCCGTCAGCCTCGGCGCCATCGATGCCCACGTCGGGCCGCCGCGCCAGCCTGCGAAGCATTTTCCGGTAGGGCCGCGGCTCTGGCGACAGCTCCCACGCCCGAAGAGCCAGGAGGGAAAGCCGTGCCTCGTTGGAAAGCTCTTTGGCAGCCGCTCGCGTGGCCCCACAGCCCATGGGGCTGCGGGCTTTGCGGCGGCCATCAGCCTCAGCGAAACCGGCGCCCACGTGGCGCCGCCGCGCCAGCCTGCGAAGCATATTCCGGTAGGGCCGCGGCTCTGGCGACAGCTCCCACGCCCGAAGAGCCAGGAGGGAAAGCCGTGCCTCGTTGGAAAGCTCTTTGGCAGCCGCTCGCGTGGCCCCACAGCCCATGGGGCTGCGGGCTTTGCGGCGGCCGTCAGCCTGGGCGACACCGGCGCCCACGTGGCGCCGCCGCGCCAGCCTGCGAAGCATTTTCCGGTAGGGCCGCGGCTCTGGCGACAGCTCCCACGCCCAAAGAGCCAGGAGGGAAAGCCGTGCCTCGTTGGAAAGCTCTTTGGCAGCCGCTCGTGTGGCCCCACAGCCCGTGGGGCTGCGGGCTTTCCGGCGGCCGTCAGCCTGGGGGCCACCGGCACCCACGTCGGGCCGCCGCGCCAGCCTGCGAAGCATTTTCCGGTAGGGCCGCGGCTCTGGCGACAGCTCCCACGCCCGAAGAGCCAGGAGGGAAAGCCGTGCCTCGTTGGAAAGCTCTTTGGCAGCCGCTCGCGTGGCCCCACAGCACATGGGGCTGCGGGCTTTGCGGCGGCCGTCAGCCTCGGCCACACCGGCGCCCACGTGGCGCCACCGCGCCAGCCTGCGAAGCATTTTCTGGTAGGGACGCGTCTCTGGCGACAGCTCCCACGCCCGAAGAGCCAGGAGGGAAAGTCGTGCCTCGTTGGAAAGCTCTTTGGCAGCCGCTCGCGTGGCCCCACAGCCCATGGGGCTGCGGGCTTTGCGGCGGCCATCAGCCTCGGCGAAACCGGCGCCCACGTGGCGCCGCCGCGCCAGCCTGCAATGCATTTTCCGGTAGGGCTGCGGCTCTGGCGACAGCTCCCACGGCCGAAGAGCCAGGAGGGAAAGCCGTGCCTCGTTGGAAAGCTCTTTGGCAGCCGCTCATGTGGCCCCACAGCCCATGGGGCTGCGGGCTTTCCGGCGGCCGTCAGCCTGGGCGCCACCGGCGCCCACGTCGGGCCGCCGCGCCAGCCTGTGAAGCATTTTCCGGTAGGGCCGCGGCTCTGGCGACAGCTCCCACGCCCGAAGAGCCAGGAGGGAAAGCCGTGCCTCGTTGGAAAGCTCTTTGGCAGCCACTCGCATGACCCTAAAGCCCGTGGGGCTGCGGGCTTTCCGGCGGCTGTCAGCCTCGGCGCCACCGGTGCCCACGTGGCACGACCGCGCCAGCTTGCGAAGCATTTTCCTGTAGGGCCGCGGCTCTGGCGACAGCTCCCACGGCCGAAGAGCCAGGAGGGAAAGCCGTGCCTCGTTGGAAAGCTCTTTGGCAGCCGCTCGCGTGGCCCCACAGCCCGTGGGGCTGCGGGCTTTGCGGCAGCCGTCAGCCTCGGCGCCATCGATGCCCACGTCGGGCCGCCGCGCCAGCCTGCGAAGCATTTTCCGGTAGGGCCGCGGCTCTGGCGACAGCTCCCACGCCCGAAGAGCCAGGAGGGAAAGCCGTGCCTCGTTGGAAAGCTCTTTGGCAGCCGCTCACGTGGCCCCACAGCCCGTGGGGCTGCGGGCTTTGCGGCGGCCGTCAGCCTGGGCGCCATCGGCGCCCACGTGGCTCCGCCGCGCCAGCCAGAGAAGCATTTTCCGGTAGGGCCGCGGCTCTGGCGACAGCTCCCACGCCCGAAGAGCCAGGAGGGAAAGCCGTGCCTCGTTGGAAAGCTCTTTGGCCGCCGCTCACGTGGCCCCACAGCCCATGGGGCTGCCTGCTTTGCGGCGGCCGTCAGCCTCGGCGCCACCGGCGCCCACGTCGGGCCGCTGCGCCAGCCTGCGAAGCATATTCCGGTAGGGCCGCGGCTCTGGCGACAGCTCCCACGCCCGAAGAGCCAGGAGGGAAAGCCGTGCCTCGTTGGAAAGCTCTTTGGCAGCCGCTCGTGTGGCCCCACAGCCCGTGGGGCTGCGGGCTTTGCGGCGGCCGTCAGCCTGGGCGCCACCGGCGCCCACGTGGCGCCGCCGTGCCAGCCTGCGAAGCATTTTCCGGTAGGGCCGCGTCTCTGGCGACAGCTCCCACGCCCGAAGAGCCAGGAAGGAAACCCTTGCCTCGTTGGAAAGCTCTTTGGCAGCCGCTCGCGTGGCCCCACAGCCCTTGGGGCTGCGGGCTTTCCGGCGGCCGTCAGCCTGGGCGACACCGGCGCCCAGGTGGGGCCGCCGCGCCAGCCTGCGAAGCATATTCCGGTAGGGCCGCGTCTCTGGCGACAGCTCCCACGCCCGAAGAGCCAGGAGGGAAAGCCGTGCCTCGTTGGAAAGCTCTTTGGCAGCCGCTCGCGTGGCCCCACAGCCAGTGGGGCTGCGGGCTTTGCGGCGGCCGTCAGCCTCGGCGCCACCGGCGCCCACGTGGCGCCGCCGCGCCAGCCTGCGAAGCATTTTCTGGTAGGGCCGCGTCTCTGGCGACAGCTCCCACGCCCGAAGAGCCAGGAGGGAAAGTCGTGCCTCGTTGGAAAGCTCTTTGGCAGCCGCTCGCGTGGCCCCACAGCCCATGGGGCTGCGGGCTTTGCGGCGGCCATCAGCCTCGGCGAAACCGGCGCCCACGTGGCGCCGCCGCGCCAGCCTGCAATGCATTTTCCGGTAGGGCTGCGGCTCTGGCGACAGCTCCCACGGCCGAAGAGCCAGGAGGGAAAGCCGTGCCTCGTTGGAAAGCTCTTTGGCAGCCGCTCATGTGGCCCCACAGCCCGTGGGGCTGCGGGCTTTCCGGCGGCCGTCAGCCTGGGCGCCACCGGCGCCCACGTCGGGCCGCCGCGCCAGCCTGTGAAGCATTTTCCGGTAGGGCCGCGTCTCTGGCGACAGCTCCCACGCCCGAAGAGCCAGGAGGGAAAGCCGTGCCTCGTTGGAAAGCTCTTTGGCAGCCACTCGCATGACCCTAAAGCCCGTGGGGCTGCGGGCTTTCCGGCGGCTGTCAGCCTCGGCGCCACCGGTGCCCACGTGGCACGACCGCGCCAGCTTGCGAAGCATTTTCCTGTAGGGCCGCGGCTCTGGCGACAGCTCCCACGGCCGAAGAGCCAGGAGGGAAAGCCGTGCCTCGTTGGAAAGCTCTTTGGCAGCCGCTCGCGTGGCCCCACAGCCCGTGGGGCTGCGGGCTTTGCGGCAGCCGTCAGCCTCGGCGCCATCGATGCCCACGTCGGGCCGCCGCGCCAGCCTGCGAAGCATTTTCCGGTAGGGCCGCGGCTCTGGCGACAGCTCCCACGCCCGAAGAGCCAGGAGGGAAAGCCGTGCCTCGTTGGAAAGCTCTTTGGCAGCCGCTCGCGTGGCCCCACAGCCCATGGGGCTGCGGGCTTTGCGGCGGCCGTCAGCCTGGGCGACACCGGCGCCCACGTGGCGCCGCCGCGCCAGCCTGCGAAGCATTTTCCGGTAGGGCCGCGGCTCTGGCGACAGCTCCCACGCCCAAAGAGCCAGGAGGGAAAGCCGTGCCTCGTTGGAAAGCTCTTTGGCAGCCGCTCGTGTGGCCCCACAGCCCGTGGGGCTGCGGGCTTTCCGGCGGCCGTCAGCCTGGGGGCCACCGGCACCCACGTCGGCCCGCCGCGCCAGCCTGCGAAGCATTTTCCGGTAGGGCCGCGGCTCTGGCGACAGCTCCCACGGCCGAAGAGCCAGGAGGGAAAGCCGTGCCTCGTTGGAAAGCTCTTTGGCAGCCGCTCGCGTGGCCCCACAGCCCGTGGGGCTGCGGGCTTTGCGGCAGCCGTCAGCCTCGGCGCCATCGATGCCCACGTCGGGCCGCCGCGCCAGCCTGCGAAGCATTTTCCGGTAGGGCCGCGGCTCTGGCGACAGCTCCCACGCCCGAAGAGCCAGGAGGGAAAGCCGTGCCTCGTTGGAAAGCTCTTTGGCAGCCGCTCGCGTGGCCCCACAGCCCATGGGGCTGCGGGCTTTGCGGCGGCCATCAGCCTCAGCGAAACCGGCGCCCACGTGGCGCCGCCGCGCCAGCCTGCGAAGCATATTCCGGTAGGGCCGCGGCTCTGGCGACAGCTCCCACGCCCGAAGAGCCAGGAGGGAAAGCCGTGCCTCGTTGGAAAGCTCTTTGGCAGCCGCTCGCGTGGCCCCACAGCCCATGGGGCTGCGGGCTTTGCGGCGGCCGTCAGCCTGGGCGACACCGGCGCCCACGTGGCGCCGCCGCGCCAGCCTGCGAAGCATTTTCCGGTAGGGCCGCGGCTCTGGCGACAGCTCCCACGCCCAAAGAGCCAGGAGGGAAAGCCGTGCCTCGTTGGAAAGCTCTTTGGCAGCCGCTCGTGTGGCCCCACAGCCCGTGGGGCTGCGGGCTTTCCGGCGGCCGTCAGCCTGGGGGCCACCGGCACCCACGTCGGGCCGCCGCGCCAGCCTGCGAAGCATTTTCCGGTAGGGCCGCGGCTCTGGCGACAGCTCCCACGCCCGAAGAGCCAGGAGGGAAAGCCGTGCCTCGTTGGAAAGCTCTTTGGCAGCCGCTCGCGTGGCCCCACAGCACATGGGGCTGCGGGCTTTGCGGCGGCCGTCAGCCTCGGCCACACCGGCGCCCACGTGGCGCCACCGCGCCAGCCTGCGAAGCATTTTCTGGTAGGGACGCGTCTCTGGCGACAGCTCCCACGCCCGAAGAGCCAGGAGGGAAAGTCGTGCCTCGTTGGAAAGCTCTTTGGCAGCCGCTCGCGTGGCCCCACAGCCCATGGGGCTGCGGGCTTTGCGGCGGCCATCAGCCTCGGCGAAACCGGCGCCCACGTGGCGCCGCCGCGCCAGCCTGCGAAGCATTTTCCGGTAGGGCTGCGGCTCTGGCGACAGCTCCCACGGCCGAAGAGCCAGGAGGGAAAGCCGTGCCTCGTTGGAAAGCTCTTTGGCAGCCGCTCATGTGGCCCCACAGCCCATGGGGCTGCGGGCTTTCCGGCGGCCGTCAGCCTGGGCGCCACCGGCGCCCACGTCGGGCCGCCGCGCCAGCCTGTGAAGCATTTTCCGGTAGGGCCGCGGCTCTGGCGACAGCTCCCACGCCCGAAGAGCCAGGAGGGAAAGCCGTGCCTCGTTGGAAAGCTCTTTGGCAGCCACTCGCATGACCCTAAAGCCCGTGGGGCTGCGGGCTTTCCGGCGGCTGTCAGCCTCGGCGCCACCGGTGCCCACGTGGCACGACCGCGCCAGCTTGCGAAGCATTTTCCTGTAGGGCCGCGGCTCTGGCGACAGCTCCCACGGCCGAAGAGCCAGGAGGGAAAGCCGTGCCTCGTTGGAAAGCTCTTTGGCAGCCGCTCGCGTGGCCCCACAGCCCGTGGGGCTGCGGGCTTTGCGGCAGCCGTCAGCCTCGGCGCCATCGATGCCCACGTCGGGCCGCCGCGCCAGCCTGCGAAGCATTTTCCGGTAGGGCCGCGGCTCTGGCGACAGCTCCCACGCCCGAAGAGCCAGGAGGGAAAGCCGTGCCTCGTTGGAAAGCTCTTTGGCAGCCGCTCACGTGGCCCCACAGCCCGTGGGGCTGCGGGCTTTGCGGCGGCCGTCAGCCTGGGCGCCATCGGCGCCCACGTGGCTCCGCCGCGCCAGCCAGAGAAGCATTTTCCGGTAGGGCCGCGGCTCTGGCGACAGCTCCCACGCCCGAAGAGCCAGGAGGGAAAGCCGTGCCTCGTTGGAAAGCTCTTTGGCCGCCGCTCACGTGGCCCCACAGCCCATGGGGCTGCCTGCTTTGCGGCGGCCGTCAGCCTCGGCGCCACCGGCGCCCACGTCGGGCCGCTGCGCCAGCCTGCGAAGCATATTCCGGTAGGGCCGCGGCTCTGGCGACAGCTCCCACGCCCGAAGAGCCAGGAGGGAAAGCCGTGCCTCGTTGGAAAGCTCTTTGGCAGCCGCTCGTGTGGCCCCACAGCCCGTGGGGCTGCGGGCTTTGCGGCGGCCGTCAGCCTGGGCGCCACCGGCGCCCACGTCGGGCCACCGCGCCAGCCTGCGAAGCATTTTCCGGTAGGGCCGCGGCTCTGGCGACAGCTCCCACGCCCGAAGAGCCAGGAGGGAAAGCCGTGCCTCGTTGGAAAGCTCTTTGGCAGCCACTCGCATGGCCCTAAAGCCCGTGGGGCTGCGGGCTTTCCAGCGTCTGTCAGCCTCGGCGCCACCGGCGCCCACGTGGCATGACCGCGCCAGCTTGCGAAGCATTTTCCGGTAGGGCTGCGTCTCTGGCGACAGCTCCCACGCCCGAAGAGCCAGGAGGGAAAGCCGTGCCTCGTTGGAAAGCTCTTTGGCAGCCGCTCGCGTGGCCCCACAGCCCGTGGGGCTGCGGGCTTTGCGGCGGCCGTCAGCCTGGGCGTCACCGGCGCCCACTTCGGGCCGCCACGCCAGCCTGCGAAGCATTTTCCGGTAGGGCTGTGTCTCTGGCGACAGCTCCCACGCCCGAAGAGCCAGGAGGGAAAGCCGTGCCTCGTTGGAAAGCTCTTTGGCAGCCGCTCGTGTGGCCCCACAGCCCGTGGGGCTGCGGGCTTTGCGGCGGCCGTCAGCCTCAGCGCCATCGGCGCCCACGTGGCACGACTGCGCCAGCTTGCGAAGCATTTTCCTGTAGGGCCGCGGCTCTGGCGACAGCTCCCACGCCCGAAGAGCCAGGAGGGAAAGCCGTGCCTCGTTGGAAAGCTCTTTGGCAGCCGCTCACGTGGCCCCACAGCCCGTGGGGCTGCGGGCTTTGCGGCGGCCGTCAGCCTTAGCGCCATCGATGCCCACGTCGGGCCGCCACGCCAGCCTGCGAAGCATTTTCCGGTAGGGCCGCGGCTCTGGCGACAGCTCCCACGCCCGAAGAGCCAGGAGGGAAAGCCGTGCCTCGTTGGAAAGCTCTTTGGCAGCCGCTCGTGTGGCCCCACAGCCCGTGGGGCTGCGGGCTTTGCGGCGGCCGTCAGCCTGGGGGCCACCGGCGCCCACGTCGGGCCGCCGCGCCAGCCTGCAATGCATTTTCCGGTAGGGCTGCTGCTCTGGCGACAGCTCCCACGCCTGAAGAGCCAGGAGGGAAAGCCGTGCCTCGTTGGAAAGCTCTTTGGCAGCCGCTCGCGTGGCCCCACAGCCCATGGGGCTGCGGGCTTTGCGGCGGCCATCA
Source organism: Larus michahellis (assembly GCF_964199755.1). Lineage (NCBI taxonomy): Eukaryota > Metazoa > Chordata > Aves > Charadriiformes > Laridae > Larus > Larus michahellis. The sequence goes on from NW_027435946.1 coordinate 792,888, forward strand.
GCCTCAGCGAAACCAGCGCCCACGTGGCGCCGCCGCGCCAGCCTGCAAAGCATTTTCCGGTAGGGCCGCGGCTCTGGCGACAGCTCCCACGCCCGAAGAGCCAGGAGGGAAAGCCGTGCCTCGTTGGAAAGCTCTTTGGCAGCCGCTCGCGTGGCCCCACAGCCCATGGGGCTGCGGGCTTTGCGGCGGCCGTCAGCCTGGGCCACACCGGCGCCCACGTGGCGCCGCCGCGCCAGCCTGCGAAGCATTTTGCGGTAGGGCCGCGGCTCTGGCGACAGCTCCCACGGCCGAAGAGCCAGGAGGGAAAGCCGTGCCTCTTTGGAAAGCTCTTTGGCAGCCACTCGCATGGCCCCACAGCCCGTGGGGCTGCGGGCTTTGCGGCGGCCGTCAGCCTCGGCCACACCGGCGCCCACGTCGGGCCGCCGCGCCAGCCTGCGAAGCATTTTCCGGTAGGGCCGCGGCTCTGGCGACAGCTCCCACGCCCGAAGAGCCAGGAGGGAAAGCTGTGCCTCGTTGGAAAGCTCTTTGGCAGCCACTCGCATGGCCCCACAGCCCGTGGGGCTGCGGGCTTTCCAGCGGGTGTCAGCCTCGGCGCCACCGGCGCCCACGTGGCACGACCGCGCCAGCTTGCGAAGCATTTTCCGGTAGGGCCGCGTCTCTGGCGACAGCTCGCACGCCCGAAGAGCCAGGAGGGAAAGCCGTGCCTCGTTGGAAAGCTCTTTGGCAGCCGCTCGCGTGGCCCCACAGCCCGTGGGGCTGCGGGCTTTGCGGCGGCCGTCAGCCTGGGCGCCACCGGCGCCCACGTGGCGCCGCCGCGCCAGCCTGCGAAGCATTTTCCGGTAGGGCCGCGTCTCTGGCGACAGCTCCCACGCCCGAAGAGCCAGGAAGGAAACACTTGCCTCGTTGGAAAGCTCTTTGGCAGCCGCTCGCGTGGCCCCACAGCCCTTGGGGCTGCGGGCTTTCCGGCGGCCGTCAGCCTGGGCGAAACCGGCGCCCAGGTGGGGCCGCCGCGCCAGCCTGCGAAGCATATTCCGGTAGGGCCGCGTCTCTGGCGACAGCTCCCACGCCCGAAGAGCCAGGAGGGAAAGCCGTGCCTCGTTGGAAAGCTCTTTGGCAGCCGCTCGCGTGGCCCCACAGCCAGTGGGGCTGCGGGCTTTCCGGCGGTCGTCAGCCTCGGCGCCACCGGCGCCCACGTGGCGCCGCCGCGCCAGCCTGCGAAGCATTTTCTGGTAGGGCCGTGGCTCTGGCGACAGCTCCCACGCCCGAAGAGCCAGGAGGGAAAGTCGTGCCTCGTTGGAAAGCTCTTTGGCAGCCGCTCGCGTGGCCCCACAGCCCATGGGGCTGCGGGCTTTGCGGCGGCCATCAGCCTCGGCGAAACCGGCGCCCACGTGGCGCCGCCGCGCCAGCCTGCAATGCATTTTCCGGTAGGGCCGCGGCTCTGGCGACAGCTCCCACGCCCGAAGAGCCAGGAGGGAAAGCCGTGCCTCGTTGGAAAGCTCTTTGGCAGCCGCTCATGTGGCCCCACAGCCCGTGGGGCTGCGGGCTTTCCGGCGGCCGTCAGCCTGGGCGCCACCGGCGCCCAGGTGGGGCCGCCGCGCCAGCCTGTGAAGCATTTTCCGGTAGGGCCGCGGCTCTGGCGACAGCTCCCACGCCCGAAGAGCCAGGAGGGAAAGCCGTGCCTCGTTGGAAAGCTCTTTGGCAGCCACTCGCATGACCCTAAAGCCCGTGGGGCTGCGGGCTTTCCGGCGGCTGTCAGCCTCGGCGCCACCGGTGCCCACGTGGCACGACCGCGCCAGCTTGCGAAGCATTTTCCTGTAGGGCCGCGGCTCTGGCGACAGCTCCCACGGCCGAAGAGCCAGGAGGGAAAGCCGTGCCTCGTTGGAAAGCTCTTTGGCAGCCGCTCGCGTGGCCCCACAGCCCGTGGGGCTGCGGGCTTTGCGGCAGCCGTCAGCCTCGGCGCCATCGATGCCCACGTCGGGCCGCCGCGCCAGCCTGCGAAGCATTTTCCGGTAGGGCCGCGGCTCTGGCGACAGCTCCCACGCCCGAAGAGCCAGGAGGGAAAGCCGTGCCTCGTTGGAAAGCTCTTTGGCAGCCGCTCGCGTGGCCCCACAGCCCATGGGGCTGCGGGCTTTGCGGCGGCCATCAGCCTCAGCGAAACCGGCGCCCACGTGGCGCCGCCGCGCCAGCCTGCAAAGCATTTTCCGGTAGGGCCGCGGCTCTGGCGACAGCTCCCACGCCCGAAGAGCCAGGAGGGAAAGCCGTGCCTCGTTGGAAAGCTCTTTGGCAGCCGCTCGCGTGGCCCCACAGCCCATGGGGCTGCGGGCTTTGCGGCGGCCGTCAGCCTGGGCGACACCGGCGCCCACGTGGCGCCGCCGCGCCAGCCTGCGAAGCATTTTCCGGTAGGGCCGCGGCTCTGGCGACAGCTCCCACGGCCGAAGAGCCAGGAGGGAAAGCCGTGCCTCGTTGGAAAGCTCTTTGGCAGCCGCTCGTGTGGCCCCACAGCCCGTGGGGCTGCGGGCTTTCCGGCGGCCGTCAGCCTGGGGGCCACCGGCACCCACGTCGGCCCGCCGCGCCAGCCTGCGAAGCATTTTCCGGTTGGGCCGCGGCTCTGGCGACAGCTCCCACGCCCGAAGAGCCAGGAGGGAAAGCCGTGCCTCGTTGGAAAGCTCTTTGGCAGCCGCTCGCGTGGCCCCACAGCACATGGGGCTGCGGGCTTTGCGGCGGCCGTCAGCCTCGGCCACACCGGCGCCCACGTGGCGCCGCCGCGCCAGCCTGCAAAGCATTTTCTGGTAGGGACGCGTCTCTGGCGACAGCTCCCACGCCCGAAGAGCCAGGAAGGAAACCCGTGCCTCGTTGGAAAGCTCTTTGGCAGCCGCTCGCGTGGCCCCACAGCCCATGGGGCTGCGGGCTTTGCGGCGGCCGTCAGCCTGGGCGACACCGGCGCCCAGGTGGGGCCGCCGCGCCAGCCTGCGAAGCATATTCCGGTAGGGCCGCGGCTCTGGCGACAGCTCCCACGCCCGAAGAGCCAGGAGGGAAAGCCGTGCCTCGTTGGAAAGCTCTTTGGCAGCCGCTCGCGTGGCCCCACAGCCCATGGGGCTGCGGGCTTTGCGGCGGCCATCAGCCTGGGCGACACCGGCGCACAAATCGGGCCGCCGCGCCAGCCTGCGAAGCATTTTCCGGTAGGGCCGCGGCTCTGGCGACAGCTCCCACGCCCGAAGAGCCAGGAGGGAAAGCCGTGCCTCGTTGGAAAGCTCTTTGGCAGCCGCTCGCGTGGCCCCACAGCCCGTGGGGCTGCGGGCTTTCCGGCGGCCGTCAGCCTCGGCGCCACTGGCGCCCACGTGGCACGACCGCGCCAGCTTGCGAAGCATTTTCCGGTAGGGCCGCGGCTCTGGCGACAGCTCCCACGCCCAAAGAGCCAGGAGGGAAAGCCGTGCCTTGTTGGAAAGCTCTTTGGCAGCCGCTCGCTTGGCCCCACAGCCCGTGGGGCTGTGGGCTTTGTGGCGGCCGTCAGCCTCGGCGCCACCGGCGCCCACGTGTCGCCGCCGCGCCAGCCTGCGAAGTATTTTCCGGTAGGGCCGCGTCTCTGGCCACAGCTCCCACGCCCGAAGAGCCAGGAGGGAAAGCCGTGCCTCGTTGGAAAGCTCTTTGGCAGCCGCTCGCGTGGCCCCACAGCCAGTGGGGATGCGGGCTTTGCGGCTGCCGTCAGCCTCGGCGCCACCGGCGCCCACTTCGGGCCGCCGCGCCAGCCTGCAAAGCATTTTCCGGTAGGGCCGCGGCTCTGGCGACAGCTCCCACGCCCGAAGAGCCAGGAGGGAAAGCCGTGCCTCGTTGGAAAGCTCTTTGGCAGCCGCTCACGTGGCCCCACAGCCCGTGGGGCTGCGGGCTTTGCGGCGGCCGTCAGCCTGGGCGCCATCGGCGCCCACGTGGCTCCGCCGCGCTAGCCTGCGAAGCATTTTCCGGTAGGGCCGCGTCTCTGGCGACAGCTCCCACGCCCGAAGAGCCAGGAGGGAAAGCCGTGCCTCGTTGGAAAGCTCTTTGGCCGCCGCTCACGTGGCCCCACAGCCCATGGGGCTGCCTGCTTTGCGGCGGCCGTCAGCCTCGGCGCCACCGGCGCCCACGTCGGGCCGCTGCGCCAGCCTGCGAAGCATATTCCGGTAGGGCCGCGGCTCTGGCGACAGCTCGCACGCCCGAAGAGCCAGGAGGGAAAGCCGTGCCTCGTTGGAAAGCTCTTTGGCAGCCACTCGCATGGCCCTAAAGCCCGTGGGGCTGCGGGCTTTCCAGCGGCTGTCAGCCTCGGCGCCACCGGCGCCCACGTGGCATGACCGCGCCAGCTTGCGAAGCATTTTCCGGTAGGGCTGCGTCTCTGGCGACAGCTCCCACGCCCGAAGAGCCAGGAGGGAAAGCCGTGCCTCGTTGGAAAGCTCTTTGGCAGCCGCTCGCGTGGCCCCACAGCCCGTGGGGCTGCGGGCTTTGCGGCGGCCGTCAGCCTGGGCGCCACCGGCGCCCACTTCGGGCCGCCACGCCAGCCTGCGAAGCATTTTCCGGTAGGGCTGTGTCTCTGGCGACAGCTCCCACGCCGGAAGAGCCAGGAGGGAAAGCCGTGCCTCGTTGGAAAGCTCTTTGGCAGCCGCTCGTGTGGCCCCACAGCCCGTGGGGCTGCGGGCTTTGCGGCGGCCGTCAGCCTCAGCGCCATCGGCGCCCACGTGGCACGACCGCGCCAGCCTGCGAAGCATTTTCCGGTAGGGCCGCGGCTCTGGCGACAGCTCCCACGCCCGAAGAGCCAGGAGGGAAAGCCGTGCCTCGTTGGAAAGCTCTTTGGCAGCCGCTCGCGTGGCCCCACAGCCCGTGGGGCTGCGGGCTTTGCGGCGGCCGTCAGCCTCGGCGCCACCGGCGCCCACGTGGCGCTGCCGCGCCAGCCTGCGAAGCATTTTCCGGTAGGGCCGCGTCTCTGGCGACAGCTCCCACGCCCGAAGAGCCAGGAAGGAAACCCGTGCCTCGTTGGAAAGCTCTTTGGCAGCCGCTCGCGTGGCCCCACAGCCCATGGGGCTGCGGGCTTTGCGGCGGCCGTCAGCCTGGGCGACACCGGCGCCCAGGTGGGGCCGCCGCGCCAGCCTGCGAAGCATTTTCTGGTAGGGCCGCGTCTCTGGCGACAGCTCCCACGCCCGAAGAGCCAGGAGGGAAAGCCGTGCCTCGTTGGAAAGCTCTTTGGCAGCCGCTCGCGTGGCCCCACAGCCAGTGGGGCTGCGGGCTTTGCGGCGGCCGTCAGCCTCGGCGCCACCGGCACCCACGTGGGGCCGCCGCGCCAGCCTGCGAAGCATTTTCCAGTAGGGCCGCGGCTCTGGCGACAGCTCTCACGCCCGAAGAGCCAGGAGGGAAAGCCGTGCCTCGTTGGAAAGCTCTTTGGCAGCCGCTCGCGTGGCCCCACAGCCCGTGGGGCTGCGGGCTTTGCGGCGGCCGTCAGCCTGGGCGCCACCGGCGTCCACTTCGGGCCGCCACGCCAGCCTGCGAAGCATTTTCCGGTAGGGCCGCAGCTCTGGCGACAGCTCCCACGCCCGAAGAGCCAGGAGGGAAAGCCGTGCCTCGTTGGATAGCTCTTTGGCAGCCGCTCGTGTGGCCCCACAGCCCGTGGGGCTGCGGGCTTTCGGGCGGCCGTCAGCCTCAGCGCCATCGGCGCCCACGTGGCACGACCGCGCCAGCTTGCGAAGCATTTTCCGGTAGGGCCGCGGCTCTGGCGACAGCTCCCACGCCCGAAGAGCCAGGAGGGAAAGCCGTGCCTCATTGGAAAGCTCTTTGACAGCCGCTCGCGTGGCCCCACAGCCCGTGGGGCTGCGGGCTTTGCGGCGGCCGTCAGCCTGGGCGACACCGGCGCCCATGTCGGGCCGCCGCGCCAGCCTGCGAAGCATTTTCCGGTAGGGCCGCGGCTCTGGCGACAGCTCCCACGCCCGAAGAGCCAGGAGGGAAAGCCGTGCCTCGTTGGAAAGCTCTTTGGCAGCCGCTCGCGTGGCCCCACAGCCAGTGGGGCTGCGGGCTTTGCGGCGGCCGTCAGCCTGGGCGACACCGGCGCCCAGGTGGGGCCGCCGCGCCAGCCTGCGAAGCATTTTCCGGTAGGGCCGCGTCTCTGGCGACAGCTCCCACGGCCGAAGAGCCAGGAGGGAAAGCCGTGCCTCGTTGGAAAGCTCTTTGGCAGCCGCTCGCGTGGCCCCACAGCCCATGGGGCTGCGGGCTTTGCGGCGGCCATCAGCCTCGGCGAAACCGGCGCCCACGTGGCGCCACCGCGCCAGCCTGCAAAGAATTTTCCGGTAGCGCCGCGGCTCTGGCGACAGCTCCCACGGCCGAAGAGCCAGGAGGGAAAGCCGTGCCTCGTTGGAAAGCTCTTTGGCAGCCGCTCGCGTGGCCCCACAGCCCATGGGGCTGCGGGCTTTGCGGCGGATGTCAGCCTCGGCGCCATCGGCGCCCACGTCGGGCCGCCGCGCCAGCCTTCGAAGCATTTTCCGGTAGGGCCGCGGCTCTGGCGACAGCTCCCACGCCCGAAGAGCCAGGAGGGAAAGCCGTGCCTCGTTGGAAAGCTCTTTGGCAGCCGCTCGCGTGGCCCCACACCAGTGGGGCTGCGGGCTTTCCGGCGGCCGTCAGCCTGGGCGACACCGGCACCCACGTGGCGCCGCCGCGCCAGCCTGCGAAGCATTTTCCAGTAGGGCCGCGTCTCTGGCGACAGCTCCCACGCCCGAAGAGCCAGGAGGGAAAGCCGTGCCTCGTTGGAAAGCTCTTTGGCAGCCGCTCGCGTGGCCCCACAGCCCATGGGGCTGCGGGCTTTGCGGCGGCCATCAGCCTCGGCGAAACCGGCGCCCACGTGGCGCCGCCGCGCCAGCCTGCAAAGAATTTTCCGGTAGCGCCGCGGCTCTGGCGACAGCTCCCACGCCCGAAGAGCCAGGAGGGAAAGCCGTGCCTCGTTGGAAAGCTCTTTGGCAGCCGCTCGCGTGGCCCCACAGCCCATGGGGCTGCGGGCTTTGCGGCGGATGTCAGCCTCGGCGCCATCGGCGCCCACGTCGGGCCGCCGCGCCAGGCAGAGAAGCAATTTCCGGTAGGGCCGCGGCTCTGGCGACAGCTCCCACACCCGAAGAGCCAGGAGGGAAAGCCGTGCCTCGTTGGAAAGCTCTTTGTCAGCCGCTCGCGTGGCCCCACAGCCCATGGGGCTGCGGGCTTTGCGGCGGCCGTCAGCCTGGGCGACACCGGCGCCCACGTTGCGCCGCCGCACCAGCCTGCGAATCATTTTCCGGTAGGGCCGCGGCTCTGGCGACAGCTCCCACGCCCGAAGAGCCAGGAGGGAAAGCCGTGCCTCGTTGGAAAGCTCTTTGGCAGCCGCTCGCGTGGCCCCACAGCCCATGGGGCTGCGGGCTTTGCGGCGGCCGTCAGCCTGGGCGACACCGGCGCCCACGTGGCGCCGCCGCGCCAGCCTGCGAAGCATTTTCCGGTAGGGCCGCCGCTCTGGCGACAGCTCCCACGCCCGAAGAGCCAGGAGGGAAAGCCGTGCCTCGTTGGAAAGCTCTTTGGCAGCCGCTCGTGTGGCCCCACAGCCCGTGGGGCTGCGGGCTTTGCGGCGGCCGTCAGCCTGGGCGACACCGGCGCCCACGTGGCGCCGCCGCGCCAGCCTGCGAAGCATTTTCCGGTAGGGCCGCGGCTCTGGCGACAGCTCCCACGCCCGAAGAGCCAGGAGGGAAAGCCGTGCCTTGTTGGAAAGCTCTTTGGCAGCCGCTCGTGTGGCCCCACAGCCCGTGGGGCTGCGGGCTTTGCGGCGGCCGTCAGCCTGGGGGCCACCGGCGCCCACGTCGGGCCGCCGCGCCAGCCTTCGAAGCATTTTCCGTTAGGGCCGCGGCTCTGGCGACAGCTCCCACGCCCGAAGAGCCAGGAGGAAAACCGTGCCTCGTTGGAAAGCTCTTTGGCAGCCACTCGCATGGCCCTAAAGCCCGTGGGGCTGCGGGCTTTCCAGCGGCTGTCATCCTCGGCGCCACCGGCGCCCACGTGGCATGACCGCGCCAGCTTGCGAAGCATTTTCCGGTAGGGACGCGGCTCTGGCGACAGCTCCCACGCCCGAAGAGCCAGGAGGGAAAGCCGTGCCTCGTTGGAAAGCTCTTTGGCAGCCGCTCGCGTGGCCCCACAGCCCGTGGGGCTGCGGGCTTTGCGGCGGCCGTCAGCCTCGGCGCCACCGGCGCCCACGTGGCGCCGCCGCGCCAGCCTGCGAAGCATTTTCCGGTAGGGCCGCGTCTCTGGCGACAGCTCCCACGCCCGAAGAGCCAGGAAGGAAACCCGTGCCTCGTTGGAAAGCTCTTTGGCAGCCGCTCGCGTGGCCCCACAGCCCATGGGGCTGCGGGCTTTGCGGCGGCCGTCAGCCTGGGCGACACCGGCGCCCAGTTGGGGACGCCGCGCCAGCCTGCAAAGAATTTTCCGGTAGGGCCGCGGCTCTGGCAACAGCTCCCACGCCCGAAGAGCCAGGAGGGAAAGCCGTGCCTCGTTGGAAAGCTCTTTGGCAGCCGCTCGCGTGGCCCCACAGCCCATGGGGCTGCGGGCTTTGCGGCGGATGTCAGCCTCGGCGCTATCGGCACCCACGTCGGGCCGCCACGCCAGCCTGCGAAGCATTTTCCGGTAGGGCCGCGGCTCTGGCGACAGCTCCCACGCCCGAAGAGCCAGGAGGGAAAGCCGTGCCTCGTTGGAAAGCTCTTTGGCAGCCGCTCGCGTGGCCCCACAGCCCATGGGGCTGCGGGCTTTGCGGCGGCCGTCAGCCTGGGCGACACCGGCGCCCACGTGGCGCCGCCGCACCAGCCTGCGAATCATTTTCCGGTAGGGCCGCGGCTCTGGCGACAGCTCCCACGCCCGAAGAGCCAGGAGGGAAAGCCGTGCCTCGTTGGAAAGCTCTTTGGCAGCCGCTCGCGTGGCCCCACAGCCCATGGGGCTGCGGGCTTTGCGGCGGCCGTCAGCCTGGGCGACACCGGCGCCCACGTGGCGCCGCCGCGCCAGCCTGCGAAGCATTTTCCGGTAGGGCCGCGGCTCTGGCGACAGCTCCCACGCCCGAAGAGCCAGGAGGGAAAGCCGTGCCTCGTTGGAAAGCTCTTTGGCAGCCGCTCGTGTGGCCCCACAGCCCGTGAGGCTGCGGGCTTTGCGGCGGCCGTCAGCCTGGGCGACACCGGCGCCCACGTGGCGCCGCCGCGCCAGCCTGCGAAGCATTTTCCGGTAGGGCCGCGGCTCTGGCGACAGCTCCCACGCCCGAAGAGCCAGGAGGGAAAGCCGTGCCTTGTTGGAAAGCTCTTTGGCAGCCGCTCGTGTGGCCCCACAGCCCGTGGGGCTGCGGGCTTTGCGGCGGCCGTCAGCCTGGGCGACACCGGCGCCCACGTCGGGCCGCCGCGCCAGCCTTCGAAGCATTTTCCGTTAGGGCCGCGGCTCTGGCGACAGCTCCCACGCCCGAAGAGCCAGGAGGAAAACCGTGCCTCGTTGGAAAGCTCTTTGGCAGCCACTCGCATGGCCCTAAAGCCCGTGGGGCTGCGGGCTTTCCAGCGGCTGTCATCCTCGGCGCCACCGGCGCCCACGTGGCATGACCGCGCCAGCTTGCGAAGCATTTTCCGGTAGGGACGCGGCTCTGGCGACAGCTCCCACGCCCGAAGAGCCAGGAGGGAAAGCCGTGCCTCGTTGGAAAGCTCTTTGGCAGCCGCTCGCGTGGCCCCACAGCCCGTGGGGCTGCGGGCTTTGCGGCGGCCGTCAGCCTCGGCGCCACCGGCGCCCACGTGGCGCCGCCGCGCCAGCCTGCGAAGCATTTTCCGGTAGGGCCGCGTCTCTGGCGACAGCTCCCACGCCCGAAGAGCCAGGAAGGAAACCCGTGCCTCGTTGGAAAGCTCTTTGGCAGCCGCTCGCGTGGCCCCACAGCCCATGGGGCTGCGGGCTTTGCGGCGGCCGTCAGCCTGGGCGACACCGGCGCCCAGTTGGGGACGCCGCGCCAGCCTGCAAAGAATTTTCCGGTAGGGCCGCGGCTCTGGCGACAGCTCCCACGCCCGAAGAGCCAGGAGGGAAAGCCGTGCCTCGTTGGAAAGCTCTTTGGCAGCCGCTCGCGTGGCCCCACAGCCCATGGGGCTGCGGGCTTTGCGGCGGATGTCAGCCTCGGCGCTATCGGCACCCACGTCGGGGCGCCGCGCCAGCCTGCGAAGCATTTTCCGGTAGGGCCGCGGCTCTGGCGACAGCTCCCACGCCCGAAGAGCCAGGAGGGAAAGCCGTGCCTCGTTGGAAAGCTCTTTGGCAGCCGCTCGCGTGGCCCCACAGCCCATGGGGCTGCGGGCTTTGCGGCGGCCGTCAGCCTGGGCGACACCGGCGCCCAGGTGGGGCCGCCGCGCCAGCCTGCGAAGCATTTTCTGGTAGGGCCGCGTCTCTGGCGACAGCTCCCACGCCCGAAGAGCCAGGAGGGAAAGCCGTGCCTCGTTGGAAAGCTCTTTGGCAGCCGCTCGCGTGGCCCCACAGCCAGTGGGGCTGCGGGCTTTGCGGCGGCCGTCAGCCTCGGCGCCACCGGCACCCACGTGGGGCCGCCGCGCCAGCCTGCGAAGCATTTTCCAGTAGGGCCGCGGCTCTGGCGACAGCTCTCACGCCCGAAGAGCCAGGAGGGAAAGCCGTGCCTCGTTGGAAAGCTCTTTGGCAGCCGCTCGCGTGGCCCCACAGCCCGTGGGGCTGCGGGCTTTGCGGCGGCCGTCAGCCTGGGCGCCACCGGCGCCCACTTCGGGCCGCCACGCCAGCCTGCGAAGCATTTTCCGGTAGGGCCGCAGCTCTGGCGACAGCTCCCACGGCCGAAGAGCCAGGAGGGAAAGCCGTGCCTCGTTGGATAGCTCTTTGGCAGCCGCTCGTGTGGCCCCACAGCCCGTGGGGCTGCGGGCTTTCGGGCGGCCGTCAGCCTCAGCGCCATCGGCGCCCACGTGGCACGACCGCGCCAGCTTGCGAAGCATTTTCCGGTAGGGCCGCGGCTCTGGCGACAGCTCCCACGCCCGAAGGGCCAGGAGGGAAAGCCGTGCCTCATTGGAAAGCTCTTTGACAGCCGCTCGCGTGGCCCCACAGCCCGTGGGGCTGCGGGCTTTGCGGCGGCCGTCAGCCTGGGCGACACCGGCGCCCATGTCGGGCCGCCGCGCCAGCCTGCGAAGCATTTTCCGGTAGGGCCGCGGCTCTGGCGACAGCTCCCACGCCCGAAGAGCCAGGAGGGAAAGCCGTGCCTCGTTGGAAAGCTCTTTGGCAGCCGCTCGCGTGGCCCCACACCAGTGGGGCTGCGGGCTTTCCGGCGGCCGTCAGCCTGGGCGACACCGGCACCCACGTGGCGCCGCCGCGCCAGCCTGCGAAGCATTTTCCAGTAGGGCCGCGTCTCTGGCGACAGCTCCCACGCCCGAAGAGCCAGGAGGGAAAGCCGTGCCTCGTTGGAAAGCTCTTTGGCAGCCGCTCGCGTGGCCCCACAGCCCATGGGGCTGCGGGCTTTGCGGCGGCCATCAGCCTCGGCGAAACCGGCGCCCACGTGGCGCCGCCGCGCCAGCCTGCAAAGAATTTTCCGGTAGCGCCGCGGCTCTGGCGACAGCTCCCACGCCCGAAGAGCCAGGAGGGAAAGCCGTGCCTCGTTGGAAAGCTCTTTGGCAGCCGCTCGCGTGGCCCCACAGCCCGTGGGGCTGCGGGCTTTGCGGCGGATGTCAGCCTCGGCGCCATCGGCGCCCACGTCGGGCCACCGCGCCAGGCAGAGAAGCAATTTCCGGTAGGGCCGCGGCTCTGGCGACAGCTCCCACACCCGAAGAGCCAGGAGGGAAAGCCGTGCCTCGTTGGAAAGCTCTTTGGCAGCCGCTCGCGTGGCCCCACAGCCCATGGGGCTGCGGGCTTTGCGGCGGCCGTCAGCCTGGGCGACACCGGCGCCCACGTGGCGCCGCCGCACCAGCCTGCGAATCATTTTCCGGTAGGGCCGCGGCTCTGGCGACAGCTCCCACGCCCGAAGAGCCAGGAGGGAAAGCCGTGCCTCGTTGGAAAGCTCTTTGGCAGCCGCTCGCGTGGCCCCACAGCCCATGGGGCTGCGGGCTTTGCGGCGGCCGTCAGCCTGGGCGACACCGGCGCCCACGTGGCGCCGCCGCGCCAGCCTGCGAAGCATTTTCCGGTAGGGCCGCGGCTCTGGCGACAGCTCCCACGCCCGAAGAGCCAGGAGGGAAAGCCGTGCCTCGTTGGAAAGCTCTTTGGCAGCCGCTCGTGTGGCCCCACAGCCCGTGGGGCTGCGGGCTTTGCGGCGGCCGTCAGCCTGGGCGACACCGGCGCCCACGTGGCGCCGCCGCGCCAGCCTGCGAAGCATTTTCCGGTAGGGCCGCGGCTCTGGCGACAGCTCCCACGGCCGAAGAGCCAGGAGGGAAAGCCGTGCCTTGTTGGAAAGCTCTTTGGCAGCCGCTCGTGTGGCCCCACAGCCCGTGGGGCTGCGGGCTTTGCGGCGGCCGTCAGCCTGGGGGCCACCGGCGCCCACGTCGGGCCGCCGCGCCAGCCTTCGAAGCATTTTCCGTTAGGGCCGCGGCTCTGGCGACAGCTCCCACGCCCGAAGAGCCAGGAGGAAAACCGTGCCTCGTTGGAAAGCTCTTTGGCAGCCACTCGCATGGCCCTAAAGCCCGTGGGGCTGCGGGCTTTCCAGCGGCTGTCATCCTCGGCGCCACCGGCGCCCACGTGGCATGACCGCGCCAGCTTGCGAAGCATTTTCCGGTAGGGCCGCGGCTCTGGCGACAGCTCCCACGCCCGAAGAGCCAGGAGGGAAAGCCGTGCCTCGTTGGAAAGCTCTTTGGCAGCCGCTCGCGTGGCCCCACAGCCCGTGGGGCTGCGGGCTTTGCGGCGGCCGTCAGCCTCGGCGCCACCGGCGCCCACGTGGCGCCGCCGCGCCAGCCTGCGAAGCATTTTCCGGTAGGGCCGCGGCTCTGGCGACAGCTCCCACGCCCGAAGAGCCAGGAAGGAAACCCGTGCCTCGTTGGAAAGCTCTTTGGCAGCCGCTCGCGTGGCCCCACAGCCCATGGGGCTGCGGGCTTTGCGGCGGCCGTCAGCCTGGGCGACCCCGGCGCCCAGTTGGGGACGCCGCGCCAGCCTGCAAAGAATTTTCCGGTAGGGTCGCGGCTCTGGCGACAGCTCCCACGCCCGAAGAGCCAGGAGGGAAAGCCGTGCCTCGTTGGAAAGCTCTTTGGCAGCCGCTCGCGTGGCCCCACAGCCCATGGGGCTGCGGGCTTTGCGGCGGATGTCAGCCTCGGCGCTATCGGCACCCACGTCGGGCCGCCGCGCCAGCCTGCGAAGCATTTTCCGGTAGGGCCGCGTCTCTGGCGACAGCTCCCACGCCCGAAGAGCCAGGAGGGAAAGCCGTGCCTCGTTGGAAAGCTCTTTGGCAGCCGCTCGCGTGGCCCCACAGCCCATGGGGCTGCGGGCTTTGCGGCGGCCATCAGCCTCGGCGAAACCGGCGCCCACGTGGCGCCGCCGCGCCAGCCTGCAAAGAATTTTCCGGTAGCGCCGCGGCTCTGGCGACAGCTCCCACGCCCGAAGAGCCAGGAGGGAAAGCCGTGCCTCGTTGGAAAGCTCTTTGGCAGCCGCTCGCGTGGCCCCACAGCCCGTGGGGCTGCGGGCTTTGCGGCGGATGTCAGCCTCGGCGCCAACGGCGCCCACGTCGGGCCACCGCGCCAGGCAGAGAAGCAATTTCCGGTAGGGCCGCGGCTCTGGCGACAGCTCCCACACCCGAAGAGCCAGGAGGGAAAGCCGTGCCTCGTTGGAAAGCTCTTTGGCAGCCGCTCGCGTGGCCCCACAGCCCATGGGGCTGCGGGCTTTGCGGCGGCCGTCAGCCTGGGCGACACCGGCGCCCACGTGGCGCCGCCGCACCAGCCTGCGAATCATTTTCCGGTAGGGCCGCGGCTCTGGCGACAGCTCCCACGCCCGAAGAGCCAGGAGGGAAAGCCGTGCCTCGTTGGAAAGCTCTTTGGCAGCCGCTCGCGTGGCCCCACAGCCCATGGGGCTGCGGGCTTTGCGGCGGCCGTCAGCCTGGGCGACACCGGCGCCCACGTGGCGCCGCCGCGCCAGCCTGCGAAGCATTTTCCGGTAGGGCCGCGGCTCTGGCGACAGCTCCCACGCCCGAAGAGCCAGGAGGGAAAGCCGTGCCTCGTTGGAAAGCTCTTTGGCAGCCGCTCGTGTGGCCCCACAGCCCGTGGGGCTGCGGGCTTTGCGGCGGCCGTCAGCCTGGGCGACACCGGCGCCCACGTGGCGCCGCCGCGCCAGCCTGCGAAGCATTTTCCGGTAGGGCCGCGGCTCTGGCGACAGCTCCCACGCCCGAAGAGCCAGGAGGGAAAGCCGTGCCTTGTTGGAAAGCTCTTTGGCAGCCGCTCGTGTGGCCCCACAGCCCGTGGGGCTGCGGGCTTTGCGGCGGCCGTCAGCCTGGGGGCCACCGGCGCCCACGTCGGGCCGCCGCGCCAGCCTTCGAAGCATTTTCCGTTAGGGCCGCGGCTCTGGCGACAGCTCCCACGCCCGAAGAGCCAGGAGGAAAACCGTGCCTCGTTGGAAAGCTCTTTGGCAGCCACTCGCATGGCCCTAAAGCCCGTGGGGCTGCGGGCTTTCCAGCGGCTGTCATCCTCGGCGCCACCGGCGCCCACGTGGCATGACCGCGCCAGCTTGCGAAGCATTTTCCGGTAGGGCCGCGGCTCTGGCGACAGCTCCCACGCCCGAAGAGCCAGGAGGGAAAGCCGTGCCTCGTTGGAAAGCTCTTTGGCAGCCGCTCGCGTGGCCCCACAGCCCGTGGGGCTGCGGGCTTTGCGGCGGCCGTCAGCCTCGGCGCCACCGGCGCCCACGTGGCGCCGCCGCGCCAGCCTGCGAAGCATTTTCCGGTAGGGCCGCGGCTCTGGCGACAGCTCCCACGCCCGAAGAGCCAGGAAGGAAACCCGTGCCTCGTTGGAAAGCTCTTTGGCAGCCGCTCGCGTGGCCCCACAGCCCATGGGGCTGCGGGCTTTGCGGCGGCCGTCAGCCTGGGCGACCCCGGCGCCCAGTTGGGGACGCCGCGCCAGCCTGCAAAGAATTTTCCGGTAGGGCCGCGGCTCTGGCGACAGCTCCCACGCCCGAAGAGCCAGGAGGGAAAGCCGTGCCTCGTTGGAAAGCTCTTTGGCAGCCGCTCGTGTGGCCCCACAGCCCGTGGGGCTGCGGGCTTTCGGGCGGCCGTCAGCCTCAGCGCCATCGGCGCCCACGTGGCACGACCGCGCCAGCTTGCGAAGCATTTTCCGGTAGGGCCGCGGCTCTGGCGACAGCTCCCACGCCCGAAGAGCCAGGAGGGAAAGCCGTGCCTCATTGGAAAGCTCTTTGACAGCCGCTCGCGTGGCCC
Organism: Larus michahellis; assembly: GCF_964199755.1. Classification (NCBI taxonomy): domain Eukaryota; kingdom Metazoa; phylum Chordata; class Aves; order Charadriiformes; family Laridae; genus Larus; species Larus michahellis. The sequence continues at coordinate 808,249 of NW_027435946.1, forward strand.
CACAGCCCGTGGGGCTGCGGGCTTTGCGGCGGCCGTCAGCCTGGGCGACACCGGCGCCCATGTCGGGCCGCCGCGCCAGCCTGCGAAGCATTTTCCGGTAGGGCCGCGGCTCTGGCGACAGCTCCCACGCCCGAAGAGCCAGGAGGGAAAGCCGTGCCTCGTTGGAAAGCTCTTTGGCAGCCGCTCGCGCGGCCCCACACCAGTGGGGCTGCGGGCTTTCCGGCGGCCGTCAGCCTGGGCGACACCGGCACCCACGTGGCGCCGCCGCGCCAGCCTGCGAAGCATTTTCCAGTAGGGCCGCGTCTCTGGCGACAGCTCCCACGCCCGAAGAGCCAGGAGGGAAAGCCGTGCCTCGTTGGAAAGCTCTTTGGCAGCCGCTCGCGTGGCCCCACAGCCCATGGGGCTGCGGGCTTTGCGGCGGCCATCAGCCTCGGCGAAACCGGCGCCCACGTGGCGCCGCCGCGCCAGCCTGCAAAGAATTTTCCGGTAGCGCCGCGGCTCTGGCGACAGCTCCCACGCCCGAAGAGCCAGGAGGGAAAGCCGTGCCTCGTTGGAAAGCTCTTTGGCAGCCGCTCGCGTGGCCCCACAGCCCGTGGGGCTGCGGGCTTTGCGGCGGATGTCAGCCTCGGCGCCATCGGCGCCCACGTCGGGCCACCGCGCCAGGCAGAGAAGCAATTTCCGGTAGGGCCGCGGCTCTGGCGACAGCTCCCACACCCGAAGAGCCAGGAGGGAAAGCCGTGCCTCGTTGGAAAGCTCTTTGGCAGCCGCTCGCGTGGCCCCACAGCCCATGGGGCTGCGGGCTTTGCGGCGGCCGTCAGCCTGGGCGACACCGGCGCCCACGTGGCGCCGCCGCACCAGCCTGCGAATCATTTTCCGGTAGGGCCGCGGCTCTGGCGACAGCTCCCACGCCCGAAGAGCCAGGAGGGAAAGCCGTGCCTCGTTGGAAAGCTCTTTGGCAGCCGCTCGCGTGGCCCCACAGCCCATGGGGCTGCGGGCTTTGCGGCGGCCGTCAGCCTGGGCGACACCGGCGCCCACGTGGCGCCGCCGCGCCAGCCTGCGAAGCATTTTCCGGTAGGGCCGCGGCTCTGGCGACAGCTCCCACGCCCGAAGAGCCAGGAGGGAAAGCCGTGCCTCGTTGGAAAGCTCTTTGGCAGCCGCTCGTGTGGCCCCACAGCCCGTGGGGCTGCGGGCTTTGCGGCGGCCGTCAGCCTGGGCGACACCGGCGCCCACGTGGCGCCGCCGCACCAGCCTGCGAAGCATTTTCCGGTAGGGCCGCGGCTCTGGCGACAGCTCCCACGCCCGAAGAGCCAGGAGGGAAAGCCGTGCCTTGTTGGAAAGCTCTTTGGCAGCCGCTCGTGTGGCCCCACAGCCCGTGGGGCTGCGGGCTTTGCGGCGGCCGTCAGCCTGGGGGCCACCGGCGCCCACGTCGGGCCGCCGCGCCAGCCTTCGAAGCATTTTCCGTTAGGGCCGCGGCTCTGGCGACAGCTCCCACGCCCGAAGAGCCAGGAGGAAAACCGTGCCTCGTTGGAAAGCTCTTTGGCAGCCACTCGCATGGCCCTAAAGCCCGTGGGGCTGCGGGCTTTCCAGCGGCTGTCATCCTCGGCGCCACCGGCGCCCACGTGGCATGACCGCGCCAGCTTGCGAAGCATTTTCCGGTAGGGCCGCGGCTCTGGCGACAGCTCCCACGCCCGAAGAGCCAGGAGGGAAAGCCGTGCCTCGTTGGAAAGCTCTTTGGCAGCCGCTCGCGTGGCCCCACAGCCCGTGGGGCTGCGGGCTTTGCGGCGGCCGTCAGCCTCGGCGCCACCGGCGCCCACGTGGCGCCGCCGCGCCAGCCTGCGAAGCATTTTCCGGTAGGGCCGCGGCTCTGGCGACAGCTCCCACGCCCGAAGAGCCAGGAAGGAAACCCGTGCCTCGTTGGAAAGCTCTTTGGCAGCCGCTCGCGTGGCCCCACAGCCCATGGGGCTGCGGGCTTTGCGGCGGCCGTCAGCCTGGGCGACCCCGGCGCCCAGTTGGGGACGCCGCGCCAGCCTGCAAAGAATTTTCCGGTAGGGCCGCGGCTCTGGCGACAGCTCCCACGCCCGAAGAGCCAGGAGGGAAAGCCGTGCCTCGTTGGAAAGCTCTTTGGCAGCCGCTCGCGTGGCCCCACAGCCCATGGGGCTGCGGGCTTTGCGGCGGATGTCAGCCTCGGCGCTATCGGCACCCACGTCGGGCCGCCGCGCCAGCCTGCGAAGCATTTTCCGGTAGGGCCGCGTCTCTGGCGACAGCTCCCACGCCCGAAGAGCCAGGAGGGAAAGCCGTGCCTCGTTGGAAAGCTCTTTGGCAGCCGCTCGCGTGGCCCCACAGCCCATGGGGCTGCGGGCTTTGCGGCGGCCATCAGCCTCGGCGAAACCGGCGCCCACGTGGCGCCGCCGCGCCAGCCTGCAAAGAATTTTCCGGTAGCGCCGCGGCTCTGGCGACAGCTCCCACGCCCGAAGAGCCAGGAGGGAAAGCCGTGCCTCGTTGGAAAGCTCTTTGGCAGCCGCTCGCGTGGCCCCACAGCCCGTGGGGCTGCGGGCTTTGCGGCGGATGTCAGCCTCGGCGCCATCGGCGCCCACGTCGGGCCACCGCGCCAGGCAGAGAAGCAATTTCCGGTAGGGCCGCGGCTCTGGCGACAGCTCCCACACCCGAAGAGCCAGGAGGGAAAGCCGTGCCTCGTTGGAAAGCTCTTTGGCAGCCGCTCGCGTGGCCCCACAGCCCATGGGGCTGCGGGCTTTGCGGCGGCCGTCAGCCTGGGCGACACCGGCGCCCACGTGGCGCCGCCGCACCAGCCTGCGAATCATTTTCCGGTAGGGCCGCGGCTCTGGCGACAGCTCCCACGCCCGAAGAGCCAGGAGGGAAAGCCGTGCCTCGTTGGAAAGCTCTTTGGCAGCCGCTCGCGTGGCCCCACAGCCCATGGGGCTGCGGGCTTTGCGGCGGCCGTCAGCCTGGGCGACACCGGCGCCCACGTGGCGCCGCCGCGCCAGCCTGCGAAGCATTTTCCGGTAGGGCCGCGGCTCTGGCGACAGCTCCCACGCCCGAAGAGCCAGGAGGGAAAGCCGTGCCTCGTTGGAAAGCTCTTTGGCAGCCGCTCGTGTGGCCCCACAGCCCGTGGGGCTGCGGGCTTTGCGGCGGCCGTCAGCCTGGGCGACACCGGCGCCCACGTGGCGCCGCCGCGCCAGCCTGCGAAGCATTTTCCGGTAGGGCCGCGGCTCTGGCGACAGCTCCCACGCCCGAAGAGCCAGGAGGGAAAGCCGTGCCTTGTTGGAAAGCTCTTTGGCAGCCGCTCGTGTGGCCCCACAGCCCGTGGGGCTGCGGGCTTTGCGGCGGCCGTCAGCCTGGGGGCCACCGGCGCCCACGTCGGGCCGCCGCGCCAGCCTTCGAAGCATTTTCCGTTAGGGCCGCGGCTCTGGCGACAGCTCCCACGCCCGAAGAGCCAGGAGGAAAACCGTGCCTCGTTGGAAAGCTCTTTGGCAGCCACTCGCATGGCCCTAAAGCCCGTGGGGCTGCGGGCTTTCCAGCGGCTGTCATCCTCGGCGCCACCGGCGCCCACGTGGCATGACCGCGCCAGCTTGCGAAGCATTTTCCGGTAGGGCCGCGGCTCTGGCGACAGCTCCCACGCCCGAAGAGCCAGGAGGGAAAGCCGTGCCTCGTTGGAAAGCTCTTTGGCAGCCGCTCGCGTGGCCCCACAGCCCGTGGGGCTGCGGGCTTTGCGGCGGCCGTCAGCCTCGGCGCCACCGGCGCCCACGTGGCGCCGCCGCGCCAGCCTGCGAAGCATTTTCCGGTAGGGCCGCGGCTCTGGCGACAGCTCCCACGCCCGAAGAGCCAGGAAGGAAACCCGTGCCTCGTTGGAAAGCTCTTTGGCAGCCGCTCGCGTGGCCCCACAGCCCATGGGGCTGCGGGCTTTGCGGCGGCCGTCAGCCTGGGCGACCCCGGCGCCCAGTTGGGGACGCCGCGCCAGCCTGCAAAGAATTTTCCGGTAGGGCCGCGGCTCTGGCGACAGCTCCCACGCCCGAAGAGCCAGGAGGGAAAGCCGTGCCTCGTTGGAAAGCTCTTTGGCAGCCGCTCGCGTGGCCCCACAGCCCATGGGGCTGCGGGCTTTGCGGCGGATGTCAGCCTCGGCGCTATCGGCACCCACGTTGGGCCGCCGCGCCAGCCTGCGAAGCATTTTCCGGTAGGGCCGCGGCTCTGGCGACAGCTCCCACGCCCGAAGAGCCAGGAGGGAAAGCCGTGCCTCGTTGGAAAGCTCTTTGGCAGCCGCTCGCGTGGCCCCACAGCCCATGGGGCTGCGGGCTTTGCGGCGGCCGTCAGCCTGGGCGACACCGGCGCCCACGTGGCGCCGCCGCACCAGCCTGCGAATCATTTTCCGGTAGGGCCGCGGCTCTGGCGACAGCTCCCACGCCCGAAGAGCCAGGAGGGAAAGCCGTGCCTCGTTGGAAAGCTCTTTGGCAGCCGCTCGCGTGGCCCCACAGCCCATGGGGCTGCGGGCTTTGCGGCGGCCGTCAGCCTGGGCGACACCGGCGCCCACGTGGCGCCGCCGCGCCAGCCTGCGAAGCATTTTCCGGTAGGGCCGCGGCTCTGGCGACAGCTCCCACGCCCGAAGAGCCAGGAGGGAAACCCGTGCCTCGTTGGAAAGCTCTTTGGCAGCCGCTCGTGTGGCCCCACAGCCCGTGGGGCTGCGGGCTTTGCGGCGGCCGTCAGCCTGGGCGACACCGGCGCCCACGTGGCGCCGCCGCGCCAGCCTGCGAAGCATTTTCCGGTAGGGCCGCGGCTCTGGCGACAGCTCCCACGCCCGAAGAGCCAGGAGGGAAAGCCGTGCCTTGTTGGAAAGCTCTTTGGCAGCCGCTCGTGTGGCCCCACAGCCCGTGGGGCTGCGGGCTTTGCGGCGGCCGTCAGCCTGGGCGACACCGGCGCCCACGTCGGGCCGCCGCGCCAGCCTTCGAAGCATTTTCCGTTAGGGCCGCGGCTCTGGCGACAGCTCCCACGCCCGAAGAGCCAGGAGGAAAACCGTGCCTCGTTGGAAAGCTCTTTGGCAGCCACTCGCATGGCCCTAAAGCCCGTGGGGCTGCGGGCTTTCCAGCGGCTGTCATCCTCGGCGCCACCGGCGCCCACGTGGCATGACCGCGCCAGCTTGCGAAGCATTTTCCGGTAGGGACGCGGCTCTGGCGACAGCTCCCACGCCCGAAGAGCCAGGAGGGAAAGCCGTGCCTCGTTGGAAAGCTCTTTGGCAGCCGCTCGCGTGGCCCCACAGCCCGTGGGGCTGCGGGCTTTGCGGCGGCCGTCAGCCTCGGCGCCACCGGCGCCCACGTGGCGCCGCCGCGCCAGCCTGCGAAGCATTTTCCGGTAGGGCCGCGTCTCTGGCGACAGCTCCCACGCCCGAAGAGCCAGGAAGGAAACCCGTGCCTCGTTGGAAAGCTCTTTGGCAGCCGCTCGCGTGGCCCCACAGCCCATGGGGCTGCGGGCTTTGCGGCGGCCGTCAGCCTGGGCGACACCGGCGCCCAGGTGGGGACGCCGCGCCAGCCTGCAAAGAATTTTCCGGTAGGGCCGCGGCTCTGGCGACAGCTCCCACGCCCGAAGAGCCAGGAGGGAAAGCCGTGCCTCGTTGGAAAGCTCTTTGGCAGCCGCTCGCGTGGCCCCACAGCCCATGGGGCTGCGGGCTTTGCGGCGGATGTCAGCCTCGGCGCTATCGGCACCCACGTCGGGCCGCCGCGCCAGCCTGCGAAGCATTTTCCGGTAGGGCCGCGGCTCTGGCGACAGCTCCCACGCCCGAAGAGCCAGGAGGGAAAGCCGTGCCTCGTTGGAAAGCTCTTTGGCAGCCGCTCGCATGGCCCCACAGCCCGTGGGGCTGCGGGCTTTGCGGTGGCCGTCAGCCTCGGCGCCATCGATGCCCACGTCGGGCCGCCGCGCCAGCCTGCGAAGCATTTTCCGGTAGGGCCGCGGCTCTGGCGACAGCTCCCACGCCCGAAGAGCCAGGAGGGAAAGCCGTGCCTCGTTGGAAAGCTCTTTGGCAGCCGCTCGCGTGGCCCCACAGCCCATGGGGCTGCGGGCTTTGCGGCGGCCGTCAGCCTGGGCGACACCGGCGCCCACGTGGCGCCGCCGCGCCAGCCTGCGAAGCATTTTCCGGTAGGGCCGCGGCTCTGGCGACAGCTCCCACGCCCGAAGAGCCAGGAGGGAAAGCCGTGCCTCGTTGGAAAGCTCTTTGGCAGCCGCTCGTGTGGCCCCACAGCCCGTGGGGCTGCGGGCTTTGCGGCGGCCGTCAGCCTCGGACACACCGGCGCCCACGTCGGGCCGCCGCGCCAGCCTGCGAAGCATTTTCCGGTAGGGCCGCGGCTCTGGCGACAGCTCCCACGCCCGAAGAGCCAGGAGGGAAAGCTGTGCCTCGTTGGAAAGCTCTTTGGCAGCCGCTCGCATGGCCCTAAAGCCCGTGGGGCTGCGGGCTTTCCAGCGGCTGTCAGCCTCGGCGCCACCGGCGCCCACGTGGCACGACCGCGCCAGCTTGCGAAGCATTTTCCGGTAGGGCCGCGGCTCTGGCGACAGCTCGCACGCCCGAAGAGCCAGGAGGGAAAGCCGTGCCTCGTTGGAAAGCTCTTTGGCAGCCGCTCGCGTGGCCCCACAGCCAGTGGGGCTGCGGGCTTTGCGGCGGCCGTCAGCCTCGGCCACACCGGCGCCCACGTGGCGCCGCCGCGCCAGCCTGCGAAGCATTTTCCGGTAGGGCCGCGGCTCTGGCGACAGCTCCCACGCCCGAAGAGCCAGGAGGGAAAGCTGTGCCTCGTTGGAAAGCTCTTTGGCAGCCACTCGCATGGCCCTAAAGCCCGTGGGGCTGCGGCCTTTCCAGCGGCTGTCAGCCTCGGCGCCACCGGCGCCCACGTGGCACGACCGCGCCAGCTTGCGAAGCATTTTCCGGTAGGGCCGCGGCTCTGGCGACAGCTTCCACGCCCGAAGAGCCAGGAGGGAAAGCCGTGCCTCGTTGGAAAGCTCTTTGGCAGCCGCTCGCGTGGCCCCACAGCCCATGGGGCTGCGGGCTTTGCGGCGGCCGTCAGCCTGGGTGCCACCGGCGCCCACGTGGCGCCACCGCGCCAGCCTGCGAAGCATTTTCCGGTAGGGCCGCGTCTCTGGCGACAGCTCCCACGCCCGAAGAGCCAGGAAGGAAACCCGTGCCTCATTGGAAAGCTCTTTGGCTCCGCTCGCGTGGCCCCACAGCCCATGGGGCTGCGGGCTTTCTGGCGGCCGTCAGCCTGGGCGACACCGGCGCCCACGTGGCACGACCGCGCCAGCCTGCGAAGCATTTTCCGGTAGGGCCGCGGCTCTGGCGACAGCTCCCACGCCCGAAGAGCCAGGAGGGAAAGCCGTGCCTCGTTGGAAAGCTCTTTGGCAGCCGCTCGTGTGGCCCCACAGCCCGTGGGGCTGCGGGCTTTGCGGCGGCCGTCAGCCTGGGGGCCACCGGCGCCCACGTGGCATGACCGCGCCAGCTTGCGAAGCATTTTCCGGTAGGGCCGCGTCTCTGGCGACAGCTCCCACGCCCGAAGAGCCAGGAGGGAAAGCCGTGCCTCGTTGGAAAGCTCTTTGGCAGCCGCTCGCGTGGCCCCACAGCCCGTGGGGCTGCGGGCTTTGCGGCGGCCGTCAGCCTCGGCGCCACCGGCGCCCACGTGGCGCCGCCGCGCCAGCCTGCGAAGCATTTTCCGGTAGGGCCGCGTCTCTGGCGACAGCTCCCACGCCCGAAGAGCCAGGAAGGAAACCCGTGCCTCGTTGGAAAGCTCTTTGGCAGCCGCTCGCGTGGCCCCACAGCCCATGGGGCTGCGGGCTTTGCGGCGGCCGTCAGCCTGGGCGACACCGGCGCCCAGTTGGGGACGCCGCGCCAGCCTGCAAAGAATTTTCCGGTAGGGCCGCGGCTCTGGCGACAGCTCCCACGCCCGAAGAGCCAGGAGGGAAAGCCGTGCCTCGTTGGAAAGCTCTTTGGCAGCCGCTCGCGTGGCCCCACAGCCCATGGGGCTGCGGGCTTTGCGGCGGATGTCAGCCTCGGCGCTATCGGCACCCACGTCGGGCCGCCGCGCCAGCCTGCGAAGCATTTTCCGGTAGGGCCGCGGCTCTGGCGACAGCTCCCACGCCCGAAGAGCCAGGAGGGAAAGCCGTGCCTCGTTGGAAAGCTCTTTGGCAGCCGCTCGCATGGCCCCACAGCCCGTGGGGCTGCGGGCTTTGCGGTGGCCGTCAGCCTCGGCGCCATCGATGCCCACGTCGGGCCGCCGCGCCAGCCTGCGAAGCATTTTCCGGTAGGGCCGCGTCTCTGGCGACAGCTCCCACGCCCGAAGAGCCAGGAGGGAAAGCCGTGCCTCGTTGGAAAGCTCTTTGGCAGCCGCTCGCGTGGCCCCACAGCCCATGGGGCTGCGGGCTTTGCGGCGGCCGTCAGCCTGGGCGACACCGGCGCCCACGTGGCGCCGCCGCGCCAGCCTGCGAAGCATTTTCCGGTAGGGCCGCGGCTCTGGCGACAGCTCCCACGCCCGAAGAGCCAGGAGGGAAAGCCGTGCCTCGTTGGAAAGCTCTTTGGCAGCCGCTCGTGTGGCCCCACAGCCCGTGGGGCTGCGGGCTTTGCGGCGGCCGTCAGCCTCGGACACACCGGCACCCACGTCGGGCCGCCGCGCCAGCCTGCGAAGCATTTTCCGGTAGGGCCGCGGCTCTGGCGACAGCTCCCACGCCCGAAGAGCCAGGAGGGAAAGCTGTGCCTCGTTGGAAAGCTCTTTGGCAGCCGCTCGCATGGCCCTAAAGCCCGTGGGGCTGCGGGCTTTCCAGCGGCTGTCAGCCTGGGCGCCACCGGCGCCCACGTGGCACGACCGCGCCAGCTTGCGAAGCATTTTCCGGTAGGGCTGCGGCTCTGGCGACAGCTCGCACGCCCGAAGAGCCAGGAGGGAAAGCCGTGCCTCGTTGGAAAGCTCTTTGGCAGCCGCTCGCGTGGCCCCACAGCCAGTGGGGCTGCGGGCTTTGCGGCGGCCGTCAGCCTCGGCCACACCGGCGCCCACGTCGGGCCGCCGCGCCAGCCTGCGAAGCATTTTCCGGTAGGGCCGCGGCTCTGGCGACAGCTCCCACGCCCGAAGAGCCAGGAGGGAAAGCTGTGCCTCGTTGGAAAGCTCTTTGGCAGCCACTCGCATGGCACTAAAGCCCGTGGGGCTGCGGGCTTTCCAGCGGCTGTCAGCCTCGGCGCCACCGGCGCCCACGTGGCACGACCGCGCCAGCTTGCGAAGCATTTTCCGGTAGGGCCGCGGCTCTGGCGACAGCTTCCACGCCCGAAGAGCCAGGAGGGAAAGCCGTGCCTCGTTGGAAAGCTCTTTGGCAGCCGCTCGCGTGGCCCCACAGCCCATGGGGCTGCGGGCTTTGCGGCGGCCGTCAGCCTGGGTGCCACCGGCGCCCACGTGGCGCCACCGCGCCAGCCTGCGAAGCATTTTCCGGTACGGCCGCGTCTCTGGCGACAGCTCCCACGCCCGAAGAGCCAGGAGGGAAACCCGTGCCTCGTTGGAAAGCTCTTTGGCTCCGCTCGCGTGGCCCCACAGCCCATGGGGCTGCGGGCTTTCTGGCGGCCGTCAGCCTGGGCGACACCGGCGCCCACGTGGGGCCGCCGCGCCAGCCTGCGAAGCATTTTCTGGTAGGGCCGCGGCTCTGGCGACAGCTCCCACGCCCGAAGAGCCAGGAGGGAAACCCGTGCCTCGTTGGAAAGCTCTTTGGCAGCCGCTCGCGTGGCCCCACAGCCCGTGGGGCTGCGGGCTTTGCGGCGGCCGTCAGCCTGGGCGACACCGGCGCCCACGTGGCGCCACCGCGCCAGCCTGCGAAGCATTTTCCGGTACGGCCGCGGCTCTGGCGACAGCTCCCACGCCCGAAGAGCCAGGAGGGAAAGCCGTGCCTCGTTGGAAAGCTCTTTGGCAGCCGCTCGTGTGGCCCCACAGCCCGTGGGGCTGCGGGCTTTGCGGCGGCCGTCAGCCTGGGGGCCACCGGCGCCCACGTCGGGCCGCCGCACCAGCCTGCGAAGCATTTTCCGGTAGGGCCGCGGCTCTGGCGACAGCTCCCACGCCCGAAGAGCCAGGAGGGAAAGCCGTGCCTCGTTGGAAAGCTCTTTGGCAGCCGCTCGTGTGGCCCCACAGCCCGTGGGGCTGCGGGCTTTGCGGCGGCCGTCAGCCTGGGGGCCACCGGCGCCCACGTCGGGCCGCCGCGCCAGCCTGCAATGCATTTTCCGGTAGGGCTGCGGCTCTGGCTACAGCTCCCACGCCCGAAGAGCCAGGAGGGAAAGCCGTGCCTCGTTGGAAAGCTCTTTGGCAGCCGCACATGTGGCCCCACAGCCCGTGGGGCTGCGGGCTTTCCGGCGGCCGTCAGCCTGGGGGCCACCGGCGCCCACGTCGGGCCGCCGCGCCAGCCTGCGAAGCATTTTCCGGTAGGGCCGCGGCTCTGGCGACAGCTCCCACGCCCGAAGAGCCAGGAGGGAAAGCCGTGCCTCGTTGGAAAGCTCTTTGGCAGCCGCTCGCTTGGCCCCACAGCCCGTGGGGCTGCGGGCTTTGTGGCGGCCGTCAGCCTCGGCGCCACCGGCGCCCACGTGTCGCCGCCGCGCCAGCCTGCGAAGTATTTTCCGGTAGGGCCGCGGCTCTGGCGACAGCTCCCACGCCCGAAGAGCCAGGAGGGAAAGCCGTGCCTCGTTGGAAAGCTCTTTGGCAGCCGCTCACGTGGCCCCACAGCCCGTGGGGCTGCGGGCTTTGCGGCGGCCGTCAGCCTCGGCGCCATCGATGCCCACGTCTGGCCGCCGCGCCAGCCTGCGAAGCATTTTCCGGTAGGGCCGCGGCTCTGGCGACAGCTCCCACGCCCGAAGAGCCAGGAGGGAAAGCCGTGCCTCGTTGGAAAGCTCTTTGGCAGCCGCTCGTGTGGCCCCACAGCCCGTGGGGCTGCGGGCTTTGCGGCGGCCGTCAGCCTGGGGGCCACCGGCGCCCACGTCGGGCCGCCGCGCCAGCCTGCAATGCATTTTCCGGTAGGGCTGCTGCTCTGGCGACAGCTCCCACGCCTGAAGAGCCAGGAGGGAAAGCCGTGCCTCGTTGGAAAGCTCTTTGGCAGCCGCTCGCGTGGCCCCACAGCCCATGGGGCTGCGGGCTTTGCGGCGGCCATCAGCCTCAGCGAAACCGGCGCCCACGTCGGGCCGCCGCGCCAGCCTGCGAAGCATTTTCCGGTAGGGCCGCGGCTCTGGCGACAGCTCCCACGCCCGAAGAGCCAGGAGGGAAAGCTGTGCCTCGTTGGAAAGCTCTTTGGCAGCCACTCGCATGGCCCCACAGCCCATGGGGCTGCGGGCTTTCCAGCGGGTGTCAGCCTCGGCGCCACCGGCGCCCACGTGGCACGACCGCGCCAGCTTGCGAAGCATTTTCCGGTAGGGCCGCGGCTCTGGCGACAGCTCGCACGCCCGAAGAGCCAGGAGGGAAAGCCGTGCCTCGTTGGAAAGCTCTTTGGCAGCCGCTCGCGTGGCCCCACAGCCCGTGGGGCTGCGGGCTTTGCGGCGGCCGTCAGCCTGGGCGCCACCGGCGCCCACGTGGCGCCGCCGCGCCAGCCTGCGAAGCATTTTCCGGTAGGGCCGCGTCTCTGGCGACAGCTCCCACGCCCGAAGAGCCAGGAAGGAAACCCTTGCCTCGTTGGAAAGCTCTTTGGCAGCCGCTCGCGTGGCCCCACAGCCCATGGGGCTGCGGGCTTTGCGGCGGCCGTCAGCCTGGGCGACACCGGCGCCCAGGTGGGGCGGCCGCGCCAGCCTTCGAAGCATTTTCTGGTAGGGCCGCGTCTCTGGCGACAGCTCCCACGCCCGAAGAGCCAGGAGGGAAAGCCGTGCCTCGTTGGAAAGCTCTTTGGCAGCCGCTCGCGTGGCCCCACAGCCAGTGGGGCTGCGGGCTTTCCGGCGGCCGTCAGCCTCGGCGCCACCGGCGCCCACGTGGGGCCGCCGCGCCAGCCTGCGAAGCATTTTCTGGTAGGGCCGCGGCTCTGGCGACAGCTCCCACGCCCGAAGAGCCAGGAGGGAAAGCCGTGCCTCGTTGTAAAGCTCTTTGGCAGCCGCTCGCGTGGCCCCACAGCCCATGGGGCTGCGGGCTTTGCGGCGGATGTCAGCCTCGGCGCCATCGGCACCCACGTCGGGCCGCCGCGCCAGCCTGCGAAGCATTTTCCGGTAGGGCCGCAGCTCTGGCGACAGCTCCCACGCCCGAAGAGCCAGGAGGGAAAGCCGTGCCTCGTTGGAAAGCTCTTTGGCAGCCGCTCACGTGGCCCCACAGCCCATGGGGCTGCGGGCTTTGCGGCGCCCATCAGCCTGGGCGACACCGGCGCCCACGTGGCGCCGCCGCGCCAGCCTGCGAAGCATTTTCCGGTAGGGCCGCGGCTCTGGCGACAGCTCCCACGCCCGAAGAGCCAGGAGGGAAAGCCGTGCCTCGTTGGAAAGCTCTTTGGCAGCCGCTCGCGTGGCCCCACAGCCCGTGGGGCTGCGGGCTTTGCGGCGGCCGTCAGCCTGGGCGCCACCGGCGCCCACGTGGCGCCGCCGCGCCAGCCTGCAATGCATTTTCCTGTAGGGCCGCGGCTCTGGCGACAGCTCCCACGCCCGAAGAGCCAGGAGGGAAAGCCGTGCCTCGTTGGAAAGCACTTTGGCAGCCGCTCGCTTGGCCCCACAGCCCGTGGGGCTGCGGGCTTTGTGGCGGCCGTCAGCCTCGGCGCCACCGGCGCCCACGTGTCGCCGCCGCGCCAGCCTGCGAAGTATTTTCCGGTAGGGCCGCGGCTCTGGCGACAGCTCCCACGCCCGAAGAGCCAGGAGGGAAAGCCGTGCCTCGTTGGAAAGCTCTTTGGCAGCCGCTCGCGTGGCCCCACAGCCCGTGGGGCTGCGGGCTTTGCGGCAGCCGTCAGCCTCGGCGCCATCGATGCCCACGTCGGGCCGCCGCGCCAGCCTGCGAAGCATTTTCCGGTAGGGCCGCGTCTCTGGCGACAGCTCCCACGCCCGAAGAGCCAGGAGGGAAAGCCGTGCCTCGTTGGAAAGCTCTTTGGCAGCCGCTCGCGTGGCCCCACAGCCCATGGGGCTGCGGGCTTTGCGGCGGCCATCAGCCTCAGCGAAACCGGCGCCCACGTGGCGCCGCCGCGCCAGCCTGCAAAGCATTTTCCGGTAGGGCCGCGGCTCTGGCGACAGCTCCCACGCCCGAAGAGCCAGGAGGGAAAGCCGTGCCTCGTTGGAAAGCTCTTTGGCAGCCGCTCGCGTGGCCCCACAGCCCATGGGGCTGCGGGCTTTGCGGCGGCCGTCAGCCTGGGCGACACCGGCGCCCACGTGGCGCCGCCGCGCCAGCCTGCGAAGCATTTTCCGGTAGGGCTGCGGCTCTGGCGACAGCTCCCACGCCCAAAGAGCCAGGAGGGAAAGCCGTGCCTCGTTGGAAAGCTCTTTGGCAGCCGCTCGTGTGGCCCCACAGCCCGTGGGGCTGCGGGCTTTCCGGCGGCCGTCAGCCTGGGGGCCACCGGCACCCACGTCGGGCCGCCGCGCCAGCCTGCGAAGCATTTTCCGGTAGCGCCGCGGCTCTGGCGACAGCTCCCACGCCCGAAGAGCCAGGAGGGAAAGCCGTGCCTCGTTGGAAAGCTCTTTGGCAGCCGCTCGCGTGGCCCCACAGCCCATGGGGCTGCGGGCTTTGCGGCGGCCGTCAGCCTCGGCCACACCGGCGCCCACGTGGCGCCGCCGCGCCAGCCTGCGAAGCATTTTCTGGTAGGGACGCGTCTCTGGCGACAGCTCCCATGCCCGAAGAGCCAGGAAGGAAACCCGTGCCTCGTTGGAAAGCTCTTTGGCAGCCGCTCGCGTGGCCCCACAGCCCATGGGGCTGCGGGCTTTCCGCCGGCCGTCAGCCTGGGCGACACCGGCGCCCAGGTGGGGCCGCCGCGCCAGCCTGCGAAGCATATTCCGGTAGGGCCGCGGCTCTGGCGACAGCTCCCACGCCCGAAGAGCCAGGAGGGAAAGCCGTGCCTCGTTGGAAAGCTCTTTGGCAGCCGCTCGCGTGGCCCCACAGCCCATGGGGCTGCGGGCTTTGCGGCGGCCATCAGCCTGGGCGACACCGGCGCACAAATCGGGCCGCCGCGCCAGCCTGCGAAGCATTTTCCGGTAGGGCCGCGGCTCTGGCGACAGCTCCCACGCCCGAAGAGCCAGGAGGGAAAGCCGTGCCTCGTTGGAAAGCTCTTTGGCAGCCGCTCGCGTGGCCCCACAGCCCGTGGGGCTGCGGGCTTTCAGGCGGCCGTCAGCCTCGGCGCCACCGGCGCCCACGTGGCACGACCGCGCCAGCTTGCGAAGCATTTTCCGGTAGGGCCGCGTCTCTGGCGACAGCTCCCACACCCGAAGAGCCAGGAGGGAAAGCCGTGCCTCGTTGGAAAGCTCTTTGGCAGCCGCTCGCTTGGCCCCACAGCCCGTGGGGCTGTGGGCTTTGTGGCGGCCGTCAGCCTCGGCGCCACCGGCGCCCACTTCGGGCCGCCACGCCAGCCTGCGAAGCATTTTCCGGTAGGGCCGCGTCTCTGGCGACAGCTCCCACACCCGAAGAGCCAGGAGGGAAAGCCGTGCCTCGTTGGAAAGCTCTTTGGCAGCCGCTCGTGTGGCCCCACAGCCCGTGGGGCTGCGGGCTTTCCGGCGGCCGTCAGCCTCAGCGCCATCGGCGCCGACGTCGGGCCGCCGCGCCAGCCTGCAAAGCATTTTCCGGTAGGGCCGCGGCTCTGGCGACAGCTCCCACGCCCGAAGAGCCAGGAGGGAAAGCCGTGCCTCGTTGGAAAGCTCTTTGGCAGCCGCTCGCGTGGCCCCACAGCCCGTGGGGCTGCGGGCTTTGCGGCGGCCGTCAGCCTCGGCGCCACCGGCGCCCAGGTGGTGCCGCCGCGCCAGCCTGCGAAGCATTTTCCGGTAGGGCCGCGTCTCTGGCGACAGCTCCCACGCCCGAAGAGCCAGGAGGGAAAGCCATGCCTCGTTGGAAAGCTCTTTGGCAGCCGCTCGCGTGGCCCCACAGCCCGTGGGGCTGCGGGCTTTGCGGCGGCCGTCAGCCTCGGTGACACCGGCGCCCAGGTGATGCCGCCGCGCCAGCCTGCGAAGCATTTTCCGGTAGGGCCGCGGCTCTAGCAACAGCTCCCACGCCCGAAGAGCCAGGAGGGAAAGCCGTGCCTCGTTGGAAAGCTCTTTGGCAGCCGCTCGCGTGGCCCCACAGCCCATGGGGCTGCGGGCTTTGTGGCGGCCGTCAGCCTCGGCGCCACCGGCGCCCACGTTGCGCCGCCGCGCCAGCCTGCGAAGCATTTTTCGGTAGGGTCGCAGCTCTGGCGACAGCTCCCACGCCCGAAGAGCCAGGAGGGAAAGTCGTGCCTCGTTGGAAAGCTCTTTGGCAGCCGCTCGCGTGGCCCCACAGCCCGTGGGGCTGTGGGCTTTGCGGCGGCCGTCAGCCTCAGCGCCACCGGCGCCCACGTGGCGCCGCCGCGCCAGCCTGCGAAGCATTTTCTGGTAGGGCCGCGTCTCTGGCGACAGCTCCCACGGCCGAAGAGCCAGGAGGGAACGCCGTGCCTCGTTGGAAAGCTCTTTGGCAGCCGCTCGTGTGGCCCCACAGCCCGTGGGGCTGCGGGCTTTGCGGCGGCCGTCAGCCTGGGGGCCACCGGCGCCCACGTCGGGCCGCCGCGCCAGCCTGCAATGCATTTTCCGGTAGGGCTCCTGCTCTGGCGACAGCTCCCACGCCCGAAGAGCCAGGAGGGAAAGCCGTGCCTCGTTGGAAAGCTCTTTGGCAGCCGCTCGCGTGGCCCCACAGCCCATGGGGCTGCGGGCTTTGCGGCGGCCATCAGCCTCGGCGAAACCGGCACCCACGTGGCGCCGCCGCGCCAGCCTGCAAAGCATTTTCCGGTAGGGCCGCGTCTCTGGCGACAGCTCCCACGCCCGAAGAGCCAGGAGGGAAAGCCGTGCCTCGTTGGAAAGCTCTTTGGCAGCCGCTCGCGTGGCCCCACAGCCCATGGGGCTGCGGGCTTTGCGGCGGCCGTCAGCCTGGGCGACACCAGCGCCCACGTGGCGCCGCCGCGCCAGCCTGCGAAGCATTTTCCGGTAGGGCCGCGGCTCTGGCGACAGCTCCCACGCCCGAAGAGCCAGGAGGGAAAGCCGTGCCTTGTTGGAAAGCTCTTTGGCAGCCGCTCGTGTGGCCCCACAGCCCGTGGGGCTGCGGGCTTTGCGGCGGCCGTCAGCCTGGGGGCCACCGGCGCCCACGTCGGGCCGCCGCGCCAGCCTGCAATGCATTTTCCGGTAGGGCCGCGTCTCTGGCGACAGCTCCCACGCCCGAAGAGCCAGGAGGGAAAGCCGTGCCTCGTTGGAAAGCTCTTTGGCAGCCGCTCGCGTGCCCCCACAGCCCGTGGGGCTGCGGGCTTTGCGGCGGCCGTCAGCCTCGGCGACACCGGCGCCCACGTCGGGCCGCCACGCCAGCCTGCGAAGCATTTTCTGGTAGGGCCGCGTCTCTGGCGACAGCTCCCACGCCCGAAGAGCCAGGAGGGAAAGCCGTGCCTCGTTGGAAAGCTCTTTGGCAGCCGCTCGCGTGGCCCCACAGCCCATGGGGCTGCCTGCTTTGCGGCGGCCGTCAGCCTCGGCGCCACCGGCGCCCACGTTGCGCCGCTGCGCCAGACTGCGAAGCATTTTCCGGTAGGGCCGCGTCTCTGGCGACAGCTCCCACGCCCGAAGAGCCAGGAGGGAAAGCCGTGCCTCGTTGGAAAGCTCTTTGGCAGCCGCTCGCGTGGCCCCACAGCCCGTGGGGCTGCGGGCTTTGCGGCGGCCATCAGCCTGGGCGACACCGGCGCACAAATCGGGCCGCCGCGCCAGCCTGCGAAGCATTTTCCGGTAGGGCCGCGGCTCTGGCGACAGCTCCCACGCCCGAAGAGCCAGGAGGGAAAGCCGTGCCTCGTTGGAAAGCTCTTTGGCAGCCGCTCGCGTGGCCCCACAGCCCGTGGGGCTGCGGGCTTTCCGGCGGCCGTCAGCCTCGGCACCACCGGCGCCCACGTGGCGCCGCCGCGCCAGCCTGCGAAGCATTTTCCGGTAGGGCCGCGGCTCTGGCCACAGCTCCCACGCCTGAAGAGCCAGGAGGGAAAGCCGTGCCTCGTTGGAAAGCTCTTTGGCAGCCGCTCGCGTGGCCCCACAGCCCGTGGGGCTGCGGGCTTTGCGGCGGCCGTCAGCCTGGGCGCCATCGGCGCCCACGTGGCTCCGCCGCGCCAGCCTTCGAAGCATTTTCCGGTAGGGCCGCGGCTCTGGCGACAGCTCCCACGCCCGAAGAGCCAGGAGGGAAAGCCGTGCCTCGTTGGAAAGCTCTTTGGCCGCCGCTCACGTGGCCCCACAGCCCATGGGGCTGCCTGCTTTGCGGCGGCCGTCAGCCTCGGCGCCACCGGCGCCCACGTCGGGCCGCTGCGCCAGCCTGCGAAGCATATTCCGGTAGGGCCGCGGCTCTGGCGACAGCTCGCACGCCCGAAGAGCCAGGAGGGAAAGCCGTGCCTCGTTGGAAAGCTCTTTGGCAGCCGCTCGTGTGGCCCCACAGCCCGTGGGGCTGCGGGCTTTGCGGCGGCCGTCAGCCTGGGCACCACCGGCGCCCACGTCGGGCCACCGCGCCAGCCTGCGAAGCATTTTCTGGTAGGGCCGCGGCTCTGGCGACAGCTCCCACGCCCGAAGAGCCAGGAGGGAAAGCCGTGCCTCGTTGGAAAGCTCTTTGGCAGCCACTCGCATGGCCCTAAAGCCCGTGGGGCTGCGGGCTTTGCAGCGGCTGTCAGCCTCGGCGCCACCGGCGCCCACGTGGCATGACCGCGCCAGCTTGCGAAGCATTTTCCGGTAGGGCCGCGGCTCTGGCGACAGCTCCCACGCCCGAAGAGCCAGGAGGGAAAGCCGTGCCTCGTTGGAAAGCTCTTTGGCAGCCGCTCGCGTGGCCCCACAGCCCATGGGGCTGCGGGCTTTGCGGCGGCCGTCAGCCTGGGCGCCACCGGCGCCCACTTCGGGCCGCCACGCCAGCCTGCGAAGCATTTTCCGGTAGGGCCGTGTCTCTGGCGACAGCTCCCACGCCCGAAGAGCCAGGAGGGAAAGCCGTGCCTCGTTGGAAAGCTCTTTGGCAGCCGCTCGTGTGGCCCCACAGCCCGTGGGGCTGCGGGCTTTCCGGCGGCCGTCAGCCTCAGCGCCATCGGCGCCCACGTGGCACGACCGCGCCAGCTTGCGAAGCATTTTCCGGTAGGGCCGCGTCTCTGGCGACAGCTCCCACGCCCGAAGAGCCAGGAGGGAAAGCCGTGCCTCGTTGGAAAGCTCTTTGGCAGCCGCTCGCGTGGCCCCACAGCCCGTGGGGCTGCGGGCTTTGCGGCGGCCGTCAGCCTCGGCGCCACCGGCGCCCACGTCGGGCCGCTGCGCCAGCCTGCGAAGCATATTCCTGTAGGGCCGCGGCTCTGGCGACAGCTCGCACGCCCGAAGAGCCAGGAGGGAAAGCCGTGCCTCGTTGGAAAGCTCTTTGGCAGCCGCTCGTGTGGCCCCACAGCCCGTGGGGCTGCGGGCTTTGCGGCGGCCGTCAGCCTGGGGGCCACCGGCGCCCACGTCGGGCCACCGCGCCAGCCTGCGAAGCATTTTCCGGTAGGGCCGCCGCTCTGGCGACAGCTCCCACGCCCGAAGAGCCAGGAGGGAAAGCCGTGCCTCGTTGGAAAGCTCTTTGGCAGCCACTCGCATGGCCCTAAAGCCCGCGGGGCTGCCGGCTTTCCAGCGGCTGTCAGCCTCGGCGCCACCGGCGCCCACGTGGCATGACCGCACCAGCTTGCGAAGCATTTTCCGGTAGGACCGCGGCTCTGGCGACAGCTCCCACGGCCGAAGAGCCAGGAGGGAAAGCCGTGCCTCGTTGGAAAGCTCTTTGGCAGCCGCTCGCGTGGCCCCACAGCCCGTGGGGCTGCGGGCTTTGCGGCGGCCGTCAGCCTCGGCGACACCGGCGCCCACGTCGGTCCGCCGCGGCAGCCTGCGAAGCATTTTCTGGTAGGTCCGCGGCTCTGGCGACAGCTCCCACGCCCGAAGAGCCAGGAGGGAAAGCCGTGCCTCGTTGGAAAGCTCTTTGGCAGCCGCTCGCGTGGCCCCACAGCCCATGGGGCTGCCTGCTTTGCGGCGGCCGTCAGCCTCGGCGCCACTGGCCCCCACATTGCGCCGCTGCGCCAGCCTGCGAAGCATATTCCGGTAGGGCCGCGGCTCTGGCGACAGCTCCCACGCCCGAAGAGCCAGGAGGGAAAGCCGTGCCTCGTTGGAAAGCTCTTTGGCAGCCGCTCGCGTGGCCCCACAGCCCGTGGGGCTGCGGGCTTTGCGGCGGCCGTCAGCCTGGGGGCCACCGGCGCCCACGTCGGGCCGCCGCGCCAGCCTGCAATGCATTTTCCGGTAGGGCCGCGGCTCTGGCGACAGCTCCCACGCCCGAAGAGCCAGGAGGGAAAGCCGTGCCTCGTTGGAAAGCTCTTTGGCAGCCGCTCGCGTGGCCCCACAGCCCATGGGGCTGCGGGCTTTGCGGCGGCCGTCAGCCTCGGCGACACCGGCGCCCACGTCGGGCCGCCGCGCCAGCCTGCAATGCATTTTCTGGTAGGGCCGCGGCTCTGGCGACAGCTCCCACGCCCGAAGAGCCAGGAGGGAAAGCCGTGCCTCGTTGGAAAGCTCTTTGGCAGCCGCTCGCGTGACCCCACAGCCCATGGGGCTGCCTGCTTTGCGGCGGCCGTGAGCCTCGGCGCCACCGGCGCCCACATTGCGCCGCTGCGCCAGCCTGCGAAGCATATTCCGGTAGGGCCGCGGCTCTGGCGACAGCTCCCACGCCCGAAGAGCCAGGAGGGAAAGCCGTGCCTCGTTGGAAAGCTCTTTGGCAGCCGCTCGCGTGGCCCCACAGCCCATGGGGCTGCGGGCTTTGCGGCGGACGTCAGCCTGGGTGACACCGGCGCCCACGTGGCGCCGCCGCGCCAGCCTGCGAAGCATTTTCCGGTAGGGCCGCGGCTCTGGCGACAGCTCCCACGCCCGAAGAGCCAGGAGGGAAAGCCGTGCCTCGTTGGAAAGCTCTTTGGCAGCCGCTCGTGTGGCCCCACAGCCCGTGGGGCTGCGGGCTTTGCGGCGGCCGTCAGCCTGGGCGACACCGGCGCCCACGTGGCGCCGCCGCGCCAGCCTGCGAAGCATTTTCCGGTAGGGCCGCGGCTCTGGCGACAGCTCCCACGGCCGAAGAGCCAGGAGGGAAAGCCGTGCCTTGTTGGAAAGCTCTTTGGCAGCCGCTCGTGTGGCCCCACAGCCCGTGGGGCTGCGGGCTTTGCGGCGGCCGTCAGCCTGGGGGCCACCGGCGCCCACGTCGGGCCGCCGCGCCAGCCTTCGAAGCATTTTCCGGTAGGGCCGCGGCTCTGGCGACAGCTCCCACGCCCGAAGAGCCAGGAGGGAAACCGTGCCTCGTTGGAAAGCTCTTTGGCAGCCACTCGCATGGCCCTAAAGCCCGTGGGGCTGCGGGCTTTCCAGCGGCTGTCATCCTCGGCGCCACCGGCGCCCACGTGGCACGACCGCGCCAGCTTGCGAAGCATTTTCCGGTAGGGCCGCGGCTCTGGCGACAGCTCGCACGCCCGAAGAGCCAGGAGGGAAAGCCGTGCCTCGTTGGAAAGCTCTTTGGCAGCCGCTCGCGTGGCCCCACAGCCCGTGGGGCTGCGGGCTTTGCGGCGGCCGTCAGCCTCGGCGCCACCGGCGCCCACGTGGCGCCGCCGCGCCAGCCTGCGAAGCATTTTCCGGTAGGGCCGCGTCTCTGGCGACAGCTCCCACGCCCGAAGAGCCAGGAAGGAAACCCTTGCCTCGTTGGAAAGCTCTTTGGCAGCCGCTCGTGTGGCCCCACAGCCCATGGGGCTGCGGGCTTTGCGGCGGCCGTCAGCCTGGGCGACACCGGCGCCCAGGTGGGGCCGCCGCGCCAGCCTGCGAAGCATTTTCTGGTAGGGCCGCGTCTCTGGCGACAGCTCCCACGCCCGAAGAGCCAGGAGGGAAAGCCGTGCCTCGTTGGAAAGCTCTTTGGCAGCCGCTCGCGTGGCCCCACAGCCAGTGGGGCTGCGGGCTTTGCGGCGGCCGTCAGCCTCGGCGCCACCGGCACCCACGTGGCGCCGCCGCGCCAGCCTGCGAAGCATTTTCCAGTAGGGCCGCGGCTCTGGCGACAGCTCTCACGCCCGAAGAGCCAGGAGGGAAAGCCGTGCCTCGTTGGAAAGCTCTTTGGCAGCCGCTCGCGTGGCCCCACAGCCCGTGGGGCTGCGGGCTTTGCGGCGGCCGTCAGCCTGGGCGCCACCGGCGCCCACTTCGGGCCGCCACGCCAGCCTGCGAAGCATTTTCCGGTAGGGCCGCGTCTCTGGCGACAGCTCCCACGGCCGAAGAGCCAGGAGGGAAAGCCGTGCCTCGTTGGATAGCTCTTTGGCAGCCGCTCGTGTGGCCCCACAGCCCGTGGGGCTGCGGGCTTTCGGGCGGCCGTCAGCCTCAGCGCCATCGGCGCCCACGTGGCACGACCGCGCCAGCTTGCGAAGCATTTTCCGGTAGGGCCGCGGCTCTGGCGACAGCTCCCACGCCCGAAGAGCCAGGAGGGAAAGCCGTGCCTCATTGGAAAGCTCTTTGGCAGCCGCTCGCGTGGCCCCACAGCCCGTGGGGCTGCGGGCTTTGCGGCGGCCGTCAGCCTGGGCGACACCGGCGCCCACGTCGGGCCGCCGCGCCAGCCTGCGAAGCATTTTCCGGTAGGGCCGCGGCTCTGGCGACAGCTCCCACGGCCGAAGAGCCAGGAGGGAAAGCCGTGCCTCGTTGGAAAGCTCTTTGGCAGCCGCTCGCGTGGCCCCACACCAGTGGGGCTGCGGGCTTTCCGGCGGCCGTCAGCCTGGGCGACACCGGCACCCACGTGGCGCCGCCGCGCCAGCCTGCGAAGCATTTTCCAGTAGGGCCGCGTCTCTGGCGACAGCTCCCACGCCCGAAGAGCCAGGAGGGAAAGCCGTGCCTCGTTGGAAAGCTCTTTGGCAGCCGCTCGCGTGGCCCCACAGCCCGTGGGGCTGCGGGCTTTGCGGCGGCCATCAGCCTCGGCGAAACCGGCGCCCACGTGGCGCCGCCGCGCCAGCCTGCAAAGAATTTTCCGGTAGCGCCGCGGCTCTGGCGACAGCTCCCACGCCCGAAGAGCCAGGAGGGAAAGCCGTGCCTCGTTGGAAAGCTCTTTGGCAGCCGCTCGCGTGGCCCCACAGCCCATGGGGCTGCGGGCTTTGCGGCGGATGTCAGCCTCGTCGCCATCGGCGCCCACGTCGGGCCGCCGCGCCAGGCAGAGAAGCAATTTCCGGTAGGGCCGCGTCTCTGGCGACAGCTCCCACACCCGAAGAGCCAGGAGGGAAAGCCGTGCCTCGTTGGAAAGCTCTTTGGCAGCCACTCGCATGGCCCTAAAGCCCGTGGGGCTGCGGGCTTTCCGGCGGCTGTCAGCCTCGGCGCCACCGGCGCCCACGTGGCACGACCGCGCCAGCCTGCGAAGCATTTTCGGGTAGGGCCGCGGCTCTGGCGACAGCTCCCACGCCCGAAGAGCCAGGAGGGAAAGCCGTGCCTCGTTGGAAAGCTCTTTGGCAGCCGCTCGCTTGGCCCCACAGCCCGTGGGGCTGCGGGTTTTGTGGCGGCCGTCAGCCTCGGCGCCACCGGCGCTCACGTGGCGCCGCCGCGCCAGCCTGCGAAGCATTTTCAGGTATGGCCGCCGCTCTGGCGACAGCTCCCACGGCCAAAGAGCCAGGAGGGAAAGCCGTGCCTCGTTGGAAAGCTCTTTGGCAGCCGCTCGCGTGGCCCCACAGCCCATGGGGCTGCGGGCTTTCCGGCGGCCGTCAGCCTGGGCGACACCGGCGCCCAGGTGGGGCCGCCGCGCCAGCCTGCGAAGCACTTTCCGGTTTGGCCGCGGCTCTGGCGACAGCTCCCACGGCCGAAGAGCCAGGAGGGAAAGCCGTGCCTCGTTGGAAATCTCTTTGGCAGCCGCTCGTGTGGCCCCACAGCCCGTGGGGCTGCGGGCTTTGCGGCGGCCGTCAGCCTGGGGGCCACCGGCGCCCACGTCGGGCCGCCGCGCCAGCCTTAAATGCATTTTCCGGTAGGGCTGCTGCTCTGGCGACAGCTCCCACACCTGAAGAGCCAGGAGGGAAAGCCGTGCCTCGTTGGAAAGCTCTTTGGCAGCCGCTCGCGTGGCCCCACAGCCCATGGGGCTGCGGGCTTTGCGGCGGCCATCAACCTCAGCGAAACCGGCGCCCACGTCGGGCCGCCGCGCCAGCCTGCGAAGCATTTTCCGGTAGGGCCGCGGCTCTGGCGACAGCTCCCACGCCCGAAGAGCCACGAGGGAAAGCTGTGCCTCGTTGGAAAGCTCTTTGGCAGCCACTCGCATGGCCCTAAAGCCCGTGGGGCTGCGGGCTTTCCAGCGGCTGTCAGCCTCGGCGCCACTGGCGCCCACGTTGCACGACCGCGCCAGCTTGCGAAGCATTTTCCGGTAGGGCCGCGTCTCTGGCGACAGCTCCCACGCCCGAAGAGCCAGGAAGGAAACCCGTGCCTCGTTGGAAAGCTCTTTGGCAGCCGCTCGCGTGGCCCCACAGCCCATGGGGCTGCGGGCTTTCCGGCGGCCGTCAGCCTGGGCGACACCGGCGCCCAGGTGGGGCCGCCGCGCCAGCCTGCGAAGCATTTTCTGGCAGGGCCGCGTCTCTGGCGACAGCTCCCACGGCCGAAGAGCCAGGAGGGAAAGCCGTGCCTCGTTGGAAAGCTCTTTGGCAGCCGCTAGCGTGTCCCCACAGCCAGTGGGGCTGCGGGCTTTCCGGCGGCCGTCAGCCTCGGCGCCACCGGCGCCCACGTGGCGCCGCCGCGCCAGCCTGCGAAGCATTTTCCAGTAGGGCCGCGTCTCTGGCGACAGCTCCCACGCCTGAAGAGCCAGGAGGGAAAGTCGTGCCTCGTTGGAAAGCTCTTTGGCAGCCGCTCGCGTGGCCCCACAGCCCATGGGGCTGCGGGCTTTGCGGCGGCCATCAGCCTCGGCGAAACCGGCGCCCACGTGGCGCCGCCGCGCCAGCCTACAAAGAATTTTCCGGTAGGGCCGCGTCTCTGGCGACAGCTCCCACGCCCGAAGAGCCAGGAGGGAAAGCCGTGCCTCGTTGGAAAGCTCTTTGGCAGCCGCTCGCGTGGCCCCACAGCCCAATGGGCTGCGGGGTTTGCGGCGGATGTCAGCCTCGGCGCCATCGGCGCCCACGTCGGGCCGCCGCGCCAGCCTGCGAAGCATTATCCGGTAGGGCCGCGGCTCTGGCGACAGCTCCCACGCCCGAAGAGCCACGAGGGAAAGCCGTGCCTCGTTGTAAAGCTCTTTGGCAGCCGCTCGCGTGGCCCCACAGCCCATGGGGCTGCGGGCTTTGCGGCGGCCGTCAGCCTGGGCGCCACCGGCGCCCACGTCGGGCCGCCGCGCCAGCCTGTGAAGCATTTTCCGTTAGGGCCGCGGCTCTGGCGACAGCTCCCACGCCCGAAGAGCCAGGAGGGAAAGCCGTGCCTCGTTGGAAAGCTCTTTGGCAGCCACTCGCATGGCCCTAAAGCCCGTGGGGCTGCGGGCTTTCCGGCGGCTGTCAGCCTCGGCGCAACCGGCGCCCACGTGGCACGAAAGCGCCAGCTTGCGAAGCATTTTCCGGTAGGGCCACGGCTCTGGCGACAGCTCCCACGCCCGAAGAGCCAGGAGGGAAAGCCGTGCCTCGTTGGAAAGCTCTTTGGCAGCCGCTCGCTTGGCCCCACAGCCCGTGGGGCTGCGGGCTTTGTGGCGGCCGTCAGCCTCGGCGCCACCGGCGCCCACGTGTCGCCGCCGCGCCAGCCTGCGAAGTATTTTCCGGTAGGGCCGCGGCTCTGGCGACAGCTCCCACGCCCGAAGAGCCAGGAGGGAAAGCCGTGCCTCGTTGGAAAGCTCTTTGGCAGCCGCTCGCGTGGCCCCACAGCCCGTGGGGCTGCGGGCTTTGCGGCGGCCGTCAGCCTCGGCGCCATCGATGCCCACGTCGGGCCGCCGCGCCAGCCTGCGAAGCATTTTCCGGTAGGGCCGCGGCTCTGGCGACAGCTCCCACGCCCGAAGAGCCAGGAGGGAAAGCCGTGCCTCGTTGGAAAGCTCTTTGGCAGCCGCTCGCGTGGCCCCACAGCCCATGGGGCTGCGGGCTTTGCGGCGGCCATCAGCCTCAGCGAAACTGGCGCCCACGTGGCGCCGCCGCGCCAGCCTGCAAAGCATTTTCCGGTAGGGCCGCGGCTCTGGCGACAGCTCCCACGCCCGAAGAGCCAGGAGGGAAAGCCGTGCCTCGTTGGAAAGCTCTTTGGCAGCCGCTCGCGTGGCCCCACAGCCCATGGGGCTGCGGGCTTTGCGGCGGCCGTCAGCCTGGGCGACACCGGCGTCCACGTGGCGCCGCCGCGCCAGCCTGCGAAGCATTTTCCGGTAGGGCCGCGGCTCTGGCGACAGCTCCCACGCCCGAAGAGCCAGGAGGGAAAGCCGTGCCTCGTTGGAAAGCTCTTTGGCAGCCGCTCGCGTGGCCCCACAGCCCGTGGGGCTGCGGGCTTTGCGGCGGCCGTCAGCCTGGGGGCCACCGGCGCCCACGTGGCGCCGCCGCGCCAGCCTGCGAAGCATTTTCCGGTAGGGCCGCGGCTCTGGCGACAGCTCCCACGCCCGAAGAGCCAGGAGGGAAAGCCGTGCCTCATTGGAAAGCTCTTTGGCAGCCACTCACGTGGCCCCACAGCCCATGGGGCTGCGGGCTTTCCGGCAGCTGTCAGCCTCGGCGCCACCGGCGCCCACGTGGTGCCGCCGCGCCAGCCTGCGAAGCATTTTCCGGTAGGGCCGCGTCTCTGGCGACAGCTCCCACGGCCGAAGAGCCAGGAGGGAAAGCCGTGCCTCGTTGGAAAGCTCTTTGGCAGCCGCTCGCGTGGCCCCACAGCCCATGGGGCTGCGGGCTTTGCGGCGGACGTCAGCCTCGGCGCCAACGGCGTCCACGTGGGGCCGCTGCGCCAGCCTGCAAAGCATTTTCCGGTAGGGCCGCGTCTCTGGCGACAGCTCCCACGCCCGAAGAGCCAGGAGGGAAAGCCGTGCCTCGTTGGAAAGCTCCTTGGCAGCCGCTCACGCGGACCCACAGCCCGTGGGGCTGCGGGCTTTGCGGCGGCCGTCAGCCTGGGCGCCACCGGCGCCCATGTCGGCCCGCCGCGCTAGCCTGCGAAGCATTTTCCGGTAGGGCCGCGGCTCTGGCGACAGCTCCCACGGCCAAAGAGCCAGGAGGGAAAGCCGTGCCTCGTTGGAAAGCTCTTTGGCAGCCGCTCGCGTGGCCCCACAGCCCATGGGGCTGCGGGCTTTGCGGCGGCCATCAGCCTGGGCGACACCGGCGCACAAATCGGGCCGCCGCGCCAGCCTGCGAAGCGTTTTCCGGTAGGGCCGCGGCTCTGGCGACAGCTCCCACGCCCGAAGAGCCAGGAGGGAAAGCCATGCCTCGTTGGAAAGCTCTTTGGCAGCCGCTCGCGTGGCCCCACAGCCCGTGGGGCTGCGGGCTTTCCGGCGGCCGTCAGCCTCAGCACCACCGGCGCCCACGTGGCGCCGCCGTGCCAGCCTGCGAAGCATTTTCCGGTAGGGCCGCGGCTCTGGACACAGCTCCCACGCCCGAAGAGCCAGGAGGGAAAGCCGTGCCTCGTTGGAAAGCTCTTTGGCAGCCGCTCGCGTGGCCCCACAGCCCGTGGGGCTGCGGGCTTTGCGGCGGCCGTCAGCCTCGGCGCCATCGGCGCCCACGTGGCGCCGCCGCGCCAGCCTTCGAAGCATTTTCCGGTAGGGCCGCGGCTCTGGCGACAGCTCCCACGCCCGAAGAGCCAGGAGGGAAAGCCGTGCCTCGTTGGAAAGCTCTTTGGCCGCCGCTCACGTGGCCCCACAGCCCGTGGGGCTGCGGGCTTTGCGGCGGCCGTCAGCCTGGGCGACACTGGCGCCCACGTGGCGCCGCCGCTCCAGCCTGCGAAGCATTTTCCGATAGGGCCGCGTCTCTGGCGACAGCTCCCACGCCCGAAGAGCCAGGAGGGAAAGCCGTGCCTCGTTGGAAAGCTCTTTGGCAGCCGCTCGTGTGGCCCCACAGCCCGTGGGGCTGCGGGCTTTCCGGCGGCCGTCAGCCTCGGCGCCACCGACACCCACTTGGCACCGCCGCGCCAGCCTGCGAAGCATTTTCTGGTAGGGCCGCGTCTCTGGCGACAGCTCCCACGCCCGAAGAGCCAGGAGGGAAAGCCGTGCCTCGTTGGAAAGCTCTTTGGCAGCCGCTCGTGTGGCCCCACAGCCCGTGGGGCTGCGGGCTTTGCGGCGGCCGTCAGCCTGGGGGCCACCGGCGCCCACGTCGGGCCACCGCGCCAGCCTGCAATGCATTTTCCGGTAGGGCTGCTGCTCTGGCGACAGCTCCCACGCCCGAAGAGCCAGGAGGGAAAGCCGTGCCTCGATGGAAAGCTCTTTGGCAGCCGCTCGCGTGGCCCCACAGCCCATGGGGCTGCGGGCTTTGCGGCGGCCGTCAGCCTCGGCGAAACCGGCACCCACGTGGCGCCGCCGCGCCAGCCTGCGAAGCATTTTCCGGTAGGGCCGCGGCTCTGGCGACAGCTCCCACGCCCGAAGAGCCAGGAGGGAAAGCCGTGCCTCGTTGGAAAGCTCTTTGGCAGCCGCTCGCGTGGCCCCACAGCCCATGGGGCTGCGGGCTTTGCGGCGGCCGTCAGCCTGGGCGACACCAGCGCCCACGTGGCGCCGCCGCGCCAGCCTGCGAAGCATTTTCCGGTAGGGCCGCGGCTCTGGCGACAGCTCCCACGCCCGAAGAGCCAGGAGGGAAAGCCGTGCCTTGTTGGAAAGCTCTTTGGCAGCCGCTCGTGTGGCCCCACAGCCCGTGGGGCTGCGGGCTTTCCGGCGGCCGTCAGCCTGGGCGACACCGGCGCCCACGTCGGGCCGCCGCGCCAGCCTGCGAAGCATTTTCCGGTAGGGCCGCGGCTCTGGTGACAGCTCCCACGCCCGAAGAGCCAGGAGGGAAAGCCGTGCCTCGTTGGAAAGCTCTTTGGCAGCCGCTCGCGTGGCCCCACAGCCCATGGGGCTGCGGGCTTTGCGGCGGCCGTCAGCCTCGGCGACACCGGCGCCCACGTCGGGCCGCCGCGCCAGCCTGCGAAGCATTTTCTGGTAGGGCCGCGTCTCTGGCGACAGCTCCCACGCCCGAAGAGCCAGGAGGGAAAGCCGTGCCTCGTTGGAAAGCTCTTTGGCAGCCGCTCGCGTGGCCCCACAGCCCATGGGGCTGCCTGCTTTGCGGCGGCCGTCAGCCTCGGCGCCACCGGCGCCCACATTGCGCCGCCGCGCCAGCCTGCGAAGCATATTCCGGTAGGGCCGCGGCTCTGGCGACAGCTCCCACGCCCGAAGAGCCAGGAGGGAAAGCCGTGCCTCGTTGGAAAGCTCTTTGGCAGCCGCTCGCGTGGCCCCACAGCCCGTGGGGCTGCGGGCTTTGCGGCGGCCGTCAGCCTGGGCGCCACCGGCGCCCACGTCGGGCCGCCGCGCCAGCCTGCAAAGCATTTTCCGGTAGGGCCGCGGCTCTGGCGACAGCTCCCACGCCCGAAGAGCCAGGAGGGAAAGCCGTGCCTCGTTGGAAAGCTCTTTGGCAGCCACTCGCATGGCCCTAAAGCCCGTGGGGCTGCGGGCTTTCCAGCGGCTGTCAGCCTCGGGGCCACCGGCGCCCACGTGGCACGACCGCGCCAGCTTGCGAAGCATTTTCCGGTAGGGCCGCGGCTCTGGCGACAGCTCCCACGTCCGAAGAGCCAGGAGGGAAAGCCGTGCCTCGTTGGAAAGCTCTTTGGCAGCCGCTCGCGTGGCCCCACAGCTGCGGGCTTTGCGGCGGCCGTCAGCCTGGGCGACACCGGCGCCCAGGTGGGGCCGCCGCGCTAGCCTGCGAAGCATTTTCCGGTAGGGCCGCGTCTCTGGCGACAGCGCCCACGGCCGAAGAGCCAGGAGGGAAAGCCATGCCTCGTTGGAAAGCTCTTTGGCAGCCGCTTGCGTGGCCCCACAGCCCATGGGGCTGCGGGCTTTGCGGCGGCCGTCAGCCTCGGCGCCACCGGCGCCCACGTCGGGCCGCCGCGCCAGCCTGCGAAGCATTTTCCGGTAGGGCCGCGTCTCTGGCGACAGCTCCCACGCCCGAAGAGCCAGGAGGGAAAGCCGTGCCTCGTTGGAAAGCTCTTTGGCAGCCGCTCGCGTGGCCCCACAGCCCATGGGGCTGCCTGCTTTGCGGCGGCCGTCAGCCTCGGCGCCACCGGCGCCCACATTGCGCCGCCGCGCCAGCCTGCGAAGCATATTCCGGTAGGGCCGCGGCTCTGGCGACAGCTCCCACGCCCGAAGAGCCAGGAGGGAAAGCCGTGCCTCGTTGGAAAGCTCTTTGGCCGCCGCTCGCGTGGCCCCACAGCCCGTGGGGCTGCGGGCTTTGCGGCGGCCGTCAGCCTGGGCGCCACCGGCGCCCACGTCGGGCCGCCGCGCCAGCCTGCAAAGCATTTTCCGGTAGGGCCGCGGCTCTGGCGACAGCTCCCACGCCCGAAGAGCCAGGAGGGAAAGCCGTGCCTCGTTGGAAAGCTCTTTGGCAGCCACTCGCATGGCCCTAAAGCCCGTGGGGCTGCGGGCTTTCCAGCGGCTGTCAGCCTCGGGGCCACCGGCGCCCACGTGGCACGACCGCGCCAGCTTGCGAAGCATTTTCCGGTAGGGCCGCGGCTCTGGCGACAGCTCCCACGTCCGAAGAGCCAGGAGGGAAAGCCGTGCCTCGTTGGAAAGCTCTTTGGCAGCCGCTCGCGTGGCCCCACAGCTGCGGGCTTTGCGGCGGCCGTCAGCCTGGGCGACACCGGCGCCCAGGTGGGGCCGCCGCGCTAGCCTGCGAAGCATTTTCCGGTAGGGCCGCGTCTCTGGCGACAGCGCCCACGGCCGAAGAGCCAGGAGGGAAAGCCATGCCTCGTTGGAAAGCTCTTTGGCAGCCGCTTGCGTGGCCCCACAGCCCATGGGGCTGCGGGCTTTGCGGCGGCCGTCAGCCTCGGCGCCACCGGCGCCCACGTCGGGCCGCCGCGCCAGCCTGCGAAGCATTTTCCGGTAGGGCCGCGTCTCTGGCGACAGCTCCCACGCCCGAAGAGCCAGGAGGGAAAGCCGTGCCTCGTTGGAAAGCTCTTTGGCAGCCGCTCGCGTGGCCCCACAGCCCGTGGGGCTGCGGGCTTTCCGGCGGCCGTCAGCCTCGGCACCACCGGCGCCCAGGTGGGGCCGCCGCGCCAGCCTGCGAAGCATTTTCCGGTAGGGCCGCGGCTCTGGCCACAGCTCCCACGCCCGAAGAGCCAGGAGGGAAAGCCGTGCCTCGTTGGAAAGGTCTTTGGCAGCCGCTCGCGTGGCCCCACAGCCCGTGGGGCTGCGGGCTTTCCGGCGGCCGTCAGCCTCGGCACCACCGGCGCCCAGGTGGGGCCGCCGCGCCAGCCTGCGAAGCATTTTCCGGTAGGGCCGCGGCTCTGGCCACAGCTCCCACGCCCGAAGAGCCAGGAGGGAAAGCCGTGCCTCGTTGGAAAGCTCTTTGGCAGCCGCTCGTGTGGCCCCACAGCCCGTGGGGCTGCGGGCTTTGCGGCGGCCGTCAGCCTGGGCGCCACCGGCGCCCACGTCGGGCCGCCGCGCCAGCCTGCGAAGCATTTTCCGGTAGGGCCGCGGCTCTGGCGACAGCTCCCACGCCCGAAGAGCCAGGAGGGAAAGCCGTGCCTCGTTGGAAAGCTCTTTGGCAGCCACTCGCATGGCCCTAAAGCCCGTGGGGCTGCGGGCTTTCCAGCGGCTGTCAGCCTCGGCGCCACCGGCGCCCACGTGGCACGACCGCGCCAGCTTGCGAAGCATTTTCCGGTAGGGCCGCGGCTCTGGCGACAGCTCCCACGCCCGAAGAGCCAGGAGGGAAAGCCGTGCCTCGTTGGAAAGCTCTTTGGCAGCCGCTCGCGTGGCCCCACAGCCCGTGGGGCTGCGGGCTTTGCGGTGGCCATCAGCCTGGGCGACACCGGCGCACAAATCGGGCCGCCGCGCCAGTCTGCGAAGCATTTTCCGGTAGGGCCGCGGCTCTGGCGACAGCTCCCACGCCCGAAGAGCCAGGAGGGAAAGCCGTGCCTCGTTGGAAAGCTCTTTGGCAGCCGCTCGCGTGGCCCCACAGCCCGTGGGGCTGCGGGCTTTGCGGCGGCCGTCAGCCTGGGGGCCACCGGCGCCCACGTGGCGCCGCCGCGCCAGCCTGCGAAGCATTTTCCGGTAGGGCCGCGGCTCTGGCCACAGCTCCCACGCCCGAAGAGCCAGGAGGGAAAGCCGTGCCTCGTTGGAAAGCTCTTTGGCAGCCGCTCGCGTGGCCCCACAGCCCGTGGGGCTGCGGGCTTTGCGGCGGCCGTCAGCCTCGGCGCCATCGGCGCCCACGTGGCGCCGCCGCGCCAGCCTTCGAAGCATTTTCCGGTAGGGCCGCGGCTCTGGCGACAGCTCCCACGCCCGAAGAGCCAGGAGGGAAAGCCGTGCCTCGTTGGAAAGCTCTTTGGCCGCCGCTCACGTGGCCCCACAGCCCGTGGGGCTGCGGGCTTTGCGGCGGCCGTCAGCCTGGGCGACACTGGCGCCCACGTGGCGCCGCCGCTCCAGCCTGCGAAGCATTTTCCGATAGGGCCGCGTCTCTGGCGACAGCTCCCACGCCCGAAGAGCCAGGAGGGAAAGCCGTGCCTCGTTGGAAAGCTCTTAGGCAGCCGCTCGTGTGGCCCCACAGCCCGTGGGGTTGCGGGCTTTCCGGCGGCCGTCAGCCTCGGCGCCACCGACACCCACTTGGCACCGCCGCGCCAGCCTGCGAAGCATTTTCTGGTAGGGCCGCGTCTCTGGCGACAGCTCCCACGCCCGAAGAGCCAGGAGGGAAAGCCGTGCCTCGTTGGAAAGCTCTTTGGCAGCTGCTCGTGTGGCCCCACAGCCCGTGGGGCTGCGGGCTTTGCGGCGGCCGTCAGCCTGGGGGCCACCGGCGCCCACGTCGGGCCGCCGCGCCAGCCTGCAATGCATTTTCCGGTAGGGCTGCTGCTCTGGCGACAGCTCCCACGCCCGAAGAGCCAGGAGGGAAAGCCGTGCCTCGTTGGAAAGCTCTTTGGCAGCCGCTCGCGTGGCCCCACAGCCCATGGGGCTGCGGGCTTTGCGGCGGCCGTCAGCCTCGGCGAAACCGGCACCCACCTGGCGCCGCCGCGCCAGCCTGCAAAGCATTTTCCGGTAGGGCCGCGGCTCTGGCGACAGCTCCCACGCCCGAAGAGCCAGGAGGGAAAGCCGTGCCTCGTTGGAAAGCTCTTTGGCAGCCGCTCGCGTGGCCCCACAGCCCATGGGGCTGCGGGCTTTGCGGCGGCCGTCAGCCTGGGCGCCATCTGCGCCCACGTGGCGCCGCCGCGCCAGCCTGCGAAGCATTTTCCGGTAGGGCCGCGGCTCTGGCGAC
The DNA here is from genome assembly GCF_964199755.1 of Larus michahellis. Taxonomy (NCBI): domain Eukaryota; kingdom Metazoa; phylum Chordata; class Aves; order Charadriiformes; family Laridae; genus Larus; species Larus michahellis. The sequence goes on from NW_027435946.1 coordinate 840,712, forward strand.
AGCTCCCACGCCCGAAGAGCCAGGAGGGAAAGCCGTGCCTTGTTGGAAAGCTCTTTGGCAGCCGCTCGTGTGGCCCCACAGCCCGTGGGGCTGCGGGCTTTCCGGCGGCCGTCAGCCTGGGCGACACCGGCGCCCACGTCGGGCCGCCGCGCCAGCCTGCGAAGCATTTTCCGGTAGGGCCGCGGCTCTGGTGACAGCTCCCACGCCCGAAGAGCCAGGAGGGAAAGCCGTGCCTCGTTGGAAAGCTCTTTGGCAGCCGCTCGCGTGGCCCCACAGCCCATGGGGCTGCGGGCTTTGCGGCGGCCGTCAGCCTCGGCGACACCGGCGCCCACGTCGGGCCGCCGCGCCAGCCTGCGAAGCATTTTCCAGTAGGGCCGCGTCTCTGGCGACAGCTCCCACGCCCGAAGAGCCAGGAGGGAAAGCCGTGCCTCGTTGGAAAGCTCTTTGGCAGCCGCTCGCGTGGCCCCACAGCCCATGGGGCTGCCTGATTTGCGGCGGACGTCAGCCTCGGCGCCACCGGCGCCCACATTGCGCCGCCGCGCCAGCCTGCGAAGCATATTCCGGTAGGGCCGCGGCTCTGGCGACAGCTCCCACGCCCGAAGAGCCAGGAGGGAAAGCCGTGCCTCGTTGGAAAGCTCTTTGGCAGCCGCTCGTGTGGCCCCACAGCCCATGGGGCTGCGGGCTTTGCGGCGGCCGTCAGCCTGGGCGCCACCGGCGCCCACGTCGGGCCGCCGCGCCAGCCTGCGAAGCATTTTCCGGTAGGGCCGCGGCTCTGGCGACAGCTCCCACGCCCGAAGAGCCAGGAGGGAAAGCCGTGCCTCGTTGGAAAGCTCTTTGGCAGCCACTCGCATGGCCCTAAAGCCCGTGGGGCTGCGGGCTTTCCAGCGGCTGTCAGCCTCGGCGCCACCAGCGCCCACGTGGCACGACCGCGCCAGCTTGCGAAGCATTTTCCGGTAGGGCCGCGGCTCTGGCGACAGCTCCCACGTCCGAAGAGCCAGGAGGGAAAGCCGTGCCTCGTTGGAAAGCTCTTTGGCAGCCGCTTGCGTGGCCCCACAGCCCATGGGGCTGCGGGCTTTGCGGCGGCCGTCAGCCTCGGCGCCACCGGCGCCCACGTTGCGCCGCCGCGCCAGCCTGCGAAGCATTTTCCGGTAGGGCCGCGTCTCTGGCGACAGCTCCCACGCCCGAAGAGCCAGGAGGGAAAGCCGTGCCTCGTTGGAAAGCTCTTTGGCAGCCGCTCGCGTGGCCCCACAGCCCGTGGGGCTGCGGGCTTTGCGGCGGCCATCAGCCTGGGCGACACCGGCGCACAAATCGGGCCGCCGCGCCAGCCTGCGAAGCATTTTCCGGTAGGGCCGCGGCTCTGGCGACAGCTCCCACGCCCGAAGAGCCAGGAGGGAAAGCCGTGCCTCGTTGGAAAGCTCTTTGGCAGCCGCTCGCGTGACCCCACAGCCCGTGGGGCTGCGGGCTTTCCGGCGGCCGTCAGCCTCGGCACCACCGGCGCCCAGGTGGGGCCGCCGCGCCAGCCTGCGAAGCATTTTCCGGTAGGGCCGCGGCTCTGGCCACAGCTCCCACGCCCGAAGAGCCAGGAGGGAAAGCCGTGCCTCGTTGGAAAGCTCTTTGGCAGCCGCTCGCGTGGCCCCACAGCCAGTGGGGCTGCGGGCTTTGCGGCGGCCGTCAGCCTGGGCGCCATCGGCGCCCACGTGGCGCCGCCGCGCCAGCCTTCGAAGCATTTTCCGGTAGGGCCGCGTCTCTGGCGACAGCTCCCACGCCCGAAGAGCCAGGAGGGAAAGCCGTGCCTCGTTGGAAAGCTCTTTGGCCGCCGCTCACGTGGCCCCACAGCCCATGGGGCTGCCTGCTTTGCGGCGGCCGTCAGCCTCGGCGCCACCGGCGCCCACGTCGGGCCGCTGCGCCAGCCTGCGAAGCATATTCCGGTAGGGCCGCGGCTCTGGCGACAGCTCCCACGCCCGAAGAGCCAGGAGGGAAAGCCGTGCCTCGTTGGAAAGCTCTTTGGCAGCCGCTCGTGTGGCCCCACAGCCCGTGGGGCTGCGGGCTTTGCGGCGGCCGTCAGCCTGGGCGCCACCGGCGCCCACGTCGGGCCGCCGCGCCAGCCTGCGAAGCATTTTCCGGTAGGGCCGCGGCTCTGGCGACAGCTCCCACGCCCGAAGAGCCAGGAGGGAAAGCCGTGCCTCGTTGGAAAGCTCTTTGGCAGCCACTCGCATGGCCCTAAAGCCCGTGGGGCTGAGGGCTTTCCAGCGGCTGTCAGCCTCGGCGCCACCGGCGCCCACGTGGCACGACCGCGCCAGCTTGCGAAGCATTTTCCGGTAGGGCCGCGGCTCTGGCGACAGCTCCCACGCCCGAAGAGCCAGGAGGGAAAGCCGTGCCTCGTTGGAAAGCTCTTTGGCAGCCGCTCGCGTGGCCCCACAGCCCGTGGGGCTGCGGGCTTTGCGGTGGCCATCAGCCTGGGCGACACCGGCGCACAAATCGGGCCGCCGCGCCAGTCTACGAAGCATTTTCCGGTAGGGCCGCGGCTCTGGCGACAGCTCCCACGCCCGAAGAGCCAGGAGGGAAAGCCGTGCCTCGTTGGAAAGCTCTTTGGCAGCCGCTCGCGTGGCCCCACAGCCCGTGGGGCTGCGGGCTTTGCGGCGGCCGTCAGCCTGGGCGCCATCGGCGCCCACGTGGCGCCGCCGCGCCAGCCTTCGAAGTATTTTCCGGTAGGGCCGCGGCTCTGGCGACAGCTCCCACGCCCGAAGAGCCAGGAGGGAAAGCCGTGCCTCGTTGGAAAGCTCTTTGGCCGCCGCTCACGAGGCCCCACAGCCCGTGGGGCTGCGGGCTTTGCGGCGGCCGTCAGCCTGGGCGACACTGGCGCCCACGTGGCGCCACCGCGCCAGCCTGCGAAGCATTTTCCGATAGGGCCGCGTCTCTGGCGACAGCTCCCACGCCCGAAGAGCCAGGAGGGAAAGCCGTGCCTCGTTGGAAAGCTCTTTGGCAGCCGCTCGTGTGGCCCCACAGCCCGTGGGGCTGCGGGCTTTCCGGCGGCCGTCAGCCTCGGCGCCACCGACACCCACTTGGCACCGCCGCGCCAGCCTGCGAAGCATTTTCTGGTAGGGCCGCGTCTCTGGCGACAGCTCCCACGCCCGAAGAGCCAGGAGGGAAAGCCGTGCCTCGTTGGAAAGCTCTTTGGCAGCCGCTCGTGTGGCCCCACAGCCCGTGGGGTTGCGGGCTTTGCGGCGGCCGTCAGCCTGGGCGACACCGGCGCCCACGTCGGGCCGCCGCGCCAGCCTGCAATGCATTTTCTGGTAGGGCTGCTGCTCTGGCGACAGCTCCCACGCCCGAAGAGCCAGGAGGGAAAGCCGTGCCTCGTTGGAAAGCTCTTTGGCAGCCGCTCGCGTGGCCCCACAGCCCATGGGGCTGCGGGCTTTGCGGCGGCCATCAGCCTCGGCGAAACCGGCACCCACGTGGCGCCGCCGCGCCAGCCTGCAAAGCATTTTCCGGTAGGGCCGCGGCTCTGGCGACAGCTCCCACGGCCGAAGAGCCAGGAGGGAAAGCCGTGCCTCGTTGGAAAGCTCTTTGGCAGCCGCTCGCGTGGCCCCACTGCCCATGGGGCTGCGGGCTTTGCGGCGGCCGTCAGCCAGGGCGACACCAGCGCCCACGTGGCGCCGCCGCGCCAGCCTGCGAAGCATTTTCCGGTAGGGCCGCGGCTCTGGCGACAGCTCCCACGCCCGAAGAGCCAGGAGGGAAAGCCGTGCCTTGTTGGAAAGCTCTTTGGCAGCCGCTCGTGTGGCCCCACAGCCCGTGGGGCTGCGGGCTTTGCGGCGGCCGTCAGCCTGGGGGCCACCGGCGCCCACGTCGGGCCGCCGCGCCAGCCTGCAATGCATTTTCCGGTAGGGCTGCTGCTCTGGCGACAGCTCCCACGCCCGAAGAGCCAGGAGGGAAAGCCGTGCCTCGTTGGAAAGCTCTTTGGCAGCCGCTCGCGTGGCCCCACAGCCCGTGGGGCTGCGGGCTTTGCGGCGGCCATCAGCCTGGGCGACACCGGCGCCCACGTCGGGCCGCCGCGCCAGCCTGCGAAGCATTTTCCGGTAGGGCCGCGGCTCTGGCGACAGCTCCCACGCCCGAAGAGCCAGGAGGGAAAGCCGTGCCTCGTTGGAAAGCTCTTTGGCAGCCGCTCGCGTGGCCCCACAGCCCGTGGGGCTGCGGGCTTTGCGGCGGCCGTCAGCCTGGGCGCCATCGGCGCCCACGTGGCGCCGCCGCGCCAGCCTGCGAAGCATTTTCCGGTAGGGCCGCGGCTCTGGCGACAGCTCCCACGCCCGAAGAGCCAGGAGGGAAAGCCGTGCCTCGTTGGAAAGCTCTTTGGCCGCCGCTCACGAGGCCCCACAGCCCGTGGGGCTGCGGGCTTTGCGGCGGCCGTCAGCCTGGGCGACACTGGCGCCCACGTGGGGCCGCCGCGCCAGCCTGCGAAGCATTTTCCGATAGGGCCGCGTCTCTGGCGACAGCTCCCACGCCCGAAGAGCCAGGAGGGAAAGCCGTGCCTCGTTGGAAAGCTCTTTGGCAGCCGCTCGTGTGGCCCCACAGCCCGTGGGGCTGCGGGCTTTCCGGCGGCCGTCAGCCTCGGCGCCACCGACACCCACTTGGCACCGCCGCGCCAGCCTGCGAAGCATTTTCTGGTAGGGCCGCGTCTCTGGCGACAGCTCCCACGCCCGAAGAGCCAGGAGGGAAAGCCGTGCCTCGTTGGAAAGCTCTTTGGCAGCCGCTCGTGTGGCCCCACAGCCCGTGGGGTTGCGGGCTTTGCGGCGGCTGTCAGCCTCGGCGCCACCGGCGCCCACGTGGCACGACCGCGCCAGCTTGCGAAGCATTTTCCGGTAGGGCCGTGGCTCTGGCGACAGCTCCCACGCCCGAAGAGCCAGGAGGGAAAGCCGTGCCTCGTTGGAAAGCTCTTTGGCAGCCGCTCGCGTGGCCCCACAGCCCGTGGGGCTGCGGGCTTTGCGGTGGCCATCAGCCTGGGCGACACCGGCGCACAAATCGGGCCGCCGCGCCAGTCTACGAAGCATTTTCCGGTAGGGCCGCGGCTCTGGCGACAGCTCCCACGCCCGAAGAGCCAGGAGGGAAAGCCGTGCCTCGTTGGAAAGCTCTTTGGCAGCCGCTCGCGTGGCCCCACAGCCCGTGGGGCTGCGGGCTTTGCGGCGGCCGTCAGCCTGGGCGCCATCGGCGCCCACGTGGCGCCGCCGCGCCAGCCTTCGAAGTATTTTCCGGTAGGGCCGCGGCTCTGGCGACAGCTCCCACGCCCGAAGAGCCAGGAGGGAAAGCCGTGCCTCGTTGGAAAGCTCTTTGGCAGCCGCTCGCGTGGCCCCACAGCCCATGGGGCTGCCTGATTTGCGGCGGACGTCAGCCTCGGCGCCACCGGCGCCCACATTGCGCCGCCGCGCCAGCCTGCGAAGCATATTCCGGTAGGGCCGCGGCTCTGGCGACAGCTCCCACGCCCGAAGAGCCAGGAGGGAAAGCCGTGCCTCGTTGGAAAGCTCTTTGGCAGCCGCTCGTGTGGCCCCACAGCCCATGGGGCTGCGGGCTTTGCGGCGGCCGTCAGCCTGGGCGCCACCGGCGCCCACGTCGGGCCGCCGCGCCAGCCTGCGAAGCATTTTCCGGTAGGGCCGCGGCTCTGGCGACAGCTCCCACGCCCGAAGAGCCAGGAGGGAAAGCCGTGCCTCGTTGGAAAGCTCTTTGGCAGCCACTCGCATGGCCCTAAAGCCCGTGGGGCTGCGGGCTTTCCAGCGGCTGTCAGCCTCGGCGCCACCAGCGCCCACGTGGCACGACCGCGCCAGCTTGCGAAGCATTTTCCGGTAGGGCCGCGGCTCTGGCGACAGCTCCCACGTCCGAAGAGCCAGGAGGGAAAGCCGTGCCTCGTTGGAAAGCTCTTTGGCAGCCGCTTGCGTGGCCCCACAGCCCATGGGGCTGCGGGCTTTGCGGCGGCCGTCAGCCTCGGCGCCACCGGCGCCCACGTTGCGCCGCCGCGCCAGCCTGCGAAGCATTTTCCGGTAGGGCCGCGTCTCTGGCGACAGCTCCCACGCCCGAAGAGCCAGGAGGGAAAGCCGTGCCTCGTTGGAAAGCTCTTTGGCAGCCGCTCGCGTGGCCCCACAGCCCGTGGGGCTGCGGGCTTTGCGGCGGCCATCAGCCTCGGCGACACCGGCGCACAAATCGGGCCGCCGCGCCAGCCTGCGAAGCATTTTCCGGTAGGGCCGCGGCTCTGGCCACAGCTCCCACGCCCGAAGAGCCAGGAGGGAAAGCCGTGCCTCGTTGGAAAGCTCTTTGGCAGCCGCTCGCGTGGCCCCACAGCCAGTGGGGCTGCGGGCTTTGCGGCGGCCGTCAGCCTGGGCGCCATCGGCGCCCACGTGGCGCCGCCGCGCCAGCCTTCGAAGCATTTTCCGGTAGGGCCGCGTCTCTGGCGACAGCTCCCACGCCCGAAGAGCCAGGAGGGAAAGCCGTGCCTCGTTGGAAAGCTCTTTGGCCGCCGCTCACGTGGCCCCACAGCCCATGGGGCTGCCTGCTTTGCGGCGGCCGTCAGCCTCGGCGCCACCGGCGCCCACGTCGGGCCGCTGCGCCAGCCTGCGAAGCATATTCCGGTAGGGCCGCGGCTCTGGCGACAGCTCCCACGCCCGAAGAGCCAGGAGGGAAAGCCGTGCCTCGTTGGAAAGCTCTTTGGCAGCCGCTCGTGTGGCCCCACAGCCCGTGGGGCTGCGGGCTTTGCGGCGGCCGTCAGCCTGGGCGCCACCGGCGCCCACGTCGGGCCGCCGCGCCAGCCTGCGAAGCATTTTCCGGTAGGGCCGCGGCTCTGGCGACAGCTCCCACGCCCGAAGAGCCAGGAGGGAAAGCCGTGCCTCGTTGGAAAGCTCTTTGGCAGCCACTCGCATGGCCCTAAAGCCCGTGGGGCTGCGGGCTTTCCAGCGGCTGTCAGCCTCGGCGCCACCGGCGCCCACGTGGCACGACCGCGCCAGCTTGCGAAGCATTTTCCGGTACGGCCGCGGCTCTGGCGACAGCTCCCACGCCCGAAGAGCCAGGAGGGAAAGCCGTGCCTCGTTGGAAAGCTCTTTGGCAGCCGCTCGCGTGGCCCCACAGCCCGTGGGGCTGCGGGCTTTGCGGTGGCCATCAGCCTGGGCGACACCGGCGCACAAATCGGGCCGCCGCGCCAGTCTACGAAGCATTTTCCGGTAGGGCCGCGGCTCTGGCGACAGCTCCCACGCCCGAAGAGCCAGGAGGGAAAGCCGTGCCTCGTTGGAAAGCTCTTTGGCAGCCGCTCGCGTGGCCCCACAGCCCGTGGGGCTGCGGGCTTTGCGGCGGCCGGCAGCCTGGGCGCCATCGGCGCCCACGTGGCGCCGCCGCGCCAGCCTTCGAAGTATTTTCCGGTAGGGCCGCGGCTCTGGCGACAGCTCCCACGCCCGAAGAGCCAGGAGGGAAAGCCGTGCCTCGTTGGAAAGCTCTTTGGCCGCCGCTCACGAGGCCCCACAGCCCGTGGGGCTGCGGGCTTTGCGGCGGCCGTCAGCCTGGGCGACACTGGCGCCCACGTGGCGCCACCGCGCCAGCCTGCGAAGCATTTTCCGATAGGGCCGCGTCTCTGGCGACAGCTCCCACGCCCGAAGAGCCAGGAGGGAAAGCCGTGCCTCGTTGGAAAGCTCTTTGGCAGCCGCTCGTGTGGCCCCACAGCCCGTGGGGCTGCGGGCTTTCCGGCGGCCGTCAGCCTCGGCGCCACCGACACCCACTTGGCACCGCCGCGCCAGCCTGCGAAGCATTTTCTGGTAGGGCCGCGTCTCTGGCGACAGCTCCCACGCCCGAAGAGCCAGGAGGGAAAGCCGTGCCTCGTTGGAAAGCTCTTTGGCAGCCGCTCGTGTGGCCCCACAGCCCGTGGGGTTGCGGGCTTTGCGGCGGCCGTCAGCCTGGGCGACACCGGCGCCCACGTCGGGCCGCCGCGCCAGCCTGCAATGCATTTTCCGGTAGGGCTGCTGCTCTGGCGACAGCTCCCACGCCCGAAGAGCCAGGAGGGAAAGCCGTGCCTCGTTGGAAAGCTCTTTGGCAGCCGCTCGCGTGGCCCCACAGCCCATGGGGCTGCGGGCTTTGCGGCGGCCATCAGCCTCGGCGAAACCGGCACCCACGTGGCGCCGCCGCGCCAGCCTGCAAAGCATTTTCCGGTAGGGCCGCGGCTCTGGCGACAGCTCCCACGGCCGAAGAGCCAGGAGGGAAAGCCGTGCCTCGTTGGAAAGCTCTTTGGCAGCCGCTCGCGTGGCCCCACTGCCCATGGGGCTGCGGGCTTTGCGGCGGCCGTCAGCCAGGGCGACACCAGCGCCCACGTGGCGCCGCCGCGCCAGCCTGCGAAGCATTTTCCGGTAGGGCCGCGGCTCTGGCGACAGCTCCCACGCCCGAAGAGCCAGGAGGGAAAGCCGTGCCTTGTTGGAAAGCTCTTTGGCAGCCGCTCGTGTGGCCCCACAGCCCGTGGGGCTGCGGGCTTTGCGGCGGCCGTCAGCCTGGGGGCCACCGGCGCCCACGTCGGGCCGCCGCGCCAGCCTGCAATGCATTTTCCGGTAGGGCTGCTGCTCTGGCGACAGCTCCCACGCCCGAAGAGCCAGGAGGGAAAGCCGTGCCTCGTTGGAAAGCTCTTTGGCAGCCGCTCGCGTGGCCCCACAGCCCGTGGGGCTGCGGGCTTTGCGGCGGCCATCAGCCTGGGCGACACCGGCGCCCACGTCGGGCCGCCGCGCCAGCCTGCGAAGCATTTTCCGGTAGGGCCGCGGCTCTGGCGACAGCTCCCACGCCCGAAGAGCCAGGAGGGAAAGCCGTGCCTCGTTGGAAAGCTCTTTGGCAGCCGCTCGCGTGGCCCCACAGCCCGTGGGGCTGCGGGCTTTGCGGCGGCCGTCAGCCTGGGCGCCATCGGCGCCCACGTGGCGCCGCCGCGCCAGCCTGCGAAGCATTTTCCGGTAGGGCCGCGGCTCTGGCGACAGCTCCCACGCCCGAAGAGCCAGGAGGGAAAGCCGTGCCTCGTTGGAAAGCTCTTTGGCCGCCGCTCACGAGGCCCCACAGCCCGTGGGGCTGCGGGCTTTGCGGCGGCCGTCAGCCTGGGCGACACTGGCGCCCACGTGGCGCCGCCGCGCCAGCCTGCGAAGCATTTTCCGATAGGGCCGCGTCTCTGGCGACAGCTCCCACGCCCGAAGAGCCAGGAGGGAAAGCCGTGCCTCGTTGGAAAGCTCTTTGGCAGCCGCTCGTGTGGCCCCACAGCCCGTGGGGCTGCGGGCTTTCCGGCGGCCGTCAGCCTCGGCGCCACCGACACCCACTTGGCACCGCCGCGCCAGCCTGCGAAGCATTTTCTGGTAGGGCCGCGTCTCTGGCGACAGCTCCCACGCCCGAAGAGCCAGGAGGGAAAGCCGTGCCTCGTTGGAAAGCTCTTTGGCAGCCGCTCGTGTGGCCCCACAGCCCGTGGGGTTGCGGGCTTTGCGGCGGCTGTCAGCCTCGGCGCCACCGGCGCCCACGTGGCACGACCGCGCCAGCTTGCGAAGCATTTTCCGGTAGGGCCGCGGCTCTGGCGACAGCTCCCACGCCCGAAGAGCCAGGAGGGAAAGCCGTGCCTCGTTGGAAAGCTCTTTGGCAGCCGCTCGCGTGGCCCCACAGCCCGTGGGGCTGCGGGCTTTGCGGTGGCCATCAGCCTGGGCGACACCGGCGCACAAATCGGGCCGCCGCGCCAGTCTACGAAGCATTTTCCGGTAGGGCCGCGGCTCTGGCGACAGCTCCCACGCCCGAAGAGCCAGGAGGGAAAGCCGTGCCTCGTTGGAAAGCTCTTTGGCAGCCGCTCGCGTGGCCCCACAGCCCGTGGGGCTGCGGGCTTTGCGGCGGCCGTCAGCCTGGGCGCCATCGGCGCCCACGTGGCGCCGCCGCGCCAGCCTTCGAAGTATTTTCCGGTAGGGCCGCGGCTCTGGCGACAGCTCCCACGCCCGAAGAGCCAGGAGGGAAAGCCGTGCCTCGTTGGAAAGCTCTTTGGCCGCCGCTCACGAGGCCCCACAGCCCGTGGGGCTGCGGGCTTTGCGGCGGCCGTCAGCCTGGGCGACACTGGCGCCCACGTGGCGCCACCGCGCCAGCCTGCGAAGCATTTTCCGATAGGGCCGCGTCTCTGGCGACAGCTCCCACGCCCGAAGAGCCAGGAGGGAAAGCCGTGCCTCGTTGGAAAGCTCTTTGGCAGCCGCTCGTGTGGCCCCACAGCCCGTGGAGCTGCGGGCTTTCCGGCGGCCGTCAGCCTCGGCGCCACCGACACCCACTTGGCACCGCCGCGCCAGCCTGCGAAGCATTTTCTGGTAGGGCCGCGTCTCTGGCGACAGCTCCCACGCCCGAAGAGCCAGGAGGGAAAGCCGTGCCTCGTTGGAAAGCTCTTTGGCAGCCGCTCGTGTGGCCCCACAGCCCGTGGGGTTGCGGGCTTTGCGGCGGCCGTCAGCCTGGGCGACACCGGCGCCCACGTCGGGCCGCCGCGCCAGCCTGCAATGCATTTTCCGGTAGGGCTGCTGCTCTGGCGACAGCTCCCACGCCCGAAGAGCCAGGAGGGAAAGCCGTGCCTCGTTGGAAAGCTCTTTGGCAGCCGCTCGCGTGGCCCCACAGCCCATGGGGCTGCGGGCTTTGCGGCGGCCATCAGCCTCGGCGAAACCGGCACCCACGTGGCGCCGCCGCGCCAGCCTGCAAAGCATTTTCCGGTAGGGCCGCGGCTCTGGCGACAGCTCCCACGCCCGAAGAGCCAGGAGGGAAAGCCGTGCCTCGTTGGAAAGCTCTTTGGCAGCCGCTCGCGTGGCCCCACTGCCCATGGGGCTGCGGGCTTTGCGGCGGCCGTCAGCCAGGGCGACACCAGCGCCCACGTGGCGCCGCCGCGCCAGCCTGCGAAGCATTTTCCGGTAGGGCCGCGGCTCTGGCCACAGCTCCCACGCCCGAAGAGCCAGGAGGGAAAGCCGTGCCTTGTTGGAAAGCTCTTTGGCAGCCACTCGTGTGGCCCCACAGCCCGTGGGGCTGCGGGCTTTGCGGCGGCCGTCAGCCTGGGGGCCACCGGCGCCCACGTCGGGCCGCCGCGCCAGCCTGCAATGCATTTTCCGGTAGGGCTGCTGCTCTGGCGACAGCTCCCACGCCCGAAGAGCCAGGAGGGAAAGCCGTGCCTCGTTGGAAAGCTCTTTGGCAGCCGCTCGCGTGGCCCCACAGCCCGTGGGGCTGCGGGCTTTGCGGCGGCCGTCAGCCTGGGCGCCATCGGCGCCCACGTGGCGCCGCCGCGCCAGCCTGCGAAGCATTTTCCGGTAGGGCCGCGGCTCTGGCGACAGCTCCCACGCCCGAAGAGCCAGGAGGGAAAGCCGTGCCTCGTTGGAAAGCTCTTTGGCCGCCGCTCACGAGGCCCCACAGCCCGTGGGGCTGCGGGCTTTGCGGCGGCCGTCAGCCTGGGCGACACTGGCGCCCACGTGGCGCCGCCGCGCCAGCCTGCGAAGCATTTTCCGATAGGGCCGCGTCTCTGGCGACAGCTCCCACGCCCGAAGAGCCAGGAGGGAAAGCCGTGCCTCGTTGGAAAGCTCTTTGGCAGCCGCTCGCGTGGCCCCACAGCCCGTGGGGCTGCGGGCTTTCCGGCGGCCGTCAGCCTCGGCGCCACCGACACCCACTTGGCACCGCCGCGCCAGCCTGCGAAGCATTTTCTGGTAGGGCCGCGTCTCTGGCGACAGCTCCCACGCCCGAAGAGCCAGGAGGGAAAGCCGTGCCTCGTTGGAAAGCTCTTTGGCAGCCGCTCGTGTGGCCCCACAGCCCGTGGGGTTGCGGGCTTTGCGGCGGCCGTCAGCCTGGGGGCCACCGGCGCCCACGTCGGGCCGCCGCGCCAGCCTGCAATGCATTTTCCGGTAGGGCTGCTGCTCTGGCGACAGCTCCCACGGCCGAAGAGCCAGGAGGGAAAGCCGTGCCTCGTTGGAAAGCTCTTTGGCAGCCGCTCGCGTGGCCCCACAGCCCATGGGGCTGCGGGCTTTGCGGCGGCCATCAGCCTCGGCGAAACCGGCACCCACGTGACGCCGCCGCGCCAGCCTGCAAAGCATTTTCCGGTAGGGCCGGGGCTCTGGCGACAGCTCCCACGCCCGAAGAGCCAGGAGGGAAAGCCGTGCCTCGTTGGAAAGCTCTTTGGCAGCCGCTCGCGTGGCCCCACAGCCCATGGGGCTGCGGGCTTTGCGGCGGCCGTCAGCCTGGGCGACACCAGCGCCCACGTGGCGCCGCCGCGCCAGCCTGCGAAGCATTTTCCGGTAGGGCCGCGGCTCTGGCGACAGCTCCCACGCCCGAAGAGCCAGGAGGGAAAGCCGTGCCTTGTTGGAAAGCTCTTTGGCAGCCGCTCGTGTGGCCCCACAGCCCGTGGGGCTGCGGGCTTTGCGGCGGCCGTCAGCCTGGGGGCCACCGGCGCCCACGTCGGGCCGCCGCGCCAGCCTGCAATGCATTTTCCGGTAGGGCCGCGGCTCTGGCGACAGCTCCCACGCCCGAAGAGCCAGGAGGGAAAGCCGTGCCTCGTTGGAAAGCTCTTTGGCAGCCGCTCGCGTGGCCCCACAGCCCATGGGGCTGCCTGCTTTGCGGCGGCCGTCAGCCTCGGCGCCACTGGCGCCCACATTGCGCCGCTGCGCCAGCCTGCGAAGCATATTCCGGTAGGGCCGCGGCTCTGGGGACAGCTCCCACGCCCTAAGAGCCAGGAGGGAAAGCCGTGCCTCGTTGGAAAGCTCTTTGGCAGCCGCTCGCGTGGCCCTACAGCCCGTGGGGCTGCGGGCTTTGCGGCGGCCGTCAGCCTGGGCGCCACCGGCGCCCACTTCGGGCCGCCACGCCAGCCTGCGAAGCATTTTCCGGTAGGGCCGCGGCTCTGGCGACAGCTCCCACGCCCGAAGAGCCAGGAGGGAAAGCCGTGCCTCGTTGGAAAGCTCTTTGGCAGCCGCTCGTGTGGCCCCACTGCCCGTGGGGCTGCGGGCTTTCCGGCGGCCGTCAGCCTCAGCGCCATCGGCGCCCACGTGGCACGACCGCGCCAGCTTGCGAAGCATTTTCCGGTAGGGCCGCGGCTCTGGCGACAGCTCCCACGCCCGAAGAGCCAGGAGGGAAAGCCGTGCCTCGTTGGAAAGCTCTTTGGCAGCCGCTCGCGTGGCCCCACAGCCCATGGGGCTGCGGGCTTTGCGGCGGCCATCAGCCTCGGCGAAACCGGCGCCCACGTGGCGCCGCCGCGCCAGCCTGCAAAGAATTTTCCGGTAGCGCCGCGGCTCTGGCGACAGCTCCCACACCCGAAGAGCCAGGAGGGAAAGCCGTGCCTCGTTGGAAAGCTCTTTGGCAGCCGCTCGTGTGGCCCCACAGCCCGTGGGGCTGCGGGCTTTGCGGCGGCCGTCAGCCTGGGGGCCACCGGCGCCCACGTCGGGCCGCCGCGCCAGCCTGCGAAGCATTTTCCGGTAGGGCCGCGGCTCAGGCGACAGCTCCCACGCCCGAAGAGCCAGGAAGGAAACCCGTGCCTCGTTGGAAAGCTCTTTGGCAGCCGCTCGCGTGGCCCCACAGCCCATGGGGCTGCGGGCTTTGCGGCGGCCGTCAGCCTGGGCGACACCGGCGCCCAGGTGGGGCCGCCGCGCCAGCCAGCAATGCATTTTCCGGTAGGGCTGCGGCTCTGGCGACAGCTCCCACGCCCGAAGAGCCAGGAGGGAAAGCCGTGCCTCGTTGGAAAGCTCTTTGGCAGCCGCTCATGTGGCCCCACAGCCCGTGGGGCTGCGGGCTTTGCGGCGGCCGTCAGCCTGGGCGCCACCGGCGCCCACGTCGGCCGGCCGCGCCAGCCTGTGAAGCATTTTCCGGTAGGGCCGCGGCTCTGGTGACAGCTCCCACGCCCGAAGAGCCAGGAGGGAAAGCCGTGCCTCGTTGGAAAGCTCTTTGGCAGCCACTCGCCTGGCCCTAAAGCCCGTGGGGCTGCGGGCTTTCCGGCGGCTGTCAGCCTGGGCGCCACCGGCGCCCATGTGGCACGACCGCGCCAGCCTGCGAAGCATTTTCCGGTAGGGCCGCGGCTCTGGCGACAGCTCCCACGCCCGAAGAGCCAGGAGGGAAAGCCGTGCCTCGTTGGAAAGCTGTTTGGCAGCCGCTCGCTTGGCCCCACAGCCCGTGGGGCTGTGGGCTTTCCAGCGGCCGTCAGCCTCGGCGCAACCGGCGCCCACGTGTCGCCGCCGCGCCAGCCTGCGAAGTATTTTCCGGTAGGGCCGCGGCTCTGGCGACAGCTCCCACGGCCAAAGAGCCAGGAGGGAAAGCCGTGCCTCGTTGGAAAGCTCTTTGGCAGCCGCTCGCGTGGCCCCACAGCCCGTGGGGCTGCGGGCTTTGCGGCGGCCGTCAGCCTCGGCGCCATCGATGCCCACGTCGTGCCGCTGCGCCAGCCTGCGAAGCATTTTCCGGTAGGGCCGCGGCTCTGGCGACAGCTCGCACGCCCGAAGAGCCAGGAGGGAAAGCCGTGCCTCGTTGGAAAGCTCTTTGGCAGCCGCTCGCGTGGCCCCACAGCCCTTGGGGCTGCGGGCTTTGCGGCGGCCGTCAGCCTGGGCGCCACCGGCGCCCAGGTGGGGCCGCCGCGCCAGCCTGCGAAGCATTTTCCGGTAGGGCCGCCGCTCTGGCGACAGCTCCCACGGCCAAAGAGCCAGGAGGGAAAGCCATGCCTCGTTGGAAAGCTCTTTGGCAGCCGCTCGCGTGGCCCCACAGCCCGTGGGGCTGCGGGCTTTGTGGCGGCCGTCAGCCTCGGCGCCACCGGCGCCTACGTGACGCCGCCGCGCCAGCCTGCGAAGCATTTTCCGGTAGGGCCGCCGCTCTGGCGACAGCTCCCACGGCCAAAGAGCCAGGAGGGAAAGCCGTGCCTCGTTGGAAAGCTCTTTGGCAGCCGCTCGTGTGGCCCCCAGGCCGTGGGTCTGCGGGCTTTGCGGCGGCCGTCAGCCTGGGCGACACCGGCGCCCAGGTGATGCCGCCGCGCCAGCCTGCGAAGCATTTTCCGGTAGGGCCGCGGCTCTAGCAACAGCTCCCACGCCCGAAGAGCCAGGAGGGAAAGCCGTGCCTCGTTGGAAAGCTCTTTGGCAGCCGCTCACGTGGCCCCACAGCCCGTGGGGCTGCGGGCTTTGCGGCGGCCGTCAGCCTCGGCGCCACCGGCGCCCATGTGGCGCGACCGCGCCAGCCTGCAAAGCATTTTCCAGTAGGGACGCGTCTCTGGCGACAGCTCCCACGCCCGAAGAGCCAGGAGGGAAAGCCGTGCCTCGTTGGAAAGCTCTTTGGCAGCCGCTCGCGTGGCCCCACAGCCCATGGGGCTGCGGGCTTTGCGGCGGCCGTCAGCCTCGGCGCCACCGGCGCCCACGTCGGGCCGCTGCGCCAGCCTGCGAAGCATTTTCTGGTAGGGCCGCGTCTCTGGCGACAGCTCCCACGCCCGAAGAGCCAGGAGGGAAAGCCGTGCCTCGTTGGAAAGCTCTTTGGCAGCCGCTCGCGTGGCCCCACAGCCCATGGGGCTGCGGGCTTTGCGGCGGCCGTCAGCCTCAGCGCCACCGGCGCCCACATTGCGCTGCCGCGCCAGCCTGCGAAGCATTTTCCGGTAGGGCCACGTCTCTGGCGACAGCTCCCACGCCCGAAGAGCCAGGAGGGAAAGCCATGCCTCGTTGGAAAGCTCTTTGGCAGCCACTCGCATGGCCCTAAAGCCTGTGGGGCTGCGGGCTTTGCGGCGGCCGTCAGCCTCGGCGCCACCGGCGCCCATGTGGCGACGCCGCGCCAGCCTGCGAAGCATTTTCCGGTAGGGCCGCGGCTCTGGCGACAGCTCCCACGCCCGAAGAGCCAGGAGGGAAAGCCGTTCCTCATTGGAAAGCTCTTTGGCAGCCACTCACGTGGCCCCACAGCCCATGGGGCTGCGGGCTTTCCGGCGGCTGTCAGCCTCAGTGCCACCGGCGCGCACGTTGCGCCGCCGCGCCAGCCTGCGAAGCATTTTCCGGTAGGGCCGCGGCTCTGGCGACAGCTCCCACGGCCGAAGAGCCAGGAGGGAAAGCCGTGCCTCGTTGGAAAGCTCTTTGGCAGCCGCTCGTGTGGCCCCACAGCCCATGGGGCTGCGGGCTTTGCGGCGGCCGTCAGCCTCGGCGCCACCGGCGCCCACGTGGGGCCGCTGCGCCAGCCTGCAAAGCATTTTCCGGTAGGGCCGCGTCTCTGGCGACAGCTCCCACGCCCGAAGAGCCAGGAGGGAAAGCCGTGCCTCGTTGGAAAGCTCCTTGGCAGCCGCTCACGAGGCCCCACAGCCCGTGGGGCTGCGGGCTTTCCGGCGGCCGTCAGCCTCGGCGCCATCGGCGCCCATGTCGGCCCGCCGCGCCAGCCTGCGAAGCATTTTCCGGTAGGGCCGCGTCTCTGGCGACAGCTCCCACGGCCAAAGAGCCAGGAGGGAAAGCCGTGCCTCGTTGGAAAGCTCTTTGGCAGCCGCTCGCGTGGCCCCACAGCCCGTGGGGCTGCGGGCTTTGCAGCGGCCGTCAGCCTCGGCGCCACCGGCGCCCACATTGCGCCGCCGCGCCAGCCTGCGAAGCATTTTCCGGTAGGGCCGCGGCTCTGGCGACAGCTCCCACGCCCGAAGAGCCAGGAGGGAAAGCCGTGCCTCATTGGAAAGCTCTTTGGCAGCCGCTCGTGTGGCCCCACAGCCCGTGGGGCTGCGGGCTTTGCAACGGCCGTCAGCCTCGGCGCCACCGGCGCCCACATTGCGCTGCTGCGCAAGCCTGCGAAGCATTTTCCGGTAGGGCCGCGTCTCTGGCGACAGCTCCCACGCCCGAAGAGCCAGGAGGGAAAGCCGTGCCTCGTTGGAAAGCTCTTTGGTAGCCGCTTGTGTGGCCCCACAGCCCGTGGGTCTGCGGGCTTTCCGGTGGCCGTCAGCCTGGGCCAAACCGGCGCCCACGTCGGGCCGCCGCGCCAGCCTGCGAAGCATTTTCCGGTAGGGCTGCAGCTCTGGCGACAGCTCCCACGCCCGAAGAGCCAGGAGGGAAAGCCGTGCCTCGTTGGAAAGCTCTTTGGCAGCCACTCGCATGTCCCTAAAGCCTGTGGGGCTGCGGGCTTTGCGGCGGCTGTCACCCTCGGCGCCACCGGCGCCCACGTCGGGCCGCCGCGCCAGCCTGCGAAGCATTTTCCGGTAGGGCCGCGGCTCTGGCGACAGCTCCCACGCCCGAAGAGCCAGGAGGGAAAGCCGTGCCTCGTTGGAAAGCTCTTTGGCAGCCACTCGCATGGCCCTAAAGCCTGTGGGGCTGCGGGCTTTCCGGCGGCCGTCAACCTCGGCCCCACCGGCGCCCACGTGGCGCCGCCGCGCCAGCCTGCAAAGCATTTTCCGGTAGGGCCGCGGCTCTGGCGACAGCTCCCACGCCCGAAGAGCCAGGAGGGAAAGCCGTGCCTCGTTGGAAAGCTCTTTGGCAGCCGCTCGCGTGGCCCCACAGCCCATGGGGCTGCGGGCTTTGCGGCGGCCGTCAGCCTGGGCGACACCGGCGCCCACGTGGCGCCGCCGCGCCAGCCTGCGAAGCATTTTCCGGTAGGGCCGCGGCTCTGGCGACAGCTCCCACGCCCGAAGAGCCAGGAGGGAAAGCCGTGCCTCGTTGGAAAGCTCTTTGGCAGCCGCTCGTGTGGCCCCACAGCCCGTGGGGCTGCGGGCTTTCCGGCGGCCGTCAGCCTAAGCGCCATCGGCGCCCACGTCGGGCCGCCGCGCCAGCCTGCAAAGCATTTTCCGGTAGGGCCGCGGCTCTGGCGACAGCTCCCACGCCCGAAGAGCCAGGAGGGAAAGCCGTGCCTCGTTGGAAAGCTCTTTGGCAGCCGCTCGCGTGGCCCCACAGCCCATGGGGCTGCGGGCTTTGCGGCGGCCGTCAGCCTGGGCGCCACCGGCACCCAGGTGGGGCCGCCGCGCCAGCCTGCGAAGCATTTTCCGGTAGGGCCGCCGCTCTGGCGACAGCTCCCACGGCCAAAGAGCCAGGAGGGAAAGCCGTGCCTCGTTGGAAAGCTCTTTGGCAGCCGCTCGCATGGCCCCACAGCCCGTGGGGCTGCGGGCTTTGTGGCGGCCGTCAGCCTCGGCGCCACCGGCGCCCACATCGGGCCGCCGCGCCAGCCTGCGAAGCATTTTCCGGTAGGGCCGCCGCTCTGGCGACAGCTCCCACGGCCAAAGAGCCAGGAGGGAAAGCCGTGCCTCGTTGGAAAGCTCTTTGGCAGCCGCTCGTGTGGCCCCACAGCCCGTGGGGCTGCGGGCTTTGCGGCGGCCGTCAGCCTGGGCGACACCGGCGCCCAGGTGATGCCGCCGTTCCAGCCTGCGAAGCATTTTCCGGTAGGGCCGCGGCTCTAGCAACAGCTCCCACGCCCGAAGAGCCAGGAGGGAAAGCCGTGCCTCGTTGGAAAGCTCTTTGGCAGCCGCTCGCATGGCCCCACAGCCCATGGGGCTGCGGGCTTTCCGGCGGCCGTCAGCCTCGGCGCCACCGGCGCCCATGTGGCGCGACCGCGCCAGCCTGCAAAGCATTTTCCGGTAGGGACGCGTCTCTGGCGACAGCTCCCACGCCCGAAGAGCCAGGAGGGAAAGCCGTGCCTCGTTGGAAAGCTCTTTGGCAGCCGCTCGCGTGGCCCCACAGCCCATGGGGCTGCGGGCTTTGCGGCGGCCGTCAGCCTCAGCGCCACCGGTGCCCACATTGCGCCGCCGCGCCAGCCTGCGAAGCATTTTCCGGTAGGGCCACGTCTCTGGCGACAGCTCCCACGCCCGAAGAGCCAGGAGGGAAAGCCATGCCTCGTTGGAAAGCTCTTTGGCAGCCACTCGCATGGCCCTAAAGCCTGTGGGGCTGCGGGCTTTGCGGCGGCCTTCAGCCTCGGCGCCACCGGCGCCCACGTGGCGCCGCCGCGCCAGCCTGCGAAGCATTTTCCGGTAGGGCCGCGGCTCTGGCGACAGCTCCCACGCCCGAAGAGCCAGGAGGGAAAGCCGTGCCTCATTGGAAAGCTCTTTGGCAGCCACTCACGTGGCCCCACAGCCCGTGGGGCTGCGGGCTTTGCGGCGGCTGTCAGCCTCGGCGCCACCGGCGCCCACATTGCGCCGCTGCGCATGCCTGCGAAGCATTTTCCGGTAGGGCCGCGTCTCTGGCGACAGCTCCCACGCCCGAAGAGCCAGGAGGGAAAGCCGTGCCTCGTTGGAAAGCTCTTTGGCAGCCGCTCGTGTGGCCCCACAGCCCGTGGGGCTGCGGGCTTTCCGGTGGCCGTCAGCCTGGGCCACACCGGCGCCCACGTCGGGCCGCCGCGCCAGCCTGCGAAGCATTTTCCGGTAGGGCTGCGGCTCTGGCGACAGCTCCCACGCCCGAAGAGCCAGGAGGGAAAGCCATGCCTCGTTGGAAAGCTCTTTGGCAGCCACTCGCATGGCCCTAAAGCCTGTGGGGCTGCGGGCTTTGCGGCGGCTGTCAGCCTCGGCGCCACCGGCGCCCACGTCGGGCCGCCGCGCCAGCCTGCGAAGCATTTTCCGGTAGGGCCGCGGCTCTGGCGACAGCTCCCACGCCCGAAGAGCCAGGAGGGAAAGCCGTGCCTCGTTGGAAAGCTCTTTGGCAGCCACTCGCATGGCCCTAAAGCCTGTGGGGCTGTGGGCTTTCCGGCGGCCGTCAACCTCGGCCCCACCGGCGCCCACGTGGCGCCGCCGCGACAGCCTGCGAAGCATTTTCCGGTAGGGCCACGGCTCTGGCGACAGCTCCCACGCCCGAAGAGCCAGGAGGGAAAGCCGTGCCTCGTTGGAAAGCTCTTTGGCAGCCGCTCGCGTGGCCCCACAGCCCATGGGGCTGCGGGCTTTGCGGCGGCCGTCAGCCTCAGCGCCATCGGCGCCCACGTTGCGCCGCCGCGCCAGCCTGCAAAGCATTTTCCGGTAGGGCCGCGGCTCTGGCGACAGCTCCCACGCCCGAAGAGCCAGGAGGGAAAGCCATGCCTCGTTGGAAAGCTCTTTGGCAGCCGCTCGCGTGGCCCCACAGCCCATGGGGCTGCGGGATTTGCAGCGGCCGTCAGCCTCGGCGACACCGGCGCCCACGTCGGGCCGCCGCGCTAGCCTGCGAAGCATTTTCCGGAAGGGCCGCGGCTCTGGCGACAGCTCCCACGCCCGAAGAGCCAGGAGGGAAAGCCGTGCCTTGTTGGAAAGCTCTTTGGCAGCCGCTCGCGTGGCCCCACAGCCCGTGGGGCTGCGGGCTTTCCGGCGGCCGTCAGCCTCGGCGCCACCGGCGCCCACGTGGCGCCGCCGCGCCAGCCTGCGAAGCATTTTCCGGTAGGGCCGCGGCTCTGGCGACAGCTCCCACGGCCAAAGAGCCAGGAGGGAAAGCCGTGCCTCGTTGGAAAGCTCTTTGGCAGCCGCTCACGTGGCCCCACAGCCCGTGGTGCTGCGGGCTTTGTGGCGGCCGTCAGCCTGGGCGACACCGGCGCCCAGGTGATGCCGCCGCGCCAGCCTGCGAAGCATTTTCCGGTAGGGCCGCGTCTCTGGCGACAGCTCCCACGGCCGAAGAGCCAGGAGGGAAAGCCGTGCCTCGTTGGAAAGCTCTATGGCAGCCAATCGCGTGGCCCCACAGCCCGTGGGGCTGCGGGCTTTGCGGCGGCCGTCAGCCTCGGCGCCACCGGCGCCCACGTGGCGCGATCGCGCCAGCCTGCAAAGCATTTTCCGGTAGGGCCGCGGCTCTGGCGACAGCTCCCACGCCCGAGGAGCCAGGAGGGAAAGCCGTGCCTCGTTGGAAAGCTCTTTGGCAGCCGCTCGCGTGGCCCCACAGCCCATGGGGCTGCGGGCTTTGCGGCGGCCGTCAGCCTCGGTGCCATCGGCGCCCACGTTGCGCCGCCGTGTCAGCCTGCGAAGCATTTTCCGGTAGGGCCGCGTCTCTGGCGACAGCTCCCACGCCCAAAGAGCCAGGAGGGAAAGCCGTGCCTCGTTGGAAAGCTCTTTGGCAGTCGCTCGCGTGGCCCCACAGCCCATGGGGCTGCGGGCTTTGCGGCGGCCGTCAGCCTCGGCGCCACCGGCGCCCACGTGGCGCCGCCGCGCCAGCCTGCGAAGCATTTTCCGGTAGGGCCGCGTCTCTGGCGACAGCTCCCACGCCCGAAGAGCCAGGAGGGAAAGCCGTGCCTCGTTGGAAAGCTCTTTGGTAGCCGCTTGTGTGGCCCCACAGCCCGTGGGTCTGCGGGCTTTCCGGTGGCCGTCAGCCTGGGCCAAACCGGCGCCCACGTCGGGCCGCCGCGCCAGCCTGCGAAGCATTTTCCGGTAGGGCTGCAGCTCTGGCGACAGCTCCCACGGCCGAAGAGCCAGGAGGGAAAGCCATGCCTCGTTGGAAAGCTCTTTGGCAGCCACTCGCATGTCCCTAAAGCCTGTGGGGCTGCGGGCTTTGCGGCGGCTGTCACCCTCGGCGCCACCGGCGCCCACGTCGGCCCGCCGCGCCAGCCTGCGAAGCATTTTCCGGTAGGGCCGCGGCTCTGGCGACAGCTCCCACGCCCGAAGAGCCAGGAGGGAAAGCCGTGCCTCGTTGGAAAGCTCTTTGGCAGCCACTCGCATGGCCCTAAAGCCTGTGGGGCTGCGGGCTTTCCGGCGGCCGTCAACCTCGGCCCCACCGGCGCCCACGTGGCGCCGCCGCGCCAGCCTGCAAAGCATTTTCCGGTAGGGCCGCGGCTCTGGCGACAGCTCCCACGCCCGAAGAGCCAGGAGGGAAAGCCGTGCCTCGTTGGAAAGCTCTTTGGCAGCCGCTCGCGTGGCCCCACAGCCCATGGGGCTGCGGGCTTTGCGGCGGCCGTCAGCCTGGGCGACACCGGCGCCCACGTGGCGCCGCCGCGCCAGCCTGCGAAGCATTTTCCGGTAGGGCCGCGGCTCTGGCGACAGCTCCCACGCCCGAAGAGCCAGGAGGGAAAGCCGTGCCTCGTTGGAAAGCTCTTTGGCAGCCGCTCGTGTGGCCCCACAGCCCGTGGGGCTGCGGGCTTTCCGGCGGCCGTCAGCCTAAGCGCCATCGGCGCCCACGTCGGGCCGCCGCGCCAGCCTGCAAAGCATTTTCCGGTAGGGCCGCAGCTCTGGCGACAGCTCGCACGCCCGAAGAGCCAGGAGGGAAAGCCGTGCCTCGTTGGAAAGCTCTTTGGCAGCCGCTCGCGTGGCCCCACAGCCCATGGGGCTGCGGGCTTTGCGGCGGCCGTCAGCCTGGGCGCCACCGGCACCCAGGTGGGGCCGCCGCGCCAGCCTGCGAAGCATTTTCCGGTAGGGCCGCCGCTCTGGCGACAGCTCCCACGGCCAAAGAGCCAGGAGGGAAAGCCGTGCCTCGTTGGAAAGCTCTTTGGCAGCCGCTCGCATGGCCCCACAGCCCGTGGGGCTGCGGGCTTTGTGGCGGCCGTCAGCCTCGGCGCCACCGGCGCCCACATCGGGCCGCCGCGCCAGCCTGCAAAGCATTTTCCGGTAGGGCCGCCGCTCTGGCGACAGCTCCCACGGCCAAAGAGCCAGGAGGGAAAGCCGTGCCTCGTTGGAAAGCTCTTTGGCAGCCGCTCGTGTGGCCCCACAGCCCGTGGGGCTGCGGGCTTTGCGGCGGCCGTCAGCCTGGGCGACACCGGCGCCCAGGTGATGCCGCCGTTCCAGCCTGCGAAGCATTTTCCGGTAGGGCCGCGGCTCTAGCAACAGCTCCCACGCCCGAAGAGCCAGGAGGGAAAGCCGTGCCTCGTTGGAAAGCTCTTTGGCAGCCGCTCGCGTGGCCCCACAGCCCATGGGGCTGCGGGCTTTCCGGCGGCCGTCAGCCTCGGCGCCACCGGCGCCCATGTGGCGCGACCGCGCCAGCCTGCAAAGCATTTTCCGGTAGGGACGCGTCTCTGGCGACAGCTCCCACGCCCGAAGAGCCAGGAGGGAAAGCCGTGCCTCGTTGGAAAGCTCTTTGGCAGCCGCTCGCGTGGCCCCACAGCCCATGGGGCTGCGGGCTTTGCGGCGGCCGTCAGCCTCAGCGCCACCGGTGCCCACATTGCGCCGCCGCGCCAGCCTGCGAAGCATTTTCCGTTAGGGCCACGTCTCTGGCGACAGCTCCCACGCCCGAAGAGCCAGGAGGGAAAGCCATGCCTCGTTGGAAAGCTCTTTGGCAGCCACTCGCATGGCCCTAAAGCCTGTGGGGCTGCGGGCTTTGCGGCGGCCTTCAGCCTCGGCGCCACCGGCGCCCACGTGGCGCCGCCGCGCCAGCCTGCGAAGCATTTTCCGGTAGGGCCGCGGCTCTGGACACAGCTCCCACGCCCGAAGAGCCAGGAGGGAAAGCCGTGCCTCATTGGAAAGCTCTTTGGCAGCCACTCACGTGGCCCCACAGCCCATGGGGCTGCGGGCTTTGCGGCGGCTGTCAGCCTCGGCGCCACCGGCGCCCACATTGCGCCGCTGCGCATGCCTGCGAAGCATTTTCCGGTAGGGCCGCGTCTCTGGCGACAGCTCCCACGCCCGAAGAGCCAGGAGGGAAAGCCGTGCCTCGTTGGAAAGCTCTTTGGCAGCCGCTCGTGTGGCCCCACAGCCCGTGGGGCTGCGGGCTTTCCGGTGGCCGTCAGCCTGGGCCACACCGGCGCCCACGTCGGGCCGCCGCGCCAGCCTGCGAAGCATTTTCCGGTAGGGCTGCGGCTCTGGCGACAGCTCCCACGCCCGAAGAGCCAGGAGGGAAAGCCATGCCTCGTTGGAAAGCTCTTTGGCAGCCACTCGCATGGCCCTAAAGCCTGTGGGGCTGCGGGCTTTGCGGCGGCTGTCAGCCTCGGCGCCACCGGCGCCCACGTCGGGCCGCCGCGCCAGCCTGCGAAGCATTTTCCGGTAGGGCCGCGGCTCTGGCGACAGCTCCCACGCCCGAAGAGCCAGGAGGGAAAGCCGTGCCTCGTTGGAAAGCTCTTTGGCAGCCACTCGCATGGCCCTAAAGCCTGTGGGGCTGTGGGCTTTCCGGCGGCCGTCAACCTCGGCCCCACCGGCGCCCACGTGGCGCCGCCGCGACAGCCTGCGAAGCATTTTCCGGTAGGGCCACGGCTCTGGCGACAGCTCCCACGCCCGAAGAGCCAGGAGGGAAAGCCGTGCCTCGTTGGAAAGCTCTTTGGCAGCCGCTCGCGTGGCCCCACAGCCCATGGGGCTGCGGGCTTTGCGGCGGCCGTCAGCCTCAGCGCCATCGGCGCCCACGTTGCGCCGCCGCGCCAGCCTGCAAAGCATTTTCCGGTAGGGCCGCGGCTCTGGCGACAGCTCCCACGCCCGAAGAGCCAGGAGGGAAAGCCATGCCTCGTTGGAAAGCTCTTTGGCAGCCGCTCGCGTGGCCCCACAGCCCATGGGGCTGCGGGATTTGCAGCGGCCGTCAGCCTCGGCGACACCGGCGCCCACGTCGGGCCGCCGCGCTAGCCTGCGAAGCATTTTCCGGAAGGGCCGCGGCTCTGGCGACAGCTCCCACGCCCGAAGAGCCAGGAGGGAAAGCCGTGCCTTGTTGGAAAGCTCTTTGGCAGCCGCTCGCGTGGCCCCACAGCCCGTGGGGCTGCGGGCTTTCCGGCGGCCGTCAGCCTCGGCGCCACCGGCGCCCACGTGGCGCCGCCGCGCCAGCCTGCGAAGCATTTTCCGGTAGGGCCGCGGCTCTGGCGACAGCTCCCACGGCCAAAGAGCCAGGAGGGAAAGCCGTGCCTCGTTGGAAAGCTCTTTGGCAGCCGCTCACGTGGCCCCACAGCCTGTGGTGCTGCGGGCTTTGTGGCGGCCGTCAGCCTGGGCGACACCGGCGCCCAGGTGATGCCGCCGCGCCAGCCTGCGAAGCATTTTCCGGTAGGGCCGCGTCTCTGGCGACAGCTCCCACGCCCGAAGAGCCAGGAGGGAAAGCCGTGCCTCCTTGGAAAGCTCTATGGCAGCCAATCGCGTGGCCCCACAGCCCGTGGGGCTGCGGGCTTTGCGGCGGCCGTCAGCCTCGGCGCCACCGGCGCCCACGTGGCGCGATCGCGCCAGCCTGCAAAGCATTTTCCGGTAGGGCCGCGGCTCTGGCGACAGCTCCCACGCCCGAGGAGCCAGGAGGGAAAGCCGTGCCTCGTTGGAAAGCTCTTTGGCAGCCGCTCGCGTGGCCCCACAGCCCATGGGGCTGCGGGCTTTGCGGCGGCCGTCAGCCTCGGTGCCATCGGCGCCCACGTTGCGCCGCCGTGTCAGCCTGCGAAGCATTTTCCGGTAGGGCCGCGTCTCTGGCGACAGCTCCCACGCCCAAAGAGCCAGGAGGGAAAGCCGTGCCTCGTTGGAAAGCTCTTTGGCAGTCGCTCGCGTGGCCCCACAGCCCATGGGGCTGCGGGCTTTGCGGCGGCCGTCAGCCTCGGCGCCACCGGCGCCCACGTGGCGCCGCCGCGCCAGCCTGCGAAGCATTTTCAGGTAGGGCCGCGGCTCTGGCGACAGCTCCCACGCCCGAAGAGCCAGGAGGGAAAGCCGTGCCTCGTTGGAAAGCTCTTTGGCAGCCGCTCGCGTGGCCCCACAGCCCGTGGGGCTGCGGGCTTTGCGGCGGCCGTCAGCCTCGGCGACACCGGCGCCCAGGTGGGGCCGCCGCGCCAGCCTGCGAAGCATTTTCCGGTAGGGCCGCGTCTCTGGCGACAGCTCCCACGCCCGAAGAGCCAGGAGGGAAAGCCGTGCCTCGTTGGAAAGCTCTTTGGCAGCCGCTCGCGTGGCCCCACAGCCCGTGGGGCTGCGGGCTTTGCGGCGGCCGTCAGCCTCGGCGACACCGGCGCCCAGGTGATGCCGCCGCGCCAGCCTGCAATGCATTTTCCGGTAGGGCCGCTGCTCTGGCGACAGCTCCCACGGCCAAAGAGCCAGGGGGGAAAGCCGTGCCTCGTTGGAAAGCTCTTTGGCAGCCGCTCGCGTGGCCCCACAGCCCGTGGGGCTGCAGGTTTTCCGGCGGCTGTCAGCCTCGGCGCCACCGGCGCCCACGTGGCGCGACCGCGCCAGCCTGCAAAGCATTTTCGGGTAGGGCCGCGGCTCTGGCGACAGCTCCCACGGCCGAAGAGCCAGGAGGGACAGCCATGCCTCGTTGGAAAGCTCGTTGGCAGCCCCTCACGTGGCCCCACAGCCCGTGGGGGTGCGGGCTTTGCGGCGGCCGTCAGCCTCGGCGCCATCGGCGCCCACGTGGGGCCGCCGCGCCAGCCTGCGAAGCATTTTCCGGTAGGGCCACGGCTCTGGCGACAGCTCCCACGCCCGAAGAGCCAGGAGGGAAAGCCGTGCCTCGTTGGAAAGCTCTTTGGAAGCCGCTCATGTGGCCCCACAGCCCATGGGGCTGCGGGCTTTGCGGCGGCCGTCAGCCTGGGCGACACCGACGCCCACGTGGCGCCGCCGCACCAGCCTGCGAAGCATTTTCCGGTAGGGCCGCGTCTCTGGCGACAGCTCCCACGGCCGAAGAGCCAGGAGGGAAAGCCGTGCCTCGTTGGAAAGCTCTTTGGCAGCCACTCGCATGGCTCCACAGCCCGTGGGGCTGCGGGCTTTGCGGCAGCCGTCAGCCTGGGCGACACTGGCACCCACGTGGGGCCGCTGCGCCAGCCAGAGAAGCATTTTCCGGTAGGGCCGCTTCTCTGGCGACAGCTCCCACGCCCGAAGAGCCAGGAGGGAAAGCCGTGCCTCGTTGGAAAGCTCTTTGGCAGCCACTCGCATGGCCCTAAAGCCTATGGGGCTGCGGGCTTTGTGGCAGCCGTCAGCCTGGGCGACTCCGGCGCCCAGGTGGGGCCGCCGCGCTAGCTTGCGAAGCATTTTCCGGTAGGGCCGCGGCTCTGGCGACAGCTCCCACGCCCGAAGAGCCAGGAGGGAAAGCCGTGCCTCGTTGGAAAGCTCTTTGGCAGCCGCTCGCGTGGCCCCACAGCCCGTGGGGCTGCGGGCTTTGCGGCGGCCGTCAGCCTCGGCGACACCGGCGACCAGGTGGGGCCGCTGCGCCAGCCTGTGAAGCACTTTCCGGTAGGGCCGCGGCTCTGGCGACAGCTCCCACGCCCAAAGAGACAGGAGGGAAAGCCGTGCCTCCTTGGAAAGCTCTTTGGCAGCCGTTCGCGTGGGCCCACAGCCCGTGGGGCTGCGGGCTTTGCGGCGGCCGTCAGCCTGGGCGACACCGGCTCCCACGTCGGGCCGCCGCGCCAGCCTGCGAAGCATTTTCCGGTAGGGCCGCGGCTCTGGCGACAGCTCCCACGCCCGAAGAGCCAGGAGGGAAAGCCGTGCCTCGTTGGAAAGCTCTTTGGCAGCCGCTCGCGTGGCCCCACAGCCCATGGGGCTACGGGCTTTGCGGCGGCCGTCAGCCTCAGTGCCACCGGCGCGCACGTTGCGCCGCCGCGCCAGCCTGCAAAGCATTTTCCGGTAGGGCCGCGGCTCTGGCGACAGCTCCCACGGCCGAAGAGCCAGGAGGGAAAGCCGTGCCTCGTTGGAAAGCTCTTTGGCAGCCGCTCGTGTGGCCCCACAGCCCATGGGGCTGCGGGCTTTGCGGCGGACGTCAGCCTCGGCGCCACCGGCGCCCACGTGGGGCCGCTGCGCCAGCCTGCAAAGCATTTTCCGGTAGGGCCGCGTCTCTGGCGACAGCTCCCACGCCCGAAGAGCCAGGAGGGAAAGCCGTGCCTCGTTGGAAAGCTCCTTGGCAGCCGCTCACGAGGCCCCACAGCCCGTGGGGCTGCGGGCTTTCCGGCGGCCGTCAGCCTCGGCGCCATCGGCGCCCATGTCGGCCCGCCGCGCCAGCCTGCGAAGCATTTTCCGGTAGGGCCGCGTCTCTGGCGACAGCTCCCACAGCCAAAGAGCCAGGAGGGAAAGCCGTGCCTTGTTGGAAAGCTCTTTGGCAGCCGCTCGCGTGGCCCCACAGCCCATGGGGCTGCGGGCTTTACGGCGGCCATCAGCCTGGGCGACACCGGCGCCCACGTGGCTCCGCCGCGCCAGCCTGTGAAGCATTTTCCGGTAGGGCCGCGGCTCTGGCGACAGCTCCCACGCCTGAAGAGCCAGGAGGGAAAGCCGTGCCTCGTTGGAAAGCTCTTTGGCAGCCGCTCGTGTGGCCCCACAGCCCGTGGGGCTGCGGGCTTTGCAGCGGCCGTCAGCCTCGGCGCCACCGGCGCCCACATTGCGCCGCCGCGCCAGCCTGCGAAGCATTTTCCGGTAGGGCCGCGGCTCTGGCGACAGCTCCCACGCCCGAAGAGCCAGGAGGGAAAGCCGTGCCTCATTGGAAAGCTCTTTGGCAGCCGCTCGTGTGGCCCCACAGCCCGTGGGGCTGCGGGCTTTGCAACGGCCGTCAGCCTCGGCGCCACCGGCGCCCACATTGCGCCGCTGCGCATGCCTGCGAAGCATTTTCCGGTAGGGCCGCGTCTCTGGCGACAGCTCCCACGCCCGAAGAGCCAGGAGGGAAAGCCGTGCCTCGTTGGAAAGCTCTTTGGCAGCCGCTCGTGTGGCCCCACAGCCCGTGGGGCTGCGGGCTTTCCGGTGGCCGTCAGCCTGGGCCACACCGGCGCCCACGTCGGGCCGCCGCGCCAGCCTGCGAAGCATTTTCCGGTAGGGCTGCAGCTCTGGCGACAGCTCCCACGCCCGAAGAGCCAGGAGGGAAAGCCATGCCTCGTTGGAAAGCTCTTTGGCAGCCACTCGCATGGCCCTAAAGCCTGTGGGGCTGCGGGCTTTGCGGCGGCTGTCAGCCTCGGCGCCACCGGCGCCCACGTGGCGCCGCCGCGCCAGCCTGCGAAGCATTTTCCGGTAGGGCCGCGGCTCTGGCGACAGCTCCCACGCCCGAAGAGCCAGGAGGGAAAGCCGTGCCTCGTTGGAAAGCTCTTTGGCAGCCACTCGCATGGCCCTAAAGCCTGTGGGGCTGCGGGCTTTCCGGCGGCCGTCAACCTCGGCGCCACCGGCGCCCACGTGGCGCCGCCGCACCAGCCTGCGAAGCATTTTCCGGTAGGGCCACGGCTCTGGCGACAGCTCCCACGCCCGAAGAGCCAGGAGGGAAAGCCGTGCCTCGTTGGAAAGCTCTTTGGCAGCCGCTCGCGTGGCCCCACAGCCCATGGGGCTGCGGGCTTTGCGGCGGCCGTCAGCCTCAGCACCACCGGCGCCCACGTTGCGCCGCCGCGCCAGCCTGCGAAGCATTTTCCGGTAGGGCCGCGGCTCTGGCGACAGCTCCCACGGCCGAAGAGCCAGGAGGGAAAGCCGTGCCTCGTTGGAAAGCTCTTTGGCAGCCGCTCGCGTGGCCCCACAGCACATGGGGCTGCGGGCTTTGCAGCGGCCGTCAGCCTCGGCGACACCGGCGCCCACGTCGGGCCGCCGCGCCAGCCTGCGAAGCATTTTCCGGAAGGGCCGCGGCTCTGGCGACAGCTCCCACGCCCGAAGAGCCAGGAGGGAAAGCCGTGCCTTGTTGGAAAGCTCTTTGGCAGCCGCTCGCGTGGCCCCACAGCCCGTGGGGCTGCGGGCTTTCCGGCGGCCGTCAGCCTGGGCGCCACCGGCGCCCACGTGGCGCCGCCGCGCCAGCCTGCGAAGCATTTTCCGGTAGGGCCGCGGCTCTGGCGACAGCTCCCACGGCCAAAGAGCCAGGAGGGAAATCCGTGCCTCGTTGGAAAGCTCTTTGGCAGCCGCTCACGTGGCCCCACAGCCCATGGTGCTGCGGGCTTTGTGGCGGCCGTCAGCCTGGGCGACACGGGCGCCCAGGTGATGCCGCCGCGCCAGCCTGCGAAGCATTTTCCGGTAGGGCCGCGTCTCTGGCGACAGCTCCCACGGCCGAAGAGCCGGGAGGGAAAGCCGTGCCTCGTTGGAAAGCTCTTTGGCAGGCACTCGCATGGCCCTAAAGCCTGTGGGGCTGCGGGCTTTGCGGCGGCCGTCAGCCTCGGCGCCACCGGCGCCCACGTGGCGCCGCCGCGCCAGCCTGCGAAGCATTTTCTGATAGGGCTGCGGCTCTGGCGACAGCTCCCACGCCCGAAGAGCCAGGACGGAAAGCCGTGCCTCATTGGAAAGCTCTTTGGCAGCCACTCACGTGGCCCCACAGCCCATGGGGCTGCGGGCTTTCCGGCGGCTGTCACCCTCGGCGCCACCGGCGCCCACGTGGCACGACCGTGCCAGCCTGCGAAGCATTTTCCGGTAGGGCCGCGGCTCTGGCGACAGCTCCCACGCCCGAAGAGCCAGGAGGGAAAGCCGTGCCTTGTTGGAAAGCTCTTTGGCAGCCGCTTGCGTGGCCCCACAGCCCGTGGGGCTGCGGGCTTTGCGGCGGCCGTCATCCTGGGCGCCACCGGCGCCCACGTGGGGCCGCCGCGCCAGCCTGCGAAGCATTTTCCGGTAGGGCCGCGTCTCTGGCGACAGCTCCCACGCCCGAAGAGCCAGGAGGGAAAGCCGTGCCTCCTTGGAAAGCTCTATGGCAGCCAATCGCGTGGCCCCACAGCCCGTGGGGCTGCGGGCTTTGCGGCGGCCGTCAGCCTCGGCGCCACCGGCGCCCACGTGGCGCGACCGCGCCAGCCTGCAAAGCATTTTCGGGTAGGGCCGCGGCTCTGGCGACAGCTCCCACGGCCGAAGAGCCAGGAGGGACAGCCATGCCTCGTTGGAAAGCTCGTTGGCAGCCCCTCACGTGGCCCCACAGCCCGTGGGGGTGCGGGCTTTGCGGCGGCCGTCAGCCTCGGCGCCATCGGCGCACACGTGGGGCCGCCGCGCCAGCCTGCGAAGCATTTTCCGGTAGGGCCACGGCTCTGGCGACAGCTCCCACGCCCGAAGAGCCAGGAGGGAAAGCCGTGCCTCGTTGGAAAGCTCTTTGGAAGCCGCTCATGTGGCCCCACAGCCCATGGGGCTGCGGGCTTTGCGGCGGCCGTCAGCCTGGGCGACACCGACGCCCACGTGGCGCCGCCGCACCAGCCTGCGAAGCATTTTCCGGTAGGGCCGCGTCTCTGGCGACAGCTCCCACGGCCGAAGAGCCAGGAGGGAAAGCCGTGCCTCGTTGGAAAGCTCTTTGGCAGCCACTCGCATGGCTCCACAGCCCGTGGGGCTGCGGGCTTTGCGGCAGCCGTCAGCCTGGGCGACACTGGCACCCACGTGGGGCCGCTGCGCCAGCCAGAGAAGCATTTTCCGGTAGGGCCGCTGCTCTGGCGACAGCTCCCACGCCCGAAGAGCCAGGAGGGAAAGCCGTGCCTCGTTGGAAAGCTCTTTGGCAGCCACTCGCATGGCCCTAAAGCCTATGGGGCTGCGGGCTTTGTGGCAGCCGTCAGCCTGGGCGACTCCGGCGCCCAGGTGGGGCCGCCGCGCTAGCTTGCGAAGCATTTTCCGGTAGGGCCGCGGCTCTGGCGACAGCTCCCACGCCCGAAGAGCCAGGAGGGAAAGCCGTGCCTCGTTGGAAAGCTCTTTGGCAGCCGCTCGCGTGGCCCCACAGCCCGTGGGGCTGCGGGCTTTGCGGCGGCCGTCAGCCTCGGCGACACCGGCGCCCACATGGGGCCGCTGCGCCAGCCTGTGAAGCACTTTCCGGTAGGGCCGCGGCTCTGGCGACAGCTCCCACGCCCAAAGAGACAGGAGGGAAAGCCGTGCCTCCTTGGAAAGCTCTTTGGCAGCCGTTCGCGTGGGCCCACAGCCCGTGGGGCTGCGGGCTTTGCGGCGGCCGTCAGCCTGGGCGACACCGGCTCCCACGTCGGGCCGCCGCGCCAGCCTGCGAAGCATTTTCCGGTAGGGCCGCGGCTCTGGCGACAGCTCCCACGGCCGAAGAGCCAGGAGGGAAAGCCGTGCCTCGTTGGAAAGCTCTTTGGCAGCCGCTCGTGTGGCCCCACAGCCCATGGGGCTGCGGGCTTTGCGGCGGACGTCAGCCTCGGCGCCACCGGCGCCCACGTGGGGCCGCTGCGCCAGCCTGCAAAGCATTTTCCGGTAGGGCCGCGTCTCTGGCGACAGCTCCCACGCCCGAAGAGCCAGGAGGGAAAGCCGTGCCTCGTTGGAAAGCTCCTTGGCAGCCGCTCACGAGGCCCCACAGCCCGTGGGGCTGCGGGCTTTCCGGCGGCCGTCAGCCTCGGCGCCATCGGCGCCCATGTCGGCCCGCCGCGCCAGCCTGCGAAGCATTTTCCGGTAGGGCCGCGTCTCTGGCGACAGCTCCCACGGCCAAAGAGCCAGGAGGGAAAGCCGTGCCTCGTTGGAAAGCTCTTTGGCAGCCGCTCGCGTGGCCCCACAGCCCATGGGGCTGCGGGCTTTACGGCGGCCATCAGCCTGGGCGACACCGGCGCCCACGTGGCTCCGCCGCGCCAGCCTGTGAAGCATTTTCCGGTAGGGCCGCGGCTCTGGCGACAGCTCCCACGCCTGAAGAGCCAGGAGGGAAAGCCGTGCCTCGTTGGAAAGCTCTTTGGCAGCCGCTCGTGTGGCCCCACAGCCCGTGGGGCTGCGGGCTTTGCAGCGGCCGTCAGCCTCGGCGCCACCGGCGCCCACATTGCGCCGACGCGCCAGCCTGCGAAGCATTTTCCGGTAGGGCCGCGGCTCTGGCGACAGCTCCCACGCCCGAAGAGCCAGGAGGGAAAGCCATGCCTCATTGGAAAGCTCTTTGGCAGCCGCTCGTGTGGCCCCACAGCCCGTGGGGCTGCGGGCTTTGCAACGGCCGTCAGCCTCGGCGCCACCGGCGCCCACATTGCGCCGCTGCGCATGCCTGCGAAGCATTTTCCGGTAGGGCCGCGTCTCTGGCGACAGCTCCCACGCCCGAAGAGCCAGGAGGGAAAGCCGTGCCTCGTTGGAAAGCTCTTTGGCAGCCGCTCGTGTGGCCCCACAGCCCGTGGGGCTGCGGGCTTTCCGGTGGCCGTCAGCCTGGGCGACACCGGCGCCCACGTCGGGCCGCCGCGCCAGCCTGCGAAGCATTTTCCGGTAGGGCTGCAGCTCTGGCGACAGCTCCCACGCCCGAAGAGCCAGGAGGGAAAGCCGTGCCTCGTTGGAAAGCTCTTTGGCAGCCGCTCGCGTGGCCCCACAGCCCATGGGGCTGCGGGCTTTGCGGCGGCCGTCAGCCTCAGCACCACCGGCGCCCACGTTGCGCCGCCGCGCCAGCCTGCGAAGCATTTTCCGGTAGGGCCGCGGCTCTGGCGACAGCTCCCACGGCCGAAGAGCCAGGAGGGAAAGCCGTGCCTCGTTGGAAAGCTCTTTGGCAGCCGCTCGCGTGGCCCCACAGCCCATGGGGCTGCGGGCTTTGCAGCGGCCGTCAGCCTCGGCGACACCGGCGCCCACGTCGGGCCGCCGCGCCAGCCTGCGAAGCATTTTCCGGAAGGGCCGCGGCTCTGGCGACAGCTCCCACGCCCGAAGAGCCAGGAGGGAAAGCCGTGCCTTGTTGGAAAGCTCTTTGGCAGCCGCTCGCGTGGCCCCACAGCCCGTGGGGCTGCGGGCTTTCCGGCGGCCGTCAGCCTCGGCGCCACCGGCGCCCACGTGGCGCCGCCGCGCCAGCCTGCGAAGCATTTTCCGGTAGGGCCGCGGCTCTGGCGACAGCTCCCACGGCCAAAGAGCCAGGAGGGAAATCCGTGCCTCGTTGGAAAGCTCTTTGGCAGCCGCTCACGTGGCCCCACAGCCCGTGGTGCTGCGGGCTTTGTGGCGGCCGTCAGCCTGGGCGACACCGGCGCCCAGGTGATGCCGCCGCGCCAGCCTGCGAAGCATTTTCCGGTAGGGCCGCGTCTCTGGCGACAGCTCCCACGGCCGAAGAGCCAGGAGGGAAAGCCGTGCCTCCTTGGAAAGCTCTATGGCAGCCAATCGCGTGGCCCCACAGCCCGTGGGGCTGCGGGCTTTGCGGCGGCCGTCAGCCTCGGCGCCACCGGCGCCCACGTGGCGCGATCGCGCCAGCCTGCAAAGCATTTTCCGGTAGGGCCGCGGCTCTGGCGACAGCTCCCACGCCCAAAGAGCCAGGAGGGAAAGCCGTGCCTCGTTGGAAAGCTCTTTGGCAGTCGCTCGCGTGGCCCCACAGCCCATGGGGCTGCGGGCTTTGCGGCGGCCGTCAGCCTGGGCGCCACCGGCGCCCACGTGGCGCCGCCGCGCCAGCCTGCGAAGCATTTTGCGGTAGGGCCGCGGCTCTGGCGACAGCTCCCACGCCCGAAGAGCCAGGAGGGAAAGCCGTGCCTCGTTGGAAAGCTCTTTGGCAGCCGCTCGCGTGGCCCCACAGCCCGTGGGGCTGCGGGCTTTGCGGCGGCCGTCAGCCTCGGTGACACTGGCGCCCAGGTGATGCCGCCGCGCCAGCCTGCGAAGCATTTTCCGGTAGGGCCGCGTCTCTGGCAACATCTCCAACGGCCGAAGAGCCAGGAGGGAAAGCCGTGCCTCATTGGAAAGCTCTTTGGCAGCCACTCGCGTGCCCCCACAGCCCTTGGGGCTGCGGGCTTTCCGGCGGCTGTCATCCTGGGCGCCACCGGCGCCCACGTGGCGCGACCGCGCCAGCCTGTGAAGCATTTTCCGGTAGGGCCGCGGCTCTGGCGACAGTTCCCACGCCCGAAGAGCCAGGAGGGAAAGCCGTGCCTCGTTGGAAAGCTCTTTGGCAGCTGTTCGCGTGGCCCCACAGCCCATGGGGCTGCGGGCTTTGCGGCGGCCGTCAGACTCGGCGCCACCGGCGCCCACGTCGGGCCGCCACGCCAGCCTGCGAAGCATTTTCCGGTAGGGCCGCGGCTCTGGCGACAGCTCCCACGCCCGAAGAGCCAGGAGGGAAAGCCGTGCCTCGTTGGAAAGCTCTTTGGCAGCCGCTCGCGTGGCCCCACAGCCCATGGGTCTGCGGGCTTTGCGGCGGCCGTCAGCCTCGGCGCCACCGGCGCCCACGTCGGGCCGCCACGCCAGCCTGCGAAGCATTTTCCGGTAGGGCCGCGGCTCTGGCGACAGCTCCCACGCCCGAAGAGCCAGGAGGGAAAGCCGTGCCTCGTTGGAAAGCTCTTTGGCAGCCGCTCGCGTGGCCCCACAGCCCGTGGGGCTGCGGGCTTTCCGGCGGCTGTCACCCTCGGCGCCACCGGCGCCCACGTGGCACGACCGTGCCAGCCTGCGAAGCATTTTCCGGTAGGGCCGCGGCTCTGGCGACAGCTCCCACGCCCGAAGAGCCAGGAGGGAAAGCCGTGCCTCGTTGGAAAGCTCTTTGGCAGCCGCTCGTGTGGCCCCACAGCCCGTGGGGCTGCGGGCTTTCTGGTTGCCGTCAGCCTGGGAGACACCGGCGCCCACGTCGGGCC
This sequence comes from Larus michahellis, assembly GCF_964199755.1. Taxonomy (NCBI): domain Eukaryota; kingdom Metazoa; phylum Chordata; class Aves; order Charadriiformes; family Laridae; genus Larus; species Larus michahellis. The sequence continues at coordinate 875,761 of NW_027435946.1, forward strand.
GCCGCGCCAGCCTGCGAAGCATTTTCCGGTAGGGCCGCGGCTCTGGCGACAGCTCCCACGCCCGAAGAGCCAGGAGGGAAAGCCGTGCCTCGTTGGAAAGCTCTTTGGCAGCCGCTCACGTGGCCCCACAGCCCGTGGGGCTGCGGGCTTTGCGGCGGCCGTCAGCCTCGGCGCCACCGGCGCCCATGTGGCGCGACCGCGCCAGCCTGCAAAGCATTTTCCAGTAGGGACGCGTCTCTGGCGACAGCTCCCACGCCCGAAGAGCCAGGAGGGAAAGCCGTGCCTCGTTGGAAAGCTCTTTGGCAGCCGCTCGCGTGGCCCCACAGCCCATGGGGCTGCGGGCTTTACGGCGGCCATCAGCCTGGGCGACACCGGCGCCCACGTGGCTCCGCCGCGCCAGCCTGTGAAGCATTTTCCGGTAGGGCCGCGGCTCTGGCGACAGCTCCCACGCCTGAAGAGCCAGGAGGGAAAGCCGTGCCTCGTTGGAAAGCTCTTTGGCAGCCGCTCGTGTGGCCCCACAGCCCGTGGGGCTGCGGGCTTTGCAGCGGCCGTCAGCCTCGGCGCCACCGGCGCCCACATTGCGCCGCCGCGCCAGCCTGCGAAGCATTTTCCGGTAGGGCCGCGGCTCTGGCGACAGCTCCCACGCCCGAAGAGCCAGGAGGGAAAGCCGTGCCTCATTGGAAAGCTCTTTGGCAGCCGCTCGTGTGGCCCCACAGCCCGTGGGGCTGCGGGCTTTGCAACGGCCGTCAGCCTCGGCGCCACCGGCGCCCACATTGCGCCGCTGCGCATGCCTGCGAAGCATTTTCCGGTAGGGCCGCGTCTCTGGCGACAGCTCCCACGCCCGAAGAGCCAGGAGGGAAAGCCGTGCCTCGTTGGAAAGCTCTTTGGCAGCCGCTCGTGTGGCCCCACAGCCCGTGGGGCTGCGGGCTTTCCGGTGGCCGTCAGCCTGGGCCACACCGGCGCCCACGTCGGGCCGCCGCGCCAGCCTGCGAAGCATTTTCCGGTAGGGCTGCAGCTCTGGCGACAGCTCCCACGCCCGAAGAGCCAGGAGGGAAAGCCATGCCTCGTTGGAAAGCTCTTTGGCAGCCACTCGCATGGCCCTAAAGCCTGTGGGGCTGCGGGCTTTGCGGCGGCTGTCAGCCTCGGCGCCACCGGCGCCCACGTGGCGCCGCCGCGCCAGCCTGCGAAGCATTTTCCGGTAGGGCCGCGGCTCTGGCGACAGCTCCCACGCCCGAAGAGCCAGGAGGGAAAGCCGTGCCTCGTTGGAAAGCTCTTTGGCAGCCACTCGCATGGCCCTAAAGCCTGTGGGGCTGCGGGCTTTCCGGCGGCCGTCAACCTCGGCGCCACCGGCGCCCACGTGGCGCCGCCGCACCAGCCTGCGAAGCATTTTCCGGTAGGGCCACGGCTCTGGCGACAGCTCCCACGCCCGAAGAGCCAGGAGGGAAAGCCGTGCCTCGTTGGAAAGCTCTTTGGCAGCCGCTCGCGTGGCCCCACAGCCCATGGGGCTGCGGGCTTTGCGGCGGCCGTCAGCCTCAGCACCACCGGCGCCCACGTTGCGCCGCCGCGCCAGCCTGCGAAGCATTTTCCGGTAGGGCCGCGGCTCTGGCGACAGCTCCCACGGCCGAAGAGCCAGGAGGGAAAGCCGTGCCTCGTTGGAAAGCTCTTTGGCAGCCGCTCGCGTGGCCCCACAGCACATGGGGCTGCGGGCTTTGCAGCGGCCGTCAGCCTCGGCGACACCGGCGCCCACGTCGGGCCGCCGCGCCAGCCTGCGAAGCATTTTCCGGAAGGGCCGCGGCTCTGGCGACAGCTCCCACGCCCGAAGAGCCAGGAGGGAAAGCCGTGCCTTGTTGGAAAGCTCTTTGGCAGCCGCTCGCGTGGCCCCACAGCCCGTGGGGCTGCGGGCTTTCCGGCGGCCGTCAGCCTGGGCGCCACCGGCGCCCACGTGGCGCCGCCGCGCCAGCCTGCGAAGCATTTTCCGGTAGGGCCGCGGCTCTGGCGACAGCTCCCACGGCCAAAGAGCCAGGAGGGAAATCCGTGCCTCGTTGGAAAGCTCTTTGGCAGCCGCTCACGTGGCCCCACAGCCCATGGTGCTGCGGGCTTTGTGGCGGCCGTCAGCCTGGGCGACACGGGCGCCCAGGTGATGCCGCCGCGCCAGCCTGCGAAGCATTTTCCGGTAGGGCCGCGTCTCTGGCGACAGCTCCCACGGCCGAAGAGCCGGGAGGGAAAGCCGTGCCTCGTTGGAAAGCTCTTTGGCAGGCACTCGCATGGCCCTAAAGCCTGTGGGGCTGCGGGCTTTGCGGCGGCCGTCAGCCTCGGCGCCACCGGCGCCCACGTGGCGCCGCCGCGCCAGCCTGCGAAGCATTTTCTGATAGGGCTGCGGCTCTGGCGACAGCTCCCACGCCCGAAGAGCCAGGACGGAAAGCCGTGCCTCATTGGAAAGCTCTTTGGCAGCCACTCACGTGGCCCCACAGCCCATGGGGCTGCGGGCTTTCCGGCGGCTGTCACCCTCGGCGCCACCGGCGCCCACGTGGCACGACCGTGCCAGCCTGCGAAGCATTTTCCGGTAGGGCCGCGGCTCTGGCGACAGCTCCCACGCCCGAAGAGCCAGGAGGGAAAGCCGTGCCTTGTTGGAAAGCTCTTTGGCAGCCGCTTGCGTGGCCCCACAGCCCGTGGGGCTGCGGGCTTTGCGGCGGCCGTCATCCTGGGCGCCACCGGCGCCCACGTGGGGCCGCCGCGCCAGCCTGCGAAGCATTTTCCGGTAGGGCCGCGTCTCTGGCGACAGCTCCCACGCCCGAAGAGCCAGGAGGGAAAGCCGTGCCTCCTTGGAAAGCTCTATGGCAGCCAATCGCGTGGCCCCACAGCCCGTGGGGCTGCGGGCTTTGCGGCGGCCGTCAGCCTCGGCGCCACCGGCGCCCACGTGGCGCGACCGCGCCAGCCTGCAAAGCATTTTCGGGTAGGGCCGCGGCTCTGGCGACAGCTCCCACGGCCGAAGAGCCAGGAGGGACAGCCATGCCTCGTTGGAAAGCTCGTTGGCAGCCCCTCACGTGGCCCCACAGCCCGTGGGGGTGCGGGCTTTGCGGCGGCCGTCAGCCTCGGCGCCATCGGCGCACACGTGGGGCCGCCGCGCCAGCCTGCGAAGCATTTTCCGGTAGGGCCACGGCTCTGGCGACAGCTCCCACGCCCGAAGAGCCAGGAGGGAAAGCCGTGCCTCGTTGGAAAGCTCTTTGGAAGCCGCTCATGTGGCCCCACAGCCCATGGGGCTGCGGGCTTTGCGGCGGCCGTCAGCCTGGGCGACACCGACGCCCACGTGGCGCCGCCGCACCAGCCTGCGAAGCATTTTCCGGTAGGGCCGCGTCTCTGGCGACAGCTCCCACGGCCGAAGAGCCAGGAGGGAAAGCCGTGCCTCGTTGGAAAGCTCTTTGGCAGCCACTCGCATGGCTCCACAGCCCGTGGGGCTGCGGGCTTTGCGGCAGCCGTCAGCCTGGGCGACACTGGCACCCACGTGGGGCCGCTGCGCCAGCCAGAGAAGCATTTTCCGGTAGGGCCGCTGCTCTGGCGACAGCTCCCACGCCCGAAGAGCCAGGAGGGAAAGCCGTGCCTCGTTGGAAAGCTCTTTGGCAGCCACTCGCATGGCCCTAAAGCCTATGGGGCTGCGGGCTTTGTGGCAGCCGTCAGCCTGGGCGACTCCGGCGCCCAGGTGGGGCCGCCGCGCTAGCTTGCGAAGCATTTTCCGGTAGGGCCGCGGCTCTGGCGACAGCTCCCACGCCCGAAGAGCCAGGAGGGAAAGCCGTGCCTCGTTGGAAAGCTCTTTGGCAGCCGCTCGCGTGGCCCCACAGCCCGTGGGGCTGCGGGCTTTGCGGCGGCCGTCAGCCTCGGCGACACCGGCGCCCACATGGGGCCGCTGCGCCAGCCTGTGAAGCACTTTCCGGTAGGGCCGCGGCTCTGGCGACAGCTCCCACGCCCAAAGAGACAGGAGGGAAAGCCGTGCCTCCTTGGAAAGCTCTTTGGCAGCCGTTCGCGTGGGCCCACAGCCCGTGGGGCTGCGGGCTTTGCGGCGGCCGTCAGCCTGGGCGACACCGGCTCCCACGTCGGGCCGCCGCGCCAGCCTGCGAAGCATTTTCCGGTAGGGCCGCGGCTCTGGCGACAGCTCCCACGGCCGAAGAGCCAGGAGGGAAAGCCGTGCCTCGTTGGAAAGCTCTTTGGCAGCCGCTCGTGTGGCCCCACAGCCCATGGGGCTGCGGGCTTTGCGGCGGACGTCAGACTCGGCGCCACCGGCGCCCACGTGGGGCCGCTGCGCCAGCCTGCAAAGCATTTTCCGGTAGGGCCGCGTCTCTGGCGACAGCTCCCACGCCCGAAGAGCCAGGAGGGAAAGCCGTGCCTCGTTGGAAAGCTCCTTGGCAGCCGCTCACGAGGCCCCACAGCCCGTGGGGCTGCGGGCTTTCCGGCGGCCGTCAGCCTCGGCGCCATCGGCGCCCATGTCGGCCCGCCGCGCCAGCCTGCGAAGCATTTTCCGGTAGGGCCGCGTCTCTGGCGACAGCTCCCACGGCCAAAGAGCCAGGAGGGAAAGCCGTGCCTCGTTGGAAAGCTCTTTGGCAGCCGCTCGCGTGGCCCCACAGCCCATGGGGCTGCGGGCTTTACGGCGGCCATCAGCCTGGGCGACACCGGCGCCCACGTGGCTCCGCCGCGCCAGCCTGTGAAGCATTTTCCGGTAGGGCCGCGGCTCTGGCGACAGCTCCCACGCCTGAAGAGCCAGGAGGGAAAGCCGTGCCTCGTTGGAAAGCTCTTTGGCAGCCGCTCGTGTGGCCCCACAGCCCGTGGGGCTGCGGGCTTTGCAGCGGCCGTCAGCCTCGGCGCCACCGGCGCCCACATTGCGCCGACGCGCCAGCCTGCGAAGCATTTTCCGGTAGGGCCGCGGCTCTGGCGACAGCTCCCACGCCCGAAGAGCCAGGAGGGAAAGCCATGCCTCATTGGAAAGCTCTTTGGCAGCCGCTCGTGTGGCCCCACAGCCCGTGGGGCTGCGGGCTTTGCAACGGCCGTCAGCCTCGGCGCCACCGGCGCCCACATTGCGCCGCTGCGCATGCCTGCGAAGCATTTTCCGGTAGGGCCGCGTCTCTGGCGACAGCTCCCACGCCCGAAGAGCCAGGAGGGAAAGCCGTGCCTCGTTGGAAAGCTCTTTGGCAGCCGCTCGTGTGGCCCCACAGCCCGTGGGGCTGCGGGCTTTCCGGTGGCCGTCAGCCTGGGCGACACCGGCGCCCACGTCGGGCCGCCGCGCCAGCCTGCGAAGCATTTTCCGGTAGGGCTGCAGCTCTGGCGACAGCTCCCACGCCCGAAGAGCCAGGAGGGAAAGCCGTGCCTCGTTGGAAAGCTCTTTGGCAGCCGCTCGCGTGGCCCCACAGCCCATGGGGCTGCGGGCTTTGCGGCGGCCGTCAGCCTCAGCACCACCGGCGCCCACGTTGCGCCGCCGCGCCAGCCTGCGAAGCATTTTCCGGTAGGGCCGCGGCTCTGGCGACAGCTCCCACGGCCGAAGAGCCAGGAGGGAAAGCCGTGCCTCGTTGGAAAGCTCTTTGGCAGCCGCTCGCGTGGCCCCACAGCCCATGGGGCTGCGGGCTTTGCAGCGGCCGTCAGCCTCGGCGACACCGGCGCCCACGTCGGGCCGCCGCGCCAGCCTGCGAAGCATTTTCCGGAAGGGCCGCGGCTCTAGCGACAGCTCCCACGCCCGAAGAGCCAGGAGGGAAAGCCGTGCCTTGTTGGAAAGCTCTTTGGCAGCCGCTCGCGTGGCCCCACAGCCCGTGGGGCTGCGGGCTTTCCGGCGGCCGTCAGCCTCGGCGCCACCGGCGCCCACGTGGCGCCGCCGCGCCAGCCTGCGAAGCATTTTCCGGTAGGGCCGCGGCTCTGGCGACAGCTCCCACGCCCAAAGAGCCAGGAGGGAAATCCGTGCCTCGTTGGAAAGCTCTTTGGCAGCCGCTCACGTGGCCCCACAGCCCGTGGTGCTGCGGGCTTTGTGGCGGCCGTCAGCCTGGGCGACACCGGCGCCCAGGTGATGCCGCCGCGCCAGCCTGCGAAGCATTTTCCGGTAGGGCCGCGTCTCTGGCGACAGCTCCCACGGCCGAAGAGCCAGGAGGGAAAGCCGTGCCTCCTTGGAAAGCTCTATGGCAGCCAATCGCGTGGCCCCACAGCCCGTGGGGCTGCGGGCTTTGCGGCGGCCGTCAGCCTCGGCGCCACCGGCGCCCACGTGGCGCGATCGCGCCAGCCTGCAAAGCATTTTCCGGTAGGGCCGCGGCTCTGGCGACAGCTCCCACGCCCAAAGAGCCAGGAGGGAAAGCCGTGCCTCGTTGGAAAGCTCTTTGGCAGTCGCTCGCGTGGCCCCACAGCCCATGGGGCTGCGGGCTTTGCGGCGGCCGTCAGCCTGGGCGCCACCGGCGCCCACGTGGCGCCGCCGCGCCAGCCTGCGAAGCATTTTGCGGTAGGGCCGCGGCTCTGGCGACAGCTCCCACGCCCGAAGAGCCAGGAGGGAAAGCCGTGCCTCGTTGGAAAGCTCTTTGGCAGCCGCTCGCGTGGCCCCACAGCCCGTGGGGCTGCGGGCTTTGCGGCGGCCGTCAGCCTCGGTGACACTGGCGCCCAGGTGATGCCGCCGCGCCAGCCTGCGAAGCATTTTCCGGTAGGGCCGCGTCTCTGGCAACATCTCCAACGGCCGAAGAGCCAGGAGGGAAAGCCGTGCCTCATTGGAAAGCTCTTTGGCAGCCACTCGCGTGCCCCCACAGCCCTTGGGGCTGCGGGCTTTCCGGCGGCTGTCATCCTGGGCGCCACCGGCGCCCACGTGGCGCGACCGCGCCAGCCTGTGAAGCATTTTCCGGTAGGGCCGCGGCTCTGGCGACAGTTCCCACGCCCGAAGAGCCAGGAGGGAAAGCCGTGCCTCGTTGGAAAGCTCTTTGGCAGCTGTTCGCGTGGCCCCACAGCCCATGGGGCTGCGGGCTTTGCGGCGGCCGTCAGACTCGGCGCCACCGGCGCCCACGTCGGGCCGCCACGCCAGCCTGCGAAGCATTTTCCGGTAGGGCCGCGGCTCTGGCGACAGCTCCCACGCCCGAAGAGCCAGGAGGGAAAGCCGTGCCTCGTTGGAAAGCTCTTTGGCAGCCGCTCGCGTGGCCCCACAGCCCATGGGTCTGCGGGCTTTGCGGCGGCCGTCAGCCTCGGCGCCACCGGCGCCCACGTCGGGCCGCCACGCCAGCCTGCGAAGCATTTTCCGGTAGGGCCGCGGCTCTGGCGACAGCTCCCACGCCCGAAGAGCCAGGAGGGAAAGCCGTGCCTCGTTGGAAAGCTCTTTGGCAGCCGCTCGCGTGGCCCCACAGCCCGTGGGGCTGCGGGCTTTCCGGCGGCTGTCACCCTCGGCGCCACCGGCGCCCACGTGGCACGACCGTGCCAGCCTGCGAAGCATTTTCCGGTAGGGCCGCGGCTCTGGCGACAGCTCCCACGCCCGAAGAGCCAGGAGGGAAAGCCGTGCCTCGTTGGAAAGCTCTTTGGCAGCCGCTCGTGTGGCCCCACAGCCCGTGGGGCTGCGGGCTTTCTGGTTGCCGTCAGCCTGGGAGACACCGGCGCCCACGTCGGGCCGCCGCGCCAGCCTGCGAAGCATTTTCCGGTAGGGCCGCGGCTCTGGCGACAGCTCCCACGCCCGAAGAGCCAGGAGGGAAAGCCGTGCCTCGTTGGAAAGCTCTTTGGCAGCCGCTCACGTGGCCCCACAGCCCGTGGGGCTGCGGGCTTTGCGGCGGCCGTCAGCCTCGGCGCCACCGGCGCCCATGTGGCGCGACCGCGCCAGCCTGCAAAGCATTTTCCAGTAGGGACGCGTCTCTGGCGACAGCTCCCACGCCCGAAGAGCCAGGAGGGAAAGCCGTGCCTCGTTGGAAAGCTCTTTGGCAGCCGCTCGCGTGGCCCCACAGCCCATGGGGCTGCGGGCTTTGCGGCGGCCGTCAGCCTCGGCGCCACCGGCGCCCACGTCGGGCCGCTGCGCCAGCCTGCGAAGCATTTTCTGGTAGGGCCGCGTCTCTGGCGACAGCTCCCACGCCCGAAGAGCCAGGAGGGAAAGCCGTGCCTCGTTGGAAAGCTCTTTGGCAGCCGCTCGCGTGGCCCCACAGCCCATGGGGCTGCGGGCTTTGCGGCGGCCGTCAGCCTCAGCGCCACCGGCGCCCACATTGCGCTGCCGCGCCAGCCTGCGAAGCATTTTCCGGTAGGGCCACGTCTCTGGCGACAGCTCCCACGCCCGAAGAGCCAGGAGGGAAAGCCATGCCTCGTTGGAAAGCTCTTTGGCAGCCACTCGCATGGCCCTAAAGCCTGTGGGGCTGCGGGCTTTGCGGCGGCCGTCAGCCTCGGCGCCACCGGCGCCCATGTGGCGACGCCGCGCCAGCCTGCGAAGCATTTTCCGGTAGGGCCGCGGCTCTGGCGACAGCTCCCACGCCCGAAGAGCCAGGAGGGAAAGCCGTTCCTCATTGGAAAGCTCTTTGGCAGCCACTCACGTGGCCCCACAGCCCATGGGGCTGCGGGCTTTCCGGCGGCTGTCAGCCTCAGTGCCACCGGCGCGCACGTTGCGCCGCCGCGCCAGCCTGCGAAGCATTTTCCGGTAGGGCCGCGGCTCTGGCGACAGCTCCCACGGCCGAAGAGCCAGGAGGGAAAGCCGTGCCTCGTTGGAAAGCTCTTTGGCAGCCGCTCGTGTGGCCCCACAGCCCGTGGGGCTGCGGGCTTTGCGGCGGCCGTCAGCCTCGGCGCCACCGGCGCCCACGTGGGGCCGCTGCGCCAGCCTGCAAAGCATTTTCCGGTAGGGCCGCGTCTCTGGCGACAGCTCCCACGCCCGAAGAGCCAGGAGGGAAAGCCGTGCCTCGTTGGAAAGCTCCTTGGCAGCCGCTCACGAGGCCCCACAGCCCGTGGGGCTGCGGGCTTTCCGGCGGCCGTCAGCCTCGGCGCCATCGGCGCCCATGTCGGCCCGCCGCGCCAGCCTGCGAAGCATTTTCCGGTAGGGCCGCGTCTCTGGCGACAGCTCCCACGGCCAAAGAGCCAGGAGGGAAAGCCGTGCCTCGTTGGAAAGCTCTTTGGCAGCCGCTCGCGTGGCCCCACAGCCCGTGGGGCTGCGGGCTTTGCAGCGGCCGTCAGCCTCGGCGCCACCGGCGCCCACATTGCGCCGCCGCGCCAGCCTGCGAAGCATTTTCCGGTAGGGCCGCGGCTCTGGCGACAGCTCCCACGCCCGAAGAGCCAGGAGGGAAAGCCGTGCCTCATTGGAAAGCTCTTTGGCAGCCGCTCGTGTGGCCCCACAGCCCGTGGGGCTGCGGGCTTTGCAACGGCCGTCAGCCTCGGCGCCACCGGCGCCCACATTGCGCCGCTGCGCAAGCCTGCGAAGCATTTTCCGGTAGGGCCGCGTCTCTGGCGACAGCTCCCACGCCCGAAGAGCCAGGAGGGAAAGCCGTGCCTCGTTGGAAAGCTCTTTGGTAGCCGCTTGTGTGGCCCCACAGCCCGTGGGTCTGCGGGCTTTCCGGTGGCCGTCAGCCTGGGCCAAACCGGCGCCCACGTCGGGCCGCCGCGCCAGCCTGCGAAGCATTTTCCGGTAGGGCTGCAGCTCTGGCGACAGCTCCCACGCCCGAAGAGCCAGGAGGGAAAGCCATGCCTCGTTGGAAAGCTCTTTGGCAGCCACTCGCATGTCCCTAAAGCCTGTGGGGCTGCGGGCTTTGCGGCGGCTGTCACCCTCGGCGCCACCGGCGCCCACGTCGGGCCGCCGCGCCAGCCTGCGAAGCATTTTCCGGTAGGGCCGCGGCTCTGGCGACAGCTCCCACGCCCGAAGAGCCAGGAGGGAAAGCCGTGCCTCGTTGGAAAGCTCTTTGGCAGCCACTCGCATGGCCCTAAAGCCTGTGGGGCTGCGGGCTTTCCGGCGGCCGTCAACCTCGGCCCCACCGGCGCCCACGTGGCGCCGCCGCGCCAGCCTGCAAAGCATTTTCCGGTAGGGCCGCGGCTCTGGCGACAGCTCCCACGCCCGAAGAGCCAGGAGGGAAAGCCGTGCCTCGTTGGAAAGCTCTTTGGCAGCCGCTCGCGTGGCCCCACAGCCCATGGGGCTGCGGGCTTTGCGGCGGCCGTCAGCCTGGGCGACACCGGCGCCCACGTGGCGCCGCCGCGCCAGCCTGCGAAGCATTTTCCGGTAGGGCCGCGGCTCTGGCGACAGCTCCCACGCCCGAAGAGCCAGGAGGGAAAGCCGTGCCTCGTTGGAAAGCTCTTTGGCAGCCGCTCGTGTGGCCCCACAGCCCGTGGGGCTGCGGGCTTTCCGGCGGCCGTCAGCCTAAGCGCCATCGGCGCCCACGTCGGGCCGCCGCGCCAGCCTGCAAAGCATTTTCCGGTAGGGCCGCGGCTCTGGCGACAGCTCGCACGCCCGAAGAGCCAGGAGGGAAAGCCGTGCCTCGTTGGAAAGCTCTTTGGCAGCCGCTCGCGTGGCCCCACAGCCCATGGGGCTGCGGGCTTTGCGGCGGCCGTCAGCCTGGGCGCCACCGGCACCCAGGTGGGGCCGCCGCGCCAGCCTGCGAAGCATTTTCCGGTAGGGCCGCCGCTCTGGCGACAGCTCCCACGGCCAAAGAGCCAGGAGGGAAAGCCGTGCCTCGTTGGAAAGCTCTTTGGCAGCCGCTCGCATGGCCCCACAGCCCATGGGGCTGCGGGCTTTGTGGCGGCCGTCAGCCTCGGCGCCACCGGCGCCCACATCGGGCCGCCGCGCCAGCCTGCTAAGCATTTTCCGGTAGGGCCGCCGCTCTGGCGACAGCTCCCACGGCCAAAGAGCCAGGAGGGAAAGCCGTGCCTCGTTGGAAAGCTCTTTGGCAGCCGCTCGTGTGGCCCCACAGCCCGTGGGGCTGCGGGCTTTGCGGCGGCCGTCAGCCTGGGCGACACCGGCGCCCAGGTGATGCCGCCGTTCCAGCCTGCGAAGCATTTTCCGGTAGGGCCGCGGCTCTAGCAACAGCTCCCACGCCCGAAGAGCCAGGAGGGAAAGCCGTGCCTCGTTGGAAAGCTCTTTGGCAGCCGCTCGCGTGGCCCCACAGCCCATGGGGCTGCGGGCTTTCCGGCGGCCGTCAGCCTCGGCGCCACCGGCGCCCATGTGGCGCGACCGCGCCAGCCTGCAAAGCATTTTCCGGTAGGGACGCGTCTCTGGCGACAGCTCCCACGCCCGAAGAGCCAGGAGGGAAAGCCGTGCCTCGTTGGAAAGCTCTTTGGCAGCCGCTCGCGTGGCCCCACAGCCCATGGGGCTGCGGGCTTTGCGGCGGCCGTCAGCCTCAGCGCCACCGGTGCCCACATTGCGCCGCCGCGCCAGCCTGCGAAGCATTTTCCGGTAGGGCCACGTCTCTGGCGACAGCTCCCACGCCCGAAGAGCCAGGAGGGAAAGCCATGCCTCGTTGGAAAGCTCTTTGGCAGCCACTCGCATGGCCCTAAAGCCTGTGGGGCTGCGGGCTTTGCGGCGGCCTTCAGCCTCGGCGCCACCGGCGCCCACGTGGCGCCGCCGCGCCAGCCTGCGAAGCATTTTCCGGTAGGGCCGCGGCTCTGGCGACAGCTCCCACGCCCGAAGAGCCAGGAGGGAAAGCCGTGCCTCATTGGAAAGCTCTTTGGCAGCCACTCACGTGGCCCCACAGCCCATGGGGCTGCGGGCTTTGCGGCGGCTGTCAGCCTCGGCGCCACCGGCGCCCACATTGCGCCGCTGCGCATGCCTGCGAAGCATTTTCCGGTAGGGCCGCGTCTCTGGCGACAGCTCCCACGCCCGAAGAGCCAGGAGGGAAAGCCGTGCCTCGTTGGAAAGCTCTTTGGCAGCCGCTCGTGTGGCCCCACAGCCCGTGGGGCTGCGGGCTTTCCGGTGGCCGTCAGCCTGGGCCACACCGGCGCCCACGTCGGGCCGCCGCGCCAGCCTGCGAAGCATTTTCCGGTAGGGCTGCGGCTCTGGCGACAGCTCCCACGCCCGAAGAGCCAGGAGGGAAAGCCATGCCTCGTTGGAAAGCTCTTTGGCAGCCACTCGCATGGCCCTAAAGCCTGTGGGGCTGCGGGCTTTGCGGCGGCTGTCAGCCTCGGCGCCACCGGCGCCCACGTCGGGCCGCCGCGCCAGCCTGCGAAGCATTTTCCGGTAGGGCCGCGGCTCTGGCGACAGCTCCCACGCCCGAAGAGCCAGGAGGGAAAGCCGTGCCTCGTTGGAAAGCTCTTTGGCAGCCACTCGCATGGCCCTAAAGCCTGTGGGGCTGTGGGCTTTCCGGCGGCCGTCAACCTCGGCCCCACCGGCGCCCACGTGGCGCCGCCGCGACAGCCTGCGAAGCATTTTCCGGTAGGGCCACGGCTCTGGCGACAGCTCCCACGCCCGAAGAGCCAGGAGGGAAAGCCGTGCCTCGTTGGAAAGCTCTTTGGCAGCCGCTCGCGTGGCCCCACAGCCCATGGGGCTGCGGGCTTTGCGGCGGCCGTCAGCCTCAGCGCCATCGGCGCCCACGTTGCGCCGCCGCGCCAGCCTGCAAAGCATTTTCCGGTAGGGCCGCGGCTCTGGCGACAGCTCCCACGCCCGAAGAGCCAGGAGGGAAAGCCATGCCTCGTTGGAAAGCTCTTTGGCAGCCGCTCGCGTGGCCCCACAGCCCATGGGGCTGCGGGATTTGCAGCGGCCGTCAGCCTCGGCGACACCGGCGCCCACGTCGGGCCGCCGCGCTAGCCTGCGAAGCATTTTCCGGAAGGGCCGCGGCTCTGGCGACAGCTCCCACGCCCGAAGAGCCAGGAGGGAAAGCCGTGCCTTGTTGGAAAGCTCTTTGGCAGCCGCTCGCGTGGCCCCACAGCCCGTGGGGCTGCGGGCTTTCCGGCGGCCGTCAGCCTCGGCGCCACCGGCGCCCACGTGGCGCCGCCGCGCCAGCCTGCGAAGCATTTTCCGGTAGGGCCGCGGCTCTGGCGACAGCTCCCACGGCCAAAGAGCCAGGAGGGAAAGCCGTGCCTCGTTGGAAAGCTCTTTGGCAGCCGCTCACGTGGCCCCACAGCCCGTGGTGCTGCGGGCTTTGTGGCGGCCGTCAGCCTGGGCGACACCGGCGCCCAGGTGATGCCGCCGCGCCAGCCTGCGAAGCATTTTCCGGTAGGGCCGCGTCTCTGGCGACAGCTCCCACGCCCGAAGAGCCAGGAGGGAAAGCCGTGCCTCCTTGGAAAGCTCTATGGCAGCCAATCGCGTGGCCCCACAGCCCGTGGGGCTGCGGGCTTTGCGGCGGCCGTCAGCCTCGGCGCCACCGGCGCCCACGTGGCGCGATCGCGCCAGCCTGCAAAGCATTTTCCGGTAGGGCCGCGGCTCTGGCGACAGCTCCCACGCCCGAGGAGCCAGGAGGGAAAGCCGTGCCTCGTTGGAAAGCTCTTTGGCAGCCGCTCGCGTGGCCCCACAGCCCATGGGGCTGCGGGCTTTGCGGCGGCCGTCAGCCTCGGTGCCATCGGCGCCCACGTTGCGCCGCCGTGTCAGCCTGCGAAGCATTTTCCGGTAGGGCCGCGTCTCTGGCGACAGCTCCCACGCCCAAAGAGCCAGGAGGGAAAGCCGTGCCTCGTTGGAAAGCTCTTTGGCAGCCGCTCGCGTGGCCCCACAGCCCATGGGGCTGCGGGCTTTGCGGCGGCCGTCAGCCTCGGCGCCACCGGCGCCCACGTGGCGCCGCCGCGCCAGCCTGCGAAGCATTTTCCGGTAGGGCCGCGTCTCTGGCGACAGCTCCCACGCCCGAAGAGCCAGGAGGGAAAGCCGTGCCTCGTTGGAAAGCTCTTTGGTAGCCGCTTGTGTGGCCCCACAGCCCGTGGGTCTGCGGGCTTTCCGGTGGCCGTCAGCCTGGGCCAAACCGGCGCCCACGTCGGGCCGCCGCGCCAGCCTGCGAAGCATTTTCCGGTAGGGCTGCAGCTCTGGCGACAGCTCCCACGGCCGAAGAGCCAGGAGGGAAAGCCATGCCTCGTTGGAAAGCTCTTTGGCAGCCACTCGCATGTCCCTAAAGCCTGTGGGGCTGCGGGCTTTGCGGCGGCTGTCAGCCTCGGCGCCACCGGCGCCCACGTCGGGCCGCCGCGCCAGCCTGCGAAGCATTTTCCGGTAGGGCCGCGGCTCTGGCGACAGCTCCCACGCCCGAAGAGCCAGGAGGGAAAGCCGTGCCTCGTTGGAAAGCTCTTTGGCAGCCACTCGCATGGCCCTAAAGCCTGTGGGGCTGCGGGCTTTCCGGCGGCCGTCAACCTCGGCCCCACCGGCGCCCACGTGGCGCCGCCGCGCCAGCCTGCAAAGCATTTTCCGGTAGGGCCGCGGCTCTGGCGACAGCTCCCACGCCCGAAGAGCCAGGAGGGAAAGCCGTGCCTCGTTGGAAAGCTCTTTGGCAGCCGCTCGCGTGGCCCCACAGCCCATGGGGCTGCGGGCTTTGCGGCGGCCGTCAGCCTGGGCGACACCGGCGCCCACGTGGCGCCGCCGCGCCAGCCTGCGAAGCATTTTCCGGTAGGGCCGCGGCTCTGGCGACAGCTCCCACGCCCGAAGAGCCAGGAGGGAAAGCCGTGCCTCGTTGGAAAGCTCTTTGGCAGCCGCTCGTGTGGCCCCACAGCCCGTGGGGCTGCGGGCTTTCCGGCGGCCGTCAGCCTAAGCGCCATCGGCGCCCACGTCGGGCCGCCGCGCCAGCCTGCAAAGCATTTTCCGGTAGGGCCGCGGCTCTGGCGACAGCTCGCACGCCCGAAGAGCCAGGAGGGAAAGCCGTGCCTCGTTGGAAAGCTCTTTGGCAGCCGCTCGCGTGGCCCCACAGCCCATGGGGCTGCGGGCTTTGCGGCGGCCGTCAGCCTGGGCGCCACCGGCACCCAGGTGGGGCCGCCGCGCCAGCCTGCGAAGCATTTTCCGGTAGGGCCGCCGCTCTGGCGACAGCTCCCACGGCCAAAGAGCCAGGAGGGAAAGCCGTGCCTCGTTGGAAAGCTCTTTGGCAGCCGCTCGCATGGCCCCACAGCCCGTGGGGCTGCGGGCTTTGTGGCGGCCGTCAGCCTCGGCGCCACCGGCGCCCACATCGGGCCGCCGCGCCAGCCTGCAAAGCATTTTCCGGTAGGGCCGCCGCTCTGGCGACAGCTCCCACGGCCAAAGAGCCAGGAGGGAAAGCCGTGCCTCGTTGGAAAGCTCTTTGGCAGCCGCTCGTGTGGCCCCACAGCCCGTGGGGCTGCGGGCTTTGCGGCGGCCGTCAGCCTGGGCGACACCGGCGCCCAGGTGATGCCGCCGTTCCAGCCTGCGAAGCATTTTCCGGTAGGGCCGCGGCTCTAGCAACAGCTCCCACGCCCGAAGAGCCAGGAGGGAAAGCCGTGCCTCGTTGGAAAGCTCTTTGGCAGCCGCTCGCGTGGCCCCACAGCCCATGGGGCTGCGGGCTTTGCGGCGGCCGTCAGCCTCGGCGCCACCGGCGCCCATGTGGCGCGACCGCGCCAGCCTGCAAAGCATTTTCCGGTAGGGCCGCGTCTCTGGCGACAGCTCCCACGCCCGAAGAGCCAGGAGGGAAAGCCGTGCCTCGTTGGAAAGCTCTTTGGCAGCCGCTCGCGTGGCCCCACAGCCCATGGGGCTGCGGGCTTTGCGGCGGCCGTCAGCCTCAGCGCCACCGGTGCCCACATTGCGCCGCCGCGCCAGCCTGCGAAGCATTTTCCGGTAGGGCCACGTCTCTGGCGACAGCTCCCACGCCCGAAGAGCCAGGAGGGAAAGCCATGCCTCGTTGGAAAGCTCTTTGGCAGCCACTCGCATGGCCCTAAAGCCTGTGGGGCTGCGGGCTTTGCGGCGGCTGTCAGCCTCGGCGCCACCGGCGCCCACGTGGCGCCGCCGCGCCAGCCTGCGAAGCATTTTCCGGTAGGGCCGCGGCTCTGGACACAGCTCCCACGCCCGAAGAGCCAGGAGGGAAAGCCGTGCCTCATTGGAAAGCTCTTTGGCAGCCACTCACATGGCCCCACAGCCCATGGGGCTGCGGGCTTTGCGGCGGCTGTCAGCCTCGGCGCCACCGGCGCCCACATTGCGCCGCTGCGCATGCCTGCGAAGCATTTTCCGGTAGGGCCGCGTCTCTGGCGACAGCTCCCACGCCCGAAGAGCCAGGAGGGAAAGCCGTGCCTCGTTGGAAAGCTCTTTGGCAGCCGCTCGTGTGGCCCCACAGCCCGTGGGGCTGCGGGCTTTCCGGTGGCCGTCAGCCTGGGCCACACCGGCGCCCACGTCGGGCCGCCGCGCCAGCCTGCGAAGCATTTTCCGGTAGGGCTGCGGCTCTGGCGACAGCTCCCACGCCCGAAGAGCCAGGAGGGAAAGCCATGCCTCGTTGGAAAGCTCTTTGGCAGCCACTCGCATGGCCCTAAAGCCTGTGGGGCTGCGGGCTTTGCGGCGGCTGTCAGCCTCGGCGCCACCGGCGCCCACGTCGGGCCGCCGCGCCAGCCTGCGAAGCATTTTCCGGTAGGGCCGCGGCTCTGGCGACAGCTCCCACGCCCGAAGAGCCAGGAGGGAAAGCCGTGCCTCGTTGGAAAGCTCTTTGGCAGCCACTCGCATGGCCCTAAAGCCTGTGGGGCTGTGGGCTTTCCGGCGGCCGTCAACCTCGGCCCCACCGGCGCCCACGTGGCGCCGCCGCGACAGCCTGCGAAGCATTTTCCGGTAGGGCCACGGCTCTGGCGACAGCTCCCACGCCCGAAGAGCCAGGAGGGAAAGCCGTGCCTCGTTGGAAAGCTCTTTGGCAGCCGCTCGCGTGGCCCCACAGCCCATGGGGCTGCGGGCTTTGCGGCGGCCGTCAGCCTCAGCGCCATCGGCGCCCACGTTGCGCCGCCGCGCCAGCCTGCAAAGCATTTTCCGGTAGGGCCGCGGCTCTGGCGACAGCTCCCACGCCCGAAGAGCCAGGAGGGAAAGCCATGCCTCGTTGGAAAGCTCTTTGGCAGCCGCTCGCGTGGCCCCACAGCCCATGGGGCTGCGGGATTTGCAGCGGCCGTCAGCCTCGGCGACACCGGCGCCCACGTCGGGCCGCCGCGCTAGCCTGCGAAGCATTTTCCGGAAGGGCCGCGGCTCTGGCGACAGCTCCCACGCCCGAAGAGCCAGGAGGGAAAGCCGTGCCTTGTTGGAAAGCTCTTTGGCAGCCGCTCGCGTGGCCCCACAGCCCGTGGGGCTGCGGGCTTTCCGGCGGCCGTCAGCCTCGGCGCCACCGGCGCCCACGTGGCGCCGCCGCGCCAGCCTGCGAAGCATTTTCCGGTAGGGCCGCGGCTCTGGCGACAGCTCCCACGGCCAAAGAGCCAGGAGGGAAAGCCGTGCCTCGTTGGAAAGCTCTTTGGCAGCCGCTCACGTGGCCCCACAGCCCGTGGTGCTGCGGGCTTTGTGGCGGCCGTCAGCCTGGGCGACACCGGCGCCCAGGTGATGCCGCCGCGCCAGCCTGCGAAGCATTTTCCGGTAGGGCCGCGTCTCTGGCGACAGCTCCCACGCCCGAAGAGCCAGGAGGGAAAGCCGTGCCTCCTTGGAAAGCTCTATGGCAGCCAATCGCGTGGCCCCACAGCCCGTGGGGCTGCGGGCTTTGCGGCGGCCGTCAGCCTCGGCGCCACCGGCGCCCACGTGGCGTGATCGCGCCAGCCTGCAAAGCATTTTCCGGTAGGGCCGCGGCTCTGGCGACAGCTCCCACGCCCGAGGAGCCAGGAGGGAAAGCCGTGCCTCGTTGGAAAGCTCTTTGGCAGCCGCTCGCGTGGCCCCACAGCCCATGGGGCTGCGGGCTTTGCGGCGGCCGTCAGCCTCGGTGCCATCGGCGCCCACGTTGCGCCGCCGTGTCAGCCTGCGAAGCATTTTCCGGTAGGGCCGCGTCTCTGGCGACAGCTCCCACGCCCAAAGAGCCAGGAGGGAAAGCCGTGCCTCGTTGGAAAGCTCTTTGGCAGTCGCTCGCGTGGCCCCACAGCCCATGGGGCTGCGGGCTTTGCGGCGGCCGTCAGCCTCGGCGCCACCGGCGCCCACGTGGCGCCGCCGCGCCAGCCTGCGAAGCATTTTCAGGTAGGGCCGCGGCTCTGGCGACAGCTCCCACGCCCGAAGAGCCAGGAGGGAAAGCCGTGCCTCGTTGGAAAGCTCTTTGGCAGCCGCTCGCGTGGCCCCACAGCCCGTGGGGCTGCGGGCTTTGCGGCGGCCGTCAGCCTCGGCGACACCGGCGCCCAGGTGGGGCCGCCGCGCCAGCCTGCGAAGCATTTTCCGGTAGGGCCGCGTCTCTGGCGACAGCTCCCACGCCCGAAGAGCCAGGAGGGAAAGCCGTGCCTCGTTGGAAAGCTCTTTGGCAGCCGCTCGCGTGGCCCCACAGCCCGTGGGGCTGCGGGCTTTGCGGCGGCCGTCAGCCTCGGCGACACCGGCGCCCAGGTGATGCCGCCGCGCCAGCCTGCAATGCATTTTCCGGTAGGGCCGCTGCTCTGGCGACAGCTCCCACGGCCAAAGAGCCAGGGGGGAAAGCCGTGCCTCGTTGGAAAGCTCTTTGGCAGCCGCTCGCGTGGCCCCACAGCCCGTGGGGCTGCAGGTTTTCCGGCGGCTGTCAGCCTCGGCGCCACCGGCGCCCACGTGGCGCGACCGCGCCAGCCTGCAAAGCATTTTCGGGTAGGGCCGCGGCTCTGGCGACAGCTCCCACGGCCGAAGAGCCAGGAGGGACAGCCATGCCTCGTTGGAAAGCTCGTTGGCAGCCCCTCACGTGGCCCCACAGCCCGTGGGGGTGCGGGCTTTGCGGCGGCCGTCAGCCTCGGCGCCATCGGCGCCCACGTGGGGCCGCCGCGCCAGCCTGCGAAGCATTTTCCGGTAGGGCCACGGCTCTGGCGACAGCTCCCACGCCCGAAGAGCCAGGAGGGAAAGCCGTGCCTCGTTGGAAAGCTCTTTGGAAGCCGCTCATGTGGCCCCACAGCCCATGGGGCTGCGGGCTTTGCGGCGGCCGTCAGCCTGGGCGACACCGACGCCCACGTGGCGCCGCCGCACCAGCCTGCGAAGCATTTTCCGGTAGGGCCGCGTCTCTGGCGACAGCTCCCACGGCCGAAGAGCCAGGAGGGAAAGCCGTGCCTCGTTGGAAAGCTCTTTGGCAGCCACTCGCATGGCTCCACAGCCCGTGGGGCTGCGGGCTTTGCGGCAGCCGTCAGCCTGGGCGACACTGGCACCCACGTGGGGCCGCTGCGCCAGCCAGAGAAGCATTTTCCGGTAGGGCCGCTGCTCTGGCGACAGCTCCCACGCCCGAAGAGCCAGGAGGGAAAGCCGTGCCTCGTTGGAAAGCTCTTTGGCAGCCACTCGCATGGCCCTAAAGCCTATGGGGCTGCGGGCTTTGTGGCAGCCGTCAGCCTGGGCGACTCCGGCGCCCAGGTGGGGCCGCCGCGCTAGCTTGCGAAGCATTTTCCGGTAGGGCCGCGGCTCTGGCGACAGCTCCCACGCCCGAAGAGCCAGGAGGGAAAGCCGTGCCTCGTTGGAAAGCTCTTTGGCAGCCGCTCGCGTGGCCCCACAGCCCGTGGGGCTGCGGGCTTTGCGGCGGCCGTCAGCCTCGGCGACACCGGCGACCAGGTGGGGCCGCTGCGCCAGCCTGTGAAGCACTTTCCGGTAGGGCCGCGGCTCTGGCGACAGCTCCCACGCCCGAAGAGCCAGGAGGGAAAGCCGTGCCTCCTTGGAAAGCTCTTTGGCAGCCGTTCGCGTGGGCCCACAGCCCGTGGGGCTGCGGGCTTTGCGGCGGCCGTCAGCCTGGGCGACACCGGCTCCCACGTCGGGCCGCCGCGCCAGCCTGCGAAGCATTTTCCGGTAGGGCCGCGTCTCTGGCGACAGCTCCCACGCCCGAAGAGCCAGGAGGGAAAGCCGTGCCTCGTTGGAAAGCTCTTTGGCAGCCGCTCGCGTGGCCCCACAGCCCATGGGGCTACGGGCTTTGCGGCGGCCGTCAGCCTCAGTGCCACCGGCGCGCACGTTGCGCCGCCGCGCCAGCCTGCAAAGCATTTTCCGGTAGGGCCGCGGCTCTGGCCACAGCTCCCACGCCCGAAGAGCCAGGAGGGAAAGCCGTGCCTCGTTGGAAAGCTCTTTGGCAGCCGCTCGTGTGGCCCCACAGCCCATGGGGCTGCGGGCTTTGCGGCGGACGTCAGCCTCGGCGCCACCGGCGCCCACGTGGGGCCGCTGCGCCAGCCTGCAAAGCATTTTCCGGTAGGGCCGCGTCTCTGGCGACAGCTCCCACGCCCGAAGAGCCAGGAGGGAAAGCCGTGCCTCGTTGGAAAGCTCCTTGGCAGCCGCTCACGAGGCCCCACAGCCCGTGGGGCTGCGGGCTTTCCGGCGGCCGTCAGCCTCGGCGCCATCGGCGCCCATGTCGGCCCGCCGCGCCAGCCTGCGAAGCATTTTCCGGTAGGGCCGCGTCTCTGGCGACAGCTCCCACGGCCAAAGAGCCAGGAGGGAAAGCCGTGCCTTGTTGGAAAGCTCTTTGGCAGCCGCTCGCGTGGCCCCACAGCCCATGGGGCTGCGGGCTTTGCGGCGGCCATCAGCCTGGGCGACACCGGCGCCCACGTGGCTCCGCCGCGCCAGCCTGTGAAGCATTTTCCGGTAGGGCCGCGGATCTGGCGACAGCTCCCACGCCTGAAGAGCCAGGAGGGAAAGCCGTGCCTCGTTGGAAAGCTCTTTGGCAGCCGCTCGTGTGGCCCCACAGCCCGTGGGGCTGCGGGCTTTGCAGCGGCTGTCAGCCTCGGCGCCACCGGCGCCCACATTGCGCCGCCGCGCCAGCCTGCGAAGCATTTTCCGGTAGGGCCGCGGCTCTGGCGACAGCTCCCACGCCCGAAGAGCCAGGAGGGAAAGCCGTGCCTCATTGGAAAGCTCTTTGGCAGCCGCTCGTGTGGCCCCACAGCCCGTGGGGCTGCGGGCTTTGCAACGGCCGTCAGCCTCGGCGCCACCGGCGCCCACATTGCGCCGCTGCGCATGCCTGCGAAGCATTTTCCGGTAGGGCCGCGTCTCTGGCGACAGCTCCCACGCCCGAAGAGCCAGGAGGGAAAGCCGTGCCTCGTTGGAAAGCTCTTTGGCAGCCGCTCGTGTGGCCCCACAGCCCGTGGGGCTGCGGGCTTTCCGGTGGCCGTCAGCCTGGGCCACACCGGCGCCCACGTCGGGCCGCCGCGCCAGCCTGCGAAGCATTTTCCGGTAGGGCTGCAGCTCTGGCGACAGCTCCCACGCCCGAAGAGCCAGGAGGGAAAGCCATGCCTCGTTGGAAAGCTCTTTGGCAGCCACTCGCATGGCCCTAAAGCCTGTGGGGCTGCGGGCTTTGCGGCGGCTGTCAGCCTTGGCGCCACCGGCGCCCACGTGGCGCCGCCGCGCCAGCCTGCGAAGCATTTTCCGGTAGGGCCGCGGCTCTGGCGACAGCTCCCACGCCCGAAGAGCCAGGAGGGAAAGCCGTGCCTCGTTGGAAAGCTCTTTGGCAGCCACTCGCATGGCCCTAAAGCCTGTGGGGCTGCGGGCTTTCCGGCGGCCGTCAACCTCGGCGCCACCGGCGCCCACGTGGCGCCGCCGCACCAGCCTGCGAAGCATTTTCCGGTAGGGCCACGGCTCTGGCGACAGCTCCCACGCCCGAAGAGCCAGGAGGGAAAGCCGTGCCTCGTTGGAAAGCTCTTTGGCAGCCGCTCGCGTGGCCCCACAGCCCATGGGGCTGCGGGCTTTGCGGCGGCCGTCAGCCTCAGCACCACCGGCGCCCACGTTGCGCCGCCGCGCCAGCCTGCGAAGCATTTTCCGGTAGGGCCGCGGCTCTGGCGACAGCTCCCACGGCCGAAGAGCCAGGAGGGAAAGCCGTGCCTCGTTGGAAAGCTCTTTGGCAGCCGCTCGCGTGGCCCCACAGCACATGGGGCTGCGGGCTTTGCAGCGGCCGTCAGCCTCGGCGACACCGGCGCCCACGTCGGGCCGCCGCGCCAGCCTGCGAAGCATTTTCCGGAAGGGCCGTGGCTCTGGCGACAGCTCCCACGCCCGAAGAGCCAGGAGGGAAAGCCGTGCCTTGTTGGAAAGCTCTTTGGCAGCCGCTCGCGTGGCCCCACAGCCCGTGGGGCTGCGGGCTTTCCGGCGGCCGTCAGCCTGGGCGCCACCGGCGCCCACGTGGCGCCGCCGCGCCAGCCTGCGAAGCATTTTCCGGTAGGGCCGCGGCTCTGGCGACAGCTCCCACGGCCAAAGAGCCAGGAGGGAAATCCGTGCCTCGTTGGAAAGCTCTTTGGCAGCCGCTCACGTGGCCCCACAGCCCATGGTGCTGCGGGCTTTGTGGCGGCCGTCAGCCTGGGCGACACGGGCGCCCAGGTGATGCCGCCGCGCCAGCCTGCGAAGCATTTTCCGGTAGGGCCGCGTCTCTGGCGACAGCTCCCACGGCCGAAGAGCCGGGAGGGAAAGCCGTGCCTCGTTGGAAAGCTCTTTGGCAGGCACTCGCATGGCCCTAAAGCCTGTGGGGCTGCGGGCTTTGCGGCGGCCGTCAGCCTCGGCGCCACCGGCGCCCACGTGGCGCCGCCGCGCCAGCCTGCGAAGCATTTTCTGATAGGGCTGCGGCTCTGGCGACAGCTCCCACGCCCGAAGAGCCAGGACGGAAAGCCGTGCCTCATTGGAAAGCTCTTTGGCAGCCACTCGCATGGCTCCACAGCCCGTGGGGCTGCAGGTTTTCCGGCGGCTGTCAGCCTCGGCGCCACCGGCGCCCACGTGGCGCGACCGCGCCAGCCTGCAAAGCATTTTCGGGTAGGGCCGCGGCTCTGGCGACAGCTCCCACGGCCGAAGAGCCAGGAGGGACAGCCATGCCTCGTTGGAAAGCTCGTTGGCAGCCCCTCACGTGGCCCCACAGCCCGTGGGGGTGCGGGCTTTGCGGCGGCCGTCAGCCTCGGCGCCATCGGCGCCCACGTGGGGCCGCCGCGCCAGCCTGCGAAGCATTTTCCGGTAGGGCCACGGCTCTGGCGACAGCTCCCACGGCCGAAGAGCCAGGAGGGAAAGCCGTGCCTCGTTGGAAAGCTCTTTGGAAGCCGCTCATGTGGCCCCACAGCCCATGGGGCTGCGGGCTTTGCGGCGGCCGTCAGCCTGGGCGACACCGACGCCCACGTGGCGCCGCCGCACCAGCCTGCGAAGCATTTTCCGGTAGGGCCGCGTCTCTGGCGACAGCTCCCACGGCCGAAGAGCCAGGAGGGAAAGCCGTGCCTCGTTGGAAAGCTCTTTGGCAGCCACTCGCATGGCTCCACAGCCCGTGGGGCTGCGGGCTTTGCGGCAGCCGTCAGCCTGGGCGACACTGGCACCCACGTGGGGCCGCTGCGCCAGCCAGAGAAGCATTTTCCGGTAGGGCCGCTGCTCTGGCGACAGCTCCCACGCCCGAAGAGCCAGGAGGGAAAGCCGTGCCTCGTTGGAAAGCTCTTTGGCAGCCACTCGCATGGCCCTAAAGCCTATGGGGCTGCGGGCTTTGTGGCAGCCGTCAGCCTGGGCGACTCCGGCGCCCAGGTGGGGCCGCCGCGCTAGCTTGCGAAGCATTTTCCGGTAGGGCCGCGGCTCTGGCGACAGCTCCCACGCCCGAAGAGCCAGGAGGGAAAGCCGTGCCTCGTTGGAAAGCTCTTTGGCAGCCGCTCGCGTGGCCCCACAGCCCGTGGGGCTGCGGGCTTTGCGGCGGCCGTCAGCCTCGGCGACACCGGCGCCCACATGGGGCCGCTGCGCCAGCCTGTGAAGCACTTTCCGGTAGGGCCGCGGCTCTGGCGACAGCTCCCACGCCCAAAGAGACAGGAGGGAAAGCCGTGCCTCCTTGGAAAGCTCTTTGGCAGCCGTTCGCGTGGGCCCACAGCCCGTGGGGCTGCGGGCTTTGCGGCGGCCGTCAGCCTGGGCGACACCGGCTCCCACGTCGGGCCGCCGCGCCAGCCTGCGAAGCATTTTCCGGTAGGGCCGCGGCTCTGGCGACAGCTCCCACGGCCGAAGAGCCAGGAGGGAAAGCCGTGCCTCGTTGGAAAGCTCTTTGGCAGCCGCTCGTGTGGCCCCACAGCCCATGGGGCTGCGGGCTTTGCGGCGGACGTCAGCCTCGGCGCCACCGGCGCCCACGTGGGGCCGCTGCGCCAGCCTGCAAAGCATTTTCCGGTAGGGCCGCGTCTCTGGCGACAGCTCCCACGCCCGAAGAGCCAGGAGGGAAAGCCGTGCCTCGTTGGAAAGCTCCTTGGCAGCCGCTCACGAGGCCCCACAGCCCGTGGGGCTGCGGGCTTTCCGGCGGCCGTCAGCCTCGGCGCCATCGGCGCCCATGTCGGCCCGCCGCGCCAGCCTGCGAAGCATTTTCCGGTAGGGCCGCGGCTCTGGCGACAGCTCCCACGGCCAAAGAGCCAGGAGGGAAAGCCGTGCCTCGTTGGAAAGCTCTTTGGCAGCCGCTCGCGTGGCCCCACAGCCCATGGGGCTGCGGGCTTTACGGCGGCCATCAGCCTGGGCGACACCGGCGCCCACGTGGCTCCGCCGCGCCAGCCTGTGAAGCATTTTCCGGTAGGGCCGCGGCTCTGGCGACAGCTCCCACGCCTGAAGAGCCAGGAGGGAAAGCCGTGCCTCGTTGGAAAGCTCTTTGGCAGCCGCTCGTGTGGCCCCACAGCCCGTGGGGCTGCGGGCTTTGCAGCGGCCGTCAGCCTCGGCGCCACCGGCGCCCACATTGCGCCGACGCGCCAGCCTGCGAAGCATTTTCCGGTAGGGCCGCGGCTCTGGCGACAGCTCCCACGCCCGAAGAGCCAGGAGGGAAAGCCATGCCTCATTGGAAAGCTCTTTGGCAGCCGCTCGTGTGGCCCCACAGCCCGTGGGGCTGCGGGCTTTGCAACGGCCGTCAGCCTCGGCGCCACCGGCGCCCACATTGCGCCGCTGCGCATGCCTGCGAAGCATTTTCCGGTAGGGCCGCGTCTCTGGCGACAGCTCCCACGCCCGAAGAGCCAGGAGGGAAAGCCGTGCCTCGTTGGAAAGCTCTTTGGCAGCCGCTCGTGTGGCCCCACAGCCCGTGGGGCTGCGGGCTTTCCGGTGGCCGTCAGCCTGGGCGACACCGGCGCCCACGTCGGGCCGCCGCGCCAGCCTGCGAAGCATTTTCCGGTAGGGCTGCAGCTCTGGCGACAGCTCCCACGCCCGAAGAGCCAGGAGGGAAAGCCGTGCCTCGTTGGAAAGCTCTTTGGCAGCCGCTCGCGTGGCCCCACAGCCCATGGGGCTGCGGGCTTTGCGGCGGCCGTCAGCCTCAGCACCACCGGCGCCCACGTTGCGCCGCCGCGCCAGCCTGCGAAGCATTTTCCGGTAGGGCCGCGGCTCTGGCGACAGCTCCCACGGCCGAAGAGCCAGGAGGGAAAGCCGTGCCTCGTTGGAAAGCTCTTTGGCAGCCGCTCGCGTGGCCCCACAGCCCATGGGGCTGCGGGCTTTGCAGCGGCCGTCAGCCTCGGCGACACCGGCGCCCACGTCGGGCCGCCGCGCCAGCCTGCGAAGCATTTTCCGGAAGGGCCGCGGCTCTGGTGACAGCTCCCACGCCCGAAGAGCCAGGAGGGAAAGCCGTGCCTTGTTGGAAAGCTCTTTGGCAGCCGCTCGCGTGGCCCCACAGCCCGTGGGGCTGCGGGCTTTCCGGCGGCCGTCAGCCTCGGCGCCACCGGCGCCCACGTGGCGCCGCCGCGCCAGCCTGCGAAGCATTTTCCGGTAGGGCCGCGTCTCTGGCGACAGCTCCCACGGCCGAAGAGCCAGGAGGGAAAGCCGTGCCTCCTTGGAAAGCTCTATGGCAGCCAATCGCGTGGCCCCACAGCCCGTGGGGCTGCGGGCTTTGCGGCGGCCGTCAGCCTCGGCGCCACCGGCGCCCACGTGGCGCGATCGCGCCAGCCTGCAAAGCATTTTCCGGTAGGGCCGCGGCTCTGGCGACAGCTCCCACGCCCAAAGAGCCAGGAGGGAAAGCCGTGCCTCGTTGGAAAGCTCTTTGGCAGTCGCTCGCGTGGCCCCACAGCCCATGGGGCTGCGGGCTTTGCGGCGGCCGTCAGCCTGGGCGCCACCGGCGCCCACGTGGCGCCGCCGCGCCAGCCTGCGAAGCATTTTCCAGTAGGGCCGCGGCTCTGGCGACAGCTCCCACGCCCGAAGAGCCAGGAGGGAAAGCCGTGCCTCGTTGGAAAGCTCTTTGGCAGCCGCTCGCGTGGCCCCACAGCCCGTGGGGCTGCGGGCTTTGCGGCGGCCGTCAGCCTCGGTGACACTGGCGCCCAGGTGATGCCGCCGCGCCAGCCTGCGAAGCATTTTCCGGTAGGGCCGCGTCTCTGGCAACATCTCCAACGGCCGAAGAGCCAGGAGGGAAAGCCGTGCCTCATTGGAAAGCTCTTTGGCAGCCACTCGCGTGCCCCCACAGCCCTTGGGGCTGCGGGCTTTCCGGCGGCTGTCATCCTGGGCGCCACCGGCGCCCACGTGGCGCGACCGCGCCAGCCTGTGAAGCATTTTCCGGTAGGGCCGCGGCTCTGGCGACAGTTCCCACGCCCGAAGAGCCAGGAGGGAAAGCCGTGCCTCGTTGGAAAGCTCTTTGGCAGCTGTTCGCGTGGCCCCACAGCCCATGGGGCTGCGGGCTTTGCGGCGGCCGTCAGACTCGGCGCCACCGGCGCCCACGTCGGGCCGCCACGCCAGCCTGCGAAGCATTTTCCGGTAGGGCCGCGGCTCTGGCGACAGCTCCCACGCCCGAAGAGCCAGGAGGGAAAGCCGTGCCTCGTTGGAAAGCTCTTTGGCAGCCGCTCGCGTGGCCCCACAGCCCATGGGTCTGCGGGCTTTGCGGCGGCCGTCAGCCTCGGCGCCACCGGCGCCCACGTCGGGCCGCCACGCCAGCCTGCGAAGCATTTTCCGGTAGGGCCGCGGCTCTGGCGACAGCTCCCACGCCCGAAGAGCCAGGAGGGAAAGCCGTGCCTCGTTGGAAAGCTCTTTGGCAGCCGCTCGCGTGGCCCCACAGCCCGTGGGGCTGCGGGCTTTCCGGCGGCTGTCACCCTCGGCGCCACCGGCGCCCACGTGGCACGACCGTGCCAGCCTGCGAAGCATTTTCCGGTAGGGCCGCGGCTCTGGCGACAGCTCCCACGCCCGAAGAGCCAGGAGGGAAAGCCGTGCCTCGTTGGAAAGCTCTTTGGCAGCCGCTCGTGTGGCCCCACAGCCCGTGGGGCTGCGGGCTTTCTGGTTGCCGTCAGCCTGGGAGACACCGGCGCCCACGTCGGGCCGCCGCGCCAGCCTGCGAAGCATTTTCCGGTAGGGCCGCGGCTCTGGCGACAGCTCCCACGCCTGAAGAGCCAGGAGGGAAAGCCATGCCTCGTTGGAAAGCGCTTTGGCAGCCACTCGCATGGCCCTAAACCTGTGGGGCTGCGGGCTTTGCGGCGGCCGTCAGCCTCGGCGCCACCGGCGCCCACGTGGCACGACCGCGCCAGCCTGCGAAGCATTTTCCGGTAGGGCCGCGGCTCTGGCGACAGCTCCCACGCCCGAAGAGCCAGGAGGGAAAGCCGTGCCTCGTTGGAAAGCTCTTTGGCAGCCGCTCGCGTGGCCCCACAGCCCATGGGGCTGCGGTCTTTGCGGCGGCCGTCAGCCTCGGCGCCACCGGCGCCCACGTCGGGCCGCCACGCCAGCCTGCGAAGCATTTTCCGGTAGGGCCGCGTCTCTGGCGACAGCTCCCACGCCCGAAGAGCCAGGAGGGAAAGCCG
The DNA here is from genome assembly GCF_964199755.1 of Larus michahellis. Classification (NCBI taxonomy): domain Eukaryota; kingdom Metazoa; phylum Chordata; class Aves; order Charadriiformes; family Laridae; genus Larus; species Larus michahellis. The sequence continues at coordinate 903,340 of NW_027435946.1, forward strand.
TGCCTCGTTGGAAAGCTCTTTGGCAGCCGCTCGCGTGGCCCCACAGCCCGTGGGGCTGCGGGCTTTGCGGCGGCCGTCAGCCTCGGCGCCACCGGCGCCCACGTGGCGCCGCCGCGCTAGCCTGCGAAGCATTTTCCGGTAGGGCCGCTGCTCTGGCGACAGCTCCCACGCCCAAAGAGCCAGGAGGGAAAGCCGTGCCTCGTTGGAAAGCTCTTTGGCAGCCGCTCGCGTGGCCCCACAGCCCATGGGGCTGCGGGTTTTCCGGCGGCTGTCAGCCTCGGCGCCACCGGCGCCCACGTGGCACGACCGCGCCAGCCTGCAAAGCATTTTCGGGTAGGGCCGCGGCTCTGGCGACAGCTCCCACGGCCGAAGAGCCAGGAGGGACAGCCATGCCTCGTTGGAAAGCTCTTTGGCAGCCCCTCACGTGGCCCCACAGCCCGTGGGGGTGCGGGCTTTGCGGCGGCCGTCAGCCTCGGCGCCATCGGCGCCCACGTGGGGCCGCCGCGCCAGCCTGCGAAGCATTTTCCGGTAGGGCCACGGCTCTGGCGACAGCTCCCACGCCCGAAGAGCCAGGAGGGAAAGCCGTGCCTCGTTGGAAAGCTCTTTGGAAGCCGCTCGCATGGCCCCACAGCCCATGGGGCTGCGGGCTTTGCGGCGGCCGTCAGCCTGGGCGACACCGACGCCCACGTGGCGCCGCCGCACCAGCCTGCGAAGCATTTTCCGGTAGGGCCGCGTCTCTGGCGACAGCTCCCACGGCCGAAGAGCCAGGAGGGAAAGCCGTGCCTCGTTGGAAAGCTCTTTGGCAGCCACTCGCATGGCTCCACAGCCCGTGGGGCTGCGGGCTTTGCGGCGGCCGTCAGCCTGGGCGACACCGGCTCCCACGTCGGGCCGCCGCGCCAGCCTGCGAAGCATTTTCCGGTAGGGCCGCGGCTCTGGCGACAGCTCCCACGCCCGAAGAGCCAGGAGGGAAAGCCGTGCCTTGTTGGAAAGCTCTTTGGCAGCCGCTTGCGTGGCCCCACAGCCCATGGGGCTGCGGGCTTTGCGGCGGCCGTCAGCCTGGGCGCCACCGGCGCCCACGTGGCGCCGCCGCGCCAGCCTGCGAAGCATTTTCCGGTAGGGCCGCGTCTCTGGCGACAGCTCCCACGCCCGAAGAGCCAGGAGGGAAAGCCGTGCCTCGTTGGAAAGCTCTTTGGCAGCCGCTCGCGTGGCCCCACAGCCCGTGGGGCTGCGGGCTTTGCGGCGGCCGTCAGCCTCGGCGCCACCGGCGCCCACGTGGCGCCGCCGCGCTAGCCTGCGAAGCATTTTCCGGTAGGGCCGCTGCTCTGGCGACAGCTCCCACGGCCAAAGAGCCAGGAGGGAAAGCCGTGCCTCGTTGGAAAGCTCTTTGGCAGCCGCTCGCGTGGCCCCACAGCCCGTGGGGCTGCGGGTTTTCCGGCGGCTGTCAGCCTCGGCGCCACCGGCGCCCACGTGGCACGACCGCGCCAGCCTGCAAAGCATTTTCGGGTAGGGCCGCGGCTCTGGCGACAGCTCCCACGGCCGAAGAGCCAGGAGGGACAGCCATGCCTCGTTGGAAAGCTCTTTGGCAGCCCCTCACGTGGCCCCACAGGCCGTGGGGGTGCGGGCTTTGCGGCGGCCGTCAGCCTCAGCGCCATCGGCGCCCACGTGGGGCCGCCGCGCTAGCCTGCGAAGCATTTTCCGGTAGGGCCACGGCTCTGGCGACAGCTCCCACGCCCGAAGAGCCAGGAGGGAAAGCCGTGCCTCGTTGGAAAGCTCTTTGGAAGCCGCTCGCATGGCCCCACAGCCCATGGGGCTGCGGGCTTTGCGGCGTCCGTCAGCCTGGGCGACACCGACGCCCACGTGGCGCCGCCGCACCAGCCTGCGAAGCATTTTCCGGTAGGGCCGCGTCTCTGGCGACAGCTCCCACGGCCGAAGAGCCAGGAGGGAAAGCCGTGCCTCGTTGGAAAGCTCTTTGGCAGCCACTCGCATGGCTCCACAGCCCGTGGGGCTGCGGGCTTTGCGGCAGCCGTCAGCCTGGGCGACACTGGCACCCACGTGGGGCCGCTGCGCCAGCCAGAGAAGCATTTTCCGGTAGGGCCGCGGCTCTGGCCACAGCTCCCACGCCCGAAGAGCCAGGAGGGAAAGCCGTGCCTCGTTGGAAAGCTCTTTGGCAGCCGCTCGCGTGGCCCCACAGCCCGTGGGGCTGCGGGCTTTGCGGCGGCCGTCAGCCTCGGCGACACCGGCGCCCACATGGGGCCGCTGCGCCAGCCTGCGAAGCACTTTCCGGTAGGGCCGCTGCTCTGGCGACAGCTCCCACGCCCAAAGAGACAGGAGGGAAAGCCGTGCCTCCTTGGAAAGCTCTTTGGCAGCCGTTCGTGTGGCCCCACAGCCCGTGGGGCTGCGGGCTTTCCGGCGGCCGTCAGCCTGGGCGACACCGGCTCCCACGTCGGGCCGCCGCGCCAGCCTGCGAAGCATTTTCCGGTAGGGCCGCGGCTCTGGCGACAGCTCCCACGCCCGAAGAGCCAGGAGGGAAAGCCGTGCCTCGTTGGAAAGCTCTTTGGCAGCCACTCGCGTGGCCCCACAGCCCATGGGGCTGCGGGCTTTGCGGCGGCCGTCAGCCTCGGCACCACCGGCGCCCACGTGGCGCCGCCGCGCCAGCCTGCGAATCATTTTCCGGTAGGGCCGCGTCTCTGGTGACAGCTCCCACGCCCGAAGAGCCAGGAGGGAAAGCCGTGCCTCGTTGGAAAGCTCTTTGGCAGCCGCTCGCGTGGCCCCACAGCCCATGGGGTTGCGGGCTTTGCGGCGGCCGTCAGCCTGGGCGACACCGGCGCCCACGTGGGGCCGCCGCGCCAGCCTGCGAAGCATTTTCCGGTAGGGCCGCGGCTCTGGCGACAGCTCCCACGCCCGAAGAGCCAGGAGGGAAAGCCGTGCCTCGTTGGAAAGCTCTTTGGCAGCCGCTCGCGTGGCCCCACAGCCCGTGGGGCTGCGGGCTTTCTGGTGGCCGTCAGCCTGGGCGACACCGGCGCCCAGGTGGGGCCGCCGCGCCAGCCTGCGAAGCATTTTCCGGTAGGGCCGCGGCTCTGGCGAGAGCTCCCACGCCTGAAGAGCCAGGAGGGAAAGCCATGCCTCGTTGGAAAGCGCTTTGGCAGCCACTCGCATGGCCCTAAAGCCTGTGGGGCTGCGGGCTTTGCGGCGGCCGTCAGCCTCGGCGCCACCGGCGCCCACGTGGCACGACCGCGCCAGCCTGCGAAGCATTTTCCGGTAGGGCCGCGTCTCTGGCGACAGCTCCCACGGCCGAAGAGCCAGGAGGGAAAGCCGTGCCTCGTTGGAAAGCTCTTTGGCAGCCGCTCGCGTGGCCCCACAGCCCATGGGGCTGCGGGCTTTGCGGCGGCCGTCAGCCTCGGCGCCACCGGCGCCCACGTGGCGCCGCTGCGCTAGCCTGCGAAGCATTTTCCTGTAGGGCCGCTGCTCTGGCGACAGCTCCCACGGCCAAAGACCCAGGAGGGAAAGCCGTGCCTCGTTGGAAAGCTCTTTGGCAGCCGCTCGCGTGGCCCCACAGCCCGTGGGGCTGCGGGCTTTCCGGCGGCTGTCAGCCTCGGCGCCACCGGCGCCCACGTGGCGCGACCGCGCCAGCCTGCGAAACATTTTCCGGTAGGGCCGCGTCTCTGGCGACAGCTCCCACGCCCGAAGAGCCAGGAGGGAAAGCCGTGCCTCGTTGGAAAGCTCTTTGGCAGCCGCTCGCGTGGCCCCACAGCCCGTGGGGCTGCGGGCTTTGCGGCGGCCGTCAGCCTCGGCGCCACCGGCGCCCACGTGGCGCCGCCGCGCCAGCCTGCGAAGCATTTTCCGGTAGGGCCGCATCCCTGGCGACAGCTCCCACGCCCGAAGATCCAGGAGGGAAAGCTGTGCCTCGTTGGAAAGCTCTTTGGCAGACGCTCGCGTGGCCCCACAGCCCATGGGGCTGCGGGCTTTGCGGCGGCCGTCAGCCTGGGCGACACCGGCGCCCACGTGGGGCCGCCGCGCCAGCCTGCGAAGCATTTTCCGGTAGGGCCGCGTCTCTGGCGACAGCTCCCACGCCCGAAGAGCCAGGAGGGAAAGCCGTGCCTCATTGGAAAGCTCTTTGGCAGCCGCTCGCGTGGCCCCACAGCCCGTGGGGCTGCGGGCTTTGCGGCGGCCGGCAGCCTCGTCGCCACCGGCGCCCACGTGGCGCCGCCGCGCCAGCCTGCAAAGCATTTTCCGGTAGGGCCGCGGCTCTGGCGACAGCTCCCACGCCCGAAGAGCCAGGAGGGAAAGCCGTGCCTCGTTGGAAAGCTCTTTGGCAGCCACTCGCGTGGCCCCACAGCCCGTGGGGCTGCGGGCTTTGCTGCGGCCGTCAGCCTCGGCGCCACTGGCGCCCACGTGGGGCCGCTGTGCCAGCCTGCGAAGCATTTTCCGGTAGGGCCGCGGCTCTGGCGACAGCTCCCACGCCCAAAGAGCCAGGAGGGAAAGCCGTGCCTCATTGGAAAGCTCTTTGGCAGCCGCTCGCGTGGCCCCACAGCCCATGGGGCTGCGGGTTTTCCGGCGGCTGTCAGCCTCGGCGCCACCGGCGCCCACGTGGCACGACCGCGCCAGCCTGCAAAGCATTTTCGGGTAGGGCCGCGGCTCTGGCGACAGCTCCCACGGCCGAAGAGCCAGGAGGGACAGCCATGCCTCGTTGGAAAGCTCTTTGGCAGCCCCTCACGTGGCCCCACAGCCCGTGGGGGTGCGGGCTTTGCGGCGGCCGTCAGCCTCGGCGCCATCGGCGCCCACGTGGGGCCGCCGCGCCAGCCTGCGAAGCATTTTCCGGTAGGGCCACGGCTCTGGCGACAGCTCCCACGCCCGAAGAGCCAGGAGGGAAAGCCGTGCCTCGTTGGAAAGCTCTTTGGAAGCCGCTCGCATGGCCCCACAGCCCATGGGGCTGCGGGCTTTGCGGCGGCCGTCAGCCTCGGCGACACCGGCGCCCACGTGGCGCCGCCGCACCAGCCTGCGAAGCATTTTCCGGTAGGGCCGCGTCTCTGGCGACAGCTCCCACGGCCGAAGAGCCAGGAGGGAAAGCCGTGCCTCGTTGGAAAGCTCTTTGGCAGCCACTCGCATGGCTCCACAGCCCGTGGGGCTGCGGGCTTTGCGGCGGCCGTCAGCCTGGGCGACACCGGCTCCCACGTCGGGCCGCCGCGCCAGCCTGCGAAGCATTTTCCGGTAGGGCCGCGGCTCTGGCGACAGCTCCCACGCCCGAAGAGCCAGGAGGGAAAGCCGTGCCTTGTTGGAAAGCTCTTTGGCAGCCGCTTGCGTGGCCCCACAGCCCGTGGGGCTGCGGGCTTTGCGGCGGCCGTCAGCCTGGGCGCCACCGGCGCCCACGTGGCGCCGCCGCGCCAGCCTGCGAAGCATTTTCCGGTAGGGCCGCGTCTCTGGCGACAGCTCCCACGCCCGAAGAGCCAGGAGGGAAAGCCGTGCCTCGTTGGAAAGCTCTTTGGCAGCCGCTCGCGTGGCCCCACAGCCCGTGGGGCTGCGGGCTTTGCGGCGGCCGTCAGCCTCGGCGCCACCGGCGCCCACGTGGCGCCGCCGCGCTAGCCTGCGAAGCATTTTCCGGTAGGGCCGCTGCTCTGGCGACAGCTCCCACGGCCAAAGAGCCAGGAGGGAAAGCCGTGCCTCGTTGGAAAGCTCTTTGGCAGCCGCTCGCGTGGCCCCACAGCCCGTGGGGCTGCGGGTTTTCCGGCGGCTGTCAGCCTCGGCGCCACCGGCGCCCACGTGGCACGACCGCGCCAGCCTGCAAAGCATTTTCGGGTAGGGCCGCGGCTCTGGCGACAGCTCCCACGGCCGAAGAGCCAGGAGGGACAGCCATGCCTCGTTGGAAAGCTCTTTGGCAGCCCCTCACGTGGCCCCACAGGCCGTGGGGGTGCGGGCTTTGCGGCGGCCGTCAGCCTCAGCGCCATCGGCGCCCACGTGGGGCCGCCGCGCCAGCCTGCGAAGCATTTTCCGGTAGGGCCACGGCTCTGGCGACAGCTCCCACGCCCGAAGAGCCAGGAGGGAAAGCCGTGCCTCGTTGGAAAGCTCTTTGGAAGCCGCTCGCATGGCCCCACAGCCCATGGGGCTGCGGGCTTTGCGGCGTCCGTCAGCCTGGGCGACACCGACGCCCACGTGGCGCCGCCGCACCAGCCTGCGAAGCATTTTCCGGTAGGGCCGCGTCTCTGGCGACAGCTCCCACGGCCGAAGAGCCAGGAGGGAAAGCCGTGCCTCGTTGGAAAGCTCTTTGGCAGCCACTCGCATGGCTCCACAGCCCGTGGGGCTGCGGGCTTTGCGGCAGCCGTCAGCCTGGGCGACACTGGCACCCACGTGGGGCCGCCGCGCCAGCCAGAGAAGCATTTTCCGGTAGGGCCGCGGCTCTGGCGACAGCTCCCACGCCCGAAGAGCCAGGAGGGAAAGCCGTGCCTCGTTGGAAAGCTCTTTGGCAGCCACTCGCATGGCCCTAAAGCCTATGGGGCTGCGGGCTTTGTGGCAGCCGTCAGCCTGGGCGACTCCGGCGCCCAGGTGGGGCCGCCGCGCTAGCTTGCGAAGCATTTTCCGGTAGGGCCGCGGCTCTGGCCACAGCTCCCACGCCCGAAGAGCCAGGAGGGAAAGCCGTGCCTCGTTGGAAAGCTCTTTGGCAGCCGCTCGCGTGGCCCCACAGCCCGTGGGGCTGCGGGCTTTGCGGCGGCCGTGAGCCTCGGCGACACCGGCGCCCACATGGGGCCGCTGCGCCAGCCTGCGAAGCACTTTCCGGTAGGGCCGCTGCTCTGGCGACAGCTCCCACGCCCAAAGAGCCAGGAGGGAAAGCCGTGCCTCCTTGGAAAGCTCTTTGGCAGCCGTTCGTGTGGCCCCACAGCCCGTGGGGCTGCGGGCTTTCCGGCGGCCGTCAGCCTGGGCGACACCGGCTCCCACGTCGGGCCGCCGCGCCAGCCTGCGAAGCATTTTCCGGTAGGGCCGCGGCTCTGGCGACAGCTCCCACGCCCGAAGAGCCAGGAGGGAAAGCCGTGCCTCGTTGGAAAGCTCTTTGGCAGCCACTCGCGTGGCCCCACAGCCCATGGGGCTGCGGGCTTTCCGGCGGCCGTCAGCCTCGGCGCCACCGGCGCCCACGTGGCGCCGCCGCGCCAGCCTGCGAATCATTTTCCGGTAGGGCCGCGTCTCTGGTGACAGCTCCCACGCCCGAAGAGCCAGGAGGGAAAGCCGTGCCTCGTTGGAAAGCTCTTTGGCAGCCGCTCGCGTGGCCCCACAGCCCATGGGGTTGCGGGCTTTGCGGCGGCCGTCAGCCTGGGCGACACCGGCGCCCACGTGGGGCCGCCGCGCCAGCCTGCGAAGCATTTTCCGGTAGGGCCGCGGCTCTGGCGACAGCTCCCACGCCCGAAGAGCCAGGAGGGAAAGCCGTGCCTCGTTGGAAAGCTCTTTGGCAGCCACTCGCGTGGCCCCACAGCCCGTGGGGCTGCGGGCTTTGCGGCGGCCGTCAGCCTCGGCGCCACCGGCGCCCACGTGGCGCCGCCGCGCTAGCCTGCGAAGCATTTTCCGGTAGGGCCGCGGCTCTGGCGACAGCTCCCACGCCCGAAGAGCCAGGAGGGAAAGCCGTGCCTCGTTGGAAAGCTCTTTGGCAGCCGCTCGCGTGGCCCCACAGCCCGTGGGGCTGCGGGCTTTGCGGCGGCCGTCAGCCTCAGTGCCACCGGTGCCCAGGTGGGGCCGCCGCGCCAGGCTGCGAAGCATTTTCCGGTAGGGCCGCGGCTCTGGCGACAGCTCCCACGCCCGAAGAGCCAGGACGGAAAGCCGTGCCTCGTTGGAAAGCTCTTTGGCAGCCGCTCACGTGGCTCCACAGCCCTTGGGGCTGCGGGCTTTGCGGCGGCCGTCAGCCTCGGCGCCACCAGTGCCCACGTGGGGCCGCTGCGCCAGCCTGCAAAGCATTTTCCGGTAGGGCCGCGGCTCTGGCGACAGCTCCCACGGCCAAAGAGCCAGGAGGGAAAGCCGTGCCTCATTGGAAAGCTCTTTGGCAGCCGCTCGCGTGGTCCCACAGCCCGTGGGGCTGCGGGCTTTGCGGCGGCCGTCAGCCTGGGCGACACCGGCGCCCACGTGGCGCCGCCGCGCTAGCCTGCGAAGCATTTTCCGGTAGGGCCGCGGCTCTGGCGACAGCTCCCACGCCCGAAGAGCCAGGAGGGAAAGCCGTGCCTCGTTGGAAAGCTCTTTGGCAGCCGCTCGCGTGGCCCCACAGCCCGTGGGGCTGCGGGCTTTGCGGCGGCCGTCAGCCTCAGTGCCACCGGCGCCCAGGTGGGGCCGCCGCGCCAGGCTGCGAAGCATTTTCCGGTAGGGCCGCGGCTCTGGCGACAGCTCCCACGCCCGAAGAGCCAGGACGGAAAGCCGTGCCTCGTTGGAAAGCTCTTTGGCAGCCGCTCACGTGGCTCCACAGCCCTTGGGGCTGCGGGCTTTGCGGCGGCCGTCAGCCTCGGCGCCACCAGTGCCCACGTGGGGCCGCTGCGCCAGCCTGCAAAGCATTTTCCGGTAGGGCCGCGGCTCTGGCGACAGCTCCCACGGCCGAAGAGCCAGGAGGCAAAGCCGTGCCTCGTTGGAAAGCTCTTTGGCAGCCGCTCGTGTGGCCCCACAGCCCGTGGGGCTGCGGGCTTTCCGGAGGCCGTCAGCCTGGGCGCCACCGGTGCCCACGTCGGGCCGCCGCGCCAGCCTGCGAAGCATTTTCCGGTAGGGCCGTGGCTCTGGCGACAGCTCCCACGCCCGAAGAGCCAGGAGGGAAAGCCGTGCCTCGTTGGAAAGCTCTTTGGCAGCCGATCGCGTGGCCCCACAGCCCGTTGGGCTGCGGGCTTTGCGGCGGCCATCAGCCTCGGCGACACCGGCGCCCAGGTTGGGCCGCCCGCCAGCCTACAAAGAATTTTCGGGTAGGGCCGCGGCTCTGGCGACAGCTCCCACGCCCGAAGAGCCAGGAGGGAAAGCCGTGCCTCGTTGGAAAGCTCTTTGGCAGCCGCTCGTGTGGCCCCACAGCCCATGGGGCTGCGGGCTTTGCGGCGGCCGTCAGCCTCAGCGCCACCGGCGCCCACGTTGCGCCGCCGCGCCAGCCTGCGAAGCATTTTCCGGTAGGGCCGCGTCTCTGGCGACAGCTCCCACGGCCGAAGAGCCAGGAGGGAAAGCCGTGCCTCGTTGGAAAGCTCTTTGGCAGCCACTCGCGTGGCCCCACAGCCCGTGGGGCTGCGGGCTTTGCGGCGGCCGTCAGCCTCGGCGCCACCGGCGCCCACGTGGGGCCGTCGCGCCAGCCTGCGAAGCATTTTCCGGTAGGGCCGCGGCTCTGGCGACAGCTCCCACGCCCAAAGAGCCAGGAGGGAAAGCCGTGCCTCATTGGAAAGCTCTTTGGCAGACGCTCGCGTGGCCCCACAGCCCATGGGACTGCGGGCTTTGCGGCGGCCGTCAGTCTCAGCGACACCGGCGCCCAGGTGGGGCCGCCGCGCCAGCCTGCGAAGCATTTTCCGGTAGGGCCGCGTCTCTGGCGACAGCTCCCACGCCCGAAGAGCCAGGAGGGAAAGCCGTGCCTCATTGGAAAGCTCTTTGGCAGCCGCTCGCGTGGCCCCACAGCCCGTGGGGCTGCGGGCTTTGCGGCGGCCGTCAGCCTGGGCGACACCGGCGCCCACGTGGCGCCGCCGCGCTAGCCTGCGAAGCATTTTCCGGTAGGGCCGCGTCTCTGGCGACAGCTCCCACGCCCGAAGAGCCAGGAGGGAAAGCCGTGCCTCGTTGGAAAGCTCTTTGGCAGCCGCTCGCGTGGCCCCACAGCCCGTGGGGCTGCGGGCTTTGCGGCGGCCGTCAGCCTCAGTGCCACCGGCGCCCAGGTGGGGCCGCCGCGCCAGGCTGCGAAGCATTTTCCGGTAGGGCCGCGTCTCTGGCAACAGCTCCCACGCCCGAAGAGCCAGGAGGGAAAGCCGTGCCTCATTGGAAAGCTCTTTGGCAGCCACTCGCGTGGCCCCACAGCCCGTGGGGCTGCGGGCTTTGCGGCGGCTGTCAGCCTCAGCGCCACCGGCGCCCACGTGGCGCGACCGCGCCAGCCTGCAAAGCATTTTCCGGTAGGGCCGCGTCTCTGGCGACAGCTCCCACGCCCGAAGAGCCAGGAGGGAAAGCCGTGCCTCGTTGGAAAGCTCTTTGGCAGCCACTCGCGTGGCCCCACAGCCCGTGGGGCTGCGGGCTTTGCGGCGGCCGTCGGCTTTGGCGCCACCGGCGCCCACGTAGGGCCGCCACGCCAGACTGCGAAGAATTTTCCGGTAGGGCCGTGGCTCTGGCGACAGCTCCCACGCCCGAAGAGCCAGGAGGGAAAGCCGTGCCTCGTTGGAAAGCTCTTTGGCAGCCGCTCGCGTGGCCCCACAGCCCGTTGGGCTGCGGGCTTTGCGGCGGCCGTCAGCCTCGGCGACACCGGCGCCCAGGTTGGGCCGCCCGCCAGCCTACAAAGAATTTTCGGGTAGGGCCGCGGCTCTGGCGACAGCTCCCACGGCCGAAGAGCCAGGAGGGAAAGCCGTGCCTCGTTGGAAAGCTCTTTGGCAGCCGCTCGCGTGGCCCCACAGCCCGTGGGGCTGCGGGCTTTGCGGCGGCCGTCAGCCTCAGTGCCACCGGCGCCCACGTTGCGCCGCCGCGCCAGCCTGCGAAGCATTTTCCGGTAGGGCCGCGTCTCTAGCGACAGCTCCCACGCCCGAAGAGCCAGGAGGGAAAGCCGTGCCTCGTTGGAAAGCTCTTTGGCAGCCGCTCGTGTGGCCCCACAGCCCGTGGGGCTGCGGGCTTTACGGCGGCCGTCAGCCTGGACCTCACCTGCGCCCACGTTGCGCCGCCTTACCAGCCTGCGAAGCATTTTCCGGTAGGGCCGCGGCTCTGGCGACAGCTCCCACGCCCGAAGAGCCAGGAGGGAAAGCCGTGCCTCGTTGGAAAGCTCTTTGGCAGTCGCTCGCGTGGCCCCACAGCCCATGGGGCTGCGAGCTCTGCGGCGGCCGTCAGCCTCGGCGCCATCGGCGCCCACGTGGCGCGACCGGGCCACCCTGCAAAGAATTTTCCGGTAGGGCCGCGTCTCTGGCGACAGCTCCCACGCCCGAAGAGCTAGGAGGGAAAGCCATGTGTCGTTGGAAAGCTCTTTGGCAGCCGCTCGCGTGGCCCCACAGCCCGTGGGGCTGCGGGCTTTGCGGCGGCCGTCAGCCTCAGCGCCACCGGCGCCCAGGTGGGGCCGCCGCGCCAGCCTGCGAAGCATTTTCCGGTAGGGCCGCGTCTCTGGCAACATCCCACGCCCGAAGAGCCAGGAGGGAAAGCCGTGCCTCATTGGAAAGCTCTTTGGCAGCCGCTCGCGTGGCCCCACAGCCCATGGGGCTGTGGGCTTTGCGGCGGCCGTCAGCCTCGTCGCCACCGGCGCCCACGTGGCGCCGCCGCGCTAGCCTGCGAAGCATTTTCCGGTAGGGCCGCGGCTCTGGCGACAGCTCCCACACCCGAAGAGCCAGGAGGGAAAGCCGTGCCTCGTTGGAAAGCTCTTTGGCAGCCGATCGCGTGGCCCCACAGCCCGTTGGGCTGCTGGCTTTGCGGCGGCCGTCAGCCTCGGCGACACCGGCGCCCACGTGGGGCCGCCCGCCAGCCTACAAAGAATTTTCCGGTAGGGCCGCGGCTCTGGCGACAGCTCCCACGCCCGAAGAGCCAGGAGGGAAAGCCGTGCCTCGTTGGAAAGCTCTTTGGCAGCCGCTCGCGTGGCCCCACAGCCCGTGGGTTTGCGGGCTTTGCGGCGGCCGTCAGCCTCAGTGCCACCGGTGCCCACGTTGCGCCGCCGCGCCAGCCAGAGAAGCATTTTCCGGTAGGGCCGCGTCTCTAGCGACAGCTCCCACGCCCGAAGAGCCAGGAGGGAAAGCCGTGCCTCATTGGAAATCTCTTTGGCAGCCGCTCGCGTGGCCCCACAGCCCATGGGGCTGCGGGTTTTGCGGTGGCCGTCAGCCTCGGCGCCACCGGCGCCCACGTGGGGCCGCTGCGCCAGCCTGCAAAGCATTTTCCGGTAGGGCCGCGGCTCTGGCGACAGCTCCCACGCCCGAAGAGCCAGGAGGGAAAGCCGTGCCTCGTTGGAAAGCTCTTTGGCAGCCGCTCGCGTGGCCCCACAGCCCGTGGGGCTGCGGGCTTTGCGGCGGCCATCAGCCTCGGCGCCACCGGCGCCCACGTGGCGCCGCTGCACCAGCCTGCAAAGCATTTTCCGGTAGGGCCGCGGCTCTGGCGACAGCTCCCACGCCCAAAGAGCCAGGAGGGAAAGCCATGCCTCATTGGAAAGCTCTTTGGCAGCCGCTCGCGTGGCCCCACAGCCCGTGGGGCTGCGGGCTTTCCGGCGGCCGTCAGCCTGGGCGACACCGGCTCCCACGTTGGGCCGCCGCGCCAGCCTGTGAAGCATTTTCTGGTAGGGCCGCAGCTCTGGCGACAGCTCCCACGCCCGAAGAGCCAGGAGGGAAAGCCGTGCCTCGTTGGAAAGCTCTTTGGCAGCCGCTCGCGTGGCCCCACAGCCCGTTGGGCTGCGGGCTTTGCGGCGGCCGTCAGCCTCGGCGACACCGGCGCCCAGGTGGGGCCGCCCGCCAGCCTACAAAGAATTTTCCGGTAGGGTCGCGGCTCTGGCGACAGCTCCCACGCCCGAAGAGCCAGGAGGGAAAGCCGTGCCTCGTTGGAAAGCTCTTTGGCAGCCGCTCGCGTGGCCCCACAGCCCGTGGGGATGCCGGCTTTGCGGCGGCCGTCAGCCTCAGTGCCACCGGCGCCCACGTTGCGCCGCCGCGCCAGCCAGAGAAGCATTTTCCGGTAGGGCCGCGTCTCTAGCGACAGCTCCCACGCCCGAAGAGCCAGGAGGGAAAGCCGTGCCTCATTGGAAAGCTCTTTGGCAGCCGCTCGCGTGGCCCCACAGCCCATGGGGCTGCGGGCTTAGCGGCGGCCGTCAGCCTCGGCGCCACCGGCGCCCACGTGGGGCCGCTGCGCCAGCCTGCAAAGCATTTTCCGGTAGGGCCGCGGCTCTGGCGACAGCTCCCACGCCCAAAGAGCCAGGAGGGAAAGCCGTGCCTCATTGGAAAGCTCTTTGGCAGCCGCTCGCGTGGCCCCACAGCCCGTGGGGCTGCGGGCTTTGCGGCGGCCGTCAGCCTGGGCGACACCGGCTCCCACGTCGGGCCGCCGCGCCAGCCTGTGAAGCATTTTCCGGTAGGGCCGCGGCTCTGGCGACAGCTCCCACGCCCGAAGAGCCAGGAGGGAAAGCCGTGCCTCGTTGGAAAGCTCTTTGGCAGCCACTCGCGTGGCCCCACAGCCCGTGGGGCTGCGGGCTTTGCGGCGGCCGTCAGCCTCGGCGCCACTGGCGCCCTCGTGGCGCCGCCACGCCAGCCTGCGAAGCATTTTCCGGTAGGGCCGCGGCTCTGGCGACAGCTCCCACGCCCGAAGAGCCAGGACGGAAAGCCGTGCCTCGTTGGAAAGATCTTTGGCAGCCGCTCACGTGGCTCCACAGCCCTTGGGGCTGCGGGCTTTGCGGCGGCCTTCAGCCTCGGCGCCACCAGAGCCCACGTGGGGCCGCTGCGCCAGCCTGCAAAGCATTTTCCGGTAGGGCCGCGGCTCTGGCGACAGCTCCCACGGCCGAAGAGCCAGGAGGCAAAGCCGTGCCTCGTTGGAAAGCTCTTTGGCAGCCGCTCGCGTGGCCCCACAGCCCGTGGGGCTGCGGGCTTTGCGGCGGCCGTCACCCTCGACGCCACCGGCGCCCAGTTGGGGCCGCCGCGCCAGCCTGCAAAGCATTTTCCGGTAGGGCTGCGTCTCTGGCAACAGCTCCCACGGCCGAAGAGCCAGGAGGGAAAGCCGTGCCTCATTGGAAAGCTCTTTGGCAGCCACTCGCGTGGCCCCACAGCCCGTGGGGCTGCGGGCTTTGCGGCGGCCGTCAGCCTCGGCGCCACCGGCGCCCACGTGGGGCCGCTGCGCCAGCCTGCGAAGCATTTTCCGGTAGGGCCGCGGCTCTGGCGACAGCTCCCACGCCCGAAGAGCCAGGAGGGAAAGCCGTGCCTCGTTGGAAAGCTCTTTGGCAGCCACTCGCGTGGCCCCACAGCCCGTGGGGCTGCGGGCTTTGCGGCGGCCGTCAGTCTCAGCGACACCGGCGCCCAGGTGGGGCCGCCGCGCCAGCCTGCGAAGCATTTTCCGGTAGGGCCGCGGCTCTGGCGACAGCTCCCACGCCCGAAGAGCCAGGAGGGAAAGCCGTGCCTCATTGGAAAGCTCTTTGGCAGCCGCTCGCGTGGCCCCACACCCCGTGGGGCTGCGGGCTTTGCGGCGGCCGTCAGCCTGGGCGACACCGGCGCCCACGTGGCGCCGCCGCGCTAGCCTGCGAAGCATTTTCCGGTAGGGCCGCGGCTCTGGCGACAGCTCCCACGCCCGAAGAGCCAGGAGGGAAAGCTGTGCCTCGTTGGAAAGCTCTTTGGCAGCCGCTCGCGTGGCCCCACAGCCCGTGGGGCTGCGGGCTTTGCGGCGGTCGTTAGCCTCAGTGCCACCGGCGCCCAGGTGGGGCCGCCGCGCCAGGATGCGAAGCATTATCCTGTAGGGCCGCGGCTCTGGCGACAGCTCCCACGCCCGAAGAGCCAGGACGGAAAGCCGTGCCTCGTTGGAAAGCTCTTTGGCAGCCGATCACGTGGCTCCACAGCCCTTGGGGCTGCGGGCTTTGCGGCGGCCGTCAGCCTCGGCGCCACCAGTGCCCACGTGGGGCCGCTGCGCCAGCCTGCGAAGCATTTTCCGGTAGGGCCGCGGCTCTGGCGACAGCTCCCACGCCCGAAGAGCCAGGAGGGAAAGCCGTGCCTCGTTGGAAAGCTCTTTGGCAGCCGCTCGCGTGGCCCCACAGCCCGTGGGGCTGCGGGCTTTGCGGCGGCCGTAAGCCTCGATGCCACTGGCGCCCAGTTGGGGCCGCCGCGCCAGCCTGCGAAGCATTTTCCGGTAGGGCCGCGTCTCTGGCGACAGCTCCCACGCCCAAAGAGCCAGGAGGGAAAGCCGTGCCTCGTTGGAAAGCTCTTTGGCAGCCGCTCGCGTGCCCCACAGCCCATGGGGCTGCGGGCTTTGCGGCGGCCGTCGGCTTTGGCGCCACCGGCGCCCACGTCGGGCCGCCACGCCAGACTGCGAAGAATTTTCCGGTAGGGCCGTGGCTCTGGCGACAGCTCCCACGCCCGAAGAGCCAGGAGGGAAAGCCGTGCCTCGTTGGAAAGCTCTTTGGCAGCCGCTCGCGTGGCCCCACAGCCCGTTGGGCTGCGGGCTTTGCGGCGGCCGTCAGCCTCGGCGACACCGGCGCCCAGGTTGGGCCGCCCGCCAGCCTACAAAGAATTTTCGGGTAGGGCCGCGGCTCTGGCGACAACTCCCACGCCCGAAGAGCCAGGAGGGAAAGCCGTGCTTCGTTGGAAAGCTCTTTGGCAGCCGCTCGCGTGGCCCCACAGCCCGTGGGGCTGCGGGCTTTGCGGCGGCCGTCAGCCTTGGAGACACCGGCGCCCACGTTGCGCCGCCGCGCCAGCCAGAGAAGCATTTTCCGGTAGGGCCGTGTCTCTGTCGACAGCTCCCACGCCCGAAGAGCCAGGAGGGAAAGCCGTGCCTCGTTGGAAAGCTCTTTGGCAGCCGCTCGCGTGGCCCCACAGCCCGTGGGGCTGCGGGCTTTGCGGCGGCCGTCAGCCTCGGCTCCACCGGCGCCCACGTGGCGCCGCTGCACCAGCCAGAGAAGCATTTTCCGGTAGGGCCACGGCTCTGGCGACAGCTCCCACACCCGAAGAGCCAGGAGGGAAAGCCGTGCCTCGTTGGAAAGCTCTTTGGCAGTCGCTCGCGTGGCCCCACAGCCCGTGGGGCTGCGGGCTTTGCGGCGGCCGTCAGCCTCGGCGCCATCGGCGCACACGTGGCGCCGCCGCGCCAACCTGCGAAGCAATATCCTGTAGGGCCGCGGCTCTGGCGACAGCTCCCACGCCCGAAGAGCCACGAGGGAAAGCCGTGCCTCGTTGGAAAGCTCTTTGGCAGCCGCTCGCGTGGCCCCACAGCCCGTGGGGTTCCGGTCTTTGCGGCGGCTGTCAGCCTCAGCGCCACCGGCGTCCACATTGCGCCGCCGCGCCAGCCTGCGAAGCATTTTCCGGTAGGTCCGCGGCTCTGGCGACAGCTCCCACGCCCGAAGAGCCAGGAGGGAAAGCCGTGCCTCGTTGGAAAGCTCTTTGGCAGCCGCTCGCGTGGCCCCACAGCCCGTGGGGCTGCGGGCTTTGCGGCGGCCGTCAGCCTGGGCGACACCGGCGCCCACGTGGCGCCGCCGCGCTAGCCTGCGAAGCATTTTCCGGTAGGGCCGCGTCTCTGGCGACAGCTCCCACGCCCGAAGAGCCAGGAGGGAAAGCCGTGCTTCGTTGGAAAGCTCTTTGGCAGCCGCTCGCGTGGCCCCACAGCCCGTGGGGCTGCGGGCTTTGCGGCGGCCGTCAGCCTTGGAGACACCGGCGCCCACGTTGCGCCGCCGCGCCAGCCAGAGAAGCATTTTCCGGTAGGGCCGTGTCTCTGTCGACAGCTCCCACGCCCGAAGAGCCAGGAGGGAAAGCCGTGCCTCGTTGGAAAGCTCTTTGGCAGCCGCTCGCGTGGCCCCACAGCCCGTGGGGCTGCGGGCTTTGCGGCGGCCGTCAGCCTCGGCTCCACCGGCGCCCACGTGGCGCCGCTGCACCAGCCAGAGAAGCATTTTCCGGTAGGGCCGCGGCTCTGGCGACAGCTCCCACACCCGAAGAGCCAGGAGGGAAAGCCGTGCCTCGTTGGAAAGCTCTTTGGCAGTCGCTCGCGTGGCCCCACAGCCCGTGGGGCTGCGGGCTTTGCGGCGGCCGTCAGCCTCGGCGCCATCGGCGCACACGTGGCGCCGCCGCGCCAACCTGCGAAGCAATATCCTGTAGGGCCGCGGCTCTGGCGACAGCTCCCACGCCCGAAGAGCCACGAGGGAAAGCCGTGCCTCGTTGGAAAGCTCTTTGGCAGCCGCTCGCGTGGCCCCACAGCCCGTGGGGTTCCGGGCTTTGCGGCGGCTGTCAGCCTCAGCGCCACCGGCGTCCACATTGCGCAGCCGCGCCAGCCTGCGAAGCATTTTCCGGTAGGTCCGCGGCTCTGGCGACAGCTCCCACGCCCGAAGAGCCAGGAGGGAAAGCCGTGCCTCGTTGGAAAGCTCTTTGGCAGCCGCTCGCGTGGCCCCACAGCCCGTGGGGCTGCGGGCTTTGCGGCGGCCGTCAGCCTGGGCGACACCGGCGCCCACGTGGCGCCGCCGCGCTAGCCTGCGAAGCATTTTCCGGTAGGGCCGCGTCTCTGGCGACAGCTCCCACGCCCGAAGAGCCAGGAGGGAAAGCTGTGCCTCGTTGGAAAGCTCTTTGCAGCCGCTCGCGTGGCCCCACAGCCCGTGGGGCTGCGGGCTTTGCGGCGGCCGTCAGCCTCAGTGCCACCAGCGCCCAGGTGGGGCCGCCGCGCCAGGCTGCGAAGCATTATCCTGTAGGGCCGCGGCTCTGGCGACAGCTCCCACGCCCGAAGAGCCAGGACGGAAAGCCGTGCCTCGTTGGAAAGCTCTTTGGCAGCCGATCACGTGGCTCCACAGCCCTTGGGGCTGCGGGCTTTGCGGCGGCCGTCAGCCTCGGCGCCACCAGTGCCCACGTGGGGCCGCTGCGCCAGCCTGCGAAGCATTTTCCGGTTGGGCCGCGTCTCTGGCGACAGCTCCCACGGCCAAAGAGCCAGGAGGGAAAGCCGTGCCTCGTTGGAAAGCTCTTTGGCAGCCGCTCGCGTGGCCCCACAGCCCGTGGGGCTGCGGGCTTTGCGGCGGCCGTAAGCCTCAATGCCACTGGCGCCCAGTTGGGGCCGCCGCGCCAGCCTGCAAAGCATTTTCCGGTAGGGCCACGTCTCTGGCAACAGCTCCCACGCCCGAAGAGCCAGGAGGGAAAGCCGTGCCTCATTGGAAAGCTCTTTGGCAGCCACTCGCGTGGCCCCACAGCCCGTGGGGCTGCGGGCTTTGCGGCGGCTGTCAGCCTCGGCGCCACCGGCGCCCACGTGGCGCGACCGCGCCAGCCTGCAAAGCATTTTCCGGTAGGGCCGCGTCTCTGGCGACAGCTCCCACGCCCGAAGAGCCAGGAGGGAAAGCCGTGCCTCGTTGGAAAGCTCTTTGGCAGCCGCTCGCGTGCCCCACAGCCCATGGGGCTGCGGGCTTTGCGGCGGCCGTCGGCTTTGGCGACACCGGCGCCCAGGTTGGGCCGCCCGCCAGCCTACAAAGAATTTTCGGGTAGGGCCGCGGCTCTGGCGACAACTCCCACGCCCGAAGAGCCAGGAGGGAAAGCCGTGCCTCGTTGGAAAGCTCTTTGGCAGCCGCTCGCGTGGCCCCACAGCCCGTGGGGCTGCGGGCTTTGCGGCGGCCGTCAGCCTTGGAGACACCGGCGCCCACGTTGCGCCGCCGCGCCAGCCAGAGAAGCATTTTCCGGTAGGGCCGCGTCTCTAGCGACAGTTCCCACGGCCGAAGAGCCAGGAGGGAAAGCCGTGCCTCGTTGGAAAGCTCTTTGGCAGCCGCTCGTGTGGCCCCACAGCCCGTGGGGCTGCGGGCTTTGCGGCGGCCATCAGCCTGGGCCTCACCTGCGCCCACGTTGCGCCGCCTTACCAGCCTGCGAAGCATTTTCGGGTAGGGCCGCGGCTCTGTCGACAGCTCCCACGGCCGAAGAGCCAGGAGGGAAAGCCGTGCCTCGTTGGAAAGCTCTTTGGCAGCCGCTCGCGTGGCCCCACAGCCCGTGGGGCTGCGGGCTTTGCGGCGGCCGTCAGCCTCAGCGCCACCGGCGCCCACGTTGCGCCGCCGCGCCAGCCTGCGAAGCATTTTCCGGTAGGGCCGCGTCTCTGGCGACAGCTCCCACGGCCGAAGAGCCAGGAGGGAAAGCCGTGCCTCGTTGGAAAGCTCTTTGTCAGCCGCTCGCGTGGCCCCACAGCCCGTGGGGCTGCGGGCTTTGCGGCGGCCGTCAGCCTCGGCTCCACCGGCGCCCACGTGGCGCCGCTGCACCAGCCAGAGAAGCATTTTCCGGTAGGGCCGCGTCTCTGGCGACAGCTCCCACACCCGAAGAGCCAGGAGGGAAAGCCGTGCCTCGTTGGAAAGCTCTTTGGCAGTCGCTCGCGTGGCCCCACAGCCCGTGGGGCTGCGGGCTTTGCGGCGGCCGTCAGCCTCGGCGCCATCGGCGCACACGTGGCGCCGCCGCGCCAACCTGCGAAGCATTATCCTGTAGGGCCGCGGCTCTGGCGACAGCTCCCACGCCCGAAGAGCCAGGAGGGAAAGCCGTGCCTCGTTGGAAAGCTCTTTGGCAGCCGCTCGCTTGGCCCCACAGCCCGTGGGGCTGCGGGCTTTCCGGCGGCCGTCAGCCTCGGTGCCACCGGCGCCCACGTTGCGCCGCCGCGCCAGCCTGCGAAGCATTTTCCGGTAGGGCCGCGGCTGTGGCGACAGCTCCCACGCCCGAAGAGCCAGGAGGGAAAGCCGTGCCTCGTTGGAAAGCTCTTTGGCAGCCGCTCGCGTGGCCCCACAGCCCGTGGGGTTCCGGGCTTTGCGGCGGCTGTCAGCCTCTGCGCCACCGGCGTCCACATTGCGCCGCCGCGCCAGCCTGCGAAGCATTTTCCGGTAGGTCCGCGGCTCTGGCGACAGCTCCCACGCCCGAAGAGCCAGGAGGGAAAGCCGTGCCTCGTTGGAAAGCTCTTTGGCAGCCGCTCGCGTGGCCCCACAGCCCGTGGGGCTGTGGGCTTTCCGGCGGCCGTCAGCCTCGGCGCCACCGGCGCCCACGTGGCGCCGCCGCACCAGCCTGCGAAGCATTTTCCGGTAGGGCCGCGTCTCTGGCGACAGCTCCCACGCCCGAAGAGCCAGGAGGGAAAGCCGTGCCTCGTTGGAAAGCTCTTTGGCAGCCGCTCGCGTGGCCCCACAGCCCGTGGGGCTGCGGGCTTTGCGGCGGCCGTCAGCCTGGGCGACACCGGCGCCCAGGTGGGGCCGCCGCGCCAGCCTGCGAAGCATTTTCCGGTAGGGCCGCGTCTCTGGCAACAGCTCCCACGCCCGAAGAGCCAGGAGGGAAAGCCATGCCTCGTTGGAAAGTTCTTTGGCAGCCGCTCGCGTGGCCTCACAGCCCGTGGGACTGCGGGCTTTCCGGCGGCCGTCAGCCTCGGCTCCACCGGCGCCCAGGTGGGGCCGCCGCGCCAGCCTGCGAAGCATTTTCCGGTAGGGCCGCGGCTCTGGCAACAGCTCCCACGCCCGAAGAGCCAGGAGGGAAAGCCGTGCCTCATTGGAAAGCTCTTTGGCAGCCACTCGCGTGGCCCCACAGCCCGTGGGGCTGCGGGCTTTGCGGCGGCTGTCAGCCTCGGCGCCACCGGCGCCCATGTGGCGCGACCGCGCCAGCCTGCAAAGCATTTTCCGGTAGGGCCGCGTCTCTGGCGACAGCTCCCACGCCCGAAGAGCCAGGACGGAAAGCCGTGCCTCGTTGGAAAGCTCTTTGGCAGCCGCTCGCGTGCCCCACAGCCCATGGGGCTGCGGGCTTTGCGGCGGCCGTCGGCTTTGGCGCCACCGGCGCCCACGTCGGGCCGCCACGCCAGACTGCGAAGAATTTTCCGGTAGGGCCGTGGCTCTGGCGACAGCTCCCACGCCCGAAGAGCCAGGAGGGAAAGCCGTGCCTCGTTGGAAAGCTCTTTGGCAGCCGCTCGCGTGGCCCCACAGCCCGTTGGGCTGTGGGCTTTGCGGCGGCCGTCAGCCTCGGCGCCACCGGCGCCCAGGTTGGGCCGCCCGCCAGCCTACAAAGAATTTTCGGGTAGGGCCGCGGCTCTGGCGACAGCTCCCACGCCCGAAGAGCCAGGAGGGAAAGCCGTGCCTCGTTGGAAAGCTCTTTGGCAGCCGCTCGCGTGGCCCCACAGCCCGTGGGGCTGCGGGCTTTGCGGCGGCCGTCAGCCTTGGGGACACCGGCGCCCACGTGGCGCCGCCGCGCCAGCCAGAGAAGCATTTTCTGGTAGGGCCGCGTCTCTAGCGACAGTTCCCACGCCCGAAGAGCCAGGAGGGAAAGCCGTGCCTCGTTGGAAAGCTCTTTGGCAGCCGCTCGTGTGGCCCCACAGCCCGTGGGGCTGCGGGCTTTGCGGCGGCCGTCAGCCTGGGCCTCACCTGCGCCCACGTTGCGCCGCCTTACCAGCCTGCGAAGCATTTTCGGGTAGGGCCGCGGCTCTGGCGACAGCTCCCACGCCCGAAGAGCCAGGAGGAAAGCCGTGCCTCGTTGGAAAGCTCTTTGGCAGCCGCTCGCGTGGCCCCACAGCCCGTGGGGCTGCGGGCTTTGCGGCGGCCGTCAGCCTCAGCGCCACCGGCGCCCACGTTGCGCCGCCGCGCCAGCCTGCGAAGCATTTTCCGGTAGGGCCGCGTCTCTGGCGACAGCTCCCACGGCCGAAGAGCCAGGAGGGAAAGCCGTGCCTCGTTGGAAAGCTCTTTGGCAGCCGCTCGCGTGGCCCCACAGCCCGTGGGGCTGCGGGCTTTGCGGCGGCCGTCAGCCTCGGCTCCACCGGCGCCCACGTGGCGCCGCTGCACCAGCCAGAGAAGCATTTTCCGGTAGGTCCGCGGCTCTGGCGACAGCTCCCACGCCCGAAGAGCCAGGAGGGAAAGCCGTGCCTCGTTGGAAAGCTCTTTGGCAGCCGCTCGCGTGGCCCCACAGCCCGTGGGGCTGCGGGCTTTCCGGCGGCCGGCAGCCTCGGCGCCACCGGCGCCCACGTGGCGCCGCCGCACCAGCCTGCGAAGCATTTTCCGGTAGGGCCGCGTCTCTGGCGACAGCTCCCTTGCCCGAAGAGCCAGGAGGGAAAGCCGTGCCTCGTTGGAAAGCTCTTTGGGAGCCGCTCGCGTGGCCCCACAGCCCGTGGGGCTGCGGGCTTTGCGGCGGCCGTCAGCCTGGGCGACACCGGCGCCCAGGTGGGGCCGCCGCGCCAGCCTGCGAAGCATTTTCCGGTAGGGCCGCGGCTCTGGCGACAGCTCCCACGCCCGAAGAGCCAGGAGGGAAAGCCATGCCTCGTTGGAAAGTTCTTTGGCAGCCGCTCGCGTGGCCTCACAGCCCGTGGGACTGCGGGCTTTCCGGCGGCCGTCAGCCTCGGCTCCACCGGCGCCCAGGTGGGGCCGCCGCGCCAGCCTGCGAAGCATTTTCCGGTAGGGCCGCGGCTCTGGCAACAGCTCCCACGCCCGAAGAGCCAGGAGGGAAAGCCGTGCCTCATTGGAAAGCTCTTTGGCAGCCACTCGCGTGGCCCCACAGCCCGTGGGGCTGCGGGCTTTGCGGCGGCTGTCAGCCTCGGCGCCACCGGCGCCCATGTGGCGCGACCGCGCCAGCCTGCAAAGCATTTTCCAGTAGGGCCGCGTCTCTGGCGACAGCTCCCACGCCCGAAGAGCCAGGAGGGAAAGCCGTGCCTCGTTGGAAAGCTCTTTGGCAGCCGCTCGCGTGGCCCCACAGCCCGTGGGGCTGTGGGCTTTCCGGCGGCCGTCAGCCTCGGCGCCACCGGCGCCCACGTGGCGCCGCCGCACCAGCCTGCGAAGCATTTTCCGGTAGGGCCGCGTCTCTGGCGACAGCTCCCTTGCCCGAAGAGCCAGGAGGGAAAGCCGTGCCTCGTTGGAAAGCTCTTTGGCAGCCGCTCGCGTGGCCCCACAGCCCGTGGGGCTGCGGGCTTTGCGGCGGCCGTCAGCCTGGGCGACACCGGCGCCCAGGTGGGGCCGCCGCGCCAGCCTGCGAAGCATTTTCCGGTAGGGCCGCGGCTCTGGCGACAGCTCCCACGCCCGAAGAGCCAGGAGGGAAAGCCATGCCTCGTTGGAAAGTTCTTTGGCAGCCGCTCGCGTGGCCTCACAGCCCATGGGACTGCGGGCTTTCCGGCGGCCGTCAGCCTCGGCTCCACCGGCGCCCACGTTGCGCCGCCACGCCAGCCTGCGAAGCATTTTCCGGTAGGGCCGCGGCTCTGGCGACAGCTCCCACGCCCGAAGAGCCAGGAGGGAAAGCCGTGCCTCATTGGAAAGCTCTTTGGCAGCCACTCGCGTGGCCCCACAGCCCGTGGGGCTGTGGGCTTTCCGGCGGCCGTCAGCCTCGGCGCCACCGGCGCCCACGTTGCGCCGCCGCGCCAGCCTGCGAAGCATTTTCCGGTAGGGCCGCGGCTGTGGCGACAGCTCCCACGCCCGAAGAGCCAGGAGGGAAAGCCGTGCCTCGTTGGAAAGCTCTTTGGCAGCCGCTCGCGTGGCCCCACAGCCCGTGGGGTTCCGGGCTTTGCGGCGGCTGTCAGCCTCTGCGCCACCGGCGTCCACATTGCGCCGCCGCGCCAGCCTGCGAAGCATTTTCCGGTAGGTCCGCGGCTCTGGCGACAGCTCCCACGCCCGAAGAGCCAGGAGGGAAAGCCGTGCCTCGTTGGAAAGCTCTTTGGCAGCCGCTCGCGTGGCCCCACAGCCCGTGGGGCTGTGGGCTTTCCGGCGGCCGTCAGCCTCGGCGCCACCGGCGCCCACGTGGCGCCGCCGCACCAGCCTGCGAAGCATTTTCCGGTAGGGCCGCGTCTCTGGCGACAGCTCCCTTGCCCGAAGAGCCAGGAGGGAAAGCCGTGCCTCGTTGGAAAGCTCTTTGGCAGCCGCTCGCGTGGCCCCACAGCCCGTGGGGCTGCGGGCTTTGCGGCGGCCTTCAGCCTCCGCGACACCGGCGCCCAGGTGGGGCCGCCGCGCCAGCCTGCGAAGCATTTTCCGGTAGGGCCGCGGCTCTGGCGACAGCTCCCACGCCCGAAGAGCCAGGAGGGAAAGCCATGCCTCGTTGGAAAGTTCTTTGGCAGCCGCTCGCGTGGCCTCACAGCCCGTGGGACTGCGGGCTTTCCGGCGGCCGTCAGCCTCGGCTCCACCGGCGCCCAGGTGGGGCCGCCGCTCCAGCCTGCGAAGCATTTTCCGGTAGGGCCGCGGCTCTGGCAACAGCTCCCACGCCCGAAGAGCCAGGAGGGAAAGCCGTGCCTCATTGGAAAGCTCTTTGGCAGCCACTCGCGTGGCCCCACAGCCCGTGGGGCTGCGGGCTTTGCGGCGGCTGTCAGCCTCGGCGCCACCGGCGCCCATGTGGCGCGACCGCGCCAGCCTGCAAAGCATTTTCCGGTAGGGCCGCGTCTCTGGCGACAGCTCCCACGCCCGAAGAGCCAGGAGGGAAAGCCGTGCCTCGTTGGAAAGCTCTTTGGCAGCCGCTCGCGTGGCCCCACAGCCCATGGGGCTGCGGGCTTTGCGGCGGCCGTCAGCCTCGGCGCCACCGGCGCCCAGGTTGGGCCGCCCGCCAGCCTACAAAGAATTTTCGGGTAGGGCCGCGTCTCTGGCGACAGCTCCCACGCCCGAAGAGCCAGGAGGGAAAGCCATGCCTCGTTGGAAAGTTCTTTGGCAGCCGCTCGCGTGGCCTCACAGCCCGTGGGACTGCGGGCTTTGCGGCGGCCGTCAGCCTCGGCTCCACCGGCGCCCACGTTGCGCCGCCGCGCCAGCCTGCGAAGCATTTTCCGGTAGGGCCGCGTCTCTGGCAACAGCTCCCACGCCCGAAGAGCCAGGAGGGAAAGCCGTGCCTCGTTGGAAAGCTCTTTGGCAGCCGCTCGCGTGGCCCCACAGCCCGTGGGGCTGCGGGCTTTGCGGCGGCCGTCAGCCTGGGCGCCACCGGCGCCCAGGTGGGGCCGCCGCGCCAGCCTGCGAAGCATTTTCCGGTAGGGCCGCGGCTCTGGCAACATCCCACGCCCGAAGAGCCAGGAGGGAAAGCCTTGCCTCATTGGAAAGCTCTTTGGCAGCCGCTCGCGTGGCCCCACAGCCCATGGGGCTGCGGGCTTTGCGGCGGCCGTCAGCCTCAGTGCCACCGACGCCCACGTTGCGCCACCGCGCCAGCCTGCGAAGCATTTTCCGGTTGGGCCGCGGCTCTGGCGACAGCTCCCACGGCCAAAGAGCCAGGAGGGAAAGCCGTGCCTCGTTGGAAAGCTCTTTGGCAGCCGCTCGTGTGGCCCCACAGCCCGTGGGGCTGCGGGCTTTGCGGCGGCCGTCAGCCTGGGCGATACCGGCGCCCACGTGGCGCCGCCGCGCCAGCCTGCGAAGCATTTTCCGGTAGGGCCGCGTCTCTGGCGACAGCTCCCACGCCCGAAGAGCCAGGAGGGAAAGCCGTGCCTCGTTGGAAAGCTCTTTGGCAGCCGGTCGCGTGGCCCCACAGCCCGTGGGGCTGCGGGCTTTGCGGCAGCCGTCAGCCTGGGCGAAACCGGCGCCCAGGTGGGGCCGCCGTGCCAGCCTGCGAAGCATTTTCCGGTAGGTCCGCGGCTCTGGCGACAGCTCCCACGCCCGAAGAGCCAGGAGGGAAAGCCGTGCCTCGCTGGAAAGCTCTTTGGCAGCCGCTCGCGTGGCCCCACAGCCCGTGGGGCTGCGGGCTTTGCGGCGGCCCTCAGCCTGGGCGACACCTGTGCCCACTGGGGGCCGCCGCTCAGCCTGCGAAGCATTTTCCGGTAGGTCCGCGTCTCTGGCGACAGCTCCCACGCCCGAAGAGCCAGGAGGGAAAGCCGTGCCTCGTTGGAAAGCTCTTTGGCAGCCGCTCGCGTGGCCCCACAGCCCGTGGGGCTGCGGGCTTTGCGGCGGCCGTCAGCCTCGGCGAAAACGGCGCCCACATTGCGCCGCCGCGCCAGCCTGCGAAGCATTTTGCGGTAGGGCCGCGGCTCTGGCGACAGCTCCCACGGCCGAAGAGCCAGGAGGGAAAGCCGTGCCTCGTTGGAAAGCTCTTTGGCAGCCGCTCGCGTGGCCCCACAGCCCGTGGGGCTGCGGGCTTTGCGGTGGCCGTCAGCCTGGGCGACACTGGCGCCCAGGTTGCGCCGCCGCACCAGCCTGCGAAGCATTTTCCGGAAGGGCCGCGGCTCTGGCGACAGCTCCCACGCCCGAAGAGCCAGGAGGGAAAGCCGTGCCTCGTTGGAAAGCTCTTTGGCAGCCGCTCGCGTGGCCTCACAGCCCGTGGGACTGCGGGCTTTCCGGCGGCCGTCAGCCTCGGCTCCACCGGCGCCCAGGTGGGGCCGCCGCGCCAGCCTGCGAAGCATTTTCCGGTAGGGCCGCGGCTCTGGCAACAGCTCCCACGCCCGAAGAGCCAGGAGGGAAAGCCGTGCCTCATTGGAAAGCTCTTTGGCAGCCACTCGCGTGGCCCCACAGCCCGTGGGGCTGCGGGCTTTGCGGCGGCTGTCAGCCTCGGCGCCACCGGCGCCCATGTGGCGCGACCGCGCCAGCCTGCAAAGCATTTTCCAGTAGGGCCGCGTCTCTGGCGACAGCTCCCACGCCCGAAGAGCCAGGAGGGAAAGCCGTGCCTCGTTGGAAAGCTCTTTGGCAGCCGCTCGCGTGGCCCCACAGCCCGTGGGGCTGTGGGCTTTCCGGCGGCCGTCAGCCTCGGCGCCACCGGCGCCCACGTGGCGCCGCCGCACCAGCCTGCGAAGCATTTTCCGGTAGGGCCGCGTCTCTGGCGACAGCTCCCTTGCCCGAAGAGCCAGGAGGGAAAGCCGTGCCTCGTTGGAAAGCTCTTTGGCAGCCGCTCGCGTGGCCCCACAGCCCGTGGGGCTGCGGGCTTTGCGGCGGCCGTCAGCCTGGGCGACACCGGCGCCCAGGTGGGGCCGCCGCGCCAGCCTGCGAAGCATTTTCCGGTAGGGCCGCGGCTCTGGCGACAGCTCCCACGCCCGAAGAGCCAGGAGGGAAAGCCATGCCTCGTTGGAAAGTTCTTTGGCAGCCGCTCGCGTGGCCTCACAGCCCATGGGACTGCGGGCTTTCCGGCGGCCGTCAGCCTCGGCTCCACCGGCGCCCACGTTGCGCCGCCACGCCAGCCTGCGAAGCATTTTCCGGTAGGGCCGCGGCTCTGGCGACAGCTCCCACGCCCGAAGAGCCAGGAGGGAAAGCCGTGCCTCATTGGAAAGCTCTTTGGCAGCCACTCGCGTGGCCCCACAGCCCGTGGGGCTGTGGGCTTTCCGGCGGCCGTCAGCCTCGGCGCCACCGGCGCCCACGTTGCGCCGCCGCGCCAGCCTGCGAAGCATTTTCCGGTAGGGCCGCGGCTGTGGCGACAGCTCCCACGCCCGAAGAGCCAGGAGGGAAAGCCGTGCCTCGTTGGAAAGCTCTTTGGCAGCCGCTCGCGTGGCCCCACAGCCCGTGGGGTTCCGGGCTTTGCGGCGGCTGTCAGCCTCTGCGCCACCGGCGTCCACATTGCGCCGCCGCGCCAGCCTGCGAAGCATTTTCCGGTAGGTCCGCGGCTCTGGCGACAGCTCCCACGCCCGAAGAGCCAGGAGGGAAAGCCGTGCCTCGTTGGAAAGCTCTTTGGCAGCCGCTCGCGTGGCCCCACAGCCCGTGGGGCTGTGGGCTTTCCGGCGGCCGTCAGCCTCGGCGCCACCGGCGCCCACGTGGCGCCGCCGCACCAGCCTGCGAAGCATTTTCCGGTAGGGCCGCGTCTCTGGCGACAGCTCCCTTGCCCGAAGAGCCAGGAGGGAAAGCCGTGCCTCGTTGGAAAGCTCTTTGGCAGCCGCTCGCGTGGCCCCACAGCCCGTGGGGCTGCGGGCTTTGCGGCGGCCTTCAGCCTCCGCGACACCGGCGCCCAGGTGGGGCCGCCGCGCCAGCCTGCGAAGCATTTTCCGGTAGGGCCGCGGCTCTGGCGACAGCTCCCACGCCCGAAGAGCCAGGAGGGAAAGCCATGCCTCGTTGGAAAGTTCTTTGGCAGCCGCTCGCGTGGCCTCACAGCCCGTGGGACTGCGGGCTTTCCGGCGGCCGTCAGCCTCGGCTCCACCGGCGCCCAGGTGGGGCCGCCGCTCCAGCCTGCGAAGCATTTTCCGGTAGGGCCGCGGCTCTGGCAACAGCTCCCACGCCCGAAGAGCCAGGAGGGAAAGCCGTGCCTCATTGGAAAGCTCTTTGGCAGCCACTCGCGTGGCCCCACAGCCCGTGGGGCTGCGGGCTTTGCGGCGGCTGTCAGCCTCGGCGCCACCGGCGCCCATGTGGCGCGACCGCGCCAGCCTGCAAAGCATTTTCCGGTAGGGCCGCGTCTCTGGCGACAGCTCCCACGCCCGAAGAGCCAGGAGGGAAAGCCGTGCCTCGTTGGAAAGCTCTTTGGCAGCCGCTCGCGTGGCCCCACAGCCCATGGGGCTGCGGGCTTTGCGGCGGCCGTCAGCCTCGGCGCCACCGGCGCCCAGGTTGGGCCGCCCGCCAGCCTACAAAGAATTTTCGGGTAGGGCCGCGTCTCTGGCGACAGCTCCCACGCCCGAAGAGCCAGGAGGGAAAGCCATGCCTCGTTGGAAAGTTCTTTGGCAGCCGCTCGCGTGGCCTCACAGCCCGTGGGACTGCGGGCTTTGCGGCGGCCGTCAGCCTCGGCTCCACCGGCGCCCACGTTGCGCCGCCGCGCCAGCCTGCGAAGCATTTTCCGGTAGGGCCGCGTCTCTGGCAACAGCTCCCACGCCCGAAGAGCCAGGAGGGAAAGCCGTGCCTCGTTGGAAAGCTCTTTGGCAGCCGCTCGCGTGGCCCCACAGCCCGTGGGGCTGCGGGCTTTGCGGCGGCCGTCAGCCTGGGCGCCACCGGCGCCCAGGTGGGGCCGCCGCGCCAGCCTGCGAAGCATTTTCCGGTAGGGCCGCGGCTCTGGCAACATCCCACGCCCGAAGAGCCAGGAGGGAAAGCCTTGCCTCATTGGAAAGCTCTTTGGCAGCCGCTCGCGTGGCCCCACAGCCCATGGGGCTGCGGGCTTTGCGGCGGCCGTCAGCCTCAGTGCCACCGACGCCCACGTTGCGCCACCGCGCCAGCCTGCGAAGCATTTTCCGGTTGGGCCGCGGCTCTGGCGACAGCTCCCACGGCCAAAGAGCCAGGAGGGAAAGCCGTGCCTCGTTGGAAAGCTCTTTGGCAGCCGCTCGTGTGGCCCCACAGCCCGTGGGGCTGCGGGCTTTGCGGCGGCCGTCAGCCTGGGCGATACCGGCGCCCACGTGGCGCCGCCGCGCCAGCCTGCGAAGCATTTTCCGGTAGGGCCGCGTCTCTGGCGACAGCTCCCACGCCCGAAGAGCCAGGAGGGAAAGCCGTGCCTCGTTGGAAAGCTCTTTGGCAGCCGGTCGCGTGGCCCCACAGCCCGTGGGGCTGCGGGCTTTGCGGCAGCCGTCAGCCTGGGCGAAACCGGCGCCCAGGTGGGGCCGCCGTGCCAGCCTGCGAAGCATTTTCCGGTAGGTCCGCGGCTCTGGCGACAGCTCCCACGCCCGAAGAGCCAGGAGGGAAAGCCGTGCCTCGCTGGAAAGCTCTTTGGCAGCCGCTCGCGTGGCCCCACAGCCCGTGGGGCTGCGGGCTTTGCGGCGGCCCTCAGCCTGGGCGACACCTGTGCCCACTGGGGGCCGCCGCTCAGCCTGCGAAGCATTTTCCGGTAGGTCCGCGTCTCTGGCGACAGCTCCCACGCCCGAAGAGCCAGGAGGGAAAGCCGTGCCTCGTTGGAAAGCTCTTTGGCAGCCGCTCGCGTGGCCCCACAGCCCGTGGGGCTGCGGGCTTTGCGGCGGCCGTCAGCCTCGGCGAAAACGGCG
The DNA here is from genome assembly GCF_964199755.1 of Larus michahellis. Lineage (NCBI taxonomy): Eukaryota > Metazoa > Chordata > Aves > Charadriiformes > Laridae > Larus > Larus michahellis. Next base: position 932,860 of record NW_027435946.1, read on the forward strand.
CCCACATTGCGCCGCCGCGCCAGCCTGCGAAGCATTTTGCGGTAGGGCCGCGGCTCTGGCGACAGCTCCCACGGCCGAAGAGCCAGGAGGGAAAGCCGTGCCTCGTTGGAAAGCTCTTTGGCAGCCGCTCGCGTGGCCCCACAGCCCGTGGGGCTGCGGGCTTTGCGGTGGCCGTCAGCCTGGGCGACACTGGCGCCCAGGTTGCGCCGCCGCACCAGCCTGCGAAGCATTTTCCGGAAGGGCCGCGGCTCTGGCGACAGCTCCCACGCCCGAAGAGCCAGGAGGGAAAGTCGTGCCTCGTTGGAAAGCTCTTTGGCAGCCGATCGCGTGGCCCCACAGCCCGTGGGGCTGCGGGCTTTGCGGCGGGCGTCAGCCTTGTCGCCACCAGCGCCCACGTGGGGCCGCCGCGCCAGTCTGCGAAGCATTTTCCCATAGGGCCGCGGCTCTGGCGACAGCTCCCACACCCGAAGAGCCAGGAGGGAAAGCCGTGCCTCGTTGGAAAGCTCTTTGGCAGTCGCTCACGTGGCCCCACAGCCTGTGGGGCTGCGGGCTTTGCGGCGGCCGTCAGAATCGGCACCGTCGGCTCCCACGTCGGGCCGCCGCGCCAGCCTGCGAAGCATTTTCCGTTAGGGCCGCGGCTCTGGCGACAGCTCCCACGCCCGAAGAGCCAGGAGGGAAAGCCGTGCCTCGTTGGAAAGATCTTTGGCAGCCGCTCGCGTGGCCTGACAGCCCGTGGGACTGCGGTCTTTCCGGCGGCCGTCAGCCTCGGCTCCACCGGCGCCCACGTTGCGCCGCCGCGCCAGCCTGCGAAGCATTTTCCGGTAGGGCCGCGGCTCTGGCAACAGCTCCCACGCCCGAAGAGCCAGGAGGGAAAGCCGTGCCTCGTTGGAAAGCTCTTTGGCAGCCGCTCGCGTGGCCCCACAGCCCGTGGGGCTGCGGGCTTTCCGGCGGCCGTCAGCCTGGGCGACACCGGCGCCCAGGTGGGGCCGCCGCGCCAGCCTGCGAAGCATTTTCCGGTAGGGCCGCGTCTCTGGCAACAGCTCCCACGCCCGAAGAGCCAGGAGGGAAAGCCGTGCCTCATTGGAAAGCTCTTTGGCAGTCGCTCGCGGGGCCCCACAGCCCATGGGGCTGCGGGCTTTCCGGCGGCCGTCAGCCTCGGCGCCACCGGCGCCAACGAGGCGCGACCGCGCCAGCCTGCAAAGCATTTTCCGGTAGGGCCGCGGCTCTGGCGACAGCTCCCACGCCCGAAGAGCCAGGAGGGAAAGCCGTGCCTCGTTGGAAAGCTCTTTGGCAGCCACTCGCGTGGCCCCACAGCCCGTGGGGCTGCGGGCTTTGCGGCGGCCGTCAGCCTTGGAGACACCGGCGCCCAGGTGGGGCCGCCGCGCCAGCCTGCAAAGCATTTTCCGGTAGGGCCGCGTCTCTGGCGACACCTCCCACGGCCGAAGAGCCAGGAGGGAAAGCCGTGCCTCGTTGGAAAGCTCTTTGGCAGCCGGTCGCGTGGCCCCACAGCCCGTGGGGCTGCGGGCTTTGCGGCGGCCCTCAGCCTGGGCGACACATGTGCCCACTGGGGGCCGCCGCTCAGCCTGTGAAGCATTTTCCGGTAGGGCCGCGTCTCTGGCGACAGCTCCCACGGCCGAAGAGCCAGAAGAGAAAGCCGTGCCTCGTTGGAAAGCTCTTTGGCAGCCGCTCGCGTGGCCCCGCAGCCCGTGGGGCTGCGGGCTTTGCGGCGGTCGTCAGCCTCGGTGACATCGGCGCCCAGGTGGGGCCGCCGCGCCAGCCTGCGAAGCATTTTCCGGTAGTGCCGCGGCTCTGGCGACAGCTCCCACGCCCGAAGAGCCAGGAGGGAAAGCCATGCCTCGTTGGAAAGCTCTTTGGCAGCCACTCGCATGGCCCCACAGCCCGTGGGGCTGCGGGCTTTCCGGCAGCCGTCAGCCTCGGCGCCACCGGCGCCCACATTGCGCCGCCGCGCCAGCCTGCGAAGCATTTTCCGGTAGGGCCGCGGCTCTGGCGACAGCTCCCACGGCCGAAGAGCCAGGAGGGAAAGCCGTGCCTCGTTGGAAAGCTCTTTGGCAGCCGTTCGCGTGGGCCCACAGCCCGTGGGGCTGCGGGCTTTCCGGCGGCCGTCAGCCTGGGCGACACCGGCGCCCACGTTGCGCCACCGCGCCAGCCTGCGAAGCATTTTCCTGTAGGGCCGCGGCTCTGGCGACAGCTCCCACGGCCGAAGAGCCAGGAGGGAAAGCCGTGCCTCGTTGGAAAGCTCTTTGGCAGCCACCGCGTGGCCCCACAGCCCGTGGGGCTGCGGGCTTTGCGGCGGCCGCCAGCCTCGGTGCCATCGGCGCCCAGGTGGGGCCGCCGCGCCAGCCTGCGAAGCATTTTCCGGTAGGGCCGCGTCTCTGGCGACAGCTCCCAAGCCCGAAGAGCCAGGAGGGAAAGCCGTGCCTCGTTGGAAAGCTCTTTGGCAGCCGCTCGCGTGGCCCCACAGCCCGTGGGGCTGCGGGCTTTGCGGCGGCCGTCAGCCTCAGCGCCACCGGCTCCCACGTGTGGCCGCTGCGCCAGCCTGCGAAGCATTTTCCGGTAGGGCCGCGGCTCTGGCGACAGCTCCCACGCCCGAAGAGCCAGGAGGGAAAGCCGTGCCTCGTTGGAAAGCTCTTTGGCAGCCGCTCGCGTGGCCCCACAGCCCGTGGGGCTGCGGGTTTTGCGGCGGCTGTCAGCCTCGGCGCCATCGGCGCCCACGTCGGGCCGCCGCGCCAGCCTGCAAAGCATTTTCCGGTAGGGCCGCGGCTCTGGCGACAGCTCCCACGGCCGAAGAGCCAGGAGGGAAAGCCGTGCCTCGTTGGAAAGCTCTTTGGCAGCCGCTCGCGTGGCCCCACAGCCCGTTGGGCTGCGGGCTTTCCGGCGGCCGTCAGCCTCGGCGACACCGGCGCCCAGGTGGGGCCGCCCGCCAGCCTACAAAGAATTTTCCGGTAGGGCCGCGGCTCTGGCGACAGCTCCCATGCCCGAAGAGCCAGGAGGGAAAGCCGTGCCTCGTTGGAAAGCTCTTTGGCAGCCGCTCGCATGGCCCCACAGCCCGTGGGGCTGCGGGCTTTGCGGCGGCCGTCAGCCTCAGTGCCACCGGCGCCCACTTTGCGCCGCCGCGCCAGCCAGAGAAGCATTTTCCGGTAGGGCCGCGTCTCTAGCGACAGCTCCCACGCCCGAAGAGCCAGGAGGGAAAGCCGTGTCTCATTGGAAAGGTCTTTGGCAGCCGCTCGCGTGGCCCCACAGCCCATGGGCCTGCGGGCTTTGCGGCGGCCGTCAGCCTCGGCACCATCGGCGCCCAGGTGGGGCCGCCGCGCCAGCCTGCGAAGCATTTTCCGGTAGGGCCGCGGCTCTGGCGACAGCTCCCACGCCCGAAGAGCCAGGAGGGAAAGCCGTGCCTCGTTGGAAAGCTCTTTGGCAGCCGCTCGCGTGGCCTCACAGCCCGTGGGGCTGCGGGCTTTCCGGCGGCCGTCAGCCTCGGCGCCACCGGCGCCCACGTGGCGCCGCCGCACCAGCCTGCGAAGCATTTTCCGGTAGGGCCGCGGCTCTGGCGACAGCTCCCTTGCCCGAAGAGCCAGGAGGGAAAGCCGTGCCTCGTTGGAAAGCTCTTTGGCAGCCGCTCGCGTGGCCCCACAGCCCGTGGGGCTGCGGGCTTTGCGGCGGCCGTCAGCCTGGGCGACACCGGCGCCCACTTGGGGCCGCTGCGCCAGCCTGCGAAGCATTTTCAGGTAGGGCCGCGGCTCTGGCAACAGCTCCCACGCCCGAAGAGCCAGGAGGGAAAGCCATGCCTCGTTGGAAAGCTCTTTGGCAGCCGCTCGCGTGGCCCCACAGCCCGTGGGGCTGCGGGCTTTCCGGCAGCCGTCAGCCTGGGCGACACCGGCGCCCAGGTGGGGCCGCCGCGCCAGCCTGCGAAGCATTTTCCAGTAGGGCCGCGTCTCTGGCAACAGCTCCCACGCCCGAAGAGCCAGGAGGGAAAGCCGTGCCTCGTTGGAAAGCTCTTTGGCAGTCGCTCGCGGGGCCCTACTGCCCATGGGGCTGCGGGATTTCCGGCGGCCGTCAGCCTCGGTGCCACCGGCGCCAACGAGGCGCGACCGCGCCAGCCTGCAAAGCATTTTGCGGTAGGGCCGCGGCTCTGGCGACAGCTCCCACGGCCGAAGAGCCAGGAGGGAAAGCCGTGCCTCGTTGGAAAGCTCTTTGGCAGCCGCTCGCGTGGCCCCACAGCCCGTGGGGCTGCGGGCTTTGCGGCGGCCGTCAGCCTGGGCGACACTGGCGCCCACGTTGCGCCGCCGCACCAGCCTGCGAAGCATTTTCCGGAAGGGCCGCGGCTCTGGCGACAGCTCCCACGCCCGAAGAGCCAGGAGGGAAAGTCGTGCCTCGTTGGAAAGCTCTTTGGCAGCCGATCGCGTGGCCCCACAGCCCGTGGGGCTGCGGGCTTTGCGGCGGGCGTCAGCCTTGTCGCCACCAGCGCCCACGTGGGGCCGGCGCGCCAGTCTGCGAAGCATTTTCCGGAAGGGCCGCGGCTCTGGCGACAGCTCCCACACCCGAAGAGCCAGGAGGGAAAGCCGTGCCTCGTTGGAAAGCTCTTTGGCAGTCGCTCACGTGGCCCCACAGCCTGTGGGGCTGCGGGCTTTGCGGCGGCCGTCAGAATCGGCACCGTCGGCGCCCACGTCGGGCCGCCGCGCCAGCCTGCGAAGCATTTTCCGTTAGGGCCGCGGCTCTGGCGACAGCTCCCACGCCCGAAGAGCCAGGAGGGAAAGCCGTGCCTCGTTGGAAAGCTCTTTGGCAGCCGCTCGCGTGGCCTCACAGCCCGTGGGACTGCGGGCTTTCCGGCGGCCGTCAGCCTCGGCTCCACCGGCGCCCACGTTGCGCCGCCGCGCCAGCCTGCGAAGCATTTTCCGGTAGGGCCGCGGCTCTGGCAACAGCTCCCACGCCCGAAGAGCCAGGAGGGAAAGCCGTGCCTCGTTGGAAAGCTCTTTGGCAGCCGCTCGCGTGGCCCCACAGCCCGTGGGGCTGCGGGCTTTCCGGCGGCCGTCAGCCTGGGCGACACCGGCGCCCAGGTGGGGCCGCCGCGCCAGCCTGCGAAGCATTTTCCGGTAGGGCCGCGTCTCTGGCAACAGCTCCCACGCCCGAAGAGCCAGGAGGGAAAGCCGTGCCTCATTGGAAAGCTCTTTGGCAGTCGCTCGCGGGGCCCCACAGCCCATGGGGCTGCGGGCTTTCCGGCGGCCGTCAGCCTCGGCGCCACCGGCGCCAACGAGGCGCGACCGCGCCAGCCTGCAAAGCATTTTCCGGTAGGGCCGCGGCTCTGGCGACAGCTCCCACGCCCGAAGAGCCAGGAGGGAAAGCCGTGCCTCGTTGGAAAGCTCTTTGGCAGCCGCTCGCGTGGCCCCACAGCCCGTGGGGCTGCGGGCTTTGCGGCGGCCGTCAGCCTTGGAGACACCGGCGCCCAGGTGGGGCCGCCGCGCCAGCCTGCAAAGCATTTTCCGGTAGGGCCGCGGCTCTGGCGACAGCTCCCACGGCCGAAGAGCCAGGAGGGAAAGCCGTGCCTCGTTGGAAAGCTCTTTGGCAGCCGCTCGCGTGGCCCCACAGCCCGTGGGGCTGCGGGCTTTGCGGCGGCCCTCAGCCTGGGCGACACATGTGCCCACTGGGGGCCGCCGCTCAGCCTGTGAAGCATTTTCCGGTAGGTCCGCGTCTCTGGCGACAGCTCCCACGGCCGAAGAGCCAGAAGAGAAAGCCGTGCCTCGTTGGAAAGCTCTTTGGCAGCCGCTCGCGTGGCCCCGCAGCCCGTGGGGCTGCGGGCTTTGCGGCGGTCGTCAGCCTCGGTGACATCGGCGCCCAGGTGGGGCCGCCGAGCCAGCCTGCGAAGCATTTTCCGGTAGGGCCGCGGCTCTGGCGACAGCTGCCACGCCCGAAGAGCCAGGAGGGAAAGCCGTGCCTCGTTGGAAAGCTCTTTGGCAGCCACTCGCATGGCCCCACAGCCCGTGGGGCTGCGGGCTTTCCGGCAGCCGTCAGCCTCGGCGCCACCGGCGCCCACATTGCGCCGCCGCGCCAGCCTGCGAAGCATTTTCCGGTAGGGCCGCGGCTCTGGCGACAGCTCCCACGGCCGAAGAGCCAGGAGGGAAAGCCGTGCCTCGTTGGAAAGCTCTTTGGCAGCCGTTCGCGTGGGCCCACAGCCCGTGGGGCTGCGGGCTTTCCGGCGGCCGTCAGCCTGGGCGACACCGGCGCCCACGTTGCGCCACCGCGCCAGCCTGCGAAGCATTTTCCTGTAGGGCCGCGGCTCTGGCGACAGCTCCCACGCCCGAAGAGCCAGGAGGGAAAGCCGTGCCTCGTTGGAAAGCTCTTTGGCAGCCACCGCGTGGCCCCACAGCCCGTGGGGCTGCGGGCTTTGCGGCGGCCGCCAGCCTCGGTGCCATCGGCGCCCAGGTGGGGCCGCCGCGCCAGCCTGCGAAGCATTTTCCGGTAGGGCCGCGTCTCTGGCGACAGCTCCCACGCCCGAAGAGCCAGGAGGGAAAGCCGTGCCTCGTTGGAAAGCTCTTTGGCAGCCACTCGCATGGCCCCACAGCCCGTGGGGCTGCGGGCTTTCCGGCGGCCGTCAGCCTCGGCGCCACCGGCGCCCACGTGGCACCGCCGCGCCAGCCTGCGAAACATTTTCCAGTAGGGCCACAGCTCTGGCGACAGCTCCCACGCCCGAAGAGCCAGGAGGGAAAGCCGTGCCTCGTTGGAAAGCTCTTTGGCAGCCGCTCGCGTGGCCCCACAGCCCGTGGGGCTGCGGGCTTTCCGGCGGCCGTCAGCCTCAGCGCCACCGGCTCCCACGTGTGGCCGCTGCGCCAGCCTGCGAAGCATTTTCCGGTAGGGCCGCGGCTCTGGCGACAGCTCCCACGCCCGAAGAGCCAGGAGGGAAAGCCGTGCCTCGTTGGAAAGATCTTTGGCAGCCGCTCGCGTGGCCCCACAGCCCGTGGGGCTGCGGGCTTTGCGGCGGCCGTCAGCCTCAGCGCCTCCGGCGCCCACGTGGCGCCGCTGCGCCAGCCTGCGAAGCATTTTCCGGTAGGGCCGCGTCTCTGGCGACAGCTCCCTTGCCCGAAGAGCCAGGAGGGAAAGCCGTGCCTCGTTGGAAAGCTCTTTGGCAGCCGCTCGCATGGCCCCACAGCCCATGGGGCTGCGGGCTTTGCGGCGGCCGTCAGCCTCGGCACCGTCGGCGCCCACGTCGGGCCGCCGCGCCAGCCTGCGAAGCATTTTCCGGTAGGGCCGCGGCTCTGGCCACAGCTCCCACGCCCGAAGAGCCAGGAGGGAAAGCCGTGCCTCGTTGGAAAGATCTTTGGCAGCTGCTCGCGTGGCCCCACAGCCCGTGGGGCTGCGGGCTTTCCGGCGGCCGTCAGCCTCGGCGCCTCCGGCGCCCACGTGGCGCCGCCGCGCCAGCCTGCGAAGCATTTTCCGGTAGGGCCGCGTCTCTGGCGACAGATCCCACGCCCGAAGAGCCAGGAGGGAAAGCCGTGCCTCGTTGGAAAGCTCTTTGGCAGCCGCTCGCTTTGCCCCACAGCCCGTGGGGCTGCGGGCTTTCCGGCGGCCGTCAGCCTCAGCGCCACCGGCTCCCACGTGGCGCCGCTGCGTCAGCCTGCGAAGCATTTTCCGGTAGGGCCGCGGCTCTGGCGACAGCTCCCACGCCCGAAGAGCCAGGAGGGAAAGCCGTGCCTCGTTGGAAAGCTCTTTGGCAGCCGCTCACGTGGCCCCACAGCCCGTGGGGCTGCGGGCTTTGCGGCGGCCGTCAGCCTCAGTGACATCGGCGCCCAGGTGGGGCCGCCGCGCCAGCCTGCGAAGCATTTTCCGGTAGGGCCGCGGCTCTGGAGACAGCTCCCACGCCCGAAGAGCCAGGAGGGAAAGCCGTGCCTCGTTGGAAAGCTCTTTGGCAGCCGCTCGCGTGGCCCCACAGCCCGTGGGGCTGCGGGCTTTCCGGCGGCCGTCAGCCTCAGCGCCACCGGCTCCCACGTGTGGCCGCTGCGTCAGCCTGGGAAACATTTTCCGGTAGAGCCGCGGCTCTGGCGACAGCTCCCACGGCCGAAGAGCCAGGAGGGAAAGCCGTGCCTCGTTGGAAAGCTCTTTGGCAGCCGCTCACGTGGCCCCACAGCCCGTGGGGCTGTGGGCTTTGCGGCGGCCGTCAGCCTCGGTGCCATCGGCGCCAACGTCGGGCCGCCGCGCCAGCCTGCGAAGCATTTTCCGGTAGGGCCACAGCTCTGGCGACAGCTCCCACGCCCGAAGAGCCAGGAGGCAAAGCCGTGCCTCGTTGGAAAGATCTTTGGCAGCCGCTCACGTGGCCCCACAGCCCGTGGGGCTGCGGGCTTTCCGGAGGCCGTAAGCCTCGGCGCCACCGGCGCCCACGTGGCGCCGCCGCGCTAGCCTGTGAAGAATTTTCCAGTAGGGCCACAGCTCTGGCGACAGCTCCCACGCCCGAAGAGCCAGGAGGGAAAGCCGTGCCTCGTTGGAAAGCTCTTTGGCAGCCGCTCACATGGCCCCACAGCCCGTGGGGCTGCGGGCTTTCAGGCGGCCGTCAGCCACGGCGCCACCGGCGACCACTTTACGCCGCCGCGCCAGCCTGCGACGCATTTTCCGGTAGGGCCGCGGCTCTGGCGACAGCTCCCACACCCGAAGAGCCAGGAGGGAAAGCCGTGCCTCGTTGGAAAGCTCTTTGGCAGCCGCTCGCGTGGCCCCACAGCCCGTGGGGCTGCGGGCTTTGCGGCGGCCGTCAGCCTTGGCGACACCGGCGCCCAGGTGGGGCCGCTGCGCCAGCCTGCGAAGCATTTTCCGGTAGGGCCGCGTCTCTGGCGACAGCTCCCACTCCCGAAGAGCCAGGAGGGAAAGCCGTGCCTCGTTGGAAAGCTCTTTGGCAGCCGCTCGCGTGGCCCCACAGCCCATGGGGCTGCGGGCTTTGCGGCGGCCGTCAGCCTCGGCGCCACCGGCGCCCACGTGGCGCCGCCGCGCCAGCCTGCGAAGCATTTTCCAGTAGGGCCGCGTCTCTGGCGACAGCTCCCACACCCGAAGAGCCAGGAGGGAAAGCCGTGCCTCGTTGGAAAGCTCTTTGGCAGCCACTCGCGTGGCCCCACAGCCCGTGGGGCTGCGGGCTTTCCGGCGGCTGTCAGCCTAGGAGCCACCGGCGCCCATTTGGCGCCGCCGCGCTAGCCTGCGAAGAATTTTCCAGTAGGGCCACAGCTCTGGCGACAGCTCCCACGCCCGAAGAGCCAGGAGGGAAAGCCGTGCCTCGTTGGAAAGATCTTTGGCAGCCGCTCGCGTGGCCCCACAGCCCGTGGGGCTGCGGGCTTTCCGGCGGCCGTCAGCCTCAGCGCCACCGGCGCCCACGTGGCGTCGCTGCGCCAGCCTGCGAAGCATTTTCCGGTAGGGCCGCGGCTCTGGCCACAGCTCCCACGCCCGAAGAGCCAGGAGGGAAAGCCGTGCCTCGTTGGAAAGCTCTTTGGCAGCCGCTCGCATGGCCCCACAGCCCGTGGGGCTACGGGCTTTGCGGCGGCCGTCAGCCTCATCGCCACCGGCGCCCACGTGGCGCCGACGCGCCAGCCTGCGAAGCACTTTCCGGTAGGGCTGCAGCTCTGGCGACAGCTCCCACCCCCGAAGAGCCAGGAGGGAAAGCCGTGCCTCGTTGGAAAGCTCTTTGGCAGCCGCTCGCGTGGCCCCACAGCCCGTGGGGCTGCGGGCTTTGCGGCGGCCGTCAGCCTCGGCACCGTCGGCGCCCACGTTGCGCCGCCGCGCCAGCCTGCGAAGCATTTTCCGGTAGGGCCGCGGCTCTGGCGACAGCTCCCACACCCGAAGAGCCAGGAGGGAAAGCCGTGCCTCGTTGGAAAGCTCTTTGGCAGCCTCTCGCGTGGCCCCACAGCCCGTGGGGCTGCGGGCTTTGCGGCGGCCGTCAGCCGCGGCGCCACCGGCGCCCACGTGGCGCCGCCACACCAGCCTGCGAAGCATTTTCCGGTAGGGCCGCGGCTCTGGCGACAGCTCCCACGCCCGAAGAGCCAGGAGGCAAAGCCGTGCCTCGTTGGAAAGCTCTTTGGCAGCCGCTCGCGTGGCCCCACAGCCCATGGGGCTGCGGGCTTTGCAGCGGCCGTAAGCCTCAGTGCCACCGGCGCCCACGTTGCGCCGCCGCGCCAGCCTGCGAAGCATTTTCCGGTAGGGCCGCGGCTCTGGGGACAGCTCCCACGCCCGAAGAGCCAGGAGGGAAAGCCGTGCCTCGTTGGAAAGCTCTTTGGCAGCCGCTCGCGTGGCCCCACAGCCCGTGGGGCTGCGGGCTTTGCGGCAGCCGGCAGCCTTGGCGCCACTGGCACCCACGTGGGGCCGCTGCGCCAGCCTGCAAAGCATTTTCCGGTAGGGCCGCGGCTCTGGCGACTGCTCCCACGCCCGAAGAGCCAGGAGGGAAAGCCGTGCCTCGTTGGAAATCTCTTTGGCAGCCACTCGCGTGGCCCCACAGCCCGTGGGGCTGCGTGCTTTGCGGCGGCTGTCAGCCTCGGCGCCACCGGCGCCCACGTGGCGCGACCGCGCCAGCCTGCAAAGCATTTTCCGGTAGGGCCGCGTCTCTGGCGACAGCTCCCACGCCCGAAGAGCCAGGAGGGAAAGCCGTGCCTCGTTGGAAAGCTCTTTGGCAGCCACTCGCATGGCCCCACAGCCCGTGGGGCTGCGGGCTTTCCGGCGGCCGTCAGCCTCGGCGCCACCGGCGCCCACGTGGCACCGCTGCGCCAGCCTGCGAAACATTTTCCAGTAGGGCCACAGCTCTGGCGACAGCTCCCACGCCCGAAGAGCCAGGAGGGAAAGCCGTGCCTCGTTGGAAAGCTCTTTGGCAGCCGCTCGCGTGGCCCCACAGCCCGTGGGGCTGCGGGCTTTCCCGAGGCCGTCAGCCTCGGCACCACCGGCGCCCACGTGGCCCCGCCGCGCTAGCCTGTGAAGAATTTTCCAGTAGGGCCGCAGCTCTGGCGACAGCTCCCACGCCCGAAGAGCCAGGAGGGAAAGCCGTGCCTCGTTGGAAAGCTCTTTGGCAGCCGCTCGCGTGGCCCCACAGCCCGTGGGGCTGCGGGCTTTCCGGCGGCCGTCAGCCTCAGCGCCACCGGCTCCCACGTGTGGCCGCTGCGCCAGCCTGCGAAGCATTTTCCGGTAGGGCCGCGGCTCTGGCGACAGCTCACACGCCCGAAGAGCCAGGAGGGAAAGCCGTGCCTCGTTGGAAAGATCTTTGGAAGCCGCTCGCGTGGCCCCACAGCCCGTGGGGCTGCGGGCTTTCCGGCGGCCGTCAGCCTCAGCTCCACCGGCTCCCACGTGTGGCCGCTGCGTCAGCCTGCGAAGCATTTTCCGGTAGGGCCGCGGCTCTGGCGACAGCTCCCACGCCCGAAGAGCCAGGAGGGAAAGCCGTGCCTCGTTGGAAAGCTCTTTGGCAGCCGCTCACGTGGCCCCACAGCCCGTGGGGCTGCGGGCTTTGCGGCGGCTGTCAGCCTCGGTGACATCGGCGCCCAGTTGGGGCCGCCGCGCCAGCCTGCGAAGCATTTTCCGGTAGGGCCGCGTCTCTGGAGACAGCTCCCACGCCCGAAGAGCCAGGAGGGAAAGCCGTGCCTCGTTGGAAAGCTCTTTGGCAGCCGCTCGCGTGGCCCCACAGCCCGTGGGGCTGCGGGCTTTCCGGCGGCCGTCAGCCTCAGCGCCACCGGCTCCCACGTGTGGCCGCTGCGTCAGCCTGGGAAACATTTTCCGGTAGGGCCGCGGCTCTGGCGACAGCTCCCACGCCCGAAGAGCCAGGAGGGAAAGCCGTGCCTCGTTGGAAAGCTGTTTGGCAGCCGCTCACGTGGCCCCACAGCCCGTGGGGCTGCGGGCTTTGCGGCGGCCGTCAGCCTCGGTGCCATCGGCGCCAACGTCGGGCCGCCGCGCCAGCCTGCGAAGCATTTTCCGGTAGGGCCGCGTCTCTGGCGACAGCTCCCACGCCCGAAGAGCCAGGAGGGAAAGCCGTGCCTCGTTGGAAAGCTCTTTGGCAGCCACTCGCATGGCCCAACAGCCCGTGCGGCTGCGGGCTTTCCGGCGGCCGTCAGCCTCAGCGCCACCGGCTCCCACGTGTGGCCGCCGCGCCAGCCTGCGAAGCATTTTCCGGTAGGGCCGCGACTCTGGCGACAGCTCCCACGCCCGAAGAGCCAGGAGGGAAAGCCGTGCCTCGTTGGAAAGCTCTTTGGCAGCCGCTCACGTGGCCCCACAGCCCGTGGGGCTGCGGGCTTTGCGGCGGCCGTCAGCCTCGGTGCCATCGGCGCCCAGGTGGGGCCGTCGCGCCAGCCTGCGAAGCATTTTCCGGTAGGGCCGCGTCTCTGGCGACAGCTCCCACGCCCGAAGAGCCAGGAGGGAAAGCCGTGCCTCGTTGGAAAGCTCTTTGGCAGCCACTCGCATGGCCCCACAGCCCGTGGGGCTGCGGGCTTTCCGGCGGCCGTCAGCCTCGGCGCCACCGGCGCCCACGTGGCACCGCTGCGCCAGCCTGCGAAACATTTTCCAGTAGGGCCACAGCTCTGGCGACAGCTCCCACGCCCGAAGAGCCAGGAGGGAAAGCCGTGCCTCGTTGGAAAGATCTTTGGCAGCTGCTCGCGTGGCCCCACAGCCCGTGGGGCTGCGGGCTTTCCGGCGGCCGTCAGCATCAGCGCCTCCGGCGCCCACGTGGCGCCGCTGCGCCAGCCTGCGAAGCATTTTCCGGTAGGGCCACGTCTCTGGCGACAGCTCCCACGCCCGAAGAGCCAGGAGGGAAAGCCGTGCCTCGTTGGAAAGCTCTTTGGCAGCCGCTCGCGTGGCCCCACAGCCCGTGGGGCTGCGGGCTTTCAGGCGGCCGTCAGCCTGGGTGCCACCAGCGCCCACGTGGCGCCTCGCGCCAGCCTGCGAAGCATTTTCCGGTAGGGCTGCAGCTCTGGCGACAGCTCCCACGGCCGAAGAGCCAGGAGGGAAAGCCGTGCCTCGTTGGAGAGCTCTTTGGCAGCCGCTCGTGTGGCCCCACAGCCCATGGGGCTGCGGGCTTTGCGGCGGCCGTCAGCCTCGGCGCCACCGGCGCTCACGTGGCGCCGGCGCGACAGCCTGTGAAGCATATTCCGGTAGGTCTGCGGCTCTGGCGACAGCTCCCACGCCCGAAGAGCCAGGAGGGAAAGCCGTGCCTCGTTGGAAAGCTCTTTGGCAGCCGCTCGCGTGGCCCCACAGCCCGTGGGGCTGCGGGCTTTGCGGCGGCCGTCAGCCTTGGCGCCACCGGCGCCCACGTTGCGCCGCCGCGCCAGCCTGCAAAGCATTTTCCGGTAGGGCCGCGGCTCTGACGACAGCTCCCACGGCCGAAGAGCCAGGAGGGAAAGCCGTGCCTCGTTGGAAAGCTCTTTGGCAGCCGCTCGCATGGCCCCACAGCCCGTGGGGCTGCGGGCTTTCAGGCGGCCGTCAGCCACGGCGCCACCGGCGCCCACGTGGCGCCGCCGCGCCAGCCTGCGACGCATTTTCCGGTAGGGCCGCGGCTCTGGCGACAGCTCCCACACCCGAAGAGCCAGGAGGGAAAGCCGTGCCTCGTTGGAAAGCTCTTTGGCAGCCGCTCGCGTGGCCCCACAGCCCGTGGGGCTGCGGGCTTTGCGGCGGCCGTCAGCCTTGGCGACACCGGCGCCCAGGTGGGGCCGCTGCGCCAGCCTGCGAAGCATTTTCCGGTAGGGCCGCGTCTCTGGCGACAGCTCCCACGCCCGAAGAGCCAGGAGGGAAAGCCGTGCCTCGTTGGAAAGCTCTTTGGCAGCCGCTCGCGTGGCCCCACAGCCCATGGGGCTGCGGGCTTTGCGGCGGCCGTCAGCCTCGGCGCCACCGGCGCCCACGTGGCGTCGCCGCGCCAGCCTGCGAAGCATTTTCCAGTAGGGCCGCGTCTCTGGCGACAGCTCCCACACCCGAAGAGCCAGGAGGGAAAGCCGTGCCTCGTTGGAAAGCTCTTTGGCAGCCACTCGCGTGGCCCCACAGCCCGTGGGGCTGCGGGCTTTCCGGCGGCTGTCAGCCTAGGAGCCACCGGCGCCCATTTGGCGCCGCCGCGCTAGCCTGCGAAGAATTTTCCAGTAGGGCCACAGCTCTGGCGACAGCTCCCACGCCCGAAGAGCCAGGAGGGAAAGCCGTGCCTCCTTGGAAAGATCTTTGGCAGCCGCTCGCGTGGCCCCACAGCCCGTGGGGCTGCGGGCTTTCCGGCGGCCGTCAGCCTCAGCGCCACCGGCGCCCACGTGGCGCCGCTGCGCCAGCCTGCGAAGCATTTTCCGGTAGGGCCGCGGCTCTGGCGACAGCTCCCACGCCCAAAGAGCCAGGAGGGAAAGCCGTGCCTCGTTGGAAAGCTCTTTGGCAGCCGCTCGCATGGCCCCACAGCCCGTGGGCCTACGGGCTTTGCGGCGGCCGTCAGCCTCATCGCCACCGGCGCCCACGTGGCGCCGACGCGCCAGCCTGCGAAGCACTTTCCGGTAGGGCTGCAGCTCTGGCGACAGCTCCCACCCCCGAAGAGCCAGGAGGGAAAGCCGTGCCTCGTTGGAAAGCTCTTTGGCAGCCGCTCGCGTGGCCCCACAGCCCGTGGGGCTGCGGGCTTTGCGGCGGCCGTCAGCCTCGGCACCGTCGGCGCCCACGTTGCACCGCCGCGCCAGCCTGCGAAGCATTTTCCGGTAGGGCCGCGGCTCTGGCGACAGCTCCCACGCCCGAAGAGCCAGGAGGGAAAGCCGTGCCTCGTTGGAAAGCTCTTTGGCAGCCGCTCGCATGGCCCCACAGCCCGTGGGGCTGCGGGCTTTGCGGCGGCCGTCAGCCGCGGCGCCACCGGCGCCCACGTGGCGCCGCCGCGCCAGCCTGCGAAGCATTTTCCGGTAAAGCCACGGCTCGGGCGACAGCTCCCACGCCCGAAGAGCCAGGAGGGAAAGCCGTGCCTCGTTGGAAAGCTCTTTGGCAGCCGCTCGCGTGGCCCCACAGCCCATGGGGCTGCGGGCTTTGCAACGGCCGTAAGCCTCAGTGCCACCGGCGCCCACGTTGCGCCGCCGCGCCAGCCTGCGAAGCATTTTCCGGTAGGGCCGCGGCTCTGGGGACAGCTCCCACGCCCGAAGAGCCAGGAGGGAAAGCCGTGCCTCGTTGGAAAGCTCTTTGGCAGCCGCTCGCGTGGCCCCACAGCCCGTGGGGCTGCGGGCTTTGCGGCAGCCGGCAGCCTTGGCGCCACTGGCACCCACGTGGGGCCGCTGCGCCAGCCTGCAAAGCATTTTCCGGTAGGGCCGCGGCTCTGGCGTCTGCTCCCACGCCCGAAGAGCCAGGAGGGAAAGCCGTGCCTCGTTGGAAAGCTCTTTGGCAGCCACTCGCGTGGCCCCACAGCCCGTGGGGCTGCGTGCTTTGCGGCGGCTGTCAGCCTCGGCGCCACCGGCGCCCACGTGGCGCGACCGCGCCAGCCTGCAAAGCATTTTCCGGTAGGTCTGCGGCTCTGGCGACAGCTCCCACACCCGAAGAGCCAGGACGGAAAGCCGTGCCTCGTTGGAAAGCTCTTTGGCAGCCGCTCGCATGGCCCCACAGCCCGTGGGGCTGTGGGCTTTCAGGCGGCCGTCAGCCTCAGCGCCACCGGCGCCCACGTGGCGCCGCCGCGCCAGCCTGCGAAGCATTTTCCGGTAGGGCCGCGGCTCTGGCGACAGCTCCCACGCCCGAAGAGCCAGGAGGGAAAGCCGTGCCTCGTTGGAAAGGTCTTTGGCAGCCGCTCGCGTGGCCCCACCGCCCGTGGGGCTGCGGGCTTTCCGGCGGCCGTCAGCCTCAGCGCCTCCGGCGCCCACGTGGCGCCGCTGCGCCAGCCTGCGAAGCATTTTCCGGTAGGGCCGCGGCTCTGGCGACAGCTCCCACAGCCGAAGAGCCAGGAGGGAAAGCCGTGCCTCGTTGGAAAGCTCTTTGGCAGCCACTCGCATGGCCCCACAGCCCGTGGGGCTGCGGGCTTTCCGGCGGCTGTCAGCCTGGGCGACACCGGTGCCCACGTGGGGCCGCCGCTGATCCTGCGAAGCATTTTCCGGTAGGGCTGCATCTCTGGCGACAGCTCCCACGCCCGAAGAGCCAGGAGGGAAAGCCGTGCCTCATTGGAAAGCTCTTTGGCAGCCGCTCACGTGGCCCCACAGCCCGTGGGGCTGCGGGCTTTCCAGCGGCTGTCAGCCTCGGCGCCACCGGCGCCCACGTGGCGCCGCCGCGCTAGCCTGCGAAGAATTTTCCAGTAGGGCCGCAGCTCTGGCGACAGCTCCCACGCCTGAAGAGCCAGGAGGGAAAGCCGTGCCTCGTTGGAAAGATCTTTGGCAGCCGCTCGCGTGGCCCCACAGCCCGTGGGGCTGCGGGCTTTGCGGCGGCCGTCAGCCTCGGCGCCACCGGCGCCCACGTGGCGCCGCTGCGCCAGCCTGAGAAGCATTTTCCGGTAGGGCCGCAGCTCTGGCGACAGCTCCCACGCCCGAAGAGCCAGGAGGGAAAGCCGTGCCTCGTTGGAAAGCTCTTTGGCAGCCACTCGCGTGGCCCCACAGCCCGTGGGGCTGCGGGCTTTCCGGCGGCTGTCAGCCTCGGCGCCACCGGCGCCCATTTGGCGCCGCCGCGCTAGCCTGCGAAGAATTTTCCAGTAGGGCCACAGCTCTGGCGACAGCTCCCACGCCCGAAGAGCCAGGAGGGAAAGCCGTGCCTCGTTGGAAAGCTCTTTGGCAGCTGCTCGCATGGCCCCACAGCCCGTGGGGCTGCGGGCTTTCCGGCGGCCGTCAGCCTGGGCGACACTGGCGCCCAAGTGGTGCCAACGCGCCAGCCTGCGAAGCATTTTGCTGTAGGGCCACGGCTCTGGTGACAGCTCCCACGCCCGAAGAGCCAGGAGGGAAAGCCGTGCCTCGTTGGAAAGCTCTTTGGCAGCCGCTCGCATGGCCCCACAGCCCATGGGGCTGCGGGCTTTGCGGCAGCCGTCAGCCTCGGCGCCACTGGCACCCACGTGGGGCCGCTGCGCCAGCCTGCGAAGCATTTTCCGGTAGGGCCGCGGCTCTGGCGACAGCTCCCACGCCCGAAGAGCCAGGAGGGAAAGCCGTGCCTCGTTGGAAAGCTCTTTGGCAGCCGCTCGCATGGCCCCACAGCCCGTGGGGCTGCGGACTTTGTGGCGGCCGTCAGCCTCGGAGCCACCGGCGCCCACGTGGTGCCGCCGCGCCAGCCTGCGAAGCATTTTCCGGTAGGGCCGCGGCTCTGGCGACAGCTCCCACGCCCGAAGAGCCAGGAGGGAAAGCCGTGCCTCATTGGAAAGCTCTTTGGCAGCCGCTCGCGTGGCCCCACAGCCCGTGGGGCTGCGGGCTTTCCGGCGGCCGTCAGCCTCAGCGCCACCGGCGCCCAGGTGGGGCCGCTGCACCAGCCAGAGAAGCATTTTCCGGTAGGGCCGCGGCTCTGGCGACAGCTCCCACGCCCGAAGAGCCAGGAGGGAAAGCCGTGCCTCGTTGGAAAGCTCTTTGGCAGCCACTCGCGTGGCCCCACAGCCCGTGGGGCTGCGGGCTTTCCGGCGGCTGTCAGCCTTGGCGCCACCGGCGCCCATTTGGCGCCGCCGCGCTAGCCTGCGAAGAATTTTCCAGTAGGGCCACAGCTCTGGCGACAGCTCCCACGCCCGAAGAGCCAGGAGGGAAAGCCGTGCCTCGTTGGAAAGATCTTTGGCAGCCGCTCGCGTGGCCCCACAGCCCATGGGGCTGCGCGCTTTGCGGCGGCCGTCAGCCTCAGCGCCACCGGCGCCCACGTGGCGCCGCCGCGCCAGCCTGCGAAGCATTTTCCAGTAGGGCCGCGGCTCTGGCGACAGCTCCCACGCCCGAAGAGCCAGGAGGGAAAGCCGTGCCTCGTTGGAAAGCTCTTTGGCAGCCGCTCGCATGGCCCCACAGCCCGTGGGGCTGCGGGCTTTGCGGCGGCCGTCAGCCTCGGCGCCACCGGCGCCCACTTTGCTCCGCCGCGCCAGCCTGCGAAGCATTTTCCGGTAAAGCCGCGTCTCTGGCGACAGCTCCCACGCCCGAAGAGCCAGGAGGGAAAGCCGTGCCTCGTTGGAAAGCTCTTTGGCAGCCGCTCGCGTGGCCCCACAGCCCACGGGGCTGCGTGCTTTGCGGCAGCTGTCAGCCTCGGCGACACCGGCACCCACTTGGGGCCGCTGCGCCAGCCTGCGAAGCATTTTCCGGTAGGGCCGCAGCTCTGGCGACTGCTCCCATGCCCGAAGAGCCAGGAGGTAAAGCCGTGCCTCATTGGAAAGCTCTTTGGCAGCTGCTCGCATGGCCCCACAGCCCGTGTGGCTGCGGGCTTTGCGGCGGCCGTCAGTCTCGGCGCCACCGGCGCCCACGTCGGGCCGCCGCGCCAGCCTGCGAAGCATTTTGCAGTAGGGCCGCGGCTCTGGCGACAGCTCCCACGGCCAAAGAGCCAGGAGGGAAAGCCGTGCCTCGTTGGAAAGCTCTTTGGCAGCCGCTCGCGTGGCCCCACAGCCCGTGGGGCTGCGGGCTTTCCGGCGGCCGTCAGCCTGGCCGACACTGGCGCCCACGTGGCGCCACCGCGCCAGCCTGCGAAGCATTTTCCGGTAGGGCCGCGGCTCTGGCGACAGCTCCCACGCCCGAAGAGCCAGGAGGGAAAGCCGTGCCTCGTTGGAAAGCTCTTTGGCAGCCGCTCACGTGGCCCCACAGCCCGTGGGGCTGCGGGCTTTCCGACGGCCGTCACACTGGGCGACACCGGCGCCCACGTCGGGCCGCTGCGCCAGCCTGCAAAGCATTTTCCAGTAGGGCCGCGGCTCTGGCGACAGCTCCCACGGCCGAAGAGCCAGGAGGGAAAGCCGTGCCTCGTTGGAAAGCTCTTTGGCAGCCACTTGCATGGCCCTAAAGCCTGTGGGGCTGCGGGCTTTCCGGCGGCCGTCAGCCTCGGCGCCATCGGCGCCCACGTCGGGCTGCCGCGCCAGCCTGCGAAGCATTTTCTGGTAGGGCCGCGGCTCTGGCGACAGCTCCCACGCCCGAAGAGCCAGGACGGAAAGCCGTGCCTCGTTGGAAAGCTCTTTGGCAGTCGCTCGTGTGGCCCCACAGCCCATGGGGCTGCGGGCTTTGTGGCGGACGTCAGCCTGGGCGCCACCGGCGCCGACGTGGTGCCACCGCGCCAGCCTGCGAAGCATTTTCCGGTAGGGCCGCGGCTCTGGCGACAGCTCCCACGCCCGAAGAGCCAGGAGGGAAAGCCGTGCCTCATTGGAAAGCTCTTTGGCAGCCGCTCCCATGGCCGCACAGCCCGTGGGGCTGCGGGCTTTGCGGCGGCCGTCAGCCTGGGCGACACCGGCGCCCACGTCGGGCCGCCGCGCCAGCCTGCAAAGCATTTTCCGGTAGGGCCGCGTCTCTGGCGACAGCTCCCACGCCCGAAGAGCCAGGAGGGAAAGCCGTGCCTCGTTGGAAAGCTCTTTGGCAGCCGCTCGCGTGGCCCCACAGCCCATGGGGCTGCGGGCTTTGTGGCGGCCGTCAGCCTGGGCGACACCGGCGCCCGCGTGGCGCCACCGAGCCAGCCTGCGAAGCATTTTCCGGTAGGGCCACTGCTGTGGCGACAGCTCCCACGCCCGAAGAGCCAGGAGGGAAAGCCGTGCCTCATTGGAAAGCTCTTTGGCAGTCGCTCGTGTGGCCCCACAGCCCGTGGGGCTGCGGGCTTTCCGACGGCCGTCACCCTGGGCGACACCGGCGCCCACGTCGGGCCGCTGCGCCAGCCTGCAAAGCATTTTCCGGTAGGGCCGCGGCTCTGGCGGCAGCTCCCACGGCCGAAGAGCCAGGAGGGAAAGCCATGCCTCGTTGGAAAGCTCTTTGGCAGCCACTTGCAAGGCCCTAAAGCCTGTGGGGCTGCGGGCTTTCCGGAGGCCGTCAGCCTCGGCGCCACCGGCGCCTACGTGGCGCCGCCGCCCCAGCCTGCGAAGCATTTTCCGGTAGGGCCGCGGCTCTGGCGACAGCTCCCACGCCCGAAGAGCCAGGAGGGAAAGCCGTGCCTCGTTGGAAAGCTGTTTGGCAGCCGCTCGCGTGGCCCCACAGCCCGTGGGGCTGCGGGCTTTGCGGCGGCCATCAGCCTGGGCGCCACCGGCGCCCACGTTGCGCTGCGGCGCCAGCCTGAGAAGCATTTTCCGGTAGGGCCGCGGCTCTGGAGACAGCTCCCACGCCAGAAGAGCCAGGAGGGAAAGCCGTGCCTGGTTGGAAAGCTCTTTGGCAGCCGCTCGCGTGGCCCCACAGCCCATGGGGCTACGGGCTTTGTGGCGGACGTCAGCCTGGGCGCCACCGACGCCGACGTGGTGCCACCGCGCCAGCCTGCGAAGCATTTTCCGGTAGGGCCGCGGCTCTGGCGACAGCTCCCACGCCCGAAGAGCCAGGAGGGAAAGCTGTGCCTCATTGGAAAGCTCTTTGGCAGCCGCTCCCATGGCCCCACAGCCCGTGGGGCTGCGGGCTTTACGGCGGCCGTCACACTGGGCGCCACCGGCGCCCACGTTGCGCCGCTGCGCCAGCCTGCGAAGCATTTTCCGGTAGGGCCGCGTCTCTGGCGACAGCTCCCACGCCCGAAGAGCCAGGAGGGAAAGCCATGCCTCGTTGGAAAGCTCTTTGGCAGCCGCTCGCGTGGCCCCACAGCCCATGGGGCTGCGGGCTTTGCGGCGGCCGTCAGCCTCGGCGCCATTGGCGCCCATGTCAGGCCGATGCGCCAGCCTGCAAAGCATTTTCCGGTAGGGCCGCGTCTCTGGCGACAGCTCCCACGCCCGAAGATCCAGGAGGGAAAGACGTGCCTCGTTGGAAAGCTCTTTGGCAGCCACTCGCATGGCCCCACAGCCCGTGGGGCTGCGGGCTTTGCGGCGGCCGTCAGCCTCGGCGCCACCGGCGCCCACGTTGCGCCGCCGCGCCAGCCTGCGAAGCATTTTCCGGTAGGGCCGCGGCTCTGGCGACAGCTCCCACGCCCGAAGAGCCAGGAGGGAAAGCCGTGCCTCGTTGGAAAGCTCTTTGGCAGCCACTTGCGTGGCCCCACAGCCCATGGGGCTGTGGGCTTTGTGGCGGCCGTCAGCCTGGGCGCCACCGGCGCCCGCGTGGCGCCACCGAGCCAGCCTGCGAAGCATTTTCCGGTAGGGCCACTGCTGTGGCGACAGCTCCCACGCCCGAAGAGCCAGGAGGGAAAGCCGTGCCTCGTTGGAAAGCTCTTTGGCAGTCGCTCGTGTGGCCCCACAGCCCATGGGGCTGCGGGCTTTCCGACGGCCGTCACCCTGGGCGACACCGGCGCCCACGTCGGGCCGCTGCGCCAGCCTGCAAAGCATTTTCCGGTAGGGCCGCGGCTCTGGCGGCAGCTCCCACGGCCGAAGAGCCAGGAGGGAAAGCCGTGCCTCGTTGGAAAGCTCTTTGGCAGCCACTTGCAAGGCCCTAAAGCCTGTGGGGCTGCGGGCTTTCCGGAGGCCGTCAGCCTCGGCGCCACCGGCGCCCACGTGGCGCCGCCGCGCCAGCCTGCGAAGCATTTTCCGGTAGGGCCGCGGCTCTTGCGACAGCTCCCACGCCCGAAGAGCCAGGAGTGAAAGCTGTGCCTCGTTGGAAAGCTGTTTGGCAGCCGCTCGCGTGGCCCCACAGCCCGTGGTGCTGCGGGATTTGCGGCGGCCGTCAGCCTGGGCGCCACCGGCGCCCACGTTGCGCTGCGGCGCCAGCCTGCGAAGCATTTTCCGGTTGGGCCGCGTCTCTGGCGACAGCTCCCACGCCCGAAGAGCCAGGAGGGAAAGCCGTGCCTGGTTGGAAAGCTCTTTGGCAGCCGCTCGCGTGGCCCCACAGCCCATGGGGCTAAGGGACGTCAGCCTGTGCGACACCGGCGCCCACGTCGGTCCGCCGCGCCAGCCTGCAAAGCATTTTCCGGTAGGGCCGCGGCTCTGGCGACAGCTCCCACGCCCGAAGAGCCAGGAGGGAAAGCCGTGCCTCGTTGGAAAGCTCTTTGGCAGCCGCTCGCATGGCCCTAAAGCCTGTGGGGCTGCGGGCTTTGCGGCGGCCATCAGCCTCAGCGCCACCGGCGCCCACGTGGCGCCGATGCACCAGCCTGCGAAGCATTTTCCGGTAGGGCTGCGTCTCTGGCGACAGCTCCCACACCCGAAGAGCCAGGAGGGAAAGCCATGCCTCGTTGGAAAGCTCTTTGGCAGCCGCTCGCGTGGCCCCACAGCCCGTGGGGCTGCGGGCTTTGCGGCGGCCGTCAGCCTCGGCGCCACCGGCGCCCACGTCGGGCCGCCGCGCCAGCATGCGAAGCATTTTCCGGTAGGGCCGCGGCTCTGGCGACAGCTCCCACGCCCGAAGAGCCAGGAGGGAAAGCCGTGCCTCGTTGGAAAGCTCTTTGGCAGCCGCTCGCGTGGCCCCACAGCCCGTGGGGCTGCGGGCTTTCCGGCGGCCGTCAGCTTGGGCGACACTGGCGCCCACATGGTGCCACCGCGCCAGCCTGCGAAGCATTTTGCGGTAGGGCCGCGGCTCTGGCGACAGCTCCCACGCCCGAAGAGCCAGGAGGGAAAGCCGTGCCTCGTTGGAAAGCTCTTTGGCAGCCGCTCGCATGGCCCCACAGCCCGTGGGGCTGCGGGCTTTCCGGCGGCCGTCAGCCTCGGCGCCACCGGTGCCCACGTGTGGCCGCCGCTCAGCCTGCGAAGCATTTTCCGGTAGGGCCGCGTCTCTGGCGACAGCTCCCACGCCCGAAGAGCCAGGAGGGAAAGCCGTGCCTCGTTGGAAAGCTCTTTGGCAGCCGCTCGCGTGGCCCCACAGCCCGTGGGGCTGCGTGCTTTGCGGCAGCTGTCAGCCTCAGCGCCACCGGCACCCACTTGGGGCCGCTGCGCCAGCCTGCGAAGCATTTTCCGGTAGGGCCGCAGCTCTGGCGACTGCTCCCACGCCCGAAGAGCCAGGAGGGAAAGCCGTGCCTCGTTGGAAAGCTCTTTGGCAGCCGCTCGCGTGGCCCCACAGCCCATGGGGCTGCGGGTTTTGCGGCAGCCGTCAGCCTGGGCGACACCGGCGCCCACGTGGCGCCGCCGCGCCAGCCTGCGAAGCATTTTCCGGTAGGGCCGCGTCTCTGGCGACAGCTCCCACGCCTGAAGAGCCAGGAGGGAAAGCCGTGCCTCGTTGGAAAGCTCTTTGGCAGCCACTCGCATGGCCCCACAGCCCGTGGGGCTGCGGGCTTTGCGGCGGCCGTCAGCCTCGGCACCACCGGCGCCCACGTGGGGCCGCTGCGCCAGCCTGCGAAGCATTTTCCGGTAGGGCCGCAGCTCTGGCGACAGCTCCCACGCCCGAAGAGCCAGGAGGGAAAGCCGTGCCTCGTTGGAAAGCTCTTTGGCAGCCGCTCGCTTTGCCCCACAGCCCGTGGGGCTGCGGGCTTTCCGGCGGCCGTCAGCCTGGGCGACACCGGCGCCCAGGTGGGGCCGCCGCGCTAGCCTGCGAAGCATTTTCCGGTAGGGCCGCGTCTCTGGCGACAGCTCCCACGGCCGAAGAGCCAGGAGGGAAAGCCGTGCCTCGTTGGAAAGCTCTTTGGCAGCCGCTCGCGTGGCCCCACAGCCCGTGGGGCTGCGGGCTTTGCGGCGGCCGTCAGCCTCGGCGCCACCGGCGCCCAGGTGATGCCGCCGCGCCAGCCTGCGAAGCATTTTCCGGTAGGGCCGCGGCTCTGGCGACAGCTCCCACAGCCAAAGAGCCAGGAGGGAAAGCCGTGCCTCATTGGAAAGCTCTTTGGCAGCCGCTCGCGTGGCCCCACAGCCCGTGGGGCTGCGGGCTTTGCGGCGGCCGTCAGCCTGGGCGACACCGGCGCCCACGTGGGGCCGCCGCGCCAGCCTGCAAAGCATTTTCGGGAAGGGCCGCGGCTCTGGCGACAGCTCCCACGGCCGAAGAGCCAGGAGGGAAAGCCGTGCCTCGTTGGAAAGCTCTTTGGCAGCCGCTCGCATGGCCCCACAGCCCGTGGGGCTGCGGGCTTTGCGGCGGCCGTCAGCCTCGGCGCCACCGGCGCCCACGTGGCGCCGCCGCGCCAGCCTGCGAAGCATTTTCCAATAGGGCCGCGGCTCTGGCGACAGCTCCCACGGCCGAAGAGCCAGGAGGGAAAGCCGTGCCTCGTTGGAAAGCTCTTTGGCAGCCGCTCGCTTTGCCCCATAGCCCGTGGGGCTGCGGGCTTTCCGGCGGCCGTCAGCCTGGGCGACACCGGCGCCCAGGTGGGGCCGCCGCGCTAGCCTGCGAAGCATTTTCCGGTAGGGCCGCGTCTCTGGCGACAACTCCCACGCCCGAAGAGCCAGGAGGGAAAGCCGTGCCTCATTGGAAATCTCTTTGGCAGCCGCTCGCGTGGCCCCACAGCCCGTGGGGCTGCGGGCTTTGCGGCGGCCGTCAGCCTGGGCGCCACCGGCGCCCACGTGGGGCCGCTGCGCCAGGCAGAGAAGCATTTTCCGGTAGGGCCGCGGCTCTGGCGACAGCTCCCACGGCCGAAGAGCCAGGAGGGAAAGCCGTGCCTCATTGGAAAGCTCTTTGGCAGCCGCTCGCGTGGCCCCACAGCCCGTGGGGCTGCGGGCTTTGCGGCGGCTGTCAGCCTCGGCGCCACCGGCGCCCACGTTGCGCCGCCGCGCCAGCCTGCGAAGCATTTTCCGGTAGGGCCGCGGCTCTGGCGACAGCTCCTACGGCCGAAGAGAGAGGAGGGAAAGACGTGCCTCATTGGAAAGCTCTTTGGCAGCCTCTCGCGTGGCCCCACAGCCCGTGGGGCTGCGGGCTTTGCGGCGGCCGTCAGCCTGGGCGACACCGGCGCCCACGTCAGGTTGCCGCGCCAGCCTGCAAAGCATTTTGCGGTAGGGCCGCGTCTCTGGCGACAGCTCCCACGCCCGAAGAGCCAGGAGGGAAAGCCGTGCCTCGTTGGAAAGCTCTTTGGCAGCCACTCACGTGGCCCTAAAGCCTGTGGGGCTGCGGGCTTAGCGGCGGCCGTCAGCCTCGGCGCCACCGGCGCCCACTTGGCGCCGCCGCGCCAGCCTGCGAAGCATTTTCCGGTAGGGCATCGGCTCTGGCGACAGCTCCCACGCCCGAAGAGCCAGGAGGGAAAGCCGTGCCTCATTGGAAAGCTCTTTGGCAGCCGCTAGCGTGGCCCCACAGCCCGTGGGGCTGCGGGCTTTGCGGCAGCCGTCAGCCTCGGCGCCACCGGCGCCCACGTGGGGCCGCTGCGCCAGGTAGAGAAGCATTTTCTGGTAGGGCCGCGGCTCTGGCGACAGCTCCCACGGCCGAAGAGCCAGGAGGGAAAGCCGTGCCTCGTTGGAAAGCTCTTTGGCAGCTGCTCGCGTGGCCCCACAGCCCGTGGGGCTGCGGGCTTTGCGGCGGCTGTCAGCCTCGGCGCCACCGGCGCCCACTTGGCGCCGCCGCGCCAGCCTGCGAAGCATTTTCCGGTAGGGCCGCGGCTCTGGCGACAGCTCCCACGCCCGAAGAGCCAGGAGGGAAAGCCGTGCCTCGTTGGAAAGCTCTTTGGCAGCCACTCGCGTGGCCCCACAGCCCGTGGGGCTGCGGGCTTTGCGGCGGCCGTCAGCCTGGGCGACACCGGCGCCCACGTGGGGCCGCCGCGCCAGCCTGCAAAGCATTTTGCGGTAGGACCGCGGCTCTGGCGACAGCTCCCATGCCCGAAGAGCCAGGAGGGAAAGCCGTGCCTCGTTGGAAAGCTCTTTGGCAGCCGCTTGCGTGGCCCCACAGCCCGTGGGGCTGCGGGCTTTGCGGCGGCCGTCAGCGTCGGCGCCACTGGTGCCCACGTGGCGCCGCTGCGCCAGGCAGAGAAGCATTTTCCAGTAGGGCCGCGGCTCTGGCGACAGCTCCCACGCCCGAAGAGCCAGGAGGGAAAGCCGTGCCTCATTGGA
The DNA here is from genome assembly GCF_964199755.1 of Larus michahellis. Lineage (NCBI taxonomy): Eukaryota > Metazoa > Chordata > Aves > Charadriiformes > Laridae > Larus > Larus michahellis. The sequence goes on from NW_027435946.1 coordinate 958,691, forward strand.
AAGCTCTTTGGCAGCCGCTCGCGTGGCCCCACAGCCCGTGGGGCTGCGGGCTTTGCGGCGGCCGTCAGCCTGGGCGACACCGGCGCCTACGTCAGGCTGCCGCGCCAGCCTGCGAAGCATTTTCCAGTAGGGCCGCGGCTCTGGCGACAGCTCCCACGCCCGAAGAGCCAGGAGGGAAAGCCGTGCCTCGTTGGAAAGCTCTTTGGCAGCCGCTCGCGTGGCCCCACAGCCCATGGGGCTGCGGGCTTTGCGGCGGCCGTCAGCCTCGGCGCCACCGGCGCCCATGTGGGGCCACTGCGCCAGCCTGCGAAGCATTTTGCGGTAGGGCAGCGGCTCTGGCGACAGCTCCCACGCCCGAAGAGCCAGGAGGGAAAGCCGTGCCTCATTGGAAAGCTCTTTGGCAGTCGCTCGCGTGGCCCCACAGCCCGTGGGGCTGCGGGCTTTCCGGCGGCCGTCAGCCTGTGCGACACCGGCGCCCACGTCGGTCCGCCGCGCCAGCCTGCAAAGCATTTTCCGGTAGGGCCGCGGCTCTGGCGACAGCTCCCACGCCCGAAGAGCCAGGAGGGAAAGCCGTGCCTCGTTGGAAAGCTCTTTGGCAGCCGCTCGCATGGCCCTAAAGCCTGTGGGGCTGCGGGCTTTGCGGCGGCCATCAGCCTCAGCGCCACCGGCGCCCACGTGGCGCCGCTGCACCAGCCTGCGAAGCATTTTCCGGTAGGGCTGCGTCTCTGGCGACAGCTCCCACACCCGAAGAGCCAGGAGGGAAAGCCATGCCTCGTTGGAAAGCTCTTTGGCAGCTGCTCGCGTGGCCCCACAGCCCGTGGGGCTGCGGGCTTTCCGGCGGCCGTCAGCCTCGGCGCCACCGGCGCCCACGTCGGGCCGCCGCGCCAGCATGCGAAGCATTTTCCGGTAGGGCCGCGGCTCTGGCGACAGCTCCCACGCCCGAAGAGCCAGGAGGGAAAGCCGTGCCTCGTTGGAAAGCTCTTTGGCAGCCGCTCGCGTGGCCCCACAGCCCGTGGGGCTGCGGGCTTTCCGGCGGCCGTCAGCTTGGGCGACACTGGCGCCCACATGGTGCCACCGCGCCAGCCTGCGAAGCATTTTGCGGTAGGGCCACGGCTCTGGTGACAGCTCCCACGCCCGAAGAGCCAGGAGGGAAAGCCGTGCCTCGTTGGAAAGCTCTTTGGCAGCCGCTCGCATGGCCCCACAGCCCGTGGGGCTGCGGGCTTTGCGGCAGCCGTCAGCCTCGGCGCCACTGGCACCCACGTGGGGCCGCTGCGCCAGCCTGCGAAGCATTTTCCGGTAGGGCCGCGGCTCTGGCGACAGCTCGCACGCCCGAAGAGCCAGGAGGGAAAGCCGTGCCTCGTTGGAAAGCTCTTTGGCAGCCGCTCGCTTTGCCCCACAGCCCGTGGGGCTGCGGGCTTTCCGGCGGCCGTCAGCCTGGGCGACACCGGCGCCCAGGTGGGGCCGCCGCGCTAGCCTGCGAAGCATTTTCCGGTAGGGCCGCGTCTCTGGCGACAGCTCCCACGGCCGAAGAGCCAGGAGGGAAAGCCGTGCCTCGTTGGAAAGCTCTTTGGCAGCCGCTCGCGTGGCCCCACAGCCCGTGGGGCTGCGGGCTTTGCGGCGGCCGTCAGCCTCGGCGCCACCGGCGCCCAGGTGATGCCGCCGCGCCAGCCTGCGAAGCATTTTCCGGTAGGGCCGCGGCTCTGGCGACAGCTCCCACAGCCAAAGAGCCAGGAGGGAAAGCCGTGCCTCATTGGAAAGCTCTTTGGCAGCCGCTCGCGTGGCCCCACAGCCCGTGGGGCTGCGGGCTTTGCGGCGGCCGTCAGCCTGGGCGACACCGGCGCCCACGTGGGGCCGCCGCGCCAGCCTGCAAAGCATTTTCGGGAAGGGCCGCGGCTCTGGCGACAGCTCCCACGGCCGAAGAGCCAGGAGGGAAAGCCGTGCCTCGTTGGAAAGCTCTTTGGCAGCCGCTCGCATGGCCCCACAGCCCGTGGGGCTGCGGGCTTTGCGGCGGCCGTCAGCCTCGGCGCCACCGGCGCCCACGTGGCGCCGCCGCGCCAGCCTGCGAAGCATTTTCCAATAGGGCCGCGGCTCTGGCGACAGCTCCCACGGCCGAAGAGCCAGGAGGGAAAGCCGTGCCTCGTTGGAAAGCTCTTTGGCAGCCGCTCGCTTTGCCCCATAGCCCGTGGGGCTGCGGGCTTTCCGGCGGCCGTCAGCCTGGGCGACACCGGCGCCCAGGTGGGGCCGCCGCGCTAGCCTGCGAAGCATTTTCCGGTAGGGCCGCGTCTCTGGCGACAACTCCCACGCCCGAAGAGCCAGGAGGGAAAGCCGTGCCTCATTGGAAATCTCTTTGGCAGCCGCTCGCGTGGCCCCACAGCCCGTGGGGCTGCGGGCTTTGCGGCGGCCGTCAGCCTGGGCGCCACCGGCGCCCACGTGGGGCCGCTGCGCCAGGCAGAGAAGCATTTTCCGGTAGGGCCGCGGCTCTGGCGACAGCTCCCACGGCCGAAGAGCCAGGAGGGAAAGCCGTGCCTCATTGGAAAGCTCTTTGGCAGCCGCTCGCGTGGCCCCACAGCCCGTGGGGCTGCGGGCTTTGCGGCGGCTGTCAGCCTCGGCGCCACCGGCGCCCACGTTGCGCCGCCGCGCCAGCCTGCGAAGCATTTTCCGGTAGGGCCGCGGCTCTGGCGACAGCTCCTACGGCCGAAGAGAGAGGAGGGAAAGACGTGCCTCATTGGAAAGCTCTTTGGCAGCCTCTCGCGTGGCCCCACAGCCCGTGGGGCTGCGGGCTTTGCGGCGGCCGTCAGCCTGGGCGACACCGGCGCCCACGTCAGGTTGCCGCGCCAGCCTGCAAAGCATTTTGCGGTAGGGCCGCGTCTCTGGCGACAGCTCCCACGCCCGAAGAGCCAGGAGGGAAAGCCGTGCCTCGTTGGAAAGCTCTTTGGCAGCCACTCACGTGGCCCTAAAGCCTGTGGGGCTGCGGGCTTAGCGGCGGCCGTCAGCCTCGGCGCCACCGGCGCCCACTTGGCGCCGCCGCGCCAGCCTGCGAAGCATTTTCCGGTAGGGCATCGGCTCTGGCGACAGCTCCCACGCCCGAAGAGCCAGGAGGGAAAGCCGTGCCTCATTGGAAAGCTCTTTGGCAGCCGCTAGCGTGGCCCCACAGCCCGTGGGGCTGCGGGCTTTGCGGCAGCCGTCAGCCTCGGCGCCACCGGCGCCCACGTGGGGCCGCTGCGCCAGGTAGAGAAGCATTTTCTGGTAGGGCCGCGGCTCTGGCGACAGCTCCCACGGCCGAAGAGCCAGGAGGGAAAGCCGTGCCTCGTTGGAAAGCTCTTTGGCAGCTGCTCGCGTGGCCCCACAGCCCGTGGGGCTGCGGGCTTTGCGGCGGCTGTCAGCCTCGGCGCCACCGGCGCCCACTTGGCGCCGCCGCGCCAGCCTGCGAAGCATTTTCCGGTAGGGCCGCGGCTCTGGCGACAGCTCCCACGCCCGAAGAGCCAGGAGGGAAAGCCGTGCCTCGTTGGAAAGCTCTTTGGCAGCCACTCGCGTGGCCCCACAGCCCGTGGGGCTGCGGGCTTTGCGGCGGCCGTCAGCCTGGGCGACACCGGCGCCCACGTGGGGCCGCCGCGCCAGCCTGCAAAGCATTTTGCGGTAGGACCGCGGCTCTGGCGACAGCTCCCATGCCCGAAGAGCCAGGAGGGAAAGCCGTGCCTCGTTGGAAAGCTCTTTGGCAGCCGCTTGCGTGGCCCCACAGCCCGTGGGGCTGCGGGCTTTGCGGCGGCCGTCAGCGTCGGCGCCACTGGTGCCCACGTGGCGCCGCTGCGCCAGGCAGAGAAGCATTTTCCAGTAGGGCCGCGGCTCTGGCGACAGCTCCCACGCCCGAAGAGCCAGGAGGGAAAGCCGTGCCTCATTGGAAAGCTCTTTGGCAGCCGCTCGCGTGGCCCCACAGCCCGTGGGGCTGCGGGCTTTGCGGCGGCCGTCAGCCTGGGCGACACCGGCGCCTACGTCAGGCTGCCGCGCCAGCCTGCGAAGCATTTTCCAGTAGGGCCGCGGCTCTGGCGACAGCTCCCACGCCCGAAGAGCCAGGAGGGAAAGCCGTGCCTCGTTGGAAAGCTCTTTGGCAGCCGCTCGCGTGGCCCCACAGCCCATGGGGCTGCGGGCTTTGCGGCGGCCGTCAGCCTCGGCGCCACCGGCGCCCATGTGGGGCCACTGCGCCAGCCTGCGAAGCATTTTGCGGTAGGGCAGCGGCTCTGGCGACAGCTCCCACGCCCGAAGAGCCAGGAGGGAAAGCCGTGCCTCATTGGAAAGCTCTTTGGCAGTCGCTCGCGTGGCCCCACAGCCCGTGGGGCTGCGGGCTTTCCGGCGGCCGTCAGCCTGTGCGACACCGGCGCCCACGTCGGTCCGCCGCGCCAGCCTGCAAAGCATTTTCCGGTAGGGCCGCGGCTCTGGCGACAGCTCCCACGCCCGAAGAGCCAGGAGGGAAAGCCGTGCCTCGTTGGAAAGCTCTTTGGCAGCCGCTCGCATGGCCCTAAAGCCTGTGGGGCTGCGGGCTTTGCGGCGGCCATCAGCCTCAGCGCCACCGGCGCCCACGTGGCGCCGCTGCACCAGCCTGCGAAGCATTTTCCGGTAGGGCTGCGTCTCTGGCGACAGCTCCCACACCCGAAGAGCCAGGAGGGAAAGCCATGCCTCGTTGGAAAGCTCTTTGGCAGCTGCTCGCGTGGCCCCACAGCCCGTGGGGCTGCGGGCTTTCCGGCGGCCGTCAGCCTCGGCGCCACCGGCGCCCACGTCGGGCCGCCGCGCCAGCATGCGAAGCATTTTCCGGTAGGGCCGCGGCTCTGGCGACAGCTCCCACGCCCGAAGAGCCAGGAGGGAAAGCCGTGCCTCGTTGGAAAGCTCTTTGGCAGCCGCTCGCGTGGCCCCACAGCCCGTGGGGCTGCGGGCTTTCCGGCGGCCGTCAGCTTGGGCGACACTGGCGCCCACATGGTGCCACCGCGCCAGCCTGCGAAGCATTTTGCGGTAGGGCCACGGCTCTGGTGACAGCTCCCACGCCCGAAGAGCCAGGAGGGAAAGCCGTGCCTCGTTGGAAAGCTCTTTGGCAGCCGCTCGCATGGCCCCACAGCCCGTGGGGCTGCGGGCTTTGCGGCAGCCGTCAGCCTCGGCGCCACTGGCACCCACGTGGGGCCGCTGCGCCAGCCTGCGAAGCATTTTCCGGTAGGGCCGCGGCTCTGGCGACAGCTCGCACGCCCGAAGAGCCAGGAGGGAAAGCCGTGCCTCGTTGGAAAGCTCTTTGGCAGCCGCTCGCGTGGCCCCACAGCCCATGGGGCTGCGGGTTTTGCGGCAGCCGTCAGCCTGGGCGACACCGGCGCCCACGTTGCGCCGCCGCGCCAGCCTGCGAAGCATTTTCCGGTAGGGCCGCGTCTCTGGCGACAGCTCCCACGCCTGAAGAGCCAGGAGGGAAAGCCGTGCCTCGTTGGAAAGCTCTTTGGCAGCCACTCGCATGGCCCCACAGCCCGTGGGGCTGCGGGCTTTGCGGCGGCCGTCAGCCTCGGCACCACCGGCGCCCACGTGGGGCCGCTGCGCCAGCCTGCGAAGCATTTTCCGGTAGGGCCGCAGCTCTGGCGACAGCTCCCACGCCCGAAGAGCCAGGAGGGAAAGCCGTGCCTCGTTGGAAAGCTCTTTGGCAGCCGCTCGCTTTGCCCCACAGCCCGTGGGGCTGCGGGCTTTCCGGCGGCCGTCAGCCTGGGCGACACCGGCGCCCAGGTGGGGCCGCCGCGCTAGCCTGCGAAGCATTTTCCGGTAGGGCCGCGGCTCTGGCGACAGCTCCCACGGCCGAAGAGCCAGGAGGGAAAGCCGTGCCTCGTTGGAAAGCTCTTTGGCAGCCGCTCGCGTGGCCCCACAGCCCGTGGGGCTGCGGGCTTTGCGGCGGCCGTCAGCCTCGGCGCCACCGGCGCCCACGTGGGGCCGCTGCGCCAGGCAGAGAAGCATTTTCCGGTAGGGCCGCGGCTCTGGCGACAGCTCCCACAGCCAAAGAGCCAGGAGGGAAAGCCGTGCCTCATTGGAAAGCTCTTTGGCAGCCGCTCGCGTGGCCCCACAGCCCGTGGGGCTGCGGGCTTTGCGGCGGCCGTCAGCCTGGGCGACACCGGCGCCCACGTGGGGCCGCCGCGCCAGCCTGCAAAGCATTTTCCGGTAGGGCCGCGGCTCTGGCGACAGCTCCCACGGCCGAAGAGCCAGGAGGGAAAGCCGTGCCTCGTTGGAAAGCTCTTTGGCAGCCGCTCGCATGGCCCCACAGCCCGTGGGGCTGCGGGCTTTGCGGCGGCCGTCAGCCTCGGCGCCACCGGCGCCCACGTGGCGCCGCCGCGCCAGCCTGCGAAGCATTTTCCGATAGGGCCGCGGCTCTGGCGACAGCTCCCACGGCCGAAGAGCCAGGAGGGAAAGCCGTGCCTCGTTGGAAAGCTCTTTGGCAGCCGCTCGCTTTGCCCCATAGCCCGTGGGGCTGCGGGCTTTCCGGCGGCCGTCAGCCTGGGCGACACCGGCGCCCAGGTGGGGCCGCCGCGCTAGCCTGCGAAGCATTTTCCGGGAGGGCCGCGTCTCTGGCGACAGCTCCCACGCCCGAAGAGCCAGGAGGGAAAGCCGTGCCTCGTTGGAAAGCTCTTTGGCAGCCACTCACGTGGCCCTAAAGCCTGTGGGGCTGCGGGCTTAGCGGCGGCCGTCAGCCTCGGCGCCACCGGCGCCCACTTGGCGCCGCCGCGCCAGCCTGCGAAGCATTTTCCGGTAGGGCATCGGCTCTGGCGACAGCTCCCACGCCCGAAGAGCCAGGAGGGAAAGCCGTGCCTCATTGGAAAGCTCTTTGGCAGCCGCTCGCGTGGCCCCACAGCCCGTGGGGCTGCGGGCTTTGCGGCAGCCGTCAGCCTCGGCGCCACCGGCGCCCACGTGGGGCCGCTGCGCCAGGTAGAGAAGCATTTTCTGGTAGGGCCGCGGCTCTGGCGACAGCTCCCACGGCCGAAGAGCCAGGAGGGAAAGCCGTGCCTCGTTGGAAAGCTCTTTGGCAGCCGCTCGCGTGGCCCCACAGCCCGTGGGGCTGCGGGCTTTGCGGCGGCCGTCAGCCTCGGCGCCACCGGCGCCCACGTTGCGCCGCCGCGCCAGCCTGCGAAGCATTTTCCGGTAGGGCCGCGGCTCTGGCGACAGCTCCCACCCCCGAAGAGCCAGGAGGGAAAGCCGTGCCTCGTTGGAAAGCTCTTTGGCAGCCACTCACGTGGCCCTAAAGCCTGTGGGGCTGCGGGCTTAGCGGCGGCCGTCAGCCTCGGTGCCACCGGCGCCCACTTGGCGCCGCCGCGCCAGCCTGCGAAGCATTTTCCGGTAGGGCCGCGGCTCTGGCGACAGCTCCCACGCCCGAAGAGCCAGGAGGGAAAGCCGTGCCTCGTTGGAAAGCTCTTTGGCAGCCACTCGCGTGGCCCCACAGCCCGTGGGGCTGCGGGCTTTGCGGCGGCCGTCAGCCTGGGCGACACCGGCGCCCACGTGGGGCCGCCGCGCCAGCCTGCAAAGCATTTTGCGGTAGGACCGCGGCTCTGGCGACAGCTCCCATGCCCGAAGAGCCAGGAGGGAAAGCCGTGCCTCGTTGGAAAGCTCTTTGGCAGCCGCTTGCGTGGCCCCACAGCCCGTGGGGCTGCGGGCTTTGCGGCGGCCGTCAGCGTCGGCGCCACCGGTGCCCACGTGGCGCCGCTGCGCCAGGCAGAGAAGCATTTTCCAGTAGGGCCGCGTCTCTGGCGACAGCTCCCACGGCCGAAGAGCCAGGAGGGAAAGCCGTGCCTCATTGGAAAGCTCTTTGGCAGCCGCTCGCGTGGCCCCACAGCCCGTGGGGCTGCGGGCTTTGCGGCGGCCGTCAGCCTGGGCGACACCGGCGCCTACGTCAGGCTGCCGCGCCAGCCTGCGAAGCATTTTCCAGTAGGGCCGCGTCTCTGGCGACAGCTCCCACGCCTGAAGAGCCAGGAGGGAAAGCCGTGCCTCGTTGGAAAGCTCTTTGGCAGCCGCTCGCGTGGCCCCACAGCCCATGGGGCTGCGGGCTTTGCGGCGGCCGTCAGCCTCGGCGTCACCGGCGCCCACTTTGCGCCGCTGCGCCAGCCTGAGAAGCATTTTCCGGTAGGGCCGCGGCTCTGGCGACAGCTCCCACGCCCGAAGAGCCAGGAGGGAAAGCCGTGCCTCGTTGGAAAGCTCTTTGGCAGCCGCTCGTGTGGCCCCACAGCCCGTGGGGCTGCGGGCTTTGCGGCGGCCGTCAGCCTGGGCGCCACCGGCGCCAACGTCGGGCCGCCGCGCCAGCCTGCGAAGCATTTTCCGGTAGGGCCGCGTCTCTGGCGACAGCTCCCACGCCCGAAGAGCCAGGAGGGAAAGCCGTGCCTCGTTGGAAAGCTCTTTGGCAGCCGCTCGCGTGGCCCCACAGCCCGTGGGGCTGCGGGCTTTGCGGCGTCCGTCAGCCTCAGCGCCACCGGCGCCCACGTGGGGCCGCTGCGCCAGCCTGCGAAGCATTTTCCGGTAGGGCCGCGGCTCTGGCGACAGCTCCCACGACCGAAGAGCCAGGAGGGAAAGCCGTGCCTCGTTGGAAAGCTCTTTGGCAGCCGCTCGCGTGGCCCCACAGCCCGTGGGGCTGCGGGCTTTGCGGCGGCCGTCAGCCTGGGCGACACCGGCGCCCACGTCAGGCTGCCGCGCCAGCCTGCGAAGCATTTTCCAGTAGGGCCGCGTCTCTGGCGACAGCTCCCACGGCCGAAGAGCCAGGAGGGAAAGCCGTGCCTCGTTGGAAAGCTCTTTGGCAGCCGCTCGCGTGGCCCCACAGCCTGTGGGGCTGCGGGCTTTGCGGCGGCCGTCAGCATGGGCGACACCGGCGCCCACGTGGGGCCGCCGCGCCAGCCTGCAAAGCATTTTCCGGTAGGGCCGCGTCTCTGGCGACAGCTCCCACGGCCGAAGAGCCAGGAGGGATAGCCGTGCCTCGTTGGAAAGCTCTTTGGCAGCCACTGGCGTGGCCCCACAGCCCGTGGGGCTGCGGGCTTTCCGGCAGCCGTCAGCCTGGGCGACACCGGCGCCCACGTGGCGCCGCCGCGCCAGCCTGCGAAGCATTTTCCGGTAGGGCCGCGGCTCTGGCGACAGCTCCCATGCCCGAAGAGCCAGGAGGGAAAGCCGTGCCTCGTTGGAAAGCTCTTTGGCAGCCGCTCGCGTGGCCCCACAGCCCATGGGGCTGCGGGCTTTGCGGCGGCCGTCAGCCTCGGCGCCACCGGCGCCCACATTGCGCCGCTGCGCCAGCCTGCGAAGCATTTTCCGGTAGGGCCGCGGCTCTGGCGACAGCTCCCACGCCCGAAGAGCCAGGAGGGAAAGCCGTGCCTCGTTGGAAAGCTCTTTGGCAGCCACTCGCATGGCCCCACAGCCCATGGGGCTGCGGGCTTTGCGGCGGCCGTCAGCCTGGGCGACACCGGCGCCCACGTGGGGCCGCCGCGCCAGCCTGCAAAGCATTTTGCAGTAGGGCCGCGGCTCTGGCGACAGCTCCCACGCCTGAAGAGCCAGGAGGGAAAGCCGTGCCTCATTGGAAAGCTCTTTGGCAGCCGCTCGCGTGGCCCCACAGCCCGTGGGGCTGCGGGCTTTGCGGCGGCCGTCAGCCTCGGTGCCATCGGCGCCCACGTGGCGCCGCCGCGCCAGCCTGCGAAGCATTTTCCGATAGGGCCGCGTCTCTGGCGACAGCTCCCACGCCCGAAGAGCCAGGAGGGAAAGCCGTGCCTCGTTGGAAAGCTCTTTGGCAGTCGCTCGTGTGGCCCCACAGCCCGTGGGGCTGCGGGCTTTCCGGCGGCCGTCAGCCTGGGCGACACCGGCGCCCAGGTGGGGCCGCCGCGCTAGCCTGCGTAGCATTTTCCGGTAGGGCCGCGGCTCTGGCGACAGCTCCCACGACCGAAGAGCCAGGAGGGAAAGCCGTGCCTCGTTGGAAAGCTCTTTGGCAGCCTCTCGCGTGGCCCCACAGCCCGTGGGGCTGCGGGCTTTGCGGCGGCCGTCAGCCTCGGCGCCACCGGCGCCCACGTGGGGCCGCTGCGCCAGGCAGAGAAGCATTTTCCGGTAGGGCCGCGGCTCTGGCGACAGCTCCCACGCCCGAAGAGCCAGGAGGGAAAGCCGTGCCTCATTGGAAAGCTCTTTGGCAGCCGCTCGCGTGGCCCCACAGCCCGTGGGGCTGCGGGCTTTGCGGCGGCCGTCAGCCTGCGCGACACCGGCGCCCACGTCAGGCTGCCGCGCCAGCCTGCTAAGCATTTTCCAGTAGGTCCGCGTCTCTGGCGACAGCTCCCACGCCCGAAGAGCCAGGAGGGAAAGCCGTGCCTCGTTGGAAAGCTCTTTGGCAGTCGCTCGCGTGGCCCCACAGCCCATGGGGCTGCGGGCTTTGCGGCGGCCGTCAGCCTCGGCGTCACCGGCGCCCACTTTGCGCCGCTGCGCCAGCCTGCGAAGCATTTTCCGGTAGGGCCGCGTCTCTGGTGACAGCTCCCACGCCCGAAGAGCCAGGAGGGAAAGCCGTGCCTCGTTGGAAAGCTCTTTGGCAGCCGCTCGCGTGGCCCCACAGCCCGTGGGGCTGCGGGCTTTGCGGCGGCCGTCAGCCTCGGCGCCACCGGCGCCCACGTGGGGCCACTGCGCCAGGCAGAGAAGCATTTTCCGGTAGGGCTGCGGCTCTGGCGACAGCTCCCACGCCCGAAGAGCCAGGAGGGAAAGCCTTGCCTCGTTGGAAAGCTCTTTGGCAGCCACTCACGTGGCCCTAAAGCCTGTGGGGCTGCGGGCTTAGCGGCGTCCGTCAGCCTCGGCGCCACCGGCGCCCACTTGGCGCCGCCGCGCCAGCCTGCAAAGCATTTTCCGGTAGGGCCGCGTCTCTGGCGACAGCTCCCACAGCCGAAGAGCCAGGAGGGAAAGCCATGCCTCGTTGGAAAGCTCTTTGGCAGCCACTCGCATGGCCCTAAAGCCTGTGGTGCTGCGGGCTTTGCGGCGGCCGTCAGCCTCGGCGCCACTGGCGCCCACGTTGCGCCGCCGCGCCAGCCTGTGAAGAATTTTCCGCTAGGGCCGCGGCTCTGGCGACAGCTCCCACGCCCGAAGAGCCAGGAGGGAAAGCCGTGCCTCGTTGGAAAGCTCTTTGGCAGCCGCTCGCGTGGCCCCACAGCCCGTGGGGCTGCGGGCTTTCCGGCGGCCGTCAGCCTGGGCACCACCGGCGCCCAGGTGGGGCCGCCGCGCCAGCCTGCGAAGCATTTTCCGGTAGGGCCGCGGCTCTGGCGACAGCTCCCACGCCCGAAGAGCCAGGAGGGAAAGCCGTGCCTCGTTGGAAAGCTCTTTGGCAGCCGCTCGCGTGGCCCCACAGCCCGTGGGGCTGCGGGCTTTGCGGCGGCCGTCAGCCTCGGCGCCACCGGCGCCCACGTGGCGCCGCCGCGCCAGCCTGCGAAGCATTTTCCAGTAGGGCCGCGGCTCTGGTGACAGCTCCCACGCCTGAAGAGCCAGGAGGGAAAGCCGTGCCTCTTTGGAAAGCTCTTTGGCAGCCGCTCGCGTGGCCCCACAGCCCATGGGGCTACGGGCATTGCGGCAGCCGTCAGCCTCGGCGTCACCGGCGCCCACTTTGCGCCGCTGCGCCAGCCTGCGAAGTATTTTCCGGTAGGGCCGCGGCTCTGGCGACAGCTCCCACGCCCGAAGAGCCAGGAGGGAAAGCCGTGCCTCGTTGGAAAGCTCTTTGGCAGCCACTCGCATGGCCCCACAGCCCGTGGTGCTGCGGGCTTTGCGGTGGCCGTCAGCCTCGGCACCACCGGCGCCCACGTGGGGCCGCTGCGCCAGCCTGCGAAGCATTTTCCGGTAGGGCCGCAGCTCTGGCGACAGCTCCCACGCCCGAAGAGCCAGGAGGGAAAGCCGTGCCTCGTTGGAAAGCTCTTTGGCAGCCGCTCGCTTTGCCCCACAGCCCGTGGGGCTGCGGGCTTTGCGGCGGCCGTCAGCCTGGGCGACACCGGCGCCCAGGTGGGGCCGCCGCGCTAGCCTGCGAAGCATTTTCCGGTAGGGCCGCGTCTCTGGCGACAGCTCCCACGCCCGAAGAGCCAGGAGGGAAAGCCGTGCCTCGTTGGAAAGCTCTTTGGCAGCCGCTCGCGTGGCCCCACAGCCCGTGGGGCTGCGGGCTTTGCGGCGGCCGTCAGCCTCGGCGCCACCGGCGCCCACGTGGGGCCGCTGCGCCAGGCAGAGAAGCATTTTCCGGTAGGGCCGCGGCTCTGGCGACAGCTCCCACAGCCAAAGAGCCAGGAGGGAAAGCCGTGCCTCATTGGAAAGCTCTTTGGCAGCCGCTCGCGTGGCCCCACAGCCCGTGGGGCTGCGGGCTTTGCGGCGGCCGTCAGCCTGGGCGACACCGGCGCCCACGTCAGGCTGCCGCGCCAGCCTGCAAAGCATTTTGCGGTAGGGCCGCGTCTCTGGCGACAGCTCCCACGGCCGAAGAGCCAGGAGGGAAAGCCGTGCCTCGTTGGAAAGCTCTTTGGCAGCCGCTCGCGTGGCCCCACAGCCCGTGGGGCTGCGGGCTTTGCGGCGGCTGTCAGCCTCGGCGCCACCGGCGCCCACGTTGCGCCGCCGCGCCAGCCTGCGAAGCATTTTCCGGTAGGGCCGCGGCTCTGGCGACAGCTCCCACCCCCGAAGAGCCAGGAGGGAAAGCCTTGCCTCGTTGGAAAGCTCTTTGGCAGCCACTCACGTGGCCCTAAAGCCTGTGGGGCTGCGGGCTTAGCGGCGGCCGTCAGCCTCGGTGCCACCGGCGCCCACTTGGCGCCGCCGCGCCAGCCTGCGAAGCATTTTCCGGTAGGGCCGCGGCTCTGGCGACAGCTCCCACGCCCGAAGAGCCAGGAGGGAAAGCCGTGCCTCGTTGGAAAGCTCTTTGGCAGCCACTCGCGTGGCCCCACAGCCCGTGGGGCTGCGGGCTTTGCGGCGGCCGTCAGCCTGGGCGACACCGGCGCCCACGTGGGGCCGCCGCGCCAGCCTGCAAAGCATTTTGCGGTAGGGCCGCGGCTCTGGCGACAGCTCCCATGCCCGAAGAGCCAGGAGGGAAAGCCGTGCCTCGTTGGAAAGCTCTTTGGCAGCCGCTTGCGTGGCCCCACAGCCCGTGGGGCTGCGGGCTTTGCGGCGGCCGTCAGCGTCGGCGCCACCGGTGCCCACGTGGCGCCGCTGCGCCAGGCAGAGAAGCATTTCCCAGTAGGGCCGCGTCTCTGGCGACAGCTCCCACGGCCGAAGAGCCAGGAGGGAAAGCCGTGCCTCATTGGAAAGCTCTTTGGCAGCCGCTCGCGTGGCCCCACAGCCCGTGGGGCTGCGGGCTTTGCGGCGGCCGTCAGCCTGGGCGACACCGGCGCCTACGTCAGGCTGTCGCGCCAGCCTGCGAAGCATTTTCCAGTAGGGCCGCGGCTCTGGCGACAGCTCCCACGCCCGAAGAGCCAGGAGGGAAAGCCGTGCCTCGTTGGAAAGCTCTTTGGCAGCCGCTCGCGTGGCCCCACAGCCCATGGGGCTGCGGGCTTTGCGGCGGCCGTCAGCCTCGGCGTCACCGGCGCCCACTTTGCGCCGCTGCGCCAGCCTGAGAAGAATTTTCCGGTAGGGCCGCGTCTCTGGCGACAGCTCCCACGCCCGAAGAGCCAGGAGGGAAAGCCGTGCCTCGTTGGAAAGCTCTTTGGCAGCCGCTCGCGTGGCCCCACAGCCCGTGGGGCTGCGGGCTTTGCGGCGGCCGTCAGCCTGGGCGACACCGGCGCCCACGTCAGGCTGCCGCGCCAGCCTGCGAAGCATTTTCCAGTAGGGCCGCGGCTCTGGCGACAGCTCCCACGCCTGAAGAGCCAGGAGGGAAAGCCGTGCCTCGTTGCAAAGCTCTTTGGCAGCCGCTCGCGTGGCCCCACAGCCTGTGGGGCTGCGGGCTTTGCGGCGGCCGTCAGCATGGGCGACACCGGCGCCCACGTGGGGCCGCCGCGCCAGCCTGCAAAGCATTTTCCGGTAGGGCCGCGTCTCTGGCGACAGCTCCCACGGCCGAAGAGCCAGGAGGGAAAGCCGTGCCTCGTTGGAAAGCTCTTTGGCAGCCACTGGCGTGGCCCCACAGCCCGTGGGGCTGCGGGCTTTCCGGCAGCCGTCAGCATGGGCGACACCGGCGCCCACGTGGCGCCGCCGCGCCAGCCTGCGAAGCATTTTCCGGTAGGGCCGCGGCTCTGGCGACAGCTCCCACGTCCGAAGAGCCAGGAGGGAAAGCCGTGCCTCGTTGGAAAGCTCTTTGGCAGCCGCTCGCGTGGCCCCACAGCCCGTGGGGCTGCGGGCTTTGCGGCGGCCGTCAGCCTCGGCGCCACCGGCGCCCACATTGCGCCGCTGCGCCAGCCTGCGAAGCATTTTCCGGTAGGGCCGCGTCTCTGGCGACAGCTCCCACGGCCGAAGAGCCAGGAGGGAAAGCCGTGCCTCGTTGGAAAGCTCTTTGGCAGCCACTCGCATGGCCCCACAGCCCGTGGGGCTGCGGGCTTTGCGGCGGCCGTCAGCCTGGGCGACACCGGCGCCCACGTGGGGCCGCCGCGCCAGCCTGCAAAGCATTTTGCAGTAGGGCCGCGGCTCTGGCGACAGCTCCCACGCCCGAAGAGCCAGGAGGGAAAGCCGTGCCTCATTGGAAAGCTCTTTGGCAGCCGCTCGCGTGGCCCCACAGCCCGTGGGGCTGCGGGCTTTGCGGCGGCCGTCAGCCTCGGTGCCATCGGCGCCCACGTGGCGCCGCCGCGCCAGCCTGCGAAGCATTTTCCGATAGGGCCGCGTCTCTGGCGACAGCTCCCACGCCCGAAGAGCCAGGAGGGAAAGCCGTGCCTCGTTGGAAAGCTCTTTGGCAGCCGCTCGCTTTGCCCCACAGCCCGTGGGGCTGCGGGCTTTCCGGCGGCCGTCAGCCTGGGCGACACCGGCGCCCAGGTGGGGCCGCCGCGCTAGCCTGCGTAGCATTTTCCGGTAGAGCCGCGGCTCTGGCGACAGCTCCCACGACCGAAGAGCCAGGAGGGAAAGCCGTGCCTCGTTGGAAAGCTCTTTGGCAGCCTCTCGCGTGGCCCCACAGCCCGTGGGGCTGCGGGCTTTGCGGCGGCCGTCAGCCTCGGCGCCACCGGCGCCCACGTGGGGCCGCTGCGCCAGGCAGAGAAGCATTTTCCGGTAGGGCCGCGGCTCTGGCGACAGCTCCCACGCCCGAAGAGCCAGGAGGGAAAGCCGTGCCTCATTGGAAAGCTCTTTGGCAGCCGCTCGCGTGGCCCCACAGCCCGTGGGGCTGCGGGCTTTGCGGCGGCCGTCAGCCTGCGCGACACCGGCGCCCACGTCAGGCTGCCGCGCCAGCCTGCTAAGCATTTTCCAGTAGGGCCGCGTCTCTGGCGACAGCTCCCACGCCCGAAGAGCCAGGAGGGAAAGCCGTGCCTCGTTGGAAAGCTCTTTGGCAGCCGTTCGCGTGGCCCCACAGCCCATGGGGCTGCGGGCTTTGCGGCGGCCGTCAGCCTCGGCGTCACCGGCGCCCACTTTGCGCCGCTGCGCCAGCCTGCGAAGCATTTTCCGGTAGGGCCGCGTCTCTGGTGACAGCTCCCACGCCCGAAGAGCCAGGAGGGAAAGCCGTGCCTCGTTGGAAAGCTCTTTGGCAGCCGCTCGCGTGGCCCCACAGCCCGTGGGGCTGCGGGCTTTGCGGCGGCCGTCAGCCTCGGCGCCACCGGCGCCCACGTGGGGCCACTGCGCCAGGCAGAGAAGCATTTTCCGGTAGGGCTGCGGCTCTGGCGACAGCTCCCACGCCCGAAGAGCCAGGAGGGAAAGCCTTGCCTCGTTGGAAAGCTCTTTGGCAGCCACTCACGTGGCCCTAAAGCCTGTGGTGCTGCGGGCTTTGCGGCGGCCGTCAGCCTCGGCGCCACTGGCGCCCACGTTGCGCCGCCGCGCCAGCCTGCGAAGAATTTTCCGCTAGGGCCGCGGCTCTGGCGACAGCTCCCACGCCCGAAGAGCCAGGAGGGAAAGCCGTGCCTCGTTGGAAAGCTCTTTGGCAGCCGCTCGCGTGGCCCCACAGCCCGTGGGGCTGCGGGCTTTCCGGCGGCCGTCAGCCTGGGCACCACCGGCGCCCAGGTGGGGCCGCCGCGCCAGCCTGCGAAGCATTTTCCGGTAGGGCCGCGGCTCTGGCGACAGCTCCCACGCCCGAAGAGCCAGGAGGGAAAGCCGTGCCTCGTTGGAAAGCTCTTTGGCAGCCGCTCGCGTGGCCCCACAGCCCGTGGGGCTGCGGGCTTTGCGGCGGCCGTCAGCCTCGGCGCCACCGGCGCCCACGTGGCGCCGCCGCGCCAGCCTGCGAAGCATTTTCCAGTAGGGCCGCGGCTCTGGTGACAGCTCCCACGCCCGAAGAGCCAGGAGGGAAACCCGTGCCTCGTTGGAATGCTCTTTGGCAGCCGCTCGCGTGGCCCCACAGCCCATGGGGCTGCGGGCTTTGCGGCGGCCGTCAGCCTGGGCGACACCGGCGCCCACGTGGCGCCGCCGCGCCAGCCTGCGAAGCATTTTCCGGTAGGGCCGCGGCTCTGGCGACAGCTCCCACGCCCGAAGAGCCAGGAGGGAAAGCCGTGCCTCGTTGGAAAGCTCTTTGGCAGCCGCTCGTGTGGCCCCACAGCCCATGGGGCTGCGGGCTGTGCGGCGGATGTCAGCCTCGGCGCCATCGGAGCCCACGTCGGGCCGCCGTGCCAGCCTGCGAATCATTTTCCGGTAGGGCCGCGGCTCTGGCGACAGCTCCCACGCCCGAAGAGCCAGGAGGGAAAGCCGTGCCTCGTTGGAAAGCTCTTTGGCAGCCGCTCGTGTGGCCCCACAGCCCGTGGGGCTGCGGGCTTTGCGGCGGCCGTCAGCCTGGGCGCCACCGGCGCCAACGTCGGGCCGCCGCGCCAGCCTGCGAAGCATTTTCCGGTAGGGCCGCGTCTCTGGCGACAGCTCCCACGCCCGAAGAGCCAGGAGGGAAAGCCGTGCCTCGTTGGAAAGCTCTTTGGCAGCCGCTCGCGTGGCCCCACAGCCCGTGGGGCTGCGGGCTTTGCGGAGGCCGTCAGCCTCAGCGCCACCGGCGCCCACGTGGGGCCGCTGCGCCAGGCAGAGAAGCATTTTCCGGTAGGGCCGCGGCTCTGGCGACAGCTCCCACGACCGAAGAGCCAGGAGGGAAAGCCGTGCCTCGTTGGAAAGCTCTTTGGCAGCCGCTCGCGTGGCCCCACAGCCCGTGGGGCTGCGGGCTTTGCGGCGGCCGTCAGCCTGGGCGACACCGGCGCCCACGTCAGGCTGCCGCGCCAGCCTGTGAAGCATTTTCCAGTAGGGCCGCGGCTCTGGCGACAGCTCCCACGCCTGAAGAGCCAGGAGGGAAAGCCGTGCCTCGTTGGAAAGCTCTTTGGCAGCCGCTCGCGTGGCCCCACAGCCTGTGGGGCTGCGGGCTTTGCGGCGGCCGTCAGCATGGGCGACACCGGCGCCCACGTGGGGCCGCCGCGCCAGCCTGCAAAGCATTTTCCGGTAGGGCCGCGTCTCTGGCGACAGCTCCCACGGCCGAAGAGCCAGGAGGGAAAGCCGTGCCTCGTTGGAAAGCTCTTTGGCAGCCACTGGCGTGGCCCCACAGCCCGTGGGGCTGCGGGCTTTCCGGCAGCCGTCAGCATGGGCGACACCGGCGCCCACGTGGCGCCGCCGCGCCAGCCTGCGAAGCATTTTCCGGTAGGGCCGCGGCTCTGGCGACAGCTCCCACGCCCGAAGAGCCAGGAGGGAAAGCCGTGCCTCGTTGGAAAGCTCTTTGGCAGCCGCTCGCGTGGCCCCACAGCCCGTGGGGCTGCGGGCTTTGCGGCGGCCGTCAGCCTCGGCGCCACCGGCGCCCACATTGCGCCGCTGCGCCAGCCTGCGAAGCATTTTCCGGTAGGGCCGCGTCTCTGGCGACAGCTCCCACGGCCGAAGAGCCAGGAGGGAAAGCCGTGCCTCGTTGGAAAGCTCTTTGGCAGCCACTCGCATGGCCCCACAGCCCATGGGGCTGCGGGCTTTGCGGCGGCCGTCAGCCTGGGCGACACCGGCGCCCACGTGGGGCCGCCGCGCCAGCCTGCAAAGCATTTTGCAGTAGGGCCGCGGCTCTGGCGACAGCTCCCACGGCCGAAGAGCCAGGAGGGAAAGCCGTGCCTCATTGGAAAGCTCTTTGGCAGCCGCTCGCGTGGCCCCACAGCCCGTGGGGCTGCGGGCTTTGCGGCGGCCGTCAGCCTCGGTGCCATCGGCGCCCACGTGGCGCCGCCGCGCCAGCCTGCGAAGCATTTTCCGATAGGGCCGCGGCTCTGGCGACAGCTCCCACGACCGAAGAGCCAGGAGGGAAAGCCGTGCCTCGTTGGAAAGCTCTTTGGCAGCCTCTCGCGTGGCCCCACAGCCCGTGGGGCTGCGGGCTTTGCGGCGGCCGTCAGCCTCGGCGCCACCGGCGCCCACGTGGGGCCGCTGCGCCAGGCAGAGAAGCATTTTCCGGTAGGGCCGCGGCTCTGGCGACAGCTCCCACGGCCGAAGAGCCAGGAGGGAAAGCCGTGCCTCATTGGAAAGCTCTTTGGCAGCCGCTCGCGTGGCCCCACAGCCCGTGGGGCTGCGGGCTTTGCGGCGGCCGTCAGCCTGCGCGACACCGGCGCCCACGTCAGGCTGCCGCGCCAGCCTGCTAAGCATTTTCCAGTAGGTCCGCGTCTCTGGCGACAGCTCCCACGCCTGAAGAGCCAGGAGGGAAAGCCGTGCCTCGTTGGAAAGCTCTTTGGCAGCCGCTCGCGTGGCCCCACAGCCCATGGGGCTGCGGGCTTTGCGGCGGCTGTAAGCCTCGGCGCCACCGGCGCCCACGTGGCGCCGCCGCGCCAGCCTGCGAAGCATTTTCCGGTAGGGCCGCGTCTCTGGCGACAGCTCCCACGGCCGAAGAGCCAGGAGGGAAAGCCGTGCCTCGTTGGAAAGCTCTTTGGCAGCCGCTCGCGTGGCCCCACAGCCCATGGGGCTGCGGGCTTTGCGGCGGCCGTCAGCCTCGGCGTCACCGGCGCCCACGTTGCGCCGCTGCGCCAGGCAGAGAAGCATTTTCCGGTAGGGCCGCGTCTCTGGTGACAGCTCCCACGCCCGAAGAGCCAGGAGGGAAAGCCGTGCCTCGTTGGAAAGCTCTTTGGCAGCCGCTCGCGTGGCCCCACAGCCCGTGGGGCTGCGGGCTTTGCGGCGGCCGTCAGCCTCGGCGCCACCGGCGCCCACGTGGGGCCACTGCGCCAGGCAGAGAAGCATTTTCCGGTAGGGCTGCGGCTCTGGCGACAGCTCCCACGCCCGAAGAGCCAGGAGGGAAAGCCTTGCCTCGTTGGAAAGCTCTTTGGCAGCCACTCACGTGGCCCTAAAGCCTGTGGGGCTGCGGGCTTAGCGGCGTCCGTCAGCCTCGGCGCCACCGGCGCCCACTTGGCGCCGCCGCGCCAGCCTGCAAAGCATTTTCCGGTAGGGCCGCGTCTCTGGCGACAGCTCCCACAGCCGAAGAGCCAGGAGGGAAAGCCATGCCTCGTTGGAAAGCTCTTTGGCAGCCACTCGCATGGCCCTAAAGCCTGTGGTGCTGCGGGCTTTGCGGCGGCCGTCAGCCTCGGCGCCACTGGCGCCCACGTTGCGCCGCCGCGCCAGCCTGCGAAGAATTTTCCAGTAGGGCCGCGGCTCTGGCGACAGCTCCCACGGCCAAAGAGCCAGGAGGGAAAGCCGTGCCTCGTTGGAAAGCTCTTTGGCAGCCGCTCGCGTGGCCCCACAGCCCGTGGGGCTGCGGGCTTTCCGGCGGCCGTCAGCCTGGGCACCACCGGCGCCCAGGTGGGGCCGCCGCGCCAGCCTGCGAAGCATTTTCCGGTAGGGCCGCGGCTCTGGCGACAGCTCCCACGCCCGAAGAGCCAGGAGGGAAAGCCGTGCCTCGTTGGAAAGCTCTTTGGCAGCCGCTCGCGTGGCCCCACAGCCCGTGGGGCTGCGGGCTTTGCGGCGGCCGTCAGCCTCGGCGCCACCGGCGCCCACGTGGCGCCGCCGCGCCAGCCTGCGAAGCATTTTCCAGTAGGGCCGCGGCTCTGGTGACAGCTCCCACGCCCGAAGAGCCAGGAGGGAAACCCGTGCCTCGTTGGAAAGCTCTTTGGCAGCCGCTCGCGTGGCCCCACAGCCCATGGGGCTGCGGGCTTTGCGGCGGCCATCAGCCTCGGCGAAACCGGCGCCCACGTGGCGCCGCCGCGCCAGCCTGCGACGCATTTTCCGGTAGGGCCGCGGCTCTGGCGACAGCTCCCACGCCCGAAGAGCCAGGAGGGAAAGCCGTGCCTCGTTGGAAAGCTCTTTGGCAGCCGCTCGCGTGGCCCCACAGCCCATGGGGCTGCGGGCTTTGCGGCGGCCGTCAGCCTGGGCGACACCGGCGCCCACGTGGCGCCGCCGCGCCAGCCTGCGAAGCATTTTCCGGTAGGGCCGCGGCTCTGGCGACAGCTCCCACGCC
Organism: Larus michahellis; assembly: GCF_964199755.1. Taxonomy (NCBI): domain Eukaryota; kingdom Metazoa; phylum Chordata; class Aves; order Charadriiformes; family Laridae; genus Larus; species Larus michahellis. The sequence goes on from NW_027435946.1 coordinate 979,131, forward strand.
CGAAGAGCCAGGAGGGAAAGCCGTGCCTCGTTGGAAAGCTCTTTGGCAGCCGCTCGTGTGGCCCCACAGCCCGTGGGGCTGCGGGCTTTGCGGCGGCCATCAGCCTGGGGGCCACCGGCGCCCACGTCGGACCACCGCGCCAGCCTGCAATGCATTTTCCGGTAGGGCTGCGGCTCTGGCGACAGCTCCCACGCCCGAAGAGCCAGGAGGGAAAGCCGTGCCTCGTTGGAAAGCTCTTTGGCAGCCGCTCATGTGGCCCCACAGCCCGTGGGGCTGCGGGCTTTCCGGCGGACGTCAGCCTGGGCGCCACCGGCGCCCACGTCGGGCCGCCGCGCCAGCCTGCGAAGCATTTTCCGGTAGGGCCGCGTCTCTGGCGACAGCTCCCACGCCCGAAGAGCCAGGAGGGAAAGCCGTGCCTCGTTGCAAAGCTCTTTGGCAGCCACTCGCATGGCCCCACAGCCCGTGGGGCTGCGGGCTTTGCGGCGGCCGTCAGCCTCGGCGCCACCGGCGCCCACGTGGCGCCGCCGCACCAGCCTGCGAAGCATTTTCCAGTAGGGCCGCGGCTCTGGCGACAGCTCCCACGCCCGAAGAGCCAGGAGGGAAAGCCGTGCCTCGTTGGAAAGCTCTTTGGCAGCCGCTCGCGTGGCCCCACAGCCCGTGGGGCTGCGGGCTTTCCGGCGGCCGTCAGCCTGGGCGACACCGGCGCCCAGGTGGGGCCGCCGCGCCAGCCTGCGAAGCATTTTCCGGTAGGGCCGCGGCTCTGGCGACAGCTCCCACGCCCGAAGAGCCAGGAGGGAAAGCCGTGCCTCGTTGGAAAGCTCTTTGGCAGCCGCTCGCGTGGCCCCACAGCCCATGGGGCTGCGGGCTTTGCGGCGGCCGTCAGCCTCGGCGAAACCGGCGCCCACGTGGCGCCGCCGCGCCAGCCTGCAAAGAATTTTCCGGTAGGGCCGCGGCTCTGGCGACAGCTCCCACGCCCGAAGAGCCAGGAGGGAAAGCCGTGCCTCGTTGGAAAGCTCTTTGGCAGCCGCTCACGTGGCCCCACAGCCCATGGGGCTGCGGGCTGTGCGGCGGATGTCAGCCTCGGCGCCATCGGAGCCCACGTCGGGCCGCCGTGCCAGCCTGCGAATCATTTTCCGGTAGGGCCGCGGCTCTGGCGACAGCTCCCACGCCCGAAGAGCCAGGAGGGAAAGCCGTGCCTCGTTGGAAAGCTCTTTGGCAGCCGCTCGCGTGGCCCCACAGCCCGTGGGGCTGTGGGCTTTGCGGCGGCCGTCAGCCTGGGCGCCACCGGCGCCCACGTGGCGCCGCCGCGCCAGCCTGCGAAGCATTTTCCGGTAGGGCCGCGTCTCTGGCGACAGCTCCCACGCCCGAAGAGCCAGGAGGGAAAGCCGTGCCTCGTTGGAAAGCTCTTTGGTAGCCGCTCGTGTGGCCCCACAGCCCGTGGGGCTGCGGGCTTTACGGCGGCCGTCAGCCTGGGCGCTACCGGCGCCCACGTCGGGCCGCCGCGCCAGCCCGCAAAGCATTTTCCGGTAGGGCCGCGGCTCTGGCGACAGCTCCCACGGTCGAAGAGCCAGGAGGGAAAGCCATGCCTCGTTGGAAAGCTCTTTGGCAGCCACTCGCATGGCCCTAAAGCCTGTGGGGCTGCGGGCTTTGCGGCGGCCGTCAGCCTCGGCGCCACCGGCGCCCACGTGGCGCCGCCGCGCCAGCCTGCGAAGCATTTTCCGGTAGGGCCGCGGCTCTGGCGACAGCTCCCACGCCCGAAGAGCCAGGAGGGAAAGCCATGCCTCGTTGGAAAGCTCTTTGGCAGCCGCTCGCGTGGCCCCACAGCCCGTGGGGCTGCGGGCTTTGCGGCGGCCGTCAGCCTCAGTGCCATCGATGCTCACGTTGCGCCGCTGCGCCAGCCTGCGAAGCATTTTCCGGTAGGGCTGCGGCTCTGGCGACAGCTCCCACGCCCGAAGAGCCAGGAGGGAAAGCCGTGCCTCGTTGCAAAGCTCTTTGGCATCCACTCGCATGGCCCTAAAGCCTGTGGGGCTGCGGGCTTTGCGGCGGCCGTCAGCCTCGGCGCCACCGGCGCCCATGTCGGGCCGCCGCGCCAGCCTGCGAAGCATTTTCCGGTAGGGCCGCGGCTCTGGCGACAGCTCCCACGCCCGAAGAGCCAGGAGGGAAAGCCATGCCTCGTTGGAAAGCTCTTTGGCAGCCGCTCGCGTGGCACCACAGCCCGTGGGGCTGCGGGCTTTACGGCGGCCATCAGCCTCGGCGATACCGGCGCCCACGTGGGGCCACTGCGCCAGCCTGCGAAGCATTTTCCGGTAGGGCCGCGTCTCTGGCGACAGCTCCCACGGCCGAAGAGCCAGGAGGGAAAGCCGTGCCTCATTGGAAAGCTCTTTGGCAGTCGCTCGCGTGGCCCCACAGCCCATGGGGCTGCGGGCTTTCCGGCGGCCGTCAGCCTGGGCGACACCGGCGCCCACGCCGGGCCGACGCGCCAGCCTGCAAAGCATTTTCCGGTAGGGCCGCGGCTCTGGCGACAGCTCCCACGCCCGAAGAGCCAGGAGGGAAAGCCGTGCCTCGTTGGAAAGCTCTTTGGCAGCCTCTCGCGTGGCCCCACAGCCCGTGGGGCTGCGGGCTTTGCGGCGGCCGTCAGCCTCGGCGCCACCGGCGCCCACGTGGGGCCGCTGCGCCAGGCAGAGAAGCATTTTCCGGTAGGGCCGCGGCTCTGGCGACAGCTCCCACGGCCGAAGAGCCAGGAGGGAAAGCCGTGCCTCATTGGAAAGCTCTTTGGCAGCCGCTCGCGTGGCCCCACAGCCCGTGGGGCTGCGGGCTTTGCGGCGGCCGTCAGCCTGCGCGACACCGGCGCCCACGTCAGGCTGCCGCGCCAGCCTGCTAAGCATTTTCCAGTAGGTCCGCGTCTCTGGCGACAGCTCCCACGCCTGAAGAGCCAGGAGGGAAAGCCGTGCCTCGTTGGAAAGCTCTTTGGCAGCCGCTCGCGTGGCCCCACAGCCCATGGGGCTGCGGGCTTTGCGGCGGCTGTAAGCCTCGGCGCCACCGGCGCCCACGTGGCGCCGCCGCGCCAGCCTGCGAAGCATTTTCCGGTAGGGCCGCGTCTCTGGCGACAGCTCCCACGGCCGAAGAGCCAGGAGGGAAAGCCGTGCCTCGTTGGAAAGCTCTTTGGCAGCCGCTCGCGTGGCCCCACAGCCCATGGGGCTGCGGGCTTTGCGGCGGCCGTCAGCCTCGGCGTCACCGGCGCCCACGTTGCGCCGCTGCGCCAGGCAGAGAAGCATTTTCCGGTAGGGCCGCGTCTCTGGTGACAGCTCCCACGCCCGAAGAGCCAGGAGGGAAAGCCGTGCCTCGTTGGAAAGCTCTTTGGCAGCCGCTCGCGTGGCCCACAGCCCGTGGGGCTGCGGGCTTTGCGGCGGCCGTCAGCCTCGGCGCCACCGGCGCCCACGTGGGGCCACTGCGCCAGGCAGAGAAGCATTTTCCGGTAGGGCTGCGGCTCTGGCGACAGCTCCCACGCCCGAAGAGCCAGGAGGGAAAGCCTTGCCTCGTTGGAAAGCTCTTTGGCAGCCACTCACGTGGCCCTAAAGCCTGTGGGGCTGCGGGCTTAGCGGCGTCCGTCAGCCTCGGCGCCACCGGCGCCCACTTGGCGCCGCCGCGCCAGCCTGCAAAGCATTTTCCGGTAGGGCCGCGTCTCTGGCGACAGCTCCCACAGCCGAAGAGCCAGGAGGGAAAGCCATGCCTCGTTGGAAAGCTCTTTGGCAGCCACTCGCATGGCCCTAAAGCCTGTGGTGCTGCGGGCTTTGCGGCGGCCGTCAGCCTCGGCGCCACTGGCGCCCACGTTGCGCCGCCGCGCCAGCCTGCGAAGAATTTTCCAGTAGGGCCGCGGCTCTGGCGACAGCTCCCACGCCCGAAGAGCCAGGAGGGAAAGCCGTGCCTCGTTGGAAAGCTCTTTGGCAGCCGCTCGCGTGGCCCCACAGCCCGTGGGGCTGCGGGCTTTCCGGCGGCCGTCAGCCTGGGCACCACCGGCGCCCAGGTGGGGCCGCCGCGCCAGCCTGCGAAGCATTTTCCGGTAGGGCCGCGGCTCTGGCGACAGCTCCCACGCCCGAAGAGCCAGGAGGGAAAGCCGTGCCTCGTTGGAAAGCTCTTTGGCAGCCGCTCGCGTGGCCCCACAGCCCGTGGGGCTGCGGGCTTTGCGGCGGCCGTCAGCCTCGGCGCCACCGGCGCCCACGTGGCGCCGCCGCGCCAGCCTGCGAAGCATTTTCCAGTAGGGCCGCGGCTCTGGTGACAGCTCCCACGCCCGAAGAGCCAGGAGGGAAACCCGTGCCTCGTTGGAAAGCTCTTTGGCAGCCGCTCGCGTGGCCCCACAGCCCATGGGGCTGCGGGCTTTGCGGCGGCCATCAGCCTCGGCGAAACCGGCGCCCACGTGGCGCCGCCGCGCCAGCCTGCGACGCATTTTCCGGTAGGGCCGCGGCTCTGGCGACAGCTCCCACGCCCGAAGAGCCAGGAGGGAAAGCCGTGCCTCGTTGGAAAGCTCTTTGGCAGCCGCTCGCGTGGCCCCACAGCCCATGGGGCTGCGGGCTTTGCGGCGGCCGTCAGCCTGGGCGACACCGGCGCCCACGTGGCGCCGCCGCGCCAGCCTGCGAAGCATTTTCCGGTAGGGCCGCGGCTCTGGCGACAGCTCCCACGCCCGAAGAGCCAGGAGGGAAAGCCGTGCCTCGTTGGAAAGCTCTTTGGCAGCCGCTCGTGTGGCCCCACAGCCCGTGGGGCTGCGGGCTTTGCGGCGGCCATCAGCCTGGGGGCCACCGGCGCCCACGTCGGACCACCGCGCCAGCCTGCAATGCATTTTCCGGTAGGGCTGCGGCTCTGGCGACAGCTCCCACGCCCGAAGAGCCAGGAGGGAAAGCCGTGCCTCGTTGGAAAGCTCTTTGGCAGCCGCTCATGTGGCCCCACAGCCCGTGGGGCTGCGGGCTTTCCGGCGGACGTCAGCCTGGGCGAAACCGGCGCCCACGTCGGGCCGCCGCGCCAGCCTGCGAAGCATTTTCCGGTAGGGCCGCGTCTCTGGCGACAGCTCCCACGCCCGAAGAGCCAGGAGGGAAAGCCGTGCCTCGTTGCAAAGCTCTTTGGCAGCCACTCGCATGGCCCCACAGCCCGTGGGGCTGCGGGCTTTGCGGCGGCCGTCAGCCTCGGCGCCACCGGCGCCCACGTGGCGCCGCCGCACCAGCCTGCGAAGCATTTTCCAGTAGGGCCGCGGCTCTGGCGACAGCTCCCACGCCCGAAGAGCCAGGAGGGAAAGCCGTGCCTCGTTGGAAAGCTCTTTGGCAGCCGCTCGCGTGGCCCCACAGCCCGTGGGGCTGCGGGCTTTCCGGCGGCCGTCAGCCTGGGCGACACCGGCGCCCAGGTGGGGCCGCCGCGCCAGCCTGCGAAGCATTTTCCGGTAGGGCCGCGGCTCTGGCGACAGCTCCCACGCCCGAAGAGCCAGGAGGGAAAGCCGTGCCTCGTTGGAAAGCTCTTTGGCAGCCGCTCGCGTGGCCCCACAGCCCATGGGGCTGCGGGCTTTGCGGCGGCCGTCAGCCTCGGCGAAACCGGCGCCCACGTGGCGCCGCCGCGCCAGCCTGCAAAGAATTTTCCGGTAGGGCCGCGGCTCTGGCGACAGCTCCCACGCCCGAAGAGCCAGGAGGGAAAGCCGTGCCTCGTTGGAAAGCTCTTTGGCAGCCGCTCACGTGGCCCCACAGCCCATGGGGCTGCGGGCTGTGCGGCGGATGTCAGCCTCGGCGCCATCGGAGCCCACGTCGGGCCGCCGTGCCAGCCTGCGAATCATTTTCCGGTAGGGCCGCGGCTCTGGCGACAGCTCCCACGCCCGAAGAGCCAGGAGGGAAAGCCGTGCCTCGTTGGAAAGCTCTTTGGCAGCCGCTCGCGTGGCCCCACAGCCCGTGGGGCTGTGGGCTTTGCGGCGGCCGTCAGCCTGGGCGCCACCGGCGCCCACGTGGCGCCGCCGCGCCAGCCTGCGAAGCATTTTCCGGTAGGGCCGCGTCTCTGGCGACAGCTCCCACGCCCGAAGAGCCAGGAGGGAAAGCCGTGCCTCGTTGGAAAGCTCTTTGGTAGCCGCTCGTGTGGCCCCACAGCCCGTGGGGCTGCGGGCTTTACGGCGGCCGTCAGCCTGGGCGCTACCGGCGCCCACGTCGGGCCGCCGCGCCAGCCCGCAAAGCATTTTCCGGTAGGGCCGCGGCTCTGGCGACAGCTCCCACGGTCGAAGAGCCAGGAGGGAAAGCCATGCCTCGTTGGAAAGCTCTTTGGCAGCCACTCGCATGGCCCTAAAGCCTGTGGGGCTGCGGGCTTTGCGGCGGCCGTCAGCCTCGGCGCCACCGGCGCCCACGTGGCGCCGCCGCGCCAGCCTGCGAAGCATTTTCCGGTAGGGCCGCGGCTCTGGCGACAGCTCCCACGCCCGAAGAGCCAGGAGGGAAAGCCATGCCTCGTTGGAAAGCTCTTTGGCAGCCGCTCGCGTGGCCCCACAGCCCGTGGGGCTGCGGGCTTTGCGGCGGCCGTCAGCCTCAGTGCCATCGATGCTCACGTTGCGCCGCTGCGCCAGCCTGCGAAGCATTTTCCGGTAGGGCTGCGGCTCTGGCGACAGCTCCCACGCCCGAAGAGCCAGGAGGGAAAGCCGTGCCTCGTTGCAAAGCTCTTTGGCATCCACTCGCATGGCCCTAAAGCCTGTGGGGCTGCGGGCTTTGCGGCGGCCGTCAGCCTCGGCGCCACCGGCGCCCATGTCGGGCCGCCGCGCCAGCCTGCGAAGCATTTTCCGGTAGGGCCGCGGCTCTGGCGACAGCTCCCACGCCCGAAGAGCCAGGAGGGAAAGCCATGCCTCGTTGGAAAGCTCTTTGGCAGCCGCTCGCGTGGCACCACAGCCCGTGGGGCTGCGGGCTTTACGGCGGCCATCAGCCTCGGCGATACCGGCGCCCACGTGGGGCCACTGCGCCAGCCTGCGAAGCATTTTCCGGTAGGGCCGCGTCTCTGGCGACAGCTCCCACGGCCGAAGAGCCAGGAGGGAAAGCCGTGCCTCATTGGAAAGCTCTTTGGCAGTCGCTCGCGTGGCCCCACAGCCCATGGGGCTGCGGGCTTTCCGGCGGCCGTCAGCCTGGGCGACACCGGCGCCCACGCCGGGCCGACGCGCCAGCCTGCAAAGCATTTTCCGGTAGGGCCGCGGCTCTGGCGACAGCTCCCACGCCCGAAGAGCCAGGAGGGAAAGCCGTGCCTCGTTGGAAAGCTCTTTGGCAGCCTCTCGCGTGGCCCCACAGCCCGTGGGGCTGCGGGCTTTGCGGCGGCCGTCAGCCTCGGCGCCACCGGCGCCCACGTGGGGCCGCCGCGCCAGCCTGCGAAGCATTTTCCGGTAGGGCCGCGGCTCTGGCGACAGCTCCCACGCCCGAAGAGCCAGGAGGGAAAGCCATGCCTCGTTGGAAAGCTCTTTGGCAGCCGCTCGCGTGGCCCCACAGCCCGTGGGGCTGCGGGCTTTGCGGCGGCCGTCAGCCTCAGTGCCATCGATGCTCACGTTGCGCCGCTGCGCCAGCCTGCGAAGCATTTTCCGGTAGGGCTGCGGCTCTGGCGACAGCTCCCACGCCCGAAGAGCCAGGAGGGAAAGCCGTGCCTCGTTGCAAAGCTCTTTGGCATCCACTCGCATGGCCCTAAAGCCTGTGGGGCTGCGGGCTTTGCGGCGGCCGTCAGCCTCGGCGCCACCGGCGCCCATGTCGGGCCGCCGCGCCAGCCTGCGAAGCATTTTCCGGTAGGGCCGCGGCTCTGGCGACAGCTCCCACGCCCGAAGAGCCAGGAGGGAAAGCCATGCCTCGTTGGAAAGCTCTTTGGCAGCCGCTCGCGTGGCACCACAGCCCGTGGGGCTGCGGGCTTTACGGCGGCCATCAGCCTCGGCGATACCGGCGCCCACGTGGGGCCACTGCGCCAGCCTGCGAAGCATTTTCCGGTAGGGCCGCGTCTCTGGCGACAGCTCCCACGGCCGAAGAGCCAGGAGGGAAAGCCGTGCCTCATTGGAAAGCTCTTTGGCAGTCGCTCGCGTGGCCCCACAGCCCATGGGGCTGCGGGCTTTCCGGCGGCCGTCAGCCTGGGCGACACCGGCGCCCACGCCGGGCCGACGCGCCAGCCTGCAAAGCATTTTCCGGTAGGGCCGCGGCTCTGGCGACAGCTCCCACGCCCGAAGAGCCAGGAGGGAAAGCCGTGCCTCGTTGGAAAGCTCTTTGGCAGCCGCTCGCGTGGCCCCACAGCCCATGGGGCTGCGGGCTTTGCGGCGGCCGTCAGCCTCAGCGCCTCCGGCGCCCACGTTGCGCCGCCGCGCCAGCCTGCGAAGCATTTTCCGGTAGGGCCGCGGCTCAGGCGACAGCTCCCACGCCCGAAGAGCCAGGAGGGAAAGCCATGCCTCGTTGGAAAGCTATTTGGCAGCCGCTCGCGTGGCCCCACAGCCCGTGGGGCTGCGGGCTTTGCGGCGGCCGTCAGCCTGGGCGCCACCGGCGCCCAGGTGGGGCCGCTTCGCCAGCCTGCAAAGCATTTTCCCGTAGGGCCGCGTCTCTGGCGACAGCTCCCACGCCCGAAGAGCCAGGAGGGAAAGCCGTGCCTCATTGGAAAGCTCTTTGGCAGTCGCTCACGTGGCCCCACAGCCCATGGGGCTGCGGGCTTTCCGGCGGCCGTCAGCCTGGGCGCTACCGGCGCCCACGTCGGGCCGCCGCGCCAGCCTGCGAAGCATTTTCCAGTAGGGCCGCGGCTCTGGCGACAGCTCCCACGCCCGAAGAGACAGGAGGGAAAGCCATGCCTCGTTGGAAAGCTCTTTGGCAGTCGCTCGCGTGGCCCCACAGCCCAAGGGGCTGCGGGCTTTCCGGCGGCCGTCAGCCTGGGTGACACCGGCGCCCACGTCGGGCCGACGCGCCAGCTTGCAAAGAATTTTCCGGTAGGGCCGCGGCTCTGGCGACAGCTCCCACGCCCGAAGAGCCAGGAGGGAAAGCCGTGCCTCGTTGGAAAGCTCTTTGGCAGCCGCTCGCGTGGCCCCACAGCCCGTGGGGTTGCGGGATTGCGGCGGCCGTCAGCCTCAGTGCCACCGGCGCCCACTTGGGGCCGCTGCGCCTGCCCGCGAAGCATTTTCCGGTAGGGCCGCGGCTCTGGCGACAGCTCCCACGCCCGAAGAGCCAGGAGGGAAAGCCGTGCCTCGTTGCAAAGCTCTTTGGCAGCCGCTCGTGTGGCCCCACAGCCCGTGGGGCTGCGGGCTTTGCGGCGGCCGTCAGCCTGGGCGACACCGGCGCCCACGTGGGGCCGCTGCGCCAGGCAGAGAAGCATTTTCCGGTAGGGCCGCGTCTCTGGCGACAGCCCCCACGCCCGAAGAGCCAGGAGGGAAAGCCGTGCCTCGTTGGAAAGCTCTTTGGCAGCCGCTCGCGTGTCCCCACAGCCCGTGGGGCTGCGGGCTTTGCTGCGGCCGTCAGCCTCGGCGCCACCGGCGCCCATGTGGGGCCACTGCGCCAGCCTGCGAAGCATTTTGCGGTAGGGCCGCGGCTCTGGCGACAGCTCCCACGGCCGAAGAGCCAGGAGGGAAAGCCGTGCCTCATTGGAAAGCTCTTTGGCAGTCGCTCGCGTGGCCCCACAGCCCGTGGGGCTGCGGGCTTTCCGGCGGCCGTCAGCCTGGGCGACACCGGCGCCCACGTCGGTCCGCCGCGCCAGCCTGCAAAGCATTTTCCGGTAGGGCCGCGTCTCTGGCGACAGCTCCCACGCCCGAAGAGCCAGGAGGGAAAGCCGTGCCTCGTTGGAAAGCTCTTTGGCAGCCGCTCGCATGGCCCTAAAGCCTGTGGGGCTGCGGGCTTTGCGGCGGCCATCAGCCTCAGCGCCACCGGCGCCCAAGTGGCGCCGCTGCACCAGCCTGCGAAGCATTTTCCGGTAGGGCTGCGTCTCTGGCGACAGCTCCCACACCCGAAGAGCCAGGAGGGAAAGCCATGCCTCGTTGGAAAGCTCTTTGGCAGCCGCTCGCGTGGCCCCACAGCCCGTGGGGCTGCGGGCTTTCCGGCGGCCGTCAGCCTCGGCGCCACCGGCGCCCACGTCGGGCCGCCGCGCCAGCATGCGAAGCATTTTCCGGTAGGGCCGCGGCTCTGGCGACAGCTCCCACGCCCGAAGAGCCAGGAGGGAAAGCCGTGCCTCGTTGGAAAGCTCTTTGGCAGCCGCTCGCGTGGCCCCACAGCCCGTGGGGCTGCGGGCTTTCCGGCGGCCGTCAGCTTGGGCGACACTGGCGCCCACATGGTGCCACCGCGCCAGCCTGCGAAGCATTTTGCGGTAGGGCCACGGCTCCGGTGACAGCTCCCACGCCCGAAGAGCCAGGAGGGAAAGCCGTGCCTCGTTGGAAAGCTCTTTGGCAGCCGCTCGCATGGCCCCACAGCCCGTGGGGCTGCGGGCTTTGCGGCAGCCGTCAGCCTCGGCGCCACTGGCACCCACGTGGGGCCGCTGCGCCAGCCTGCGAAGCATTTTCCGGTAGGGCCGCGGCTCTGGCGACAGCTCCCACGCCCGAAGAGCCAGGAGGGAAAGCCGTGCCTCGTTGGAAAGCTCTTTGGCAGCCGCTCGCATGGCCCCACAGCCCGTGGGGCTGCGGGCTTTCCGGCGGCCGTCAGCCTCGGCGCCACCGGTGCCCACGTGTGGCCGCCGCTCAGCCTGCGAAGCATTTTCCGGTAGGGCCGCGTCTCTGGCGACAGCTCCCACGCCCGAAGAGCCAGGAGGGAAAGCCGTGCCTCGTTGGAAAGCTCTTTGGCAGCCGCTCGCGTGGCCCCACAGCCCGTGGGGCTGCGTGCTTTGCGGCAGCTGTCAGCCTCAGCGCCACCGGCACCCACTTGGGGCCGCTGCGCCAGCCTGCGAAGCATTTTCCGGTAGGGCCGCGTCTCTGGCGACTGCTCCCACGCCCGAAGAGCCAGGAGGGAAAGCCGTGCCTCTTTGGAAAGCTCTTTGGCAGCCGCTCGCGTGGCCCCACAGCCCGTGGGGCTGCGGGCTTTCCGGCGGCCGTCAGCCTGGGCGACACCGGCGCCCAGGTGGGGCCGCCGCGCCAGCCTGCGAAGCATTTTCCGGTAGGGCCGCGGCTCTGGCGACAGCTCCCACGCCCGAAGAGCCAGGAGGGAAAGCCGTGCCTCGTTGGAAAGCTCTTTGGCAGCCGCTCGCGTGGCCCCACAGCCCATGGGGCTGCGGGCTTTGCGGCGGCCGTCAGCCTCGGCGAAACCGGCGCCCACGTGGCGCCGCCGCGCCAGCCTGCAAAGAATTTTCCGGTAGGGCCGCGGCTCTGGCGACAGCTCCCACGCCCGAAGAGCCAGGAGGGAAAGCCGTGCCTCGTTGGAAAGCTCTTTGGCAGCCGCTCACGTGGCCCCACAGCCCATGGGGCTGCGGGCTGTGCGGCGGATGTCAGCCTCGGCGCCATCGGAGCCCACGTCGGGCCGCCGTGCCAGCCTGCGAATCATTTTCCGGTAGGGCCGCGGCTCTGGCGACAGCTCCCACGCCCGAAGAGCCAGGAGGGAAAGCCGTGCCTCGTTGGAAAGCTCTTTGGCAGCCGCTCGCGTGGCCCCACAGCCCGTGGGGCTGTGGGCTTTGCGGCGGCCGTCAGCCTGGGCGCCACCGGCGCCCACGTGGCGCCGCCGCGCCAGCCTGCGAAGCATTTTCCGGTAGGGCCGCGTCTCTGGCGACAGCTCCCACGCCCGAAGAGCCAGGAGGGAAAGCCATGCCTCGTTGGAAAGCTCTTTGGTAGCCGCTCGTGTGGCCCCACAGCCCGTGGGGCTGCGGGCTTTCCGGCGGCCGTCAGCCTGGGCGCTACCGGCGCCCACGTCGGGCCGCCGCGCCAGCCCGCAAAGCATTTTCCGGTAGGGCCGCGGCTCTGGCGACAGCTCCCACGGTCGAAGAGCCAGGAGGGAAAGCCATGCCTCGTTGGAAAGCTCTTTGGCAGCCACTCGCATGGCCCTAAAGCCTGTGGGGCTGCGGGCTTTGCGGCGGCCGTCAGCCTCGGCGCCACCGGCGCCCACGTGGCGCCGCCGCGCCAGCCTGCGAAGCATTTTCCGGTAGGGCCGCGGCTCTGGCGACAGCTCCCACGGCCGAAGAGCCAGGAGGGAAAGCCATGCCTCGTTGGAAAGCTCTTTGGCAGCCGCTCGCGTGGCCCCACAGCCCGTGGGGCTGCGGGCTTTGCGGCGGCCGTCAGCCTCAGTGCCATCGATGCTCACGTTGCGCCGCTGCGCCAGCCTGCGAAGCATTTTCCGGTAGGGCTGCGGCTCTGGCGACAGCTCCCACGCCCGAAGAGCCAGGAGGGAAAGCCGTGCCTCGTTGCAAAGCTCTTTGGCATCCACTCGCATGGCCCTAAAGCCTGTGGGGCTGCGGGCTTTGCGGCGGCCGTCAGCCTCGGCGCCACCGGCGCCCATGTCGGGCCGCCGCGCCAGCCTGCGAAGCATTTTCCGGTAGGGCCGCGGCTCTGGCGACAGCTCCCACGCCCGAAGAGCCAGGAGGGAAAGCCATGCCTCGTTGGAAAGCTCTTTGGCAGCCGCTCGCGTGGCCCCACAGCCCGTGGGGCTGCGGGCTTTACGGCGGCCATCAGCCTCGGCGATACCGGCGCCCACGTGGGGCCACTGCGCCAGTCTGCGAAGCATTTTCCGGTAGGGCCGCGTCTCTGGCGACAGCTCCCACGGCCGAAGAGCCAGGAGGGAAAGCCGTGCCTCATTGGAAAGCTCTTTGGCAGTCGCTCGCGTGGCCCCACAGCCCATGGGGCTGCGGGCTTTCCGGCGGCCGTCAGCCTGGGCGACACCGGCGCCCACGCCGGGCCGACGCGCCAGCCTGCAAAGCATTTTCCGGTAGGGCCGCGGCTCTGGCGACAGCTCCCACGCCCGAAGAGCCAGGAGGGAAAGCCGTGCCTCGTTGGAAAGCTCTTTGGCAGCCGCTCGCGTGGCCCCACAGCCCATGGGGCTGCGGGCTTTGCGGCGGCCGTCAGCCTCAGCGCCTCCGGCGCCCACGTTGCGCCGCCGCGCCAGCCTGCGAAGCATTTTCCGGTAGGGCCGCGGCTCAGGCGACAGCTCCCACGCCCGAAGAGCCAGGAGGGAAAGCCATGCCTCGTTGGAAAGCTATTTGGCAGCCGCTCGCGTGGCCCCACAGCCCGTGGGGCTGCGGGCTTTCCGGCGGCCGTCAGCCTCAGCGCCACCGGCGCCCAGGTGGGGCCGCTTCGCCAGCCTGCAAAGCATTTTCCCGTAGGGCCGCGTCTCTGGCGACAGCTCCCACGCCCGAAGAGCCAGGAGGGAAAGCCGTGCCTCATTGGAAAGCTCTTTGGCAGTCGCTCACGTGGCCCCACAGCCCATGGGGCTGCGGGCTTTCCGGCGGCCGTCAGCCTGGGCGCTACCGGCGCCCACGTCGGGCCGCCGCGCCAGCCTGCGAAGCATTTTCCAGTAGGGCCGCGGCTCTGGCGACAGCTCCCACGCCCGAAGAGACAGGAGGGAAAGCCATGCCTCGTTGGAAAGCTCTTTGGCAGTCGCTCGCGTGGCCCCACAGCCCAAGGGGCTGCGGGCTTTCCGGCGGCCGTCAGCCTGGGTGACACCGGCGCCCACGTCGGGCCGACGCGCCAGCTTGCAAAGAATTTTCCGGTAGGGCCGCGGCTCTGGCGACAGCTCCCACGCCCGAAGAGCCAGGAGGGAAAGCCGTGCCTCGTTGGAAAGCTCTTTGGCAGCCGCTCGCGTGGCCCCACAGCCCGTGGGGCTGCGTGCTTTGCGGCAGCTGTCAGCCTCAGCGCCACCGGCACCCACTTGGGGCCGCTGCGCCAGCCTGCGAAGCATTTTCCGGTAGGGCCGCGTCTCTGGCGACTGCTCCCACGCCCGAAGAGCCAGGAGGGAAAGCCGTGCCTCTTTGGAAAGCTCTTTGGCAGCCGCTCGCGTGGCCCCACAGCCCGTGGGGCTGCGGGCTTTCCGGCGGCCGTCAGCCTGGGCGACACCGGCGCCCAGGTGGGGCCACCGCGCCAGCCTGCGAAGCATTTTCCGGTAGGGCCGCGGCTCTGGCGACAGCTCCCACGCCCGAAGAGCCAGGAGGGAAAGCCGTGCCTCGTTGGAAAGCTCTTTGGCAGCCGCTCGCGTGGCCCCACAGCCCATGGGGCTGCGGGCTTTGCGGCGGCCGTCAGCCTCGGCGAAACCGGCGCCCACGTGGCGCCGCCGCGCCAGCCTGCAAAGCATTTTCCGGTAGGGCCGCGGCTCTGGCGACAGCTCCCACGCCCGAAGAGCCAGGAGGGAAAGCCGTGCCTCGTTGGAAAGCTCTTTGGCAGCCGCTCACGTGGCCCCACAGCCCATGGGGCTGCGGGCTGTGCGGCGGATGTCAGCCTCGGCGCCATCGGAGCCCACGTCGGGCCGCCGTGCCAGCCTGCGAATCATTTTCCGGTAGGGCCGCGGCTCTGGCGACAGCTCCCACGCCCGAAGAGCCAGGAGGGAAAGCCTTGCCTCGTTGGAAAGCTCTTTGGTAGCCGCTCGTGTGGCCCCACAGCCCGTGGGGCTGCGGGCTTTACGGCGGCCGTCAGCCTCGGCGCCACCGGCGCCCACGTCGGGCCGCCGCGCCAGCCCGCAAAGCATTTTCCGGTAGGGCCGCGGCTCTGGCGACAGCTCCCACGGTCGAAGAGCCAGGAGGGAAAGCCATGCCTCGTTGGAAAGCTCTTTGGCAGCCACTCGCATGGCCCTAAAGCCTGTGGGGCTGCGGGCTTTGCGGCGGCCGTCAGCCTCGGCGCCACCGGCGCCCACGTGGCGCCGCTGCGCCAGCCTGCGAAGCATTTTCCGGTAGGGCCGCGGCTCTGGCGACAGCTCCCACGCCCGAAGAGCCAGGAGGGAAAGCCATGCCTCGTTGGAAAGCTCTTTGGCAGCCGCTCGCGTGGCCCCACAGCCCGTGGGGCTGCGGGCTTTGCGGCGGCCGTCAGCCTCAGTGCCATCGATGCTCACGTTGCGCCGCTGCGCCAGCCTGCGAAGCATTTTCCGGTAGGGCTGCGGCTCTGGCGACAGCTCCCACGCCCGAAGAGCCAGGAGGGAAAGCCGTGCCTCGTTGCAAAGCTCTTTGGCATCCACTCGCATGGCCCTAAAGCCTGTGGGGCTGCGGGCTTTGCGGCGGCCGTCAGCCTCGGCGCCACCGGCGCCCATGTCGGGCCGCCGCGCCAGCCTGCGAAGCATTTTCCGGTAGGGCCGCGGCTCTGGCGACAGCTCCCACGCCCGAAGAGCCAGGAGGGAAAGCCATGCCTCGTTGGAAAGCTCTTTGGCAGCCGCTCGCGTGGCCCCACAGCCCGTGGGGCTGCGGGCTTTACGGCGGCCATCAGCCTCGGCGATACCGGCGCCCACGTGGGGCCACTGCGCCAGCCTGCGAAGCATTTTCCGGTAGGGCCGCGTCTCTGGCGACAGCTCCCACGGCCGAAGAGCCAGGAGGGAAAGCCGTGCCTCATTGGAAAGCTCTTTGGCAGTCGCTCGCGTGGCCCCACAGCCCATGGGGCTGCGGGCTTTCCGGCGGCCGTCAGCCTGGGCGACACCGGCGCCCACGCCGGGCCGACGCGCCAGCCTGCAAAGCATTTTCCGGTAGGGCCGCGGCTCTGGCGACAGCTCCCACGCCCGAAGAGCCAGGAGGGAAAGCCGTGCCTCGTTGGAAAGCTCTTTGGCAGCCGCTCGCGTGGCCCCACAGCCCATGGGGCTGCGGGCTTTGCGGCGGCTGTCAGCCTCAGCGCCTCCGGCGCCCACGTTGCGCCGCCGCGCCAGCCTGCGAAGCATTTTCCGGTAGGGCCGCGGCTCAGGCGACAGCTCCCACGCCCGAAGAGCCAGGAGGGAAAGCCATGCCTCGTTGGAAAGCTATTTGGCAGCCGCTCGCGTGGCCCCACAGCCCGTGGGGCTGCGGGCTTTCCGGCGGCCGTCAGCCTCAGCGCCACCGGCGCCCAGGTGGGGCCGCTTCGCCAGCCTGCAAAGCATTTTCCCGTAGGGCCGCGTCTCTGGCGACAGCTCCCACGCCCGAAGAGCCAGGAGGGAAAGCCGTGCCTCATTGGAAAGCTCTTTGGCAGTCGCTCACGTGGCCCCACAGCCCATGGGGCTGCGGGCTTTCCGGCGGCCGTCAGCCTGGGCGCTACCGGCGCCCACGTCGGGCCGCCGCGCCAGCCTGCGAAGCATTTTCCAGTAGGGCCGCGGCTCTGGCGACAGCTCCCACGCCCGAAGAGACAGGAGGGAAAGCCATGCCTCGTTGGAAAGCTCTTTGGCAGTCGCTCGCGTGGCCCCACAGCCCAAGGGGCTGCGGGCTTTCCGGCGGCCGTCAGCCTGGGTGACACCGGCGCCCACGTCGGGCCGACGCGCCAGCTTGCAAAGAATTTTCCGGTAGGGCCGCGGCTCTGGCGACAGCTCCCACGCCCGAAGAGCCAGGAGGGAAAGCCGTGCCTCGTTGGAAAGCTCTTTGGCAGCCGCTCGCGTGGCCCCACAGCCCGTGGGGCTGCGTGCTTTGCGGCAGCTGTCAGCCTCAGCGCCACCGGCACCCACTTGGGGCCGCTGCGCCAGCCTGCGAAGCATTTTCCGGTAGGGCCGCGTCTCTGGCGACTGCTCCCACGCCCGAAGAGCCAGGAGGGAAAGCCGTGCCTCTTTGGAAAGCTCTTTGGCAGCCGCTCGCGTGGCCCCACAGCCCGTGGGGCTGCGGGCTTTCCGGCGGCCGTCAGCCTGGGCGACACCGGCGCCCAGGTGGGGCCACCGCGCCAGCCTGCGAAGCATTTTCCGGTAGGGCCGCGGCTCTGGCGACAGCTCCCACGCCCGAAGAGCCAGGAGGGAAAGCCGTGCCTCGTTGGAAAGCTCTTTGGCAGCCGCTCGCGTGGCCCCACAGCCCATGGGGCTGCGGGCTTTGCGGCGGCCGTCAGCCTCGGCGAAACCGGCGCCCACGTGGCGCCGCCGCGCCAGCCTGCAAAGCATTTTCCGGTAGGGCCGCGGCTCTGGCGACAGCTCCCACGCCCGAAGAGCCAGGAGGGAAAGCCGTGCCTCGTTGGAAAGCTCTTTGGCAGCCGCTCACGTGGCCCCACAGCCCATGGGGCTGCGGGCTGTGCGGCGGATGTCAGCCTCGGCGCCATCGGAGCCCACGTCGGGCCGCCGTGCCAGCCTGCGAATCATTTTCCGGTAGGGCCGCGGCTCTGGCGACAGCTCCCACCCCCGAAGAGCCAGGAGGGAAAGCCTTGCCTCGTTGGAAAGCTCTTTGGTAGCCGCTCGTGTGGCCCCACAGCCCGTGGGGCTGCGGGCTTTACGGCGGCCGTCAGCCTCGGCGCCACCGGCGCCCACGTCGGGCCGCCGCGCCAGCCCGCAAAGCATTTTCCGGTAGGGCCGCGGCTCTGGCGACAGCTCCCACGGTCGAAGAGCCAGGAGGGAAAGCCATGCCTCGTTGGAAAGCTCTTTGGCAGCCACTCGCATGGCCCTAAAGCCTGTGGGGCTGCGGGCTTTGCGGCGGCCGTCAGCCTCGGCGCCACCGGCGCCCACGTGGCGCCGCTGCGCCAGCCTGCGAAGCATTTTCCGGTAGGGCCGCGGCTCTGGCGACAGCTCCCACGGCCGAAGAGCCAGGAGGGAAAGCCATGCCTCGTTGGAAAGCTCTTTGGCAGCCGCTCGCGTGGCCCCACAGCCCGTGGGGCTGCGGGCTTTGCGGCGGCCGTCAGCCTCAGTGCCATCGATGCTCACGTTGCGCCGCTGCGCCAGCCTGCGAAGCATTTTCCGGTAGGGCTGCGGCTCTGGCGACAGCTCCCACGCCCGAAGAGCCAGGAGGGAAAGCCGTGCCTCGTTGCAAAGCTCTTTGGCATCCACTCGCATGGCCCTAAAGCCTGTGGGGCTGCGGGCTTTGCGGCGGCCGTCAGCCTCGGCGCCACCGGCGCCCATGTCGGGCCGCCGCGCCAGCCTGCGAAGCATTTTCCGGTAGGGCCGCGGCTCTGGCGACAGCTCCCACGCCCGAAGAGCCAGGAGGGAAAGCCATGCCTCGTTGGAAAGCTCTTTGGCAGCCGCTCGCGTGGCCCCACAGCCCGTGGGGCTGCGGGCTTTACGGCGGCCATCAGCCTCGGCGATACCGGCGCCCACGTGGGGCCACTGCGCCAGCCTGCGAAGCATTTTCCGGTAGGGCCGCGTCTCTGGCGACAGCTCCCACGGCCGAAGAGCCAGGAGGGAAAGCCGTGCCTCATTGGAAAGCTCTTTGGCAGTCGCTCGCGTGGCCCCACAGCCCATGGGGCTGCGGGCTTTCCGGCGGCCGTCAGCCTGGGCGACACCGGCGCCCACGCCGGGCCGACGCGCCAGCCTGCAAAGCATTTTCCGGTAGGGCCGCGGCTCTGGCGACAGCTCCCACGCCCGAAGAGCCAGGAGGGAAAGCCGTGCCTCGTTGGAAAGCTCTTTGGCAGCCGCTCGCGTGGCCCCACAGCCCATGGGGCTGCGGGCTTTGCGGCGGCCGTCAGCCTCAGCGCCTCCGGCGCCCACGTTGCGCCGCCGCGCCAGCCTGCGAAGCATTTTCCGGTAGGGCCGCGGCTCAGGCGACAGCTCCCACGCCCGAAGAGCCAGGAGGGAAAGCCATGCCTCGTTGGAAAGCTATTTGGCAGCCGCTCGCGTGGCCCCACAGCCCGTGGGGCTGCGGGCTTTGCGGCGGCCGTCAGCCTGGGCGCCACCGGCGCCCAGGTGGGGCCGCTTCGCCAGCCTGCAAAGCATTTTCCCGTAGGGCCGCGTCTCTGGCGACAGCTCCCACGCCCGAAGAGCCAGGAGGGAAAGCCGTGCCTCATTGGAAAGCTCTTTGGCAGTCGCTCACGTGGCCCCACAGCCCATGGGGCTGCGGGCTTTCCGGCGGCCGTCAGCCTGGGCGCTACCGGCGCCCACGTCGGGCCGCCGCGCCAGCCTGCGAAGCATTTTCCAGTAGGGCCGCGGCTCTGGCGACAGCTCCCACGCCCGAAGAGACAGGAGGGAAAGCCATGCCTCGTTGGAAAGCTCTTTGGCAGTCGCTCGCGTGGCCCCACAGCCCAAGGGGCTGCGGGCTTTCCGGCGGCCGTCAGCCTGGGTGACACCGGCGCCCACGTCGGGCCGACGCGCCAGCTTGCAAAGAATTTTCCGGTAGGGCCGCGGCTCTGGCGACAGCTCCCACGCCCGAAGAGCCAGGAGGGAAAGCCGTGCCTCGTTGGAAAGCTCTTTGGCAGCCGCTCGCGTGGCCCCACAGCCCGTGGGGTTGCGGGATTGCGGCGGCCGTCAGCCTCAGTGCCACCGGCGCCCACTTGGGGCCGCTGCGCCTGCCCGCGAAGCATTTTCCGGTAGGGCCGCGGCTCTGGCGACAGCTCCCACGCCCGAAGAGCCAGGAGGGAAAGCCGTGCCTCGTTGGAAAGCTCTTTGGCAGCCGCTCGTGTGGCCCCACAGCCCGTGGGGCTGCGGGCTTTGCGGCGGCCGTCAGCCTGGGCGCCACCGGCGCCCACGTGGGGCCGCTGCGCCAGGCAGAGAAGCATTTTCCGGTAGGGCCGCGTCTCTGGCGACAGCCCCCACGCCCGAAGAGCCAGGAGGGAAAGCCGTGCCTCGTTGGAAAGCTCTTTGGCAGCCGCTCGCGTGTCCCCACAGCCCGTGGGGCTGCGGGCTTTGCTGCGGCCGTCAGCCTCGGCGCCACCGGCGCCCATGTGGGGCCACTGCGCCAGCCTGCGAAGCATTTTGCGGTAGGGCCGCGGCTCTGGCGACAGCTCCCACGGCCGAAGAGCCAGGAGGGAAAGCCGTGCCTCATTGGAAAGCTCTTTGGCAGTCGCTCGCGTGGCCCCACAGCCCGTGGGGCTGCGGGCTTTCCGGCGGCCGTCAGCCTGTGCGACACCGGCGCCCACGTCGGTCCGCCGCGCCAGCCTGCAAAGCATTTTCCGGTAGGGCCGCGTCTCTGGCGACAGCTCCCACGCCCGAAGAGCCAGGAGGGAAAGCCGTGCCTCGTTGGAAAGCTCTTTGGCAGCCGCTCGCATGGCCCTAAAGCCTGTGGGGCTGCGGGCTTTGCGGCGGCCATCAGCCTCAGCGCCACCGGCGCCCAAGTGGCGCCGCTGCACCAGCCTGCGAAGCATTTTCCGGTAGGGCTGCGTCTCTGGCGACAGCTCCCACACCCGAAGAGCCAGGAGGGAAAGCCATGCCTCGTTGGAAAGCTCTTTGGCAGCCGCTCGCGTGGCCCCACAGCCCGTGGGGCTGCGGGCTTTCCGGCGGCCGTCAGCCTCGGTGCCACCGGCGCCCACGTCGGGCCGCCGCGCCAGCATGCGAAGCATTTTCCGGTAGGGCCGCGGCTCTGGCGACAGCTCCCACGCCCGAAGAGCCAGGAGGGAAAGCCGTGCCTCGTTGGAAAGCTCTTTGGCAGCCGCTCGCGTGGCCCCACAGCCCGTGGGGCTGCGGGCTTTCCGGCGGCCGTCAGCTTGGGCGACACTGGCGCCCACATGGTGCCACCGCGCCAGCCTGCGAAGCATTTTGCGGTAGGGCCACGGCTCCGGTGACAGCTCCCACGCCCGAAGAGCCAGGAGGGAAAGCCGTGCCTCGTTGGAAAGCTCTTTGGCAGCCGCTCGCATGGCCCCACAGCCCGTGGGGCTGCGGGCTTTGCGGCAGCCGTCAGCCTCGGCGCCACTGGCACCCACGTGGGGCCGCTGCGCCAGCCTGCGAAGCATTTTCCGGTAGGGCCGCGGCTCTGGCGACAGCTCCCACGCCCGAAGAGCCAGGAGGGAAAGCCGTGCCTCGTTGGAAAGCTCTTTGGCAGCCGCTCGCATGGCCCCACAGCCCGTGGGGCTGCGGGCTTTCCGGCGGCCGTCAGCCTCGGCGCCACCGGTGCCCACGTGTGGCCGCCGCTCAGCCTGCGAAGCATTTTCCGGTAGGGCCGCGTCTCTGGCGACAGCTCCCACGCCCGAAGAGCCAGGAGGGAAAGCCGTGCCTCGTTGGAAAGCTCTTTGGCAGCCGCTCGCGTGGCCCCACAGCCCGTGGGGCTGCGTGCTTTGCGGCAGCTGTCAGCCTCAGCGCCACCGGCACCCACTTGGGGCCGCTGCGCCAGCCTGCGAAGCATTTTCCGGTAGGGCCGCGTCTCTGGCGACTGCTCCCACGCCCGAAGAGCCAGGAGGGAAAGCCGTGCCTCTTTGGAAAGCTCTTTGGCAGCCGCTCGCGTGGCCCCACAGCCCGTGGGGCTGCGGGCTTTCCGGCGGCCGTCAGCCTGGGCGACACCGGCGCCCAGGTGGGGCCGCCGCGCCAGCCTGCGAAGCATTTTCCGGTAGGGCCGCGGCTCTGGCGACAGCTCCCACGCCTGAAGAGCCAGGAGGGAAAGCCGTGCCTCGTTGGAAAGCTCTTTGGCAGCCGCTCGCGTGGCCCCACAGCCCATGGGGCTGCGGGCTTTGCGGCGGCCGTCAGCCTCGGCGAAACCGGCGCCCACGTGGCGCCGCCGCGCCAGCCTGCAAAGAATTTTCCGGTAGGGCCGCGGCTCTGGCGACAGCTCCCACGGCCGAAGAGCCAGGAGGGAAAGCCGTGCCTCGTTGGAAAGCTCTTTGGCAGCCGCTCACGTGGCCCCACAGCCCATGGGGCTGCGGGCTGTGCGGCGGATGTCAGCCTCGGCGCCATCGGAGCCCACGTCGGGCCGCCGTGCCAGCCTGCGAATCATTTTCCGGTAGGGCCGCGGCTCTGGCGACAGCTCCCACGCCCGAAGAGCCTGGAGGGAAAGCCGTGCCTCGTTGCAAAGCTCTTTGGCAGCCGCTCGTGTGGCCCCACAGCCCGTGGGGCTGCGGGCTTTGCGGCGGCCGTCAGCCTGGGCGCCACCGGCGCCCACGTGGGGCCGCTGCGCCAGGCAGAGAAGCATTTTCCGGTAGGGCCGCGTCTCTGGCGACAGCCCCCACGCCCGAAGAGCCAGGAGGGAAAGCCGTGCCTCGTTGGAAAGCTCTTTGGCAGCCGCTCGCGTGTCCCCACAGCCCGTGGGGCTGCGGGCTTTGCTGCGGCCGTCAGCCTCGGCGCCACCGGCGCCCATGTGGGGCCACTGCGCCAGCCTGCGAAGCATTTTGCGGTAGGGCCGCGGCTCTGGCGACAGCTCCCACGGCCGAAGAGCCAGGAGGGAAAGCCGTGCCTCATTGGAAAGCTCTTTGGCAGTCGCTCGCGTGGCCCCACAGCCCGTGGGGCTGCGGGCTTTCCGGCGGCCGTCAGCCTGTGCGACACCGGCGCCCACGTCGGTCCGCCGCGCCAGCCTGCAAAGCATTTTCCGGTAGGGCCGCGTCTCTGGCGACAGCTCCCACGCCCGAAGAGCCAGGAGGGAAAGCCGTGCCTCGTTGGAAAGCTCTTTGGCAGCCGCTCGCATGGCCCTAAAGCCTGTGGGGCTGCGGGCTTTGCGGCGGCCATCAGCCTCAGCGCCACCGGCGCCCACGTGGCGCCGCTGCACCAGCCTGCGAAGCATTTTCCGGTAGGGCTGCGTCTCTGGCGACAGCTCCCACACCCGAAGAGCCAGGAGGGAAAGCCATGCCTCGTTGGAAAGCTCTTTGGCAGCCGCTCGCGTGGCCCCACAGCCCGTGGGGCTGCGGGCTTTCCGGCGGCCGTCAGCCTCGGCGCCACCGGCGCCCACGTCGGGCCGCCGCGCCAGCATGCGAAGCATTTTCCGGTAGGGCCGCGGCTCTGGCGACAGCTCCCACGCCCGAAGAGCCAGGAGGGAAAGCCGTGCCTCGTTGGAAAGCTCTTTGGCAGCCGCTCGCGTGGCCCCACAGCCCGTGGGGCTGCGGGCTTTCCGGCGGCCGTCAGCTTGGGCGACACTGGCGCCCACATGGTGCCACCGCGCCAGCCTGCGAAGCATTTTGCGGTAGGGCCACGGCTCCGGTGACAGCTCCCACGCCCGAAGAGCCAGGAGGGAAAGCCGTGCCTCGTTGGAAAGCTCTTTGGCAGCCGCTCGCATGGCCCCACAGCCCGTGGGGCTGCGGGCTTTGCGGCAGCCGTCAGCCTCGGCGCCACTGGCACCCACGTGGGGCCGCTGCGCCAGCCTGCGAAGCATTTTCCGGTAGGGCCGCGGCTCTGGCGACAGCTCCCACGCCCGAAGAGCCAGGAGGGAAAGCCGTGCCTCGTTGGAAAGCTCTTTGGCAGCCGCTCGCATGGCCCCACAGCCCGTGGGGCTGCGGGCTTTCCGGCGGCCGTCAGCCTCGGCGCCACCGGTGCCCACGTGTGGCCGCCGCTCAGCCTGCGAAGCATTTTCCGGTAGGGCCGCGTCTCTGGCGACAGCTCCCACGCCCGAAGAGCCAGGAGGGAAAGCCGTGCCTCGTTGGAAAGCTCTTTGGCAGCCGCTCGCGTGGCCCCACAGCCCGTGGGGCTGCGTGCTTTGCGGCAGCTGTCAGCCTCAGCGCCACCGGCACCCACTTGGGGCCGCTGCGCCAGCCTGCGAAGCATTTTCCGGTAGGGCCGCAGCTCTGGCGACTGCTCCCACGCCCGAAGAGCCAGGAGGGAAAGCCGTGCCTCGTTGGAAAGCTCTTTGGCAGCCGCTCACGTGGCCCCACAGCCCATGGGGCTGCGGGTTTTGCGGCAGCCGTCAGCCTGGGCGACACCGGCGCCCACGTTGCGCCGCCGCGCCAGCCTGCGAAGCATTTTCCGGTAGGGCCGCGTCTCTGGCGACAGCTCCCACGCCTGAAGAGCCAGGAGGGAAAGCCGTGCCTCTTTGGAAAGCTCTTTGGCAGCCGCTCGCGTGGCCCCACAGCCCATGGGGCTACGGGCATTGCGGCGGCTGTCAGCCTCGGCGCCACCGGCGCCCACGTTGCGCCGCCGCGCCAGCCTGCGAAGCATTTTCCGGTAGGGCCGCGGCTCTGGCGACAGCTCCCACCCCCGAAGAGCCAGGAGGGAAAGCCTTGCCTCGTTGGAAAGCTCTTTGGCAGCCACTCACGTGGCCCTAAAGCCTGTGGGGCTGCGGGCTTAGCGGCGGCCGTCAGCCTCGGTGCCACCGGCGCCCACTTGGCGCCGCCGCGCCAGCCTGCGAAGCATTTTCCGGTAGGGCCGCGGCTCTGGCGACAGCTCCCACGCCCGAAGAGCCAGGAGGGAAAGCCGTGCCTCGTTGGAAAGCTCTTTGGCAGCCACTCGCGTGGCCCCACAGCCCGTGGGGCTGCGGGCTTTGCGGCGGCCGTCAGCCTGGGCGACACCGGCGCCCACGTGGGGCCGCCGCGCCAGCCTGCAAAGCATTTTCCGGTAGGGCCGCGGCTCTGGCGACAGCTCCCATGCCCGAAGAGCCAGGAGGGAAAGCCGTGCCTCGTTGGAAAGCTCTTTGGCAGCCGCTTGCGTGGCCCCACAGCCCGTGGGGCTGCGGGCTTTGCGGCGGCCGTCAGCGTCGGCGCCACCGGTGCCCACGTGGCGCCGCTGCGCCAGGCAGAGAAGCATTTTCCAGTAGGGCCGCGTCTCTGGCGACAGCTCCCACGGCCGAAGAGCCAGGAGGGAAAGCCGTGCCTCATTGGAAAGCTCTTTGGCAGCCGCTCGCGTGGCCCCACAGCCCGTGGGGCTGCGGGCTTTGCGGCGGCCGTCAGCCTGGGCGACACCGGCGCCTACGTCAGGCTGCCGCGCCAGCCTGCGAAGCATTTTCCAGTAGGGCCGCGGCTCTGGCGACAGCTCCCACGCCTGAAGAGCCAGGAGGGAAAGCCGTGCCTCGTTGGAAAGCTCTTTGGCAGCCGCTCGCGTGGCCCCACAGCCCATGGGGCTGCGGGCTTTGCGGCGGCCGTCAGCCTCGGCGTCACCGGCGCCCACTTTGCGCCGCTGCGCCAGCCTGAGAAGCATTTTCCGGTAGGGCCGCGGCTCTGGCGACAGCTCACACGCCCGAAGAGCCAGGAGGGAAAGCCGTGCCTCGTTGGAAAGCTCTTTGGCAGCCGCTCGTGTGGCCCCACAGCCCGTGGGGCTGCGGGCTTTGCGGCGGCCGTCAGCCTGGGCGCCACCGGCGCCAACGTCGGGCCGCCGCGCCAGCCTGCGAAGCATTTTCCGGTAGGGCCGCGGCTCTGGCGACAGCTCCCACGCCCGAAGAGCCAGGAGGGAAAGCCGTGCCTCGTTGGAAAGCTCTTTGGCAGCCGCTCGCGTGGCCCCACAGCCCGTGGGGCTGCGGGCTTTGCGGCGTCCGTCAGCCTCAGCGCCACCGGCGCCCACGTGGGGCCGCTGCGCCAGGCAGAGAAGCATTTTGCGGTAGGGCCGCGGCTCTGGCGACAGCTCCCACGCCCGAAGAGCCAGGAGGGAAAGCCGTGCCTCGTTGGAAAGCTCTTTGGCAGCCGCTCGCGTGGCCCCACAGCCCGTGGGGCTGCGGGCTTTGCGGCGGCCGTTAGCCTGGGCGACACCGGCGCCCACGTCAGGCTGCCGCGCCAGCCTGCGAAGCATTTTCCAGTAGGGCCGCGTCTCTGGCGACAGCTCCCACGCCTGAAGAGCCAGGAGGGAAAGCCGTGCCTCGTTGGAAAGCTCTTTGGCAGCCGCTCGCGTGGCCCCACAGCCTGTGGGGCTGCGGGCTTTGCGGCGGCCGTCAGCATGGGCGACACCGGCGCCCACGTGGGGCCGCCGCGCCAGCCTGCAAAGCATTTTCCGGTAGGGCCGCGTCTCTGGCGACAGCTCCCACGGCCGAAGAGCCAGGAGGGAAAGCCGTGCCTCGTTGGA
This sequence comes from Larus michahellis, assembly GCF_964199755.1. Taxonomy (NCBI): domain Eukaryota; kingdom Metazoa; phylum Chordata; class Aves; order Charadriiformes; family Laridae; genus Larus; species Larus michahellis. The sequence goes on from NW_027435946.1 coordinate 1,004,705, forward strand.
AAGCTCTTTGGCAGCCGCTCGCGTGGCCCCACAGCCCATGCGGCTGCGGGCTTTGCGGCGGCCGTCAGCCTCGGCGCCACCGGCGCCCACATTGCGCCGCTGCGCCAGCCTGCGAAGCATTTTCCGGTAGGGCCGCGGCTCTGGCGACAGCTCCCACGCCCGAAGAGCCAGGAGGGAAAGCCGTGCCTCGTTGGAAAGCTCTTTGGCAGCCACTCGCATGGCCCCACAGCCCATGGGGCTGCGGGCTTTGCGGCGGCCGTCAGCCTCGGCGCCACCGGCGCCCACGTCGGGCCGCCGCGCCAGCATGCGAAGCATTTTCCGGTAGGGCCGCGGCTCTGGCGACAGCTCCCACGCCCGAAGAGCCAGGAGGGAAAGCCGTGCCTCGTTGGAAAGCTCTTTGGCAGCCGCTCGCGTGGCCCCACAGCCCGTGGGGCTGCGGGCTTTCCGGCGGCCGTCAGCTTGGGCGACACTGGCGCCCACATGGTGCCACCGCGCCAGCCTGCGAAGCATTTTGCGGTAGGGCCACGGCTCCGGTGACAGCTCCCACGCCCGAAGAGCCAGGAGGGAAAGCCGTGCCTCGTTGGAAAGCTCTTTGGCAGCCGCTCGCATGGCCCCACAGCCCGTGGGGCTGCGGGCTTTGCGGCAGCCGTCAGCCTCGGCGCCACTGGCACCCACGTGGGGCCGCTGCGCCAGCCTGCGAAGCATTTTCCGGTAGGGCCGCGGCTCTGGCGACAGCTCCCACGCCCGAAGAGCCAGGAGGGAAAGCCGTGCCTCGTTGGAAAGCTCTTTGGCAGCCGCTCGCATGGCCCCACAGCCCGTGGGGCTGCGGGCTTTCCGGCGGCCGTCAGCCTCGGCGCCACCGGTGCCCACGTGTGGCCGCCGCTCAGCCTGCGAAGCATTTTCCGGTAGGGCCGCGTCTCTGGCGACAGCTCCCACGCCCGAAGAGCCAGGAGGGAAAGCCGTGCCTCGTTGGAAAGCTCTTTGGCAGCCGCTCGCGTGGCCCCACAGCCCGTGGGGCTGCGTGCTTTGCGGCAGCTGTCAGCCTCAGCGCCACCGGCACCCACTTGGGGCCGCTGCGCCAGCCTGCGAAGCATTTTCCGGTAGGGCCGCAGCTCTGGCGACTGCTCCCACGCCCGAAGAGCCAGGAGGGAAAGCCGTGCCTCGTTGGAAAGCTCTTTGGCAGCCGCTCACGTGGCCCCACAGCCCATGGGGCTGCGGGTTTTGCGGCAGCCGTCAGCCTGGGCGACACCGGCGCCCACGTTGCGCCGCCGCGCCAGCCTGCGAAGCATTTTCCGGTAGGGCCGCGTCTCTGGCGACAGCTCCCACGCCTGAAGAGCCAGGAGGGAAAGCCGTGCCTCTTTGGAAAGCTCTTTGGCAGCCGCTCGCGTGGCCCCACAGCCCATGGGGCTACGGGCATTGCGGCGGCTGTCAGCCTCGGCGCCACCGGCGCCCACGTTGCGCCGCCGCGCCAGCCTGCGAAGCATTTTCCGGTAGGGCCGCGGCTCTGGCGACAGCTCCCACCCCCGAAGAGCCAGGAGGGAAAGCCTTGCCTCGTTGGAAAGCTCTTTGGCAGCCACTCACGTGGCCCTAAAGCCTGTGGGGCTGCGGGCTTAGCGGCGGCCGTCAGCCTCGGTGCCACCGGCGCCCACTTGGCGCCGCCGCGCCAGCCTGCGAAGCATTTTCCGGTAGGGCCGCGGCTCTGGCGACAGCTCCCACGCCCGAAGAGCCAGGAGGGAAAGCCGTGCCTCGTTGGAAAGCTCTTTGGCAGCCACTCGCGTGGCCCCACAGCCCGTGGGGCTGCGGGCTTTGCGGCGGCCGTCAGCCTGGGCGACACCGGCGCCCACGTGGGGCCGCCGCGCCAGCCTGCAAAGCATTTTCCGGTAGGGCCGCGGCTCTGGCGACAGCTCCCATGCCCGAAGAGCCAGGAGGGAAAGCCGTGCCTCGTTGGAAAGCTCTTTGGCAGCCGCTTGCGTGGCCCCACAGCCCGTGGGGCTGCGGGCTTTGCGGCGGCCGTCAGCGTCGGCGCCACCGGTGCCCACGTGGCGCCGCTGCGCCAGGCAGAGAAGCATTTTCCAGTAGGGCCGCGTCTCTGGCGACAGCTCCCACGGCCGAAGAGCCAGGAGGGAAAGCCGTGCCTCATTGGAAAGCTCTTTGGCAGCCGCTCGCGTGGCCCCACAGCCCGTGGGGCTGCGGGCTTTGCGGCGGCCGTCAGCCTGGGCGACACCGGCGCCTACGTCAGGCTGCCGCGCCAGCCTGCGAAGCATTTTCCAGTAGGGCCGCGGCTCTGGCGACAGCTCCCACGCCTGAAGAGCCAGGAGGGAAAGCCGTGCCTCGTTGGAAAGCTCTTTGGCAGCCGCTCGCGTGGCCCCACAGCCCATGGGGCTGCGGGCTTTGCGGCGGCCGTCAGCCTCGGCGTCACCGGCGCCCACTTTGCGCCGCTGCGCCAGCCTGAGAAGCATTTTCCGGTAGGGCCGCGGCTCTGGCGACAGCTCCCACGCCCGAAGAGCCAGGAGGGAAAGCCGTGCCTCGTTGGAAAGCTCTTTGGCAGCCGCTCGTGTGGCCCCACAGCCCGTGGGGCTGCGGGCTTTGCGGCGGCCGTCAGCCTGGGCGCCACCGGCGCCAACGTCGGGCCGCCGCGCCAGCCTGCGAAGCATTTTCCGGTAGGGCCGCGGCTCTGGCGACAGCTCCCACGCCCGAAGAGCCAGGAGGGAAAGCCGTGCCTCGTTGGAAAGCTCTTTGGCAGCCGCTCGCGTGGCCCCACAGCCCGTGGGGCTGCGGGCTTTGCGGCGTCCGTCAGCCTCAGCGCCACCGGCGCCCACGTGGGGCCGCTGCGCCAGGCAGAGAAGCATTTTCCGGTAGGGCCGCGGCTCTGGCGACAGCTCCCACGACCGAAGAGCCAGGAGGGAAAGCCGTGCCTCGTTGGAAAGCTCTTTGGCAGCCGCTCGCGTGGCCCCACAGCCCGTGGGGCTGCGGGCTTTGCGGCGGCCGTCAGCCTGGGCGACACCGGCGCCCACGTCAGGCTGCCGCGCCAGCCTGCGAAGCATTTTCCAGTAGGGCCGCGTCTCTGGCGACAGCTCCCACGCCTGAAGAGCCAGGAGGGAAAGCCGTGCCTCGTTGGAAAGCTCTTTGGCAGCCGCTCGCGTGGCCCCACAGCCTGTGGGGCTGCGGGCTTTGCGGCGGCCGTCAGCATGGGCGACACCGGCGCCCACGTGGGGCCGCCGCGCCAGCCTGCAAAGCATTTTCCGGTAGGGCCGCGTCTCTGGCGACAGCTCCCACGGCCGAAGAGCCAGGAGGGAAAGCCGTGCCTCGTTGGAAAGCTCTTTGGCAGCCGCTCGCGTGGCCCCACAGCCCATGGGGCTGCGGGCTTTGCGGCGGCCGTCAGCCTCGGCGCCACCGGCGCCCACATTGCGCCGCTGCGCCAGCCTGCGAAGCATTTTCCGGTAGGGCCGCGGCTCTGGCGACAGCTCCCACGCCCGAAGAGCCAGGAGGGAAAGCCGTGCCTCGTTGGAAAGCTCTTTGGCAGCCACTCGCATGGCCCCACAGCCCATGGGGCTGCGGGCTTTGCGGCGGCCGTCAGCCTGGGCGACACCGGCGCCCACGTGGGGCCGCCGCGCCAGCCTGCAAAGCATTTTGCAGTAGGGCCGCGGCTCTGGCGACAGCTGCCACGGCCGAAGAGCAAGGAGGGAAAGCCGTGCCTCATTGGAAAGCTCTTTGGCAGCCGCTCGCGTGGCCCCACAGCCCGTGGGGCTGCGGGCTTTGCGGCGGCCGTCAGCCTCGGTGCCATCGGCGCCCACGTGGCGCCGCCGCGCCAGCCTGCGAAGCATTTTCCGATAGGGCCGCGTCTCTGGCGACAGCTCCCACGCCCGAAGAGCCAGGAGGAAAAGCCGTGCCTCGTTGGAAAGCTCTTTGGCAGCCGCTCGCTTTGCCCCACAGCCCGTGGGGCTGCGGGCTTTCCGGCGGCCGTCAGCCTGGGCGACACCGGCGCCCAGGTGGGGCCGCCGCGCTAGCCTGCGTAGCATTTTCCGGTAGGGCCGCGGCTCTGGCGACAGCTCCCACGACCGAAGAGCCAGGAGGGAAAGCCGTGCCTCGTTGGAAAGCTCTTTGGCAGCCTCTCGCGTGGCCCCACAGCCCGTGGGGCTGCGGGCTTTGCGGCGGCCGTCAGCCCTGGCGCCACCGGCGCCCACGTGGGGTCGCTGCGCCAGGCAGAGAAGCATTTTCCGGTAGGGCCGCGGCTCTGGCGACAGCTCCCACGCCCGAAGAGCCAGGAGGGAAAGCCGTGCCTCATTGGAAAGCTCTTTGGCAGCCGCTCGCGTGGCCCCACAGCCCGTGGGGCTGCGGGCTTTGCGGCGGCCGTCAGCCTGCGCGACACCGGCGCCCACGTCAGGCTGCCGCGCCAGCCTGCTAAGCATTTTCCAGTAGGTCCGCGTCTCTGGCGACAGCTCCCACGCCTGAAGAGCCAGGAGGGAAAGCCGTGCCTCGTTGGAAAGCTCTTTGGCAGCCGCTCGCGTGGCCCCACAGCCCATGGGGCTGCGGGCTTTGCGGCGGCTGTCAGCCTCGGCGCCACCGGCGCCCACGTTGCGCCGCCGCGCCAGCCTGCGAAGCATTTTCCGGTAGGGCCGCGTCTCTGGCGACAGCTCCCACGCCCGAAGAGCCAGGAGGGAAAGCCGTGCCTCGTTGGAAAGCTCTTTGGCAGCCGCTCGCGTGGCCCCACAGCCCATGGGGCTGCGGGCTTTGCGGCGGCCGTCAGCCTCGGCGTCACCGGCGCCCACTTTGCGCCGCTGCGCCAGCCTGCGAAGCATTTTCCGGTAGGGCCGCGTCTCTGGTGACAGCTCCCACGGCCGAAGAGCCAGGAGGGAAAGCCGTGCCTCGTTGGAAAGCTCTTTGGCAGCCGCTCGCGTGGCCCCACAGCCCGTGGGGCTGCGGGCTTTGCGGCGGCCGTCAGCCTCGGCGCCACCGGCGCCCACGTGGGGCCACTGCGCCAGGCAGAGAAGCATTTTCCGGTAGGGCTGCGGCTCTGGCGACAGCTCCCACGCCCGAAGAGCCAGGAGGGAAAGCCTTGCCTCGTTGGAAAGCTCTTTGGCAGCCACTCACGTGGCCCTAAAGCCTGTGGGGCTGCGGGCTTAGCGGCGTCCGTCAGCCTCGGCGCCACCGGCGCCCACTTGGCGCCGCCGCGCCAGCCTGCAAAGCATTTTCCGGTAGGGCCGCGTCTCTGGCGACAGCTCCCACAGCCGAAGAGCCAGGAGGGAAAGCCATGCCTCGTTGGAAAGCTCTTTGGCAGCCACTCGCATGGCCCTAAAGCCTGTGGTGCTGCGGGCTTTGCGGCGGCCGTCAGCCTCGGCGCCACTGGCGCCCACGTTGCGCCGCCGCGCCAGCCTGCGAAGAATTTTCCGCTAGGGCCGCGGCTCTGGCGACAGCTCCCACGCCCGAAGAGCCAGGAGGGAAAGCCGTGCCTCGTTGGAAAGCTCTTTGGCAGCCGCTCGCGTGGCCCCACAGCCCGTGGGGCTGCGGGCTTTGCGGCGGCCGTCAGCCTGGGCACCACCGGCGCCCAGGTGGGGCCGCCGGGCCAGCCTGCGAAGCATTTTCCGGTAGGGCCGCGGCTCTGGCGACAGCTCCCACGGCCGAAGAGCCAGGAGGGAAAGCCGTGCCTCGTTGGAAAGCTCTTTGGCAGCCGCTCGCGTGGCCCCACAGCCCGTGGGGCTGCGGGCTTTGCGGCGGCCGTCAGCCTCGGCGCCACCGGCGCCCACGTGGCGCCGCCGCGCCAGCCTGCGAAGCATTTTCCAGTAGGGCCGCGGCTCTGGCGACAGCTCCCACGCCCGAAGAGCCAGGAGGGAAACCCGTGCCTCGTTGGAAAGCTCTTTGGCAGCCGCTCGCGTGGCCCCACAGCCCATGGGGCTGCGGGCTTTGCGGCGGCCATCAGCCTCGGCGAAACCGGCGCCCACGTGGCGCCGCCGCGCCAGCCTGCGACGCATTTTCCGGTAGGGCCGCGGCTCTGGCGACAGCTCCCACGCCCGAAGAGCCAGGAGGGAAAGCCGTGCCTCGTTGGAAAGCTCTTTGGCAGCCGCTCGCGTGGCCCCACAGCCCATGGGGCTGCGGGCTTTGCGGCGGCCGTCAGCCTGGGCGACACCGGCGCCCACGTGGCGCCGCCGCGCCAGCCTGCGATGCATTTTCCGGTAGGGCCGCGGCTCTGGCGACAGCTCCCACGCCCGAAGAGCCAGGAGGGAAAGCCGTGCCTCGTTGAAAAGCTCTTTGGCAGCCGCTCGTGTGGCCCCACAGCCCGTGGGGCTGCGGGCTTTGCGGCGGCCGTCAGCCTGGGGGCCACCGGCGCCCACGTCGGACCACCGCGCCAGCCTGCAATGCATTTTCCGGTAGGGCTGCGGCTCTGGCGACAGCTCCCACGCCCGAAGAGCCAGGAGGGAAAGCCGTGCCTCGTTGGAAAGCTCTTTGGCAGCCGCTCATGTGGCCCCACAGCCCGTGGGGCTGCGGGCTTTCCGGCGGCCGTCAGCCTGGGCGCCACCGGCGCCCACGTCGGGCCGCCGCGCCAGCCTGCGAAGCATTTTCCGGTAGGGCCGCGGCTCTGGCGACAGCTCCCACGCCCGAAGAGCCAGGAGGGAAAGCCGTGCCTCGTTGGAAAGCTCTTTGGCAGCCACTCGCATGGCCCCACAGCCCGTGGGGCTGCGGGCTTTGCGGCGGCCGTCAGCCTCGGCGCCACCGGCGCCCACGTGGCGCCGCCGCACCAGCCTGCGAAGCATTTTCCAGTAGGGCCGCGGCTCTGGCGACAGCTCCCACGCCCGAAGAGCCAGGAGGGAAAGCCGTGCCTCGTTGGAAAGCTCTTTGGCAGCCGCTCGCGTGGCCCCACAGCCCGTGGGGCTGCGGGCTTTCCGGCGGCCGTCAGCCTGGGCGACACCGGCGCCCAGGTGGGTCCGCCGCGCCAGCCTGCGAAGCATTTTCCGGTAGGGCCGCGGCTCTGGCGACAGCTCCCACGCCCGAAGAGCCAGGAGGGAAAGCCGTGCCTCGTTGGAAAGCTCTTTGGCAGCCGCTCGCGTGGCCCCACAGCCCATGGGGCTGCTGGCTTTGCGGCGGCCATCAGCCTCGGCGAAACCGGCGCCCACGTGGCGCCGCCGCGCCAGCCTGCAAAGAATTTTCCGGTAGGGCCGCGGCTCTGGCGACAGCTCCCACGGCCGAAGAGCCAGGAGGGAAAGCCGTGCCTCGTTGGAAAGCTCTTTGGCAGCCGCTCACGTGGCCCCACAGCCCATGGGGCTGCGGGCTGTGCGGCGGATGTCAGCCTCGGCGCCATCGGAGCCCACGTCGGGCCGCCGTGCCAGCCTGCGAATCATTTTCCGGTAGGGCCGCGGCTCTGGCGACAGCTCCCACGCCCGAAGAGCCAGGAGGGAAAGCCGTGCCTCGTTGGAAAGCTCTTTGGCAGCCGCTCGCGTGGCCCCACAGCCCGTGGGGCTGTGGGCTTTGCGGCGGCCGTCAGCCTGGGCGCCACCGGCGCCCACGTGGCGCCGCCGCGCCAGCCTGCGAAGCATTTTCCGGTAGGGCCGCGTCTCTGGCGACAGCTCCCACGCCCGAAGAGCCAGGAGGGAAAGCCGTGCCTCGTTGGAAAGCTCTTTGGCAGCCGCTCGTGTGGCCCCACAGCCCGTGGGGCTGCGGGCTTTGCGGCGGCCGTCAGCCTCGGCGCCACCGGCGCCCACGTCGGGCCGCCGCGCCAGCCTGCAATGCATTTTCCGGTAGGGCTGCGGCTCTGGCGACAGCTCCCACGCCCGAAGAGCCAGGAGGGAAAGCCGTGCCTCGTTGGAAAGCTCTTTGGCAGCCGCTCGTGTGGCCCCATAGCCCGTGGGGATGCGGGCTTTATGGCGGCCGTCAGCCTCGGCGCCACCGGCGCCCACGTGGCGCCGCCGCGCCAGCCTGCGAAGTATTTTCCGGTAGGGCCGCGGCTCTGGCGACAGCTCCCACGCCCGAAGAGCCAGGAGGGAAAACCGTGCCTCGTTGGAAAGCTCTTTGGCAGCCGCTCGTGTGGCCCCACAGCCCGTGGGGCTGCGGGCTTTCCGACGGCCGTCAGCCTCAGCGCCATCGGCGCCCACGTCGGGCCGCCGCGCCAGCCCGCAAAGCATTTTCCGGTAGGGCCGCGGCTCTGGCGACAGCTCCCACGACCGAAGAGCCAGGAGGGAAAGCCGTGCCTCGTTGGAAAGCTCTTTGGCAGCCGCTCGTGTGGCCCCACAGCCCGTGGGGCTGCGGGCTTTGCGGCGGCCGTCAGCCTCGGCGCCACCGGCGCCCACGTGGGGTCGCTGCGCCAGGCAGAGAAGCATTTTCCGGTAGGGCCGCGGCTCTGGCGACAGCTCCCACGCCCGAAGAGCCAGGAGGGAAAGCCGTGCCTCATTGGAAAGCTCTTTGGCAGCCGCTCGCGTGGCCCCACAGCCCGTGGGGCTGCGGGCTTTGCGGCGGCCGTCAGCCTGCGCGACACCGGCGCCCACGTCAGGCTGCCGCGCCAGCCTGCTAAGCATTTTCCAGTAGGTCCGCGTCTCTGGCGACAGCTCCCACGCCTGAAGAGCCAGGAGGGAAAGCCGTGCCTCGTTGGAAAGCTCTTTGGCAGCCGCTCGCGTGGCCCCACAGCCCATGGGGCTGCGGGCTTTGCGGCGGCTGTCAGCCTCGGCGCCACCGGCGCCCACGTTGCGCCGCCGCGCCAGCCTGCGAAGCATTTTCCGGTAGGGCCGCGTCTCTGGCGACAGCTCCCACGCCCGAAGAGCCAGGAGGGAAAGCCGTGCCTCGTTGGAAAGCTCTTTGGCAGCCGCTCGCGTGGCCCCACAGCCCATGGGGCTGCGGGCTTTGCGGCGGCCGTCAGCCTCGGCGTCACCGGCGCCCACTTTGCGCCGCTGCGCCAGCCTGCGAAGCATTTTCCGGTAGGGCCGCGTCTCTGGTGACAGCTCCCACGGCCGAAGAGCCAGGAGGGAAAGCCGTGCCTCGTTGGAAAGCTCTTTGGCAGCCGCTCGCGTGGCCCCACAGCCCGTGGGGCTGCGGGCTTTGCGGCGGCCGTCAGCCTCGGCGCCACCGGCGCCCACGTGGGGCCACTGCGCCAGGCAGAGAAGCATTTTCCGGTAGGGCTGCGGCTCTGGCGACAGCTCCCACGCCCGAAGAGCCAGGAGGGAAAGCCTTGCCTCGTTGGAAAGCTCTTTGGCAGCCACTCACGTGGCCCTAAAGCCTGTGGGGCTGCGGGCTTAGCGGCGTCCGTCAGCCTCGGCGCCACCGGCGCCCACTTGGTGCCGCCGCGCCAGCCTGCAAAGCATTTTCCGGTAGGGCCGCGTCTCTGGCGACAGATCCCACAGCCGAAGAGCCAGGAGGGAAAGCCATGCCTCGTTGGAAAGCTCTTTGGCAGCCACTCGCATGGCCCTAAAGCCTGTGGTGCTGCGGGCTTTGCGGCGGCCGTCAGCCTCGGCGCCACTGGCGCCCACGTTGCGCCGCCGCGCCAGCCTGCGAAGAATTTTCCGCTAGGGCCGCGGCTCTGGCGACAGCTCCCACGCCCGAAGAGCCAGGAGGGAAAGCCGTGCCTCGTTGGAAAGCTCTTTGGCAGCCGCTCGCGTGGCCCCACAGCCCGTGGGGCTGCGGGCTTTGCGGCGGCCGTCAGCCTGGGCACCACCGGCGCCCAGGTGGGGCCGCCGCGCCAGCCTGCGAAGCATTTTCCAGTAGGGCCGCGGCTCTGGCGACAGCTCCCACGCCCGAAGAGCCAGGAGGGAAACCCGTGCCTCGTTGGAAAGCTCTTTGGCAGCCGCTCGCGTGGCCCCACAGCCCATGGGGCTGCGGGCTTTGCGGCGGCCATCAGCCTCGGCGAAACCGGCGCCCACGTGGCGCCGCCGCGCCAGCCTGCGACGCATTTTCCGGTAGGGCCGCGGCTCTGGCGACAGCTCCCACGCCCGAAGAGCCAGGAGGGAAAGCCGTGCCTCGTTGGAAAGCTCTTTGGCAGCCGCTCGCGTGGCCCCACAGCCCATGGGGCTGCGGGCTTTGCGGCGGCCGTCAGCCTGGGCGACACCGGCGCCCACGTGGCGCCGCCGCGCCAGCCTGCGAAGCATTTTCCGGTAGGGCCGCGGCTCTGGCGACAGCTCCCACGCCCGAAGAGCCAGGAGGGAAAGCCGTGCCTCGTTGGAAAGCTCTTTGGCAGCCGCTCGTGTGGCCCCACAGCCCGTGGGGCTGCGGGCTTTGCGGCGGCCGTCAGCCTGGGGGCCACCGGCGCCCACGTCGGACCACCGCGCCAGCCTGCAATGCATTTTCCGGTAGGGCTGCGGCTCTGGCGACAGCTCCCACGCCCGAAGAGCCAGGAGGGAAAGCCGTGCCTCGTTGGAAAGCTCTTTGGCAGCCGCTCATGTGGCCCCACAGCCCGTGGGGCTGCGGGCTTTCCGGCGGACGTCAGCCTGGGCGCCACCGGCGCCCACGTCGGGCCGCCGCGCCAGCCTGCGAAGCATTTTCCGGTAGGGCCGCGGCTCTGGCGACAGCTCCCACGCCCGAAGAGCCAGGAGGGAAAGCCGTGCCTCGTTGGAAAGCTCTTTGGCAGCCACTCGCATGGCCCCACAGCCCGTGGGGCTGCGGGCTTTGCGGCGGCCGTCAGCCTCGGCGCCACCGGCGCCCACGTGGCGCCGCCGCACCAGCCTGCGAAGCATTTTCCAGTAGGGCCGCGGCTCTGGCGACAGCTCCCACGGCCGAAGAGCCAGGAGGGAAAGCCGTGCCTCGTTGGAAAGCTCTTTGGCAGCCGCTCGCGTGGCCCCACAGCCCGTGGGGCTGCGGGCTTTCCGGCGGCCGTCAGCCTGGGCGACACCGGCGCCCAGGTGGGTCCGCCGCGCCAGCCTGCGAAGCATTTTCCGGTAGGGCCGCGGCTCTGGCGACAGCTCCCACGCCCGAAGAGCCAGGAGGGAAAGCCGTGCCTCGTTGGAAAGCTCTTTGGCAGCCGCTCGCGTGGCCCCACAGCCCATGGGGCTGCTGGCTTTGCGGCGGCCATCAGCCTCGGCGAAACCGGCGCCCACGTGGCGCCGCCGCACCAGCCTGCAAAGAATTTTCCGGTAGGGCCGCGGCTCTGGCGACAGCTCCCACGGCCGAAGAGCCAGGAGGGAAAGCCGTGCCTCGTTGGAAAGCTCTTTGGCAGCCGCTCACGTGGCCCCACAGCCCATGGGGCTGCGGGCTGTGCGGCGGATGTCAGCCTCGGCGCCATCGGAGCCCACGTCGGGCCGCCGTGCCAGCCTGCGAATCATTTTCCGGTAGGGCCGCGGCTCTGGCGACAGCTCCCACGCCCGAAGAGCCAGGAGGGAAAGCCGTGCCTCGTTGGAAAGCTCTTTGGCAGCCGCTCGCGTGGCCCCACAGCCCGTGGGGCTGTGGGCTTTGCGGCGGCCGTCAGCCTGGGCGCCACCGGCGCCCACGTGGCGCCGCCGCGCCAGCCTGCGAAGCATTTTCCGGTAGGGCCGCGTCTCTGGCGACAGCTCCCACGCCCGAAGAGCCAGGAGGGAAAGCCGTGCCTCGTTGGAAAGCTCTTTGGCAGCCGCTCGTGTGGCCCCACAGCCCGTGGGGCTGCGGGCTTTGCGGCGGCCGTCAGCCTCGGCGCCACCGGCGCCCACGTCGGGCCGCCGCGCCAGCCTGCAATGCATTTTCCGGTAGGGCTGCGGCTCTGGCGACAGCTCCCACGCCCGAAGAGCCAGGAGGGAAAGCCGTGCCTCGTTGGAAAGCTCTTTGGCAGCCGCTCATGTGGCCCCACAGCCCGTGGGGCTGCGGGCTTTCCGGCGGCTGTCAGCCTGGGCGCCACCGGCGCCCACATCGGGCCGCCGCGCCAGCCTGCGAAGCATTTTCCCGTAGGGCCGCGTCTCTGGCGACAGCTCCCACGCCCGAAGAGCCAGGAGGGAAAGCCGTGCCTCGTTGGAAAGCTCTTTGGCAGCCGCTCGTGTGGCCCCATAGCCCGTGGGGATGCGGGCTTTGTGGCGGCCGTCAGCCTCGGCGCCACCGGCGCCCACGTGGCGCCGCCGCGCCAGCCTGCGAAGTATTTTCCGGTAGGGCCGCGGCTCTGGCGACAGCTCCCACGCCCGAAGAGCCAGGAGGGAAAGCCGTGCCTCGTTGGAAAGCTCTTTGGCAGCCGCTCGTGTGGCCCCACAGCCCGTGGGGCTGCGGGCTTTGCGGCGGCCGTCAGCCTCGGCGCCATCGATGCCCACGTCGGGCCGCCGCGCCAGCCTGCGAAGCATTTTCCGGTAGGGCCGCGTCTCTGGCGACAGCTCCCACGCCCGAAGAGCCAGGAGGGAAAGCCGTGCCTCGTTGGAAAGCTCTTTGGCAGCCGCTCGCGTGGCCCCACAGCCCATGGGGCTGCGGGCTTTGCGGCGGCCGTCAGCCTGGGTGACACCGGCGCCCACGTGGCGCCGCCGCGCCAGCCTGCGAAGAATTTTCCGGTAGGGCCGCGTCTCTGGCGACAGCTCCCACGCCCGAAGAGCCAGGAGGGAAAACCGTGCCTCGTTGGAAAGCTCTTTGGCAGCCGCTCGTGTGGCCCCACAGCCCGTGGGGCTGCGGGCTTTCCGACGGCCGTCAGCCTCAGCGCCATCGGCGCCCACGTCGGGCCGCCGCGCCAGCCCGCAAAGCATTTTCCGGTAGGGCCGCGGCTCTGGCGACAGCTCCCACGCCCGAAGAGCCAGGAGGGAAAGCCGTGCCTCGTTGGAAAGCTCTTTGGCAGCCGCTCGCGTGGCCCCACAGCCCGTGGGGCTGCGGGCTTTGCGGCGGCCGTCAGCCTGGGCGACACCGGCGCCCAGGTGGGGCCACCGCGCCAGCCTGCGAAGCATTTTCCGGTAGGGCCGCGGCTCTGGCGACAGCTCCCACGGCCGAAGAGCCAGGAGGGAAAGCCGTGCCTCGTTGGAAAGCTCTTTGGCAGCCGCTCGCGTGGCCCCACAGCCCATGGGGCTGCGGGCTTTGCGGCGGCCGTCAGCCTCGGCGCCACCGGCGCCCACGTGGCGCCGCCGCGCCAGCCTGCGAAGCATTTTCCAGTAGGGCCGCGTCTCTGGCGACAGCTCCCACGCCCGAAGAGCCAGGAGGGAAACCCGTGCCTCGTTGGAAAGCTCTTTGGCAGCCGCTCGCGTGGCCCCACAGCCCATGGAGCTGCGGGCTTTGCGGCGCCCATCAGCCTCGGCGAAACCGGCGCCCACGTGGCGCCGCCGCGCCAGCCTGCAAAGAATTTTCCGGTAGGGCCGCGGCTCTGGCGACAGCTCCCACGGCCGAAGAGCCAGGAGGGAAAGCCGTGCCTCGTTGGAAAGCTCTTTGGCAGCCGCTCGCGTGGCCCCACAGCCCATGGGGCTGCGGGCTTTGCGGCGGCCGTCAGCCTGGGCGACACCGGCGCCCACGTGGCGCCGCCGCGCCAGCCTGCGAAGCATTTTCCGGTAGGGCCGCGGCTCTGGCGACAGCTCCCACGCCCGAAGAGCCAGGAGGGAAAGCCGTGCCTCGTTGGAAAGCTCTTTGGCAGCCGCTCGTGTGGCCCCACAGCCCGTGGGGCTGCGGGCTTTGCGGCGGCCGTCAGCCTGGGGGCCACCGCCGCCCACGTCGGGCCGCCGCGCCAGCCTGCAATGCATTTTCCGGTAGGGCTGCGGCTCTGGCGACAGCTCCCACGCCCGAAGAGCCAGGAGGGAAAGCCGTGCCTCGTTGGAAAGCTCTTTGGCAGCCGCTCATGTGGCCCCACAGCCCGTGGGGCTGCGGGCTTTCCGGCGGCCGTCAGCCTGGGCGACACCGGCGCCCACGTCGGGCAGCCGCGCCAGCCTGCGAAGCATTTTCCGGTAGGGCCGCGTCTCTGGCGACAGCTCCCACGCCCGAAGAGCCAGGAGGGAAAGCCGTGCCTCGTTGGAAAGCTCTTTGGCAGCCACTCGCGTGGCCCCACAGCCCGTGGGGCTGCGGGCTTTCCGGCGGCTGTCAGCCTCGGCGCCACCGGCGCCCACGTGGCACGACCGCGCCAGCTTGCGAAGCATTTTCCGGTAGGGCCGCATCTCTGGCGACAGCTCCCACGCCCGAAGAGCCAGGAGGGAAAGCCGTGCCTCGTTGGAAAGCTCTTTGGCAGCCGCTCGTGTGGCCCCACAGCCCGTGGGGCTGCGGGCTTTGCGGCGGCCGTCAGCCTCGGCGCCATCGATGCCCACGTCGGGCCGACGCGCCAGCCTGCGAAGCATTTTCCGGTAGGGCCGCGGCTCTGGCGACAGCTCCCACGGCCAAAGAGCCAGGAGGGAAAGCCGTGCCTCGTTGGAAAGCTCTTTGGCAGCCGCTCGCGTGGCCCCACAGCCCGTGGGGCTGCGGGCTTTCCGGCGGCCGTCAGCCTCATCGCCACCGGCGCCCACGTGGCGCCGCCGCGCCAGCCTGCGAAGCATTTTCCGGTAGGGCCGCGGCTCTGGCGACAGCTCCCACGGCCAAAGAGCCAGGAGGGAAAGCCGTGCCTCGCTGGAAAGCTCTTTGGCAGTCGCTCGCGTGGCCCCACAGCCCGTGGGGCTGCGGGCTTTCCGGCGGCCGTCAGCCTCGGCGACACCGGCGACCACGTGGCGCCGCCGCGCCAGCCTGCGAAGCATTTTCCGGTAGGGCCGCGGCTCTGGCAACAGCTCCCACGCCCGAAGAGCCAGGAGGGAAAGCCGTGCCTCGTTGGAAAGCTCTTTGGCAGCCGCTCGCGTGGCCCCACAGCCCGTGGGGCTGCGGGCTTTCCGGCGGCCGTCAGCCTCATCGCCACCGGCGCCCACGTGGCGCCGCCGCGCCAGCCTGCGAAGCATTTTCGGGTAGGGCCGCGGCTCTGGCGACAGCTCCCACGGCCAAAGAGCCAGGAGGGAAAGCCGTGCCTCGTTGGAAAGATCTTTGGCAGCCGCTCGTGTGGCCCCACAGCCCGTGGGGCTGCGGGCTTTCCGGCGGCCGTCAGCCTGGGCGACACCGGCGCCCAGGTGATGCCGCCGCGCCAGCCTGCGAAGCATTTTCCGGTAGGGCCGCGGCTCTGGCAACAGCTCCCACGCCCGAAGAGCCAGGAGGTAAAGCCGTGCCTCATTGGAAAGCTCTTTGGCAGCCACTTGCGTGGCCCCACAGCCCATGGGGTAGCGGGGTTTCCGGCGGCTGTCAGACTCGGCACCACCGGCGCCCACGTCGGGCAGCCGCGCCAGCCTGCGAAGCATTTTCCGGTAGGGCCGCGGCTCTGGCGACAGCTCCCACGCCCGTAGAGCCAGGAGGGAAAGCCGTGCCTCGTTGGAAAGCTCTTTGGCAGCCGCTCGCGTGGCCCCACAGCCCATGGGGCTGCGGGCTTTGCGGCGGCCGTCAGCCTCAGTGCCACCGGCGCCCACGTTGCGCCGCCGCGCCAGCCTGCGAAGCATTTTCCGGTAGGGCCGCGTCTCTGGCGACAGCTCCCACGCCCGTAGAGCCAGGAGGGAAAGCCGTGCCTCGTTGGAAAGCTCTTTGGCAGCCGCTCGCGTGGCCCCACAGCCCGTGGGGCCGCGGGCTTTGCAGCGGCCGTCAGCCTCCGCGCCACCGGCGCCCACGTTACGCCGCCGCGCCAGCCTGCGAAGCATTTTCCGGTAGGGCCGCAGCTCTGGCGACAGCTCCCACGCCCGAAGAGCTAGGAGGGAAAGCCGTGCCTCGTTGGAAAGCTCTTTGGCAGCCGCTCGTGTGGCCCCACAGCCCGTGGGGCTGCGGGCTTTGCGGCTGCCGTCAGCCACGGCGCCACCGGCGCCCACGTCGGGCCGCCGCGCCAGTCTGCGAAGCATTTTCCGGTAGGGCCGCGTCTCTGGCGACAGCTCCCACGCCCGAAGAGCCAGGAGGGAAAGCCATGCCTCGTTGGAAAGCTCTTTGGCAGCCGCTCGTGTGGCCCCACAGCCCGTGGGGCTGCGGGCTTTGCGGCGGCCGTCAGCCTCGGCGCCATCGATGCCTACATCGGGCCGCCGCGCCAGCCTGCGAAGCATTTTCCGGTAGGGCCGCGTCTCTGGCGACAGCTCCCACGCCCGAAGAGCCAGGAGGGAAAGCCGTGCCTCGTTGGAAAGCTCTTTGGCAGCCGCTCGCGTGGCCCCAGAGCCCATGGGGCTGCGGGCTTTGCGGCGGCCGTCAGCCTGGGTGACACCGGCGCCCACGTGGCGCCGCCGCGCCAGCCTGCGAAGCATTTTCTGGTAGGGCCGCGTCTCTGGCGACAGCTCCCACGGCCAAAGAGCCAGGAGGGAAAGCCGTGCCTCGTTGGAAAGCTCTTTGGCAGCCGCTCGCGTGGCCCCACAGCCCGTGGGGCTGCGGGCTTTCCGGCGGCTGTCAGCCTCGGCGCCACCGGCGCCCACGTGCCACGACCGCGCCAGCTTGCGAAGCATTTTCCGGTAGGGCCGCGGCTCTGGCGACAGCTCCCACGCCCGAAGAGCCAGGAGGGAAAGCCGTGCCTCGTTGGAAAGCTCTTTGGCAGCCGCTCGTGTGGCCCCATAGCCCGTGGGGCTGCGGGCTTTGTAGCGGCCGTCAGCCTCGGCGCCACCGGCGCCCACCTGGCGCCGCCGCGCCAGCCTGCGAAGCATTTTCCGGTAGGGCCGCGGCTCTGGCGACAGCTCCCACGCCCGAAGAGCCAGGAGGGAAAGCCGTGCCTCGTTGGAAAGCTCTTTGGCAGCCGCTCGTGTGGCCCCACAGCCCGTGGGGCTGCGGGCTTTGCGGCGGCCGTCAGCCTGGGCGACACCGGCGCCCAGGTGGGGCCGCCGCGCCAGCCTGCGAAGCATTTTCCGGTAGGGCCGCGTCTCTGGCGACAGCTCCCACGCCCGAAGAGCCAGGAGGGAAAGCCGTGCCTCGTTGGAAAGCTTTTTGGCAGCCGCTCGCGTGGCCCCACAGCCCGTGGGGCTGCGGGCTTTGCGGCGGCCGTCAGCCTCGGCGCCACCGGCGCCCAAGTGGCACCGCCGCGCCAGCCTGCGAAGCATTTTCTGGTAGGGCCGCGTCTCTGGCGACAGCTCCCACGCCCGAAGAGCCAGGAGGGAAAGCCGTGCCTCGTTGGAAAGCTCTTTGGCAGCCGCTCGCGTGGCCCCACAGCCCGTGGGGCTGCGGGCTTTCCGGCGGCCGTCAGCCTGGGCGACACCGGCGCCCAGGTGGGGCCGCCGCGCCAGCCTGCGAAGCATTTTCCGGTAGGGCCGCGGCTCTGGCGACAGCTCCCACGCCCGAAGAGCCAGGAGGGAAAGCCGTGCCTCGTTGGAAAGCTCTTTGGCAGCCGCTCGCGTGGCCCCACAGCCCGTGGGGCTGCGGGCTTTGCGGCGGCCGTCAGCCTCGGCGCCACCGGCGCCCACGTGGCGCCGCCGCGCCAGCCTGCGAAGCATTTTCCAGTAGGGCCGCGTCTCTGGCGACAGCTCCCACGCCCGAAGAGCCAGGAGGGAAACCCGTGCCTCGTTGGAAAGCTCTTTGGCAGCCGCTCGCGTGGCCCCACAGCCCATGGGGCTGCGGGCTTTGCGGCGGCCATCAGCCTCGGCGAAAACGGCGCCCACGTGGCGGCGCCGCGCCAGCCTGCAAAGAATTTTCCGGTAGGGCCGCGGCTCTGGCGACAGCTCCCACGGCCGAAGAGCCAGGAGGGAAAGCCGTGCCTCGTTGGAAAGCTCTTTGGCAGCCGCTCGCGTGGCCCCACAGCCCATGGGGCTGCGGGCTTTGCGGCGGCCGTCAGCCTGGGCGACACCGGCGCCCACGTGGGGCCGCCGCGCCAGCCTGCGAAGCATTTTCCGGTAGGGCCGTGTCTCTGGCGACAGCTCCCACGCCCGAAGAGCCAGGAGGGAAAGCCGTGCCTCGTTGGAAAGCTCTTTGGCAGCCGCTCGTGTGGCCCCACAGCCCGTGGGGCTGCGGGCTTTGCGGCGGCCGTCAGCCTGGGGGCCACCGGCGCCCACGTGGCGCCGCCGCGCCAGCCTGCGAAGCATTTTCCGGTAGGGCTGCGGCTCTGGCGACAGCTCCCACGCCCGAAGAGCCAGGAGGGAAAGCCGTGCCTCGTTGGAAAGCTCTTTGGCAGCCGCTCGTGTGGCCCCACAGCCCGTGGGGCTGCGGGCTTTGGGGCGGCCGTCAGCCTGGGGGCCACCGGCGCCCACGTCGGGCCGCCGCGCCAGCCTGCGAAGCATTTTCCGGTAGGGCTGCGGCTCTGGCGACAGCTCCCACGCCCGAAGAGCCAGGAGGGAAAGCCGTGCCTCGTTGGAAAGCTCTTTGGCAGCCGCTCATGTGGCCCCACAGCCCGTGGGGCTGCGGGCTTTCCGGCGGCCGTCAGCCTGGGCGCCACCGGCGCCCACGTCGGGCCGCCGCGCCAGCCTGCAAAGCATTTTCCGGTAGGGCCGCGTCTCTGGCGACAGCTCCCACGCCCGAAGAGCCAGGAGGGAAAGCCGTGCCTCGTTGGAAAGCTCTTTGGCAGCCACTCGCATGGCCCCACAGCCCGTGGGGCTGCGGGCTTTCCGGCGGCTGTCAGCCTCGGCGCCACCGGCGCCCACGTGGCACGACCGCGCCAGCTTGCGAAGCATTTTCCGGTAGGGCCGCGGCTCTGGCGACAGCTCCCACGCCCGAAGAGCCAGGAGGGAAAGCCGTGCCTCGTTGGAAAGCTCTTTGGCAGCCGCTCGTGTGGCCCCATAGCCCGTGGGGCTGCAGGCTTTGTGGCGGCCGTCAGCCTCGGCGCCACCGGCGCCCACGTGGCGCCGCCGCGCCAGCCTGCGAAGTATTTTCCGGTAGGGCCGCGTCTCTGGCGACAGCTCCCACGCCCGAAGAGCCAGGAGGGAAAGCCGTGCCTCGTTGGAAAGCTCTTTGGCAGCCGCTCGTGTGGCCCCACAGCCCGTGGGGCTGCGGGCTTTGCGGCGGCCGTCAGCCTCGGCGCCATCGATGCCCACGTCGGGCCGCCGCGCCAGCCTGCGAAGCATTTTCTGGTAGGGCCGCGTCTCTGGCGACAGCTCCCAAGGCCGAAGAGCCAGGAGGGAAAGCCGTGCCTCGTTGGAAAGCTCTTTGGCAGCCGCTCGCGTGGTCCCACAGCCCATGGGGCTGCGGGCTTTCCGGCGGCCGTCAGCCTCGGCGACACCGGCGACCACGTGGCGCCGCCGCGCCAGCCTGCGAAGCATTTTCCAGTAGGGCCGCGCCTCTGGCAACAGCTCCCACGGCCGAAGAGCCAGGAGGGAAAGCCGTGCCTCGTTGGAAAGCTTTTTGGCAGCCGCTCGCGTGGCCCCACAGCCTGTGGGGCTGCGGGCTTTGCGGCGGCCGTCAGCCTCGGCGCCACCGGCGCCCAAGTGGCGCCGCCGCGCCAGCCTGCGAAGCATTTTCTGGTAGGGCCGCGTCTCTGGCGACAGCTCCCACGCCCGAAGAGCCAGGAGGGAAAGCCGTGCCTCGTTGGAAAGCTCTTTGGCAGCCGCTCGCGTGGCCCCACAGCCCGTGGGGCTGCGGGCTTTCCGGCGGCCGTCAGCCTCGGCGCCACCGGCGCCCACGTGGCGCCGCCGCGCCAGCCTGCGAAGCATTTTCCAGTAGGGCCGCGTCTCTGGCGACACCTCCCACGCCCGAAGAGCCAGGAGGGAAACCCGTGCCTCGTTGGAAAGCTCTTTGGCAGCCGCTCGCGTGGCCCCACAGCCCATGGGGCTGCGGGCTTTGCGGCGGCCATCAGCCTCGGCGAAAACGGCGCCCACGTGGCGGCGCCGCGCCAGCCTGCAAAGAATTTTCCGGTAGGGCCGCGGCTCTGGCGACAGCTCCCACGGCCGAAGAGCCAGGAGGGAAAGCCGTGCCTCGTTGGAAAGCTCTTTGGCAGCCGCTCGCATGGCCCCACAGCCCATGGGGCTGCGGGCTTTGCGGCGGCCGTCAGCCTGGGCGACACCGGCGCCCACGTGGGGCCGCCGCGCCAGCCTGCGAAGCATTTTCCGGTAGGGCCGTGTCTCTGGCGACAGCTCCCACGCCCGAAGAGCCAGGAGGGAAAGCCGTGCCTCGTTGGAAAGCTCTTTGGCAGCCGCTCGTGTGGCCCCACAGCCCGTGGGGCTGCGGGCTTTGCGGCGGCCGTCAGCCTGGGCGCCACCGGCGCCCACGTCGGGCCGCCGCGCCAGCCTGCGAAGCATTTTCCGGTAGGGCCGCGTCTCTGGCGACAGCTCCCACGCCCGAAGAGCCAGGAGGGAAAGCCGTGCCTCGTTGGAAAGCTCTTTGGCAGCCACTCGCATGGCCCCACAGCCCGTGGGGCTGCGGGCTTTCCGGCGGCTGTCAGCCTCGGCGCCACCGGCGCCCACGTGGCACGACCGCGCCAGCTTGCGAAGCATTTTCCGGTAGGGCCGCGGCTCTGGCGACAGCTCCCACGCCCGAAGAGCCAGGAGGGAAAGCCGTGCCTCGTTGGAAAGCTCTTTGGCAGCCGCTCGTGTGGCCCCATAGCCCGTGGGGCTGCAGGCTTTGTGGCGGCCGTCAGCCTCGGCGCCACCGGCGCCCACGTGGCGCCGCCGCGCCAGCCTGCGAAGTATTTTCCGGTAGGGCCGCGTCTCTGGCGACAGCTCCCACGCCCGAAGAACCAGGAGGGAAAGCCGTGCCTCGTTGGAAAGCTCTTTGGCAGCCGCTCGTGTGGCCCCACAGCCCGTGGGGCTGCGGGCTTTGCGGCGGCCGTCAGCCTCGGCGCCATCGATGCCCACGTCGGGCCGCCGCGCCAGCCTGCGAAGCATTTTCCGGTAGGGCCGCGGCTCTGGCGACAGCTCCCACGGCCGAAGAGCCAGGAGGGAAAGCCGTGCCTCGTTGGAAAGCTCTTTGGCAGCCGCTCGCGTGGCCCCACAGCCCATGGGGCTGCGGGCTTTGCGGCGGCCGTCAGCCTGGGCGACACCGGTGCCCACGTGGCGCCGCCGCGCCAGCCTGCGAAGCATTTTCTGGTAGGGCCGCGTCTCTGGCGACAGCTCCCAAGGCCGAAGAGCCAGGAGGGAAAGCCGTGCCTCGTTGGAAAGCTCTTTGGCAGCCGCTCGCGTGGTCCCACAGCCCATGGGGCTGCGGGCTTTCCGGCGGCCGTCAGCCTCGGCGACACCGGCGACCACGTGGCGCCGCCGCGCCAGCCTGCGAAGCATTTTCCAGTAGGGCCGCGGCTCTGGCAACAGCTCCCACGCCCGAAGATCCAGGAGGGAAAGCCGTGCCTCGTTGGAAAGCTTTTTGGCAGCCGCTCGCGTGGCCCCACAGCCCGTGGGGCTGCGGGCTTTGCGGCGGCCGTCAGCCTCGGCGCCACCGGCGCCCAAGTGGCGCCGCCGCGCCAGCCTGCGAAGCATTTTCTGGTAGGGCCGCGTCTCTGGCGACAGTTCCACGCCCGAAGAGCCAGGAGGGAAAGCCGTGCCTCGTTGGAAAGCTCTTTGGCAGCCGCTCGCGTGGCCCCACAGCCCGTGGGGCTGCGGGCTTTCCGGCGGCCGTCAGCCTGGGCGACACCGGCGCCCAGGTGGGGCCGCCGCGCCAGCCTGCGAAGCATTTTCCGGTAGGGCCGCGGCTCTGGCGACAGCTCCCACGCCCGAAGAGCCAGGAGGGAAAGCCGTGCCTCGTTGGAAAGCTCTTTGGCAGCCGCTCGCGTGGCCCCACAGCCCGTGGGGCTGCGGGCTTTGCGGCGGCCGTCAGCCTCGGCGCCACCGGCGCCCACGTGGCGCCGCCGCGCCAGCCTGCGAAGCATTTTCCAGTAGGGCCGCGTCTCTGGCGACACCTCCCACGCCCGAAGAGCCAGGAGGGAAAGCCGTGCCTCGTTGGAAAGCTCTTTGGCAGCCGCTCGCGTGGCCCCACAGCCCATGGGGCTGCGGGCTTTGCGGCGGCCATCAGCCTCGGCGAAAACGGCGCCCACGTGGCGGCGCCGCGCCAGCCTGCAAAGAATTTTCCGGTAGGGCCGCGGCTCTGGCGACAGCTCCCACGGCCGAAGAGCCAGGAGGGAAAGCCGTGCCTCGTTGGAAAGCTCTTTGGCAGCCGCTCGCGTGGCCCCACAGCCCATGGGGCTGCGGGCTTTGCGGCGGCCGTCAGCCTGGGCGACACCGGCGCCCACGTGGGGCCGCCGCGCCAGCCTGCGAAGCATTTTCCGGTAGGGCCGTGTCTCTGGCGACAGCTCCCACGCCCGAAGAGCCAGGAGGGAAAGCCGTGCCTCGTTGGAAAGCTCTTTGGCAGCCGCTCGTGTGGCCCCACAGCCCGTGGGGCTGCGGGCTTTGCGGCGGCCGTCAGCCTGGGGGCCACCGGCGCCCACGTCGGGCCGCCGCGCCAGCCTGCGAAGCATTTTCCGGTAGGGCTGCGGCTCTGGCGACAGCTCCCACGCCCGAAGAGCCAGGAGGGAAAGCCGTGCCTCGTTGGAAAGCTCTTTGGCAGCCGCTCGTGTGGCCCCACAGCCCGTGGGGCTGCGGGCTTTGCGGCGGCCGTCAGCCTGGGGGCCACCGGCGCCCACGTCGGGCCGCCGCGCCAGCCTGCGAAGCATTTTCCGGTAGGGCTGCGGCTCTGGCGACAGCTCCCACGCCCGAAGAGCCAGGAGGGAAAGCCGTGCCTCGTTGGAAAGCTCTTTGGCAGCCGCTCGCGTGGCCCCACAGCCCGTGGGGCTGCGGGCTTTCCGGCGGCCGTCAGCCTGGGCGCCACCGGCGCCCACGTCGGGCCGCCGCGCCAGCCTGCGAAGCATTTTGCGGTAGGGCCGCGTCTCTGGCGACAGCTCCCACGCCCGAAGAACCAGGAGGGAAAGCCGTGCCTCGTTGGAAAGCTCTTTGGCAGCCACTCGCATGGCCCCACAGCCCGTGGGGCTGCGGGCTTTCCGGCGGCTGTCAGCCTCGGCGCCACCGGCGCCCACGTGGCACGACCGCGCCAGCTTGCGAAGCATTTTCCGGTAGGGCCGCGGCTCTGGCGACAGCTCCCACGCCCGAAGAGCCAGGAGGGAAAGCCGTGCCTCGTTGGAAAGCTCTTTGGCAGCCGCTCGTGTGGCCCCATAGCCCGTGGGGCTGCAGGCTTTGTGGCGGCCGTCAGCCTCGGCGCCACCGGCGCCCACGTGGCGCCGCCGCGCCAGCCTGCGAAGTATTTTCCGGTAGGGCCGCGTCTCTGGCGACAGCTCCCACGCCCGAAGAGCCAGGAGGGAAAGCCGTGCCTCGTTGGAAAGCTCTTTGGCAGCCGCTCGTGTGGCCCCACAGCCCGTGGGGCTGCGGGCTTTGCGGCGGCCGTCAGCCTCGGCGCCATCGATGCCCACGTCGGGCCGCCGCGCCAGCCTGCGAAGCATTTTCCGGTAGGGCCGCGTCTCTGGCGACAGCTCCCACGGCCGAAGAGCCAGGAGGGAAAGCCGTGCCTCGTTGGAAAGCTCTTTGGCAGCCGCTCGCGTGGCCCCACAGCCCATGGGGCTGCGGGCTTTGCGGCGGCCGTCAGCCTGGGCGACACCGGCGCCCACGTGGCGCAGCCGCGCCAGCCTACGAAGCATTTTCCGGTAGGGCCGCGTCTCTGGCGACAGCTCCCACGGCCGAAGAGCCAGGAGGGAAAGCCGTGCCTCGTTGGAAAGCTCTTTGGCAGCCGCTCGCGTGGCCCCACAGCCCATGGGGCTGCGGGCTTTCCGGCGGCCGTCAGCCTCGGCGACACCGGCGACCACGTGGCGCCGCCGCGCCAGCCTGCGAAGCATTTTCCGGTAGGGCCGCGGCTCTGGCGACAGCTCCCACGGCCAAAGAGCCAGGAGGGAAAGCCGTGCCTCGTTGGAAAGCTCTTTGGCAGCCGCTCGTGTGGCCCCACAGCCCGTGGGGCTGCGGGCTTTCCGGCGGCCGTCAGCCTGGGCGACACCGGCGCCCAGGTGATGCCGCCGCGCCAGCCTGCGAAGCATTTTCCGGTAGGGCCGCGGCTCTGGCAACAGCTCCCACGCCCTAAGAGCCAGGAGGGAAAGCCGTGCCTCGTTGGAAAGCTCTTTGGCAGCCGCTCATGTGGCCCCACAGCCCGTGGGGCTGCGGGCTTTGAGGCGGCCGTCAGCCTGGGCGCCACCGGCGCCCACGTCGGGCCGCCGCGCCAGCCTGCGAAGCATTTTCCGGTAGGACCGCGTCTCTGGCGACAGCTCCCACGCCCGAAGAGCCAGGAGGGAAAGCCGTGCCTCGTTGGAAAGCTCTTTGGCAGCCACTCGCATGGCCCCACAGCCCGTGGGGCTGCGGGCTTTCCGGCGGCTGTCAGCCTCGGCGCCACCGGCGCCCACGTGGCACGACCGCGCCAGCTTGCGAAGCATTTTCCGGTAGGGCCGCGGCTCTGGCGACAGCTCCCACGCCCGAAGAGCCAGGAGGGAAAGCCGTGCCTCGTTGGAAAGCTCTTTGGCAGCCGCTCGTGTGGCCCCACAGCCCGTGGGGCTGCGGGCTTTGCGGCGGCCGTCAGCCTCGGCGCCATCGATGCCCACGTCGGGCCGCCGCGCCAGCCTGCGAAGCATTTTCCGGTAGGGCCGCGGCTCTGGCGACAGCTCCCACGGCCGAAGAGCCAGGAGGGAAAGCCGTGCCTCGTTGGAAAGCTCTTTGGCAGCCGCTCGCGTGGCCCCACAGCCCATGGGGCTGCGGGCTTTGCGGCGGCCGTCAGCCTGGGCGACACCGGCGCCCACGTGGCGCCGCCGCGCCAGCCTGCGAAGCATTTTCTGGTAGGGCCGCGTCTCTGGCGACAGCTCCCACGCCCGAAGAGCCAGGAGGGAAAGCCGTGCCTCGTTGGAAAGCTCTTTGGCAGCCGCTCGCGTGGCCCCACAGCCCGTGGGTCTGCGGGCTTTCCGGCGGCCGTCAGCCTCGTCGCCACCGGCGCCCACGTGGCGCCGCCGCGCCAGCCTGCAAAGCATTTTCCGGTAGGGCCGCGGCTCTGGCGACAGCTCCCACGGCCAAAGAGCCAGGAGGGAAAGCCGTGCCTCGTTGGAAAGCTCTTTGGCAGCCGCTCGTGTGGCCCCACAGCCCGTGGGGCTGCGGGCTTTCCGGCGGCCGTCAGCCTGGGCGACACCGGCGCCCAGGTGATGCCGCCGCGCCAGCCTGCGAAGCATTTTCCGGTAGGGCCGCGGCTCTGGCAACAGCTCCCACGCCCGAAGAGCCAGGAGGGAAAGCCGTGCCTCGTTGGAAAGCTCTTTGGCAGCCGCTCGCGTGGCCCCACAGCCCATGGGGCTGCGGGCTTTGCGGCGGCCGTCAGCCTCAGTGCCACCGGTGCCCACATTGCGCCGCTGCGCCAGCCTGCGAAGCATTTTCCGGTAGGGCCGCGGCTCTGGCGACAGCTCCCACGCCCGAAGAGCCAGGAGGGAAAGCCGTGCCTCGTTGGAAAGCTCTTTGGCAGCCGCTCGCGTGGCCCCACAGCCCATGGGGCTGCGGGCTTTGCGGCGGCCATCAGCCTCGGCGAAAACGGCGCCCACGTGGCGGCGCCGCGCCAGCCTGCAAAGAATTTTCCGGTAGGGCCGCGGCTCTGGCGACAGCTCCCACGGCCGAAGAGCCAGGAGGGAAAGCCGTGCCTCGTTGGAAAGCTCTTTGGCAGCCGCTCGTGTGGCCCCATAGCCCGTGGGGCTGCAGGCTTTGTGGCGGCCGTCAGCCTCGGCGCCACCGGCGCCCACGTGGCGCCGCCGCGCCAGCCTGCGAAGTATTTTCCGGTAGGGCCGCGTCTCTGGCGACAGCTCCCACGCCCGAAGAGCCAGGAGGGAAAGCCGTGCCTCGTTGGAAAGCTCTTTGGCAGCCGCTCGTGTGGCCCCACAGCCCGTGGGGCTGCGGGCTTTGCGGCGGCCGTCAGCCTCGGCGCCATCGATGCCCACGTCGGGCCGCCGCGCCAGCCTGCGAAGCATTTTCCGGTAGGGCCGCGGCTCTGGCGACAGCTCCCACGGCCGAAGAGCCAGGAGGGAAAGCCGTGCCTCGTTGGAAAGCTCTTTGGCAGCCGCTCGCGTGGCCCCACAGCCCATGGGGCTGCGGGCTTTGCGGCGGCCGTCAGCCTGGGCGACACCGGCGCCCACGTGGCGCAGCCGCGCCAGCCTACGAAGCATTTTCCGGTAGGGCCGCGTCTCTGGCGACAGCTCCCACGGCCGAAGAGCCAGGAGGGAAAGCCGTGCCTCGTTGGAAAGCTCTTTGGCAGCCGCTCGCGTGGCCCCACAGCCCATGGGGCTGCGGGCTTTCCGGCGGCCGTCAGCCTCGGCGACACCGGCGACCACGTGGCGCCGCCGCGCCAGCCTGCGAAGCATTTTCCGGTAGGGCCGCGGCTCTGGCGACAGCTCCCACGGCCAAAGAGCCAGGAGGGAAAGCCGTGCCTCGTTGGAAAGCTCTTTGGCAGCCGCTCGTGTGGCCCCACAGCCCGTGGGGCTGCGGGCTTTCCGGCGGCCGTCAGCCTGGGCGACACCGGCGCCCAGGTGATGCCGCCGCGCCAGCCTGCGAAGCATTTTCCGGTAGGGCCGCGGCTCTGGCAACAGCTCCCACGCCCTAAGAGCCAGGAGGGAAAGCCGTGCCTCGTTGGAAAGCTCTTTGGCAGCCGCTCATGTGGCCCCACAGCCCGTGGGGCTGCGGGCTTTGAGGCGGCCGTCAGCCTGGGCGCCACCGGCGCCCACGTCGGGCCGCCGCGCCAGCCTGCGAAGCATTTTCCGGTAGGACCGCGTCTCTGGCGACAGCTCCCACGCCCGAAGAGCCAGGAGGGAAAGCCGTGCCTCGTTGGAAAGCTCTTTGGCAGCCACTCGCATGGCCCCACAGCCCGTGGGGCTGCGGGCTTTCCGGCGGCTGTCAGCCTCGGCGCCACCGGCGCCCACGTGGCACGACCGCGCCAGCTTGCGAAGCATTTTCCGGTAGGGCCGCGGCTCTGGCGACAGCTCCCACGCCCGAAGAGCCAGGAGGGAAAGCCGTGCCTCGTTGGAAAGCTCTTTGGCAGCCGCTCGTGTGGCACCACAGCCCGTGGGGCTGCGGGCTTTGCGGCGGCCGTCAGCCTCGGCGCCATCGATGCCCACGTCGGGCCGCCGCGCCAGCCTGCGAAGCATTTTCCGGTAGGGCCGCGGCTCTGGCGACAGCTCCCACGGCCGAAGAGCCAGGAGGGAAAGCCGTGCCTCGTTGGAAAGCTCTTTGGCAGCCGCTCGCGTGGCCCCACAGCCCATGGGGCTGCGGGCTTTGCGGCGGCCGTCAGCCTGGGCGACACCGGCGCCCACGTGGCGCCGCCGCGCCAGCCTGCGAAGCATTTTCTGGTAGGGCCGCGTCTCTGGCGACAGCTCCCACGCCCGAAGAGCCAGGAGGGAAAGCCGTGCCTCGTTGGAAAGCTCTTTGGCAGCCGCTCGCGTGGCCCCACAGCCCGTGGGTCTGCGGGCTTTCCGGCGGCCGTCAGCCTCGTCGCCACCGGCGCCCACGTGGCGCCGCCGCGCCAGCCTGCAAAGCATTTTCCGGTAGGGCCGCGGCTCTGGCGACAGCTCCCACGGCCAAAGAGCCAGGAGGGAAAGCCGTGCCTCGTTGGAAAGCTCTTTGGCAGCCGCTCGTGTGGCCCCACAGCCCGTGGGGCTGCGGGCTTTCCGGCGGCCGTCAGCCTGGGCGACACCGGCGCCCAGGTGATGCCGCCGCGCCAGCCTGCGAAGCATTTTCCGGTAGGGCCGCGGCTCTGGCAACAGCTCCCACGCCCGAAGAGCCAGGAGGGAAAGCCGTGCCTCGTTGGAAAGCTCTTTGGCAGCCGCTCGCGTGGCCCCACAGCCCATGGGGCTGCGGGCTTTGCGGCGGCCGTCAGCCTCAGTGCCACCGGTGCCCACATTGCGCCGCTGCGCCAGCCTGCGAAGCATTTTCCGGTAGGGCCGCGGCTCTGGCGACAGCTCCCACGCCCGAAGAGCCAGGAGGGAAAGCCGTGCCTCGTTGGAAAGCTCTTTGGCAGCCGCTGGCGTGGCCCCACAGCCCATGGGGCTGCGGGCTTTGCGGCGGCCGTCAGCCTCGGCGCCACCGGCGCCCAGGTGGGGCCGCCACGCCAGCCTGCGAATCATTTTCCGGTAGGGCCGCGTCTCTGGCGACAGCTCCCACGCCCGAAGAGCCAGGAGGGAAAGCCGTGCCTCGTTGGAAAGCTCTTTGGCAGTCGCTCGCGTGGCCCCACAGCCCGTGGGGCTGCGGGCTTTGCGGCGGCCGTCAGCCTGGGCGACACCGGCGCCCAGGTGGGGCCGCCACGAAAGCCTGCGAAGCATTTTCTGGTAGGGCTGCGGCTCTGGCGACAGCTCCCACGCCCGAAGATCCAGGAGGGAAAGCCGTGCCTCGTTGGAAAGCTCTTTGGCAGCCGCTCGCGTGGCCCCACAGCCCATGGGGCTGCGGGCTTTGCGGCGGCCATCAGCCTCAGCGCCACCGGCGCCCACGTGGCGCCGCCGCGCCAGCCTGCGAAGCATTTTCCGGTAGGGCCGCGTCTCTGGCGACAGCTCCCACGCCCGAAGAGCCAGGAGGGAAAGCCGTGCCTCGTTGGAAAGCTCTTTGGCAGCCGCTCGCGTGGCCCCACAGCCCCTGGGGCTGCGGGCTTTCCGGCGGCCGTCAGCCTCGGCGCCACTGGCGCCCACGTGGCGCCGCCGCGCCAGCCAGCGAAGCATTTTCCGGTACGGCTGCAGCTCTTGCGACAGCTCCCACGCCCGAAGATCCAGGAGGAAAAGCCATGTCTCGTTGGAAAGCTCTTTGGCAGCCGCTCGCGTGGCCCCACAGCCCGTGGGGCTGCGGGCTTTGCGGCTGCCGTCAGCCTCGGCGCCACCGGCGCCCACGTTGCGCCGCCGCGCCAGCCTGCGAAGCATTTTCCGGTAGGGCCGCGTCTCTGGCGACAGCTCCCACGCCCGTAGAGCCAGGAGGGAAAGCCGTGCCTCGTTGGAAAGCTCTTTGGCAGCCGCTCGCGTGGCCCCACAGCCCGTGGGGCCGCGGGCTTTGCAGCGGCCGTCAGCCTCGGTGCCACCGGCGCCCACGTGGCGCCGCCGCGCCAGCCTGCGAAGCAGTTTCCGGTAGGGCCGCAGCTCTGGCGACAGCTCCCACGCCCGAAGAGCCAGGAGGGAAAGCCGTGCCTCGTTGGAAAGCTCTTTGGCAGCCGCTCGCGTGGCCCCACAGCCCGTGGGGCTGCGGGCTTTGTGGCGGCCGTCAGCCTCGGCGCCACCGGCGCCCACGTGGCGCCGCCGCGCCAGCCTGCGAAGCATTTTCCGGTAGGGCCGCGGCTCTGGCGACAGCTCCCACGGCCAAAGAGCCAGGAGGGAAAGCCGTGCCTCGTTGGAAAGCTCTTTGGCAGCCGCTCGCGTGGCCCCACAGCCCGTGGGGCTGCGGGCTTTGCGGCGGCCGTCAGCCTCGGCGACACCGGCGCCCACGTGGCGCCGCCGCGCCAGCCTGCGAAGCATTTTCCGGTAGGGCCGCGTCTCTGGCAACAGCTCCCACGCCCGAAGAGCCAGGAGGAAAAGCCATGTCTCGTTGGAAAGCTCTTTGGCAGCCGCTCGCGTGGCCCCACAGCCCGTGGGGCTGCGGGCTTTGCGGCTGCCGTCAGCCTCAGTGCCACCGGCGCCCACGTTGCGCCGCCGCGCCAGCCTGCGAAGCATTTTCCGGTAGGGCCGCGTCTCTGGCGACAGCTCCCACGCCCGTAGAGCCAGGAGGGAAAGCCGTGCCTCGTTGGAAAGCTCTTTGGCAGCCGCTCGCGTGGCCCCACAGCCCGTGGGGCCGCGGGCTTTGCAGCGGCCGTCAGCCTCGGCGCCACCGGCGCCCACGTTACGCCGCCGCGCCAGCCTGCGAAGCATTTTCCGGTAGGGCCGCAGCTCTGGCGACAGCTCCCACGGCCGAAGAGCCAGGAGGGAAAGCCGTGCCTCGTTGGAAAGCTCTTTGGCAGCCGCTCGTGTGGCCCCACAGCCCCTGGGGCTGCGGGCTTTGCGGCTGCCGTCAGCCTCGGCGCCACCGGCGCCCACGTCGGGCCGCCACGCCAGCCTGCGAAGCATTTTCCGGTAGGGCCGCGGCTCTGGCGACAGCTCCCACGCCCGAAGAGCCAGGAGGGAAAGCCGTGCCTCGTTGGAAAGCTCTTTGGCAGCCGCTCGCGTGGCCCCACAGCCCGTGGGGCTGCGGGCTTTGCGGCGGCCGTCAGCCTGGGCGACACCGGCGCCCAGGTGGGGCCGTCGCGCCAGCCTGCGAAGCATTTTCCGGTAGGGCCGCGGCTCTGGCGACAGCTCCCACGGCCAAAGAGCCAGGAGGGAAAGCCGTGCCTCGTTGGAAAGCTCTTTGGCAGCCGCTCGCGTGGCCCCACAGCCCGTGGGGCTGCGGGCTTTGCGGCGGCCGTCAGCCTCGGCGCCACCGGCGCCCACGTGGCGCCGCCGCGCCAACCTGCGAAGCATTTTCTGGTAGGGCCGCGTCTCTGGCGACAGCTCCCACGGCCGAAGAGCCAGGAGGGAAAGCCGTGCCTCGTTGGAAAGCTCTTTGGCAGCCGCTCGCGTGGCCCCACAGCCCATGGGGCTGCGGGCTTTCCGGCGGCCGTCAGCCTCGGCGACACCGGCGCCCACGAGGCGCCGCCGCGCCAGCCTGCGAAGCATTTTCCGGTAGGGCCGCGGCTCTGGCAACAGCTCCCACGCCCGAAGAGCCAGGAGGGAAAGCCGTGCCTCGTTGGAAAGCTCTTTGGCAGCCGCTCGCGTGGCCCCACAGCCCGTGGGGCTGCGGGCTTTCCGGCGGCCGTCAGCCTCGGCGCCACCGGCGCCCACGTGGCGCCGCCGCGCCAGCCTGCGAAGCATTTTCCGGTAGGGCCGCCGCTCTGGCGACAGCTCCCACGGCCAAAGAGCCAGGAGGGAAAGCCGTGCCTCGTTGGAAAGCTCTTTGGCAGCCGCTCGCGTGGCCCCACAGCCCGTGGGGCTGCGGGCTTTCCGGCGGCCGTCAGCCTGGGTGACACCGGCGCCCAGGTGATGCCGCCGCGCCAGCCTGCGAAGCATTTTGCGGTAGGGCCGCGGCTCTGGCAACAGCTCCCACGCCCGAAGAGCCAGGAGGGAAAGCCGTGCCTCGTTGGAAAGCTCTTTGGCAGCCACTCACGTGGCCCCACAGCCCATGGGGCTGCGGGCTTTGCGGCGGCCGTCAGCCTCGGCGCCACCGGTGCCCATGTGGCGCGACCGCGCCAGCCTGCAAACCATTTTCCGGTAGGGCCGCGTCTCTGGCGACAGCTCCCACGGCCGAAGAGCCAGGAGGGAAAGCCGTGCCTCGTTGGAAAGCTCTTTGGCAGCCGCTCGCGTGGCCCCACAGCCCATGGGGCTGCGGGCTTTGCGGCGGCCGTCAGCCTCAGTGCCACCGGCGCCCACGTTGCGCCGCCGCGCCAGCCTGCGAAGCATTTTCCGGTAGGGCCGCGTCTCTGGCGACAGCTCCCACGCCCGTAGAGCCAGGAGGGAAAGCCGTGCCTCGTTGGAAAGCTCTTTGGCAGCCGCTCGCGTGGCCCCACAGCCCGTGGGGCTGCGGGCTTTGCAGCGGCCGTCAGCCTCGGCGCCACCGGCGCCCACGTTGCGCCGCCGCGCCAGCCTGCGAAGCATTTTCCGGTAGGGCTGCAGCTCTGGCGACAGCTCCCACGCCCGAAGAGCCAGGAGGGAAAGCCGTGCCTCATTGGAAAGCTCTTTGGCAGCCGCTCGTGTGGTCCCACAGCCCGTGGGGCTGCGGGCTTTCCGGCGGCTGTCAGCCTCGGCGACACCGGCGACCAGGTGGGGCTGCCACGCCAGCCTGCGAAGCATTTCCCGGTAGGGCCGCGTCTCTGGCGACAGCTCCCACGCCCGAAGAGCCAGGAGGGAAAGCCGTGCCTCGTTGGAAAGCTCTTTGGCAGCCGCTCGCGTGGGCCCACAGCCCGTGGGGCTGCGGGCTTTGCGGCGGCCGTCAGCCTGGGCGACACCGGCGCCCAGGTGGGGCCGCCTCGAAAGCCTGCGAAGCATTTTCCGGTAGGGCTGCGGCTCTGGCGACAGCTCCCACGCCCGAAGAGCCAGGAGGGAAAGCCGTGCCTCGTTGGAAAGCTCTATGGCAGCCGCTCGCGTGGCCCCACAGCCCGTGGGGCTGCGGGCTTTGCGGCGGCCGTCAGCCTGGGCGACACCGGCGCCCAGGTGGGGCCGCCACGCCAGCCTGCGAAGCATTTTCTGGTAGGGCCGCGTCTCCGGCGACAGCTCCCACGCCCGAAGAGCCAGGAGGGAAAGCCGTGCCTCGTTGGAAAGCTCTTTGGCAGCCGCTCGCGTGGGCCCACAGCCCGTGCGGCTGCGGGCCTTGCGGCGGCCGTCAGCCTGGGCGACACCGGCGCCCAGGTGGGGCCGCCACGAAAGCTTGCGAAGCATTTTCCGGTAGGGCTGCGGCTCTGGCGACAGCTCCCACGCCCGAAGAGCCAGGAGGGAAAGCCGTGCCTCGTTGGAAAGCTCTTTGGCAGCCGCTCGCGTGGCCCCACAGCCCGTGCGGCTGCGGGCCTTGCGGCGGCCGTCAGCCTGGGCGACACCGGCGCCCAGGTGGGGCCGCCACGAAAGCTTGCGAAGCATTTTCCGGTAGGGCTGCGGCTCTGGCGACAGCTCCCACGCCCGAAGAGCCAGGAGGGAAAGCCGTGCCTCGTTGGAAAGCTCTTTGGCAGCCGCTCGCGTGGCCCCACAGCCCATGGGGCTGCGGGCTTTGCGGCGGCCGTCAGCCTCGGCGCCACCGGTGCCCATGTGGCGCGACCGCGCCAGCCTGCAAACCATTTTCCGGTAGGGCCGCGTCTCTGGCAAGAGCTCCCACGGCCGAAGAGCCAGGAGGGAAAGCCGTGCCTCGTTGGAAAGCTCTTTGGCAGCCGCTCGCGTGGCCCCACAGCCCATGGGGCTGCGGGCTTTGCGGCGGCCGTCAGCCTCGGCGCCACCGTCGCCCACGTCGGGCCGCCACGCCAGCCTGCGAAGCATTTTCCGGTAGGGCCGCGTCTCTGGCGACAGCTCCCACGCCCGAAGAGCCAGGAGGGAAAGCCGTGCCTCGTTGGAAAGCTCTTTGGCAGTCGCTCGCGTGGCCCCACAGCCCGTGGGGCTGCGGGCTTTGCGGCGGCCGTCAGCCTCGGCGACACCGGCGCCCACGTGGCGCCGCCGCGCCAGCCTGCAAAGAATTTTCCGGTAGGGCCGCGGCTCTGGCGACAGCTCCCACGCCCGAAGAGCCAGGAGGGAAAGCCGTGCCTCGTTGGAAAGCTCTTTGGCAGCCGCTCGCGTGGGCCCACAGCCCGTGGGGCTGCGGGCTTTGCGGCGGCCGTCAGCCTGGGCGACACCGGCGCCCAGGTGGGGCCGCCACGAAAGCCTGCGAAGCATTTTCCGGTAGGGCTGCGGCTCTGGCGACAGCTCCCACGCCCGAAGAGCCAGGAGGGAAAGCCGTGCCTCGTTGGAAAGCTCTTTGGCAGCCGCTCGCGTGGCCCCACAGCCCGTGGGGCTGCGGGCTTTCCGGCGGCCGTCAGCCTCGACGCCACTGGAGCCCACATGGCGGCGCCGCGCCAGCCTGCGAAGCATTTTCCGGTAGGGCCGCGTCTCTGGCGACAGCTCCCACGCCCGAAGAGCCAGGAGGGAAAGCCGTGCCTCGTTGGAAAGCTCTTTGGCAGCCGCTTGCGTGGCCCCACAGCCCATGGGGCTGCGGGCTTTGCGGCGGCCGTCAGCCTCAGTGCCACTGGCGCCCACGTTGCGCCGCCGCGCCAGCCTGCGAAGCATTTTCCGGTAGGGCCGCGTCTCTGGCGACAGCTCCCACGCCCGTAGAGCCAGGAGGGAAAGCCGTGCCTCGTTGGAAAGCTCTTTGGCAGCCGCTCGCGTGGCCCCACAGCCCGTGGGGCTGCGGGCTTTGCAGCGGCCGTCAGCCTCGGCGCCACCGGCGCCCACGTTGCGCCGCCGCGCCAGCCTGCGAAGCATTTTCCGGTAGGGCCGCAGCTCTGGCGACAGCTCCCA
This sequence comes from Larus michahellis, assembly GCF_964199755.1. NCBI lineage: Eukaryota > Metazoa > Chordata > Aves > Charadriiformes > Laridae > Larus > Larus michahellis. The sequence goes on from NW_027435946.1 coordinate 1,038,399, forward strand.
CGCCCGAAGAGCCAGGAGGGAAAGCCGTGCCTCGTTGGAAAGCTCTTTGGCAGCCGCTCGCGTGGCCCCACAGCCCATGGGGCTGTGGGCTTTGCGGCGGCCGTCAGCCTCAGCGCCACCGGTGCCCACATTGCGCCGCTGCGCCAGCCTGCGAAGCATTTTCCGGTAGGGCCGCGGCTCTGGCGACAGCTCCCACGGCCAAAGAGCCAGGAGGGAAAGCCGTGCCTCGTTGGAAAGATCTTTGGCAGCCGCTCGCGTGGCCCCACAGCCCGTGGGGCTGCGGGCTTTGCGGCGGCCGTCAGCCTGGGCGACACCGGCGCCCAGGTGGGGCCGCCGCGCCAGCCTGCGAAGCATTTTCCGGTAGGGCCGCGGCTCTGGCGACAGCTCCCACGCCCGAAGAGCCAGGAGGGAAAGCCGTGCCTCGTTGGAAAGCTCCTTGGCAGCCGCTCGCGTGGCCCCACAGCCCATGGGGCTGCGGGCTTTCCGGCGGCCGTCAGCCTCGGTGACATCGGCGTCCACGTGGCGCCACCGCGCCAGCCTGCGAAGCATTTTCCGGTAGGGCCGCGTCTCTGGCAACAGCTCCCACGCCCGAAGAGCCAGGAGGGAAAGCCGTGCCTCGTTGGAAAGCTCTTTGGCAGCCACTCACATGGCCCTAAAGCCTGTGGGGCTGCGGGCTTTGCGGCGGCCGTCAGCCTCGGCGCCACCGGCGCCCACGTGGCGACGCCGCGCCAGCCTGCGAAGCATTTTCCGGTAGGGCCGCGGCTCTGGCGACAGCTCCCACGCCCGAAGAGCCAGGAGGGAAAGCCGTGCCTCATTGGAAAGCTCTTTGGCAGCCACTCACGTGGCCCCACAGCCCATGGTGCTGCGGGCTTTCCGGCGACTGTCAGACTCGGCACCACCGGCGCCCACGTCGTGACGCCGCGCCAGCCTGCGAAGCATTTTCCGGTAGGGCCGCGTCTCTGGCGACAGCTCACACGCCCGAAGAGCCAGGAGGGAAAGCCGTGCCTCGTTGGAAAGCTCTTTGGCAGCCGCTGGCGTGGCCCCACAGCCCATGGGGCTGCGGGCTTTGCGGCGGACGTCAGCCTCGGCGACACCGGCGCCCACGTGGCGCCGCCGCGCCAGCCTGCGAAGCATTTTCCAGTAGGGCCGCGTCTCTGGCAACAGCTCCCACGGCCGAAGAGCCAGGAGGGAAAGCCGTGCCTCGTTGGAAAGCTCTTTGGCAGCCGCTCGCGTGGCCCCACAGCCCGTGGGGCTGCGGGCTTTCCGGCGGCCGTCAGCCTCGGCGCCACCGGCCCCCACGTGGCGCCGCCGCGCCAGCCTGCGAAGCATTTTCCGGTAGGGCCGCCGCTCTGGCGACAGCTCCCACGGCCAAAGAGCCAGGAGGGAAAGCCGTGCCTCGTTGGAAAGCTCTTTGGCAGCCGCTCGTGTGGCCCCACAGCCCGTGGGGCTGCGGGCTTTGCGGCGGCCGTCAGCCTGGGCGACACCGGCGCCCAGGTGATGCCGCCGCGCCAGCCTGCGAAGCATTTTCCGGTAGGGCCGCGGCTCTGGCAACAGCTCCCACGCCCGAAGAGCCAGGAGGGAAAGCCGTGCCTCGTTGGAAAGCTCTTTCGCAGCCACTGACGTGGCCCCACAGCCCATGGGGCTGCGGGCTTTGCGGCGGCCGTCAGCCTCAGCGCCACCGGTGCCCATGTGGTGCGACCGCGCCAGCCTGCAAACCATTTTCCGGTAGGGCCGCGTCTCTGGCGACAGCTCCCACGCCCGAAGAGCCAGGAGGGAAAGCCGTGCCTCGTTGGAAAGCTCTTTGGCAGCCGCTCGCGTGGCCCCACAGCCCGTGGGGCTGCGGGCTTTGCGGCGGCCGTCAGCCTCGGCGACACCGGCGCCCACGTGGCGCCGCCGCTCCAGCCTGCAAAGAATTTTCCGGTAGGGCCGCGGCTCTGGCGACAGCTCCTACGCCCGAAGAGCCAGGAGGGAAAGCCGTGCCTCGTTGGAAAGCTCTTTGGCAGCCGCTCGCGTGGCCCCACAGCCCATGGGGCTGCGGGCTTTGCGGCGGCCATCAGCCTCAGTGCCACCGGCGCCCACGTTGCGCCGCCGCGCCAGCCTGCGAAGCATTTTCCGGTAGGGCCGCGTCTCTGGCGACAGCTCCCACGCCCGTAGAGCCAGGAGGGAAAGCCGTGCCTCGTTGGAAAGCTCTTTGGCAGCCGCTCGCGTGGCCCCACAGCCCGTGGGGCTGCGGGCTTTGCAGCGGCCGTCAGCCTCGGCGCCACCGGCGCCCACGTTGCGCCGCCGCGCCAGCCTGCGAAGCATTTTCCGGTAGGGCTGCAGCTCTGGCGACAGCTCCCACGCCCGAAGAGCCAGGAGGGAAAGCCGTGCCTCATTGGAAAGCTCTTTGGCAGCCGCTCGTGTGGTCCCACAGCCCGTGGGGCTGCGGGCTTTCCGGCGGCTGTCAGCCTCGGCGACACCGGCGACCAGGTGGGGCTGCCACGCCAGCCTGCGAAGCATTTTCCGGTAGGGCCGCGTCTCTGGCGACAGCTCCCACGCCTGAAGAGCCAGGAGGGAAAGCCGTGCCTCGTTGGAAAGCTCTTTGGAAGCCGCTCGCGTGGGCCCACAGCCCGTGGGGCTGCGGGCTTTGCGGCGGCCGTCAGCCTGGGCGACACCGGCGCCCAGGTGGGGCCGCCACGAAAGCCTGCGAAGCATTTTCCGGTAGGGCCGCGTCTCTGGCGACAGCTCCCACGCCCGAAGAGCCAGGAGGGAAAGCCGTGCCTCGTTGGAAAGCTCTTTGGCAGCCGCTCGCGTGGCCCCACAGCCCGTGGGGCTGCGGGCTTTCCGGCGGCTGTCAGCCTCGGCGACACCGGCGCCCACGTGGCACGACCGCTCCAGCTTGCGAAGCATTTTCCGGTAGGGCCGCGGCTCTGGCGACAGCTCCCACGCCCGAAGAGCCAGGAGGGAAAGCCGTGCCTCGTTGGAAAGCTCTTTGGCAGCCGCTCGTGTGGCCCCATATCCCGTGGGGCTGCGGGCTTTGTGGCGGCCGTCAGCCTCGGCGCCACCGGCGCCCACGTGGCGCCGCCGCGCCAGCCTGCGAAGTATTTTCCGGTAGGGCCGCGTCTCTGGCGACAGCTCCCACGCCCGAAGAGCCAGGAGGGAAAGCCGTGCCTCGTTGGAAAGCTCTTTGGCAGCCGCTCGCGTGGCCCCACAGCCCATGGGGCTGCGGGCTTTGCGGCGGCCGTCAGCCTGGGTGACACCGGCGCCCACGTGGCGCCGCCGCGCCAGCCTGCGAAGCATTTTCCGGTAGGGCTGCAGCTCTGGCGACAGCTCCCACGCCCGAAGAGCCAGGAGGGAAAGCCGTGCCTCGTTGGAAAGCTCTTTGGCAGCCGCTCGTGTGGCCCCACAGCCCGTGGGGCTGCGGGCTTTGCGGCGGCCGTCAGCCTCAGCGCCATCGGCGCCCACGTCGGGCCGCCGCGCCAACCCGCAAAGCATTTTCCGGTAGGGCCGCGGCTCTGGCGACAGCTCCCACGCCCGAAGAGCCAGGAGGGAAAGCCGTGCCTCGTTGGAAAGATCTTTGGCAGCCGCTCGCGTGGCCCCACAGCCCGTGGGGCTGCGGGCTTTCCGGCGGCCGTCAGCCTGGGCGACACCGGCGCCCAGGTGGGGCCGCCGCGCCAGCCTGCGAAGCATTTTCCGGTAGGGCCGCGGCTCTGGCGACAGCTCCCACGGCCGAAGAGCCAGGAGGGAAAGCCGTGCCTCGTTGGAAAGCTCTTTGGCAGCCGCTCGCGTGGCCCCACAGCCCATGGGGCTGCGGGCTTTGCGGCGGCCGTCAGCCTCAGTGCCACCGGCGCCCACGTTGTGCCGCCGCGCCAGCCTGCGAAGCATTTTCCGGTAGGGCCGCGTCTCTGGCGACAGCTCCCACGCCCGTAGAGCCAGGAGGGAAAGCCGTGCCTCGTTGGAAAGCTCTTTGGCAGCCGCTCGCGTGGCCCCACAGCCCATGGGGCTGTGGGCTTTGCGGCGGCCGTCAGCCTCAGCGCCACCGGTGCCCACATTGCGCCGCTGCGCCAGCCTGCGAAGCATTTTCCGGTAGGGCCGCGGCTCTGGCGACAGCTCCCACGGCCAAAGAGCCAGGAGGGAAAGCCGTGCCTCGTTGGAAAGATCTTTGGCAGCCGCTCGCGTGGCCCCACAGCCCGTGGGGCTGCGGGCTTTGCGGCGGCCGTCAGCCTGGGCGACACCGGCGCCCAGGTGGGGCCGCCGCGCCAGCCTGCGAAGCATTTTCCGGTAGGGCCGCGTCTCTGGCGACAGCTCCCACGCCCGAAGAGCCAGGAGGGAAAGCCGTGCCTCGTTGGAAAGCTCTTTGGCAGCCGCTCGCGTGGCCCCACAGCCCGTGGGGCTGCGGGCTTTCTGGCGGCCGTCAGCCTCGGTGACACCGGCGCCCACGTGGCGCCGCCGCGCCAGCCTGCGAAGCATTTTCCGGTAGGGCCGCCGCTCTGGCGACAGCTCCCACAGCCAAAGAGCCAGGAGGGAAAGCCGTGCCTCGTTGGAAAGCTCTTTGGCAGCCGCTCGCGTGGCCCCACAGCCCGTGGGGCTGCGGGCTTTGCGGCGGCCGTCAGCCTGGGCGACACCGGCGCCCAGGTGATGCCGCCGCGCCAGCCTGCGAAGCATTTTCCGGTAGGGCCGCGTCTCTGGCGACAGCTCCCACGCCCGTAGAGCCAGGAGGGAAAGCCGTGCCTCGTTGGAAAGCTCTTTGGCAGCCGCTCGCGTGGCCCCACAGCCCGTGGGGCTGCGGGCTTTGCAGCGGCCGTCAGCCTCGGCGCCACCGGCGCCCACGTTGCGCCGCCGCGCCAGCCTGCGAAGCATTTTCCGGTAGGGCCGCGTCTCTGGCGACAGCTCCCACGCCCGAAGAGCCAGGAGGGAAAGCCGTGCCTCATTGGAAAGCTCTTTGGCAGCCACTCACGTGGCCCCACAGCCCATGGGGCTGCGGGCTTTCCGGCGGCTGTCAGACTCGGCACCACCGGCGCCCACGTCGGGACGCCGCGCCAGCCTGCGAAGCATTTTCCGGTAGGGCCGCGTCTCTGGCGACAGCTCCCACGCCCGTAGAGCCAGGAGGGAAAGCCGTGCCTCGTTGGAAAGCTCTTTGGCAGCCGCTCGCGTGGCCCCACAGCCCGTGGGGCTGCGGGCTTTGCAGCGGCCGTCAGCCTCGGCGCCACCGGCGCCCACGTTGCGCCGCCGCGCCAGCCTGCGAAGCATTTTCCGGTAGGGCCGCAGCTCTGGCGACAGCTCCCACGCCCGAAGAGCCAGGAGGGAAAGCCGTGCCTCGTTGGAAAGCTCTTTGGCAGCCGCTCGCGTGGCCCCACAGCCCATGGGGCTGTGGGCTTTGCGGCGGCCGTCAGCCTCAGCGCCACCGGTGCCCACATTGCGCCGCTGCGCCAGCCTGCGAAGCATTTTCCGGTAGGGCCGCGGCTCTGGCGACAGCTCCCACGGCCAAAGAGCCAGGAGGGAAAGCCGTGCCTCGTTGGAAAGATCTTTGGCAGCCGCTCGCGTGGCCCCACAGCCCGTGGGGCTGCGGGCTTTGCGGCGGCCGTCAGCCTGGGCGACACCGGCGCCCAGGTGGGGCCGCCGCGCCAGCCTGCGAAGCATTTTCCGGTAGGGCCGCGTCTCTGGCGACAGCTCCCACGCCCGAAGAGCCAGGAGGGAAAGCCGTGCCTCGTTGGAAAGCTCTTTGGCAGCCGCTCGCGTGGCCCCACAGCCCGTGGGGCTGCGGGCTTTCTGGCGGCCGTCAGCCTCGGTGACACCGGCGCCCACGTGGCGCCGCCGCGCCAGCCTGCGAAGCATTTTCCGGTAGGGCCGCCGCTCTGGCGACAGCTCCCACGGCCAAAGAGCCAGGAGGGAAAGCCGTGCCTCATTGGAAAGCTCTTTGGCAGGCACTCACGTGGCCCCACAGCCCATGGGGCTGCGGGCTTTCCGGCGGCTGTCAGACTCGGCACCACCGGCGCCCACGTCGGGACGCCGCGCCAGCCTGCGAAGCATTTTCCGGTAGGGCCGCGTCTCTGGCGACAGCTCCCACGCCCGAAGAGCCAGGAGGGAAAGCCGTGCCTCGTTGGAAAGCTCTTTGGCAGCCGCTCGCGTGGCCCCACAGCCCGTGGGGCTGCGGGCTTTGCAGCGGCCGTCAGCCTCGGCGCCACCGGCGCCCAGGTGGGGCCGCCGCGCCAGCCTGCGAAGCATTTTCCGGTAGGGCCGCGGCTCTGGCGACAGCTCCCACGCCCGAAGAGCCAGGAGGGAAAGCCGTGCCTCGTTGGAAAGCTCCTTGGCAGCCGCTCGCGTGGCCCCACAGCCCATGGGGCTGCGGGCTTTCCGGCGGCCGTCAGCCTCGGTGACATCGGCGTCCACGTGGCGCCACCGCGCCAGCCTGCGAAGCATTTTCCGGTAGGGCCGCGTCTCTGGCAACAGCTCCCACGCCCGAAGAGCCAGGAGGGAAAGCCGTGCCTCGTTGGAAAGCTCTTTGGCAGCCACTCACATGGCCCTAAAGCCTGTGGGGCTGCGGGCTTTGCGGCGGCCGTCAGCCTCGGCGCCACCGGCGCCCACGTGGCGACGCCGCGCCAGCCTGCGAAGCATTTTCCGGTAGGGCCGCGGCTCTGGCGACAGCTCCCACGCCCGAAGAGCCAGGAGGGAAAGCCGTGCCTCATTGGAAAGCTCTTTGGCAGCCACTCACGTGGCCCCACAGCCCATGGTGCTGCGGGCTTTCCGGCGGCTGTCAGACTCGGCACCACCGGCGCCCACGTCGTGACGCCGCGCCAGCCTGCGAAGCATTTTCCGGTAGGGCCGCGTCTCTGGCGACAGCTCACACGCCCGAAGAGCCAGGAGGGAAAGCCGTGCCTCGTTGGAAAGCTCTTTGGCAGCCGCTGGCGTGGCCCCACAGCCCATGGGGCTGCGGGCTTTGCGGCGGACGTCAGCCTCGGCGACACCGGCGCCCACGTGGCGCCGCCGCGCCAGCCTGCGAAGCATTTTCCAGTAGGGCCGCGTCTCTGGCAACAGCTCCCACGGCCGAAGAGCCAGGAGGGAAAGCCGTGCCTCGTTGGAAAGCTCTTTGGCAGCCGCTCGCGTGGCCCCACAGCCCGTGGGGCTGCGGGCTTTCCGGCGGCCGTCAGCCTCGGCGCCACCGGCCCCCACGTGGCGCCGCCGCGCCAGCCTGCGAAGCATTTTCCGGTAGGGCCGCCGCTCTGGCGACAGCTCCCACGGCCAAAGAGCCAGGAGGGAAAGCCGTGCCTCGTTGGAAAGCTCTTTGGCAGCCGCTCGTGTGGCCCCACAGCCCGTGGGGCTGCGGGCTTTGCGGCGGCCGTCAGCCTGGGCGACACCGGCGCCCAGGTGATGCCGCCGCGCCAGCCTGCGAAGCATTTTCCGGTAGGGCCGCGGCTCTGGCAACAGCTCCCACGCCCGAAGAGCCAGGAGGGAAAGCCGTGCCTCGTTGGAAAGCTCTTTCGCAGCCACTGACGTGGCCCCACAGCCCATGGGGCTGCGGGCTTTGCGGCGGCCGTCAGCCTCAGCGCCACTGGTGCCCATGTGGTGCGACCGCGCCAGCCTGCAAACCATTTTCCGGTAGGGCCGCGTCTCTGGCGACAGCTCCCACGCCCGAAGAGCCAGGAGGGAAAGCCGTGCCTCGTTGGAAAGCTCTTTGGCAGCCGCTCGCGTGGCCCCACAGCCCGTGGGGCTGCGGGCTTTGCGGCGGCCGTCAGCCTCGGCGACACCGGCGCCCACGTGGCGCCGCCGCTCCAGCCTGCAAAGAATTTTCCGGTAGGGCCGCGGCTCTGGCGACAGCTCCTACGCCCGAAGAGCCAGGAGGGAAAGCCGTGCCTCGTTGGAAAGCTCTTTGGCAGCCGCTCGCGTGGCCCCACAGCCCATGGGGCTGCGGGCTTTGCGGCGGCCGTCAGCCTCAGTGCCACCGGCGCCCACGTTGCGCCGCCGCGCCAGCCTGCGAAGCATTTTCCGGTAGGGCCGCGTCTCTGGCGACAGCTCCCACGCCCGTAGAGCCAGGAGGGAAAGCCGTGCCTCGTTGGAAAGCTCTTTGGCAGCCGCTCGCGTGGCCCCACAGCCCGTGGGGCTGCGGGCTTTGCAGCGGCCGTCAGCCTCGGCGCCACCGGCGCCCACGTTGCGCCGCCGCGCCAGCCTGCGAAGCATTTTCCGGTAGGGCTGCAGCTCTGGCGACAGCTCCCACGCCCGAAGAGCCAGGAGGGAAAGCCGTGCCTCATTGGAAAGCTCTTTGGCAGCCACTCGCGTGGCCCCACAGCCCGTGGGGCTGCGGGCTTTCCGGCGGCTGTCAGCCTCGGCGACACCGGCGACCAGGTGGGGCTGCCACGCCAGCCTGCGAAGCATTTTCCGGTAGGGCCGCGTCTCTGGCGACAGCTCCCACGCCTGAAGAGCCAGGAGGGAAAGCCGTGCCTCGTTGGAAAGCTCTTTGGAAGCCGCTCGCGTGGGCCCACAGCCCGTGGGGCTGCGGGCTTTGCGGCGGCCGTCAGCCTGGGCGACACCGGCGCCCAGGTGGGGCCGCCACGAAAGCCTGCGAAGCATTTTCCGGTAGGGCCGCGTCTCTGGCGACAGCTCCCACGCCCGAAGAGCCAGGAGGGAAAGACGTGCCTCGTTGGAAAGCTCTTTGGCAGCCGCTCGCGTGGCCCCACAGCCCGTGGGGCTGCGGGCTTTCCGGCGGCTGTCAGCCTCGGCGACACCGGCGCCCACGTGGCACGACCGCTCCAGCTTGCGAAGCATTTTCCGGTAGGGCCGCGGCTCTGGCGACAGCTCCCACGCCCGAAGAGCCAGGAGGGAAAGCCGTGCCTCGTTGGAAAGCTCTTTGGCAGCCGCTCGTGTGGCCCCATAGCCCGTGGGGCTGCGGGCTTTGTGGCGGCCGTCAGCCTCGGCGCCACCGGCGCCCACGTGGCGCCGCCGCGCCAGCCTGCGAAGTATTTTCCGGTAGGGCCGCGTCTCTGGCGACAGCTCCCACGCCCGAAGAGCCAGGAGGGAAAGCCGTGCCTCGTTGGAAAGCTCTTTGGCAGCCGCTCGCGTGGCCCCACAGCCCATGGGGCTGCGGGCTTTGCGGCGGCCGTCAGCCTGGGTGACACCGGCGCCTACGTGGCGCCGCTGTGCCAGCCTGAGAAGCATTTTCCGGTAGGGCCGCGTCTCTGGCGACAGCTCCCACGCCCGAAGAGCCAGGAGGGAAAGCCGTGCCTCGTTGGAAAGCTCTTTGGCAGCCGCTCGTGTGGCCCCACAGCCCGTGGGGCTGCGGGCTTTGCGGCGGCCGTCAGCCTCAGCGCCATCGGCGCCCACGTCGGGCCGCCGCGCCAGCCCGCAAAGCATTTTCCGGTAGGGCCGCGGCTCTGGCGACAGCTCCCACGCCCGAAGAGCCAGGAGGGAAAGCCGTGCCTCGTTGGAAAGATCTTTGGCAGCCGCTCGCGTGGCCCCACAGCCCATGGGGCTGCGGGCTTTCCGGCGGCCGTCAGCCTGGGCGACACCGGCGCCCAGGTGGGGCCGCCGCGCCAGCCTGCGAAGCATTTTCCGGTAGGGCCGCGTCTCTGGTGACAGCTCCCACGCCCGAAGAGCCAGGAGGGAAAGCCGTGCCTCGTTGGAAAGCTTTTTGGCAGCCGCTCGCGTGGCCCCACAGCCCGTGGGGCTGCGGGCTTTGTGGCGGCCGTCAGCCTGGGCGACACCGGCGCCCACGTTGCGCCCCCGCGCCAGCCTGCGAAGCATTTTCCGGTAGGGCCGCGGCTCTGGCGACAGTTCCCACGGCCAAAGAGCCAGGAGGGAAAGCCGTGCCTCGTTGGAAAGCTCTTTGGCAGCCGCTCGCGTGGCCCCACAGCCCGTGGGGCTGCGGGCTTTGCGGCGGCCGTCAGCCTCGGCGCCACCGGCGCCCACGTGGTGCCGCCGCGCCAGCCTGCGAAGCATTTTCTGGTAGGGCCGCGTCTCTGGCGACAGCTCCCACGCCCGAAGAGCCAGGAGGGAAAGCCGTGCCTCGTTGGAAAGCTCTTTGGCAGCCGCTCGCGTGGCCCCACAGCCCATGGGGCTGCGGGCTTTGCGGCGGCCGTCAGCCTGGGTGACACCGGCGCCCACGTGGCGCCGCCGCGCCAGCCTGCGAAGCATTTTCCGGTAGGGCTGCAGCTCTGGCGACAGCTCCCACGCCCGAAGAGCCAGGAGGGAAAGCCGTGCCTCGTTGGAAAGCTCTTTGGCAGCCGCTCGTGTGGCCCCACAGCCCGTGGGGCTGCGGGCTTTGCGGCGGCCGTCAGCCTCAGCGCCATCGGCGCCCACGTCGGGCCGCCGCGCCAACCCGCAAAGCATTTTCCGGTAGGGCCGCGGCTCTGGCGACAGCTCCCACGCCCGAAGAGCCAGGAGGGAAAGCCGTGCCTCGTTGGAAAGATCTTTGGCAGCCGCTCGCGTGGCCCCACAGCCCGTGGGGCTGCGGGCTTTCCGGCGGCCGTCAGCCTGGGCGACACCGGCGCCTAGGTGGGGCCGCCGCGCCAGCCTGCGAAGCATTTTCCGGTAGGGCCGCGTCTCTGGCGACAGCTCCCACACCCGAAGAGCCAGGAGGGAAAGCCGTGCCTCGTTGGAAAGCTTTTTGGCAGCCGCTCGCGTGGCCCCACAGCCCGTGGGGCTGCGGGCTTTGTGGCGGCCGTCAGCCTCGGCGCCACCGGCGCCCACGTGGCGCCGCCGCGCCTTCCTGCGAAGCATTTTCCGGTAGGGCCGCGGCTCTGGCGACAGTTCCCACGGCCAAAGAGCCAGGAGGGAAAGCCGTGCCTCGTTGGAAAGCTCTTTGGCAGCCGCTCGCGTGGCCCCACAGCCCGTGGGGCTGCGGGCTTTGCGGCGGCCGTCAGCCTCGGCGCCACCGGCGCCCACGTGGCGCCGCCGCGCCAGCCTGCGAAGCATTTTCTGGTAGGGCCGCGTCTCTGGCGACAGCTCCCACGCCCGAAGAGCCAGGAGGGCAAGCCGTGCCTCGTTGGAAAGATCTTTGGCAGCCGCTCGCGTGGCCCCACAGCCCGTGGGGCTGCGGGCTTTCCGGCGGCCGTCAGCCTGGGCGACACCGGCGCCCAGGTGGGGCCGCCGCGCCAGCCTGCGAAGCATTTTCCGGTAGGGCCGCGGCTCTGGCGACAGCTCCCATGCCCGAAGAGCCAGGAGGGAAAGCCGTGCCTCATTGGAAAGCTCTTTGGCAGCCACTTGCGTGGCCCCACAGCCGATGGGGTAGCGGGCTTTCCGGCGGCTGTCAGCCTCGGCGCCACCGGCGCCCATGTGGCGCGACCGCGCCAGCCTGCAAAGAATTTTCCGGTAGGGCCGCGGCTCTGGCGACAGCTCCCACGCCCAAAGAGCCAGGAGGGAAAGCCGTGCCTCGTTGGAAAGCTCTTTGGCAGCCGCTCGCGTGGCCCCACAGCCCATGGGGCTGCGGGCTTTGCGGCGGCCGTCAGCCTCGGCGCCACCGGCGCCCACGTCGGGCCGCCACACCAGCCTGCGAAGCATTTTCCGGTAGGGCCGCGTCTCTGGCGACAGCTCCCACGCCCGAAGAGCCAGGAGGGAAAGTCGTGCCTCGTTGGAAAGCTCTTTGGCAGCCGCTCGCGTGGCCCCACAGCCCGTGGGGCTGCGGGCTTTGCGGCTGCCGTCAGCCTCGGCGACACCGGCGCCCACGTTGCGCCGCCGCGCCAGCCTGCAAAGAATTTTCCGGTAGGGCCGCGGCTCTGGCGACAGCTCCCACGGCCGAAGAGCCAGGAGGGAAAGCCGTGCCTCGTTGGAAAGCTCTTTGGCAGCCGCTCGCGTGGCCCCACAGCCCATGGGGCTGCGGGCTTTGCGGCGGCCGTCAGCCTCAGTGCCACCGGCGCCCACGTTGTGCCGCCGCGCCAGCCTGCGAAGCATTTTCCGGTAGGGCCGCGTCTCTGGCGACAGCTCCCACGCCCGTAGAGCCAGGAGGGAAAGCCGTGCCTCGTTGGAAAGCTCTTTGGCAGCCGCTCGCGTGGCCCCACAGCCCATGGGGCTGTGGGCTTTGCGGCGGCCGTCAGCCTCAGCGCCACCGGTGCCCACATTGCGCCGCTGCGCCAGCCTGCGAAGCATTTTCCGGTAGGGCCGCGGCTCTGGCGACAGCTCCCACGGCCAAAGAGCCAGGAGGGAAAGCCGTGCCTCGTTGGAAAGATCTTTGGCAGCCGCTCGCGTGGCCCCACAGCCCGTGGGGCTGCGGGCTTTGCGGCGGCCGTCAGCCTGGGCGACACCGGCGCCCAGGTGGGGCCGCCGCGCCAGCCTGCGAAGCATTTTCCGGTAGGGCCGCGTCTCTGGCGACAGCTCCCACGCCCGAAGAGCCAGGAGGGAAAGCCGTGCCTCGTTGGAAAGCTCTTTGGCAGCCGCTCGCGTGGCCCCACAGCCCGTGGGGCTGCGGGCTTTCTGGCGGCCGTCAGCCTCGGTGACACCGGCGCCCACGTGGCGCCGCCGCGCCAGCCTGCGAAGCATTTTCCGGTAGGGCCGCCGCTCTGGCGACAGCTCCCACGGCCAAAGAGCCAGGAGGGAAAGCCGTGCCTCGTTGGAAAGCTCTTTGGCAGCCGCTCGCGTGGCCCCACAGCCCGTGGGGCTGCGGGCTTTGCGGCGGCCGTCAGCCTGGGCGACACCGGCGCCCAGGTGATGCCGCCGCGCCAGCCTGCGAAGCATTTTCCGGTAGGGCCGCGTCTCTGGCGACAGCTCCCACGCCCGTAGAGCCAGGAGGGAAAGCCGTGCCTCGTTGGAAAGCTCTTTGGCAGCCGCTCGCGTGGCCCCACAGCCCGTGGGGCTGCGGGCTTTGCAGCGGCCGTCAGCCTCGGCGCCACCGGCGCCCACGTTGCGCCGCCGCGCCAGCCTGCGAAGCATTTTCCGGTAGGGCCGTGGCTCTGGCGACAGCTCCCACGCCCGAAGAGCCAGGAGGGAAAGCCGTGCCTCATTGGAAAGCTCTTTGGCAGCCACTCACGTGGCCCCACAGCCCATGGGGCTGCGGGCTTTCCGGCGGCTGTCAGACTCGGCACCACCGGCGCCCACGTCGGGACGCCGCGCCAGCCTGTGAAGCATTTTCCGGTAGGGCCGCGTCTCTGGCGACAGCTCCCACGCCCGTAGAGCCAGGAGGGAAAGCCGTGCCTCGTTGGAAAGCTCTTTGGCAGCCGCTCGCGTGGCCCCACAGCCCGTGGGGCTGCGGGCTTTGCAGCGGCCGTCAGCCTCGGCGCCACCGGCGCCCACGTTGCGCCGCCGCGCCAGCCTGCGAAGCATTTTCCGGTAGGGCCGCAGCTCTGGCGACAGCTCCCACGCCCGAAGAGCCAGGAGGGAAAGCCGTGCCTCGTTGGAAAGCTCTTTGGCAGCCGCTCGCGTGGCCCCACAGCCCATGGGGCTGCGGGCTTTGCGGCGGCCGTCAGCCTCAGCGCCACCGGTGCCCACATTGCGCCGCTGCGCCAGCCTGCGAAGCATTTTCCGGTAGGGCCGCGGCTCTGGCGACAGCTCCCACGGCCAAAGAGCCAGGAGGGAAAGCCGTGCCTCGTTGGAAAGATCTTTGGCAGCCGCTCGCGTGGCCCCACAGCCCGTGGGGCTGCGGGCTTTGCGGCGGCCGTCAGCCTGGGCGACACCGGCGCCCAGGTGGGGCCGCCGCGCCAGCCTGCGAAGCATTTTCCGGTAGGGCCGCGTCTCTGGCGACAGCTCCCACGCCCGAAGAGCCAGGAGGGAAAGCCGTGCCTCGTTGGAAAGCTCTTTGGCAGCCGCTCGCGTGGCCCCACAGCCCGTGGGGCTGCGGGCTTTGCGGCGGCCGTCAGCCTGGGCGACACCGGCGCCCAGGTGGGGCCGCCACGAAAGCCTGCGAAGCATTTTCCGGTAGGGCCGCGTCTCTGGCGACAGCTCCCACGCCCGAAGAGCCAGGAGGGAAAGCCGTGCCTCGTTGGAAAGCTCTTTGGCAGCCGCTCGCGTGGCCCCACAGCCCGTGGGGCTGCGGGCTTTCCGGCGGGTGTCAGCCTCGGCGACACCGGCGCCCACGTGGCACGACCGCTCCAGCTTGCGAAGCATTTTCCGGTAGGGCCGCGGCTCTGGCGACAGCTCCCACGCCCGAAGAGCCAGGAGGGAAAGCCGTGCCTCGTTGGAAAGCTCTTTGGCAGCCGCTCGTGTGGCCCCATAGCCCGTGGGGCTGCGGGCTTTGTGGCGGCCGTCAGCCTCGGCGCCACCGGCGCCCACGTGGCGCCGCCGCGCCAGCCTGCGAAGTATTTTCCGGTAGGGCCGCGTCTCTGGCGACAGCTCCCACGCCCGAAGAGCCAGGAGGGAAAACCGTGCCTCGTTGGAAAGCTCTTTGGCAGCCGCTCGCGTGGCCCCACAGCCCATGGGGCTGCGGGCTTTGCGGCGGCCGTCAGCCTGGGCGACACCGGCGCCTACGTGGCGCCGCTGCGCCAGCCTGAGAAGCATTTTCCGGTAGGGCCGCGTCTCTGGCGACAGCTCCCACGCCCGAAGAGCCAGGAGGGAAAGCCGTGCCTCGTTGGAAAGCTCTTTGGCAGCCGCTCGTGTGGCCCCACAGCCCGTGGGGCTGCGGGCTTTGCGGCGGCCGTCAGCCTCAGCGCCATCGGCGCCCACGTCGGGCCGCCGCGCCAGCCCGCAAAGCATTTTCCGGTAGGGCCGCGGCTCTGGCGACAGCTCCCACGCCCGAAGAGCCAGGAGGGAAAGCCGTGCCTCGTTGGAAAGCTCTTTGGCAGCCGCTCGCGTGGCCCCACAGCCCGTGGGGCTGCGGGCTTTGCGGCGGCCGTCAGCCTGGGCGACACCGGCGCCCAGGTGGGGCTGCCGCGCCAGCCTGCGAAGCATTTTCCGGTAGGGCCGCGTCTCTGGCGACAGCTCCCACGCCCGAAGAGCCAGGAGGGAAAGCCGTGCCTCGTTGGAAAGCTTTTTGGCAGCCGCTCGCGTGGCCCCACAGCCCGTGGGGCTGCGGGCTTTGTGGCGGCCGTCAGCCTGGGCGACACCGGCGCCCACGTTGCGCCCCCGCGCCAGCCTGCGAAGCATTTTCCGGTAGGGCCGCGGCTCTGGCGACAGTTCCCACGGCCAAAGAGCCAGGAGGGAAAGCCGTGCCTCGTTGGAAAGCTCTTTGGCAGCCGCTCGCGTGGCCCCACAGCCCGTGGGGCTGCGGGCTTTGCGGCGGCCGTCAGCCTCGGCGCCACCGGCGCCCACGTGGTGCCGCCGCGCCAGCCTGCGAAGCATTTTCTGGTAGGGCCGCGTCTCTGGCGACAGCTCCCACGCCCGAAGAGCCAGGAGGGAAAGCCGTGCCTCCTTGGAAAGCTCTTTGGCAGCCGCTCGCGTGGCCCCACAGCCCATGGGGCTGCGGGCTTTGCGGAGGCCGTCAGCCTGGGTGACACCGGCGCCCACGTGGCGCCGCCGCGCCAGCCTGCGAAGCATTTTCCGGTAGGGCTGCAGCTCTGGCGACAGCTCCCACGCCCGAAGAGCCAGGAGGGAAAGCCGTGCCTCGTTGGAAAGCTCTTTGGCAGCCGCTCGTGTGGCCCCACAGCCCGTGGGGCTGCGGGCTTTCCGGCGGCCGTCAGCCTCAGCGCCATCGGCGCCCACGTCGGGCCGCCGCGCCAACCCGCAAAGCATTTTCCGGTAGGGCCGCGGCTCTGGCGACAGCTCCCACGCCCGAAGAGCCAGGAGGGAAAGCCGTGCCTCGTTGGAAAGCTCTTTGGCAGCCGCTCGCGTGGCCCCACAGCCCGTGGGGCTGCGGGCTTTGCAGCGGCCGTCAGCCTCGGCGCCACCGGCGCCCACGTTGCGCCGCCGCGCCAGCCTGCGAAGCATTTTCCGGTAGGGCTGCGGCTCTGGCGACAGCTCCCACGCCCGAAGAGCCAGGAGGGAAAGCCGTGCCTCATTGGAAAGCTCTTTGGCAGCCGCTCGTGTGGTCCCACAGCCCGTGGGGCTGCGGGCTTTCCGGCAGCCGTCAGCCTCGGCGCCACCGGCGCCCACATTGCGCCGCTGCACCAGCCTGCGAAGCATTTTCCGTTAGGGCCGCGGCTCTGGCGACAGCTCCCACGGCCGAAGAGCCAGGAGGGAAAGCCATGCCTCGTTGGAAAGCTCTTTGGCAGCCACTCACATGGCCCTAAAGCCTGTGGGGCTGCGGGCTTTGCGGCGGCCGTCAGCCTCGGCGCCACCGGCGCCCACGTGGCGACGCCGCGCCAGCCTGCGAAGCATTTTCCGGTAGGGCCGCGGCTCTGGCGACAGCTCCCACGCCCGAAGAGCCAGGAGGGAAAGCCGTGCCTCATTGGAAAGCTCTTTGGCAGCCACTCACGTGGCCCCACAGCCCATGGTGCTGCGGGCTTTCCGGCGGCTGTCAGACTCGGCACCACCGGCGCCCACGTCGTGACGCCGCGCCAGCCTGCGAAGCATTTTCCGGTAGGGCCGCGTCTCTGGCGACAGCTCCCACGCCCGAAGAGCCAGGAGGGAAAGCCGTGCCTCGTTGGAAAGCTCTTTGGCAGCCGCTGGCGTGGCCCCACAGCCCATGGGGCTGCGGGCTTTGCGGCGGACGTCAGCCTCGCCGACACCGGCGCCCACGTGGCGCCGCCGCGCCAGCCTGCGAAGCATTTTCCAGTAGGGCCGCGTCTCTGGCAACAGCTCCCACGGCCGAAGAGCCAGGAGGGAAAGCCGTGCCTCGTTGGAAAGCTCTTTGGCAGCCGCTCGCGTGGCCCCACAGCCCGTGGGGCTGCGGGCTTTCCGGCGGCCGTCAGCCTCGGCGCCACCAGCCCCCACGTGGCGCAGCCGCGCCAGCCTGCGAAGCATTTTCCGGTAGGGCCGCCGCTCTGGCGACAGCTCCCACGGCCAAAGAGCCAGGAGGGAAAGCCGTGCCTCGTTGGAAAGCTCTTTGGCAGCCGCTCGTGTGGCCCCACAGCCCGTGGGGCTGCGGGCTTTGCGGCGGCCGTCAGCCTGGGCGACACCGGCGCCCAGGTGATGCCGCCGCGCCAGCCTGCGAAGCATTTTCCGGTAGGGCCGCGGCTCTGGCAACAGCTCCCACGCCCGAAGAGCCAGGAGGGAAAGCCGTGCCTCGTTGGAAAGCTCTTTGGCAGCCACTCACGTGGCCCCACAGCCCATGGGGCTGCGGGCTTTGCGGCGGCCGTCAGCCTCAGCGCCACCGGTGCCCATGTGGTGCGACCGCGCCAGCCTGCAAACCATTTTCCGGTAGGGCCGCGGCTCTGGCGACAGCTCCCACGCCCGAAGAGCCAGGAGGGAAAGCCGTGCCTCGTTGGAAAGCTCTTTGGCAGCCGCTCGCGTGGCCCCACAGCCCGTGGGGCTGCGGGCTTTGCGGCGGCCGTCAGCCTCGGCGACACCGGCGCCCACGTGGCGCCGCCGCTCCAGCCTGCAAAGAATTTTCCGGTAGGGCCGCGGCTCTGGCGACAGCTCCTACGCCCGAAGAGCCAGGAGGGAAAGCCGTGCCTCGTTGGAAAGCTCTTTGGCAGCCGCTCGCGTGGCCCCACAGCCCATGGGGCTGCGGGCTTTGCGGCTGCCGTCAGCCTCAGTGACACCGGCGCCCACGTTGCGCCGCCGCGCCAGCCTGCGAAGCATTTTCCGGTAGGGCCGCGTCTCTGGCGACAGCTCCCACGCCCGTAGAGCCAGGAGGGAAAGCCGTGCCTCGTTGGAAAGCTCTTTGGCAGCCGCTCGCGTGGCCCCACAGCCCGTGGGGCTGCGGGCTTTGCAGCGGCCGTCAGCCTCGGCGCCACCGGCGCCCACGTTGCGCCGCCGCGCCAGCCTGCGAAGCATTTTCCGGTAGGGCTGCAGCTCTGGCGACAGCTCCCACGCCCGAAGAGCCAGGAGGGAAAGCCGTGCCTCATTGGAAAGCTCTTTGGCAGCCGCTCGTGTGGTCCCACAGCCCGTGGGGCTGCGGGCTTTCCGGCGGCTGTCAGCCTCGGCGACACCGGCGCCCAGGTGGGGCTGCCGCGCCAGCCTGCGAAGCATTTTCCGGTAGGGCCGCGGCTCTGGCGACAGCTCCCACGCCCGAAGAGCCAGGAGGGAAAGCCGTGCCTCGTTGGAAAGCTTTTTGGCAGCCGCTCGCGTGGCCCCACAGCCCGTGGGGCTGCGGGCTTTGTGGCGGCCGTCAGCCTGGGCGACACCGGCGCCCACGTTGCGCCCCCGCGCCAGCCTGCGAAGCATTTTCCGGTAGGGCCGCGGCTCTGGCGACAGTTCCCACGGCCAAAGAGCCAGGAGGGAAAGCCGTGCCTCGTTGGAAAGCTCTTTGGCAGCCGCTCGCGTGGCCCCACAGCCCGTGGGGCTGCGGGCTTTGCGGCGGCCGTCAGCCTCGGCGCCACCGGCGCCCACGTGGTGCCGCCGCGCCAGCCTGCGAAGCATTTTCTGGTAGGGCCGCGTCTCTGGCGACAGCTCCCACGCCCGAAGAGCCAGGAGGGAAAGCCGTGCCTCGTTGGAAAGCTCTTTGGCAGCCGCTCGCGTGGCCCCACAGCCCGTGGGGCTGCGGGCTTTCCGGCGGCCGTCAGCCTGGGCGACACCGGCGCCCAGGTGGGGCCGCCGCGCCAGCCTGCGAAGCATTTTCCGGTAGGGCCGCGGCTCTGGCGACAGCTCCCATGCCCGAAGAGCCAGGAGGGAAAGCCGTGCCTCGTTGGAAAGCTTTTTGGCAGCCGCTCGCGTGGCCCCACAGCCCGTGGGGCTGCGGGCTTTGTGGCGGCCGTCAGCCTCGGCGCCACCGGCGCCCACGTGGCGCCGCCGCGCCTTCCTGCGAAGCATTTTCCGGTAGGGCCGCGGCTCTGGCGACAGTTCCCACGGCCAAAGAGCCAGGAGGGAAAGCCGTGCCTCGTTGGAAAGCTCTTTGGCAGCCGCTCGCGTGGCCCCACAGCCCGTGGGGCTGCGGGCTTTGCGGCGGCCGTCAGCCTCGGCGCCACCGGCGCCCACGTGGCGCCGCCGCGCCAGCCTGCGAAGCATTTTCTGGTAGGGCCGCGTCTCTGGCGACAGCTCCCACGCCCGAAGAGCCAGGAGGGAAAGCCGTGCCTCGTTGGAAAGCTCTTTGGCAGCCGCTCGCGTGGCCCCACAGCCCGTGGGGCTGCGGGCTTTGCGGCGGCCGTCAGCCTGGGCGACACCGGCGCCCAGGTGGGGCCGCCGCGCCAGCCTGCGAAGCATTTTCCGGTAGGGCCGCGGCTCTGGCGACAGCTCCCATGCCCGAAGAGCCAGGAGGGAAAGCCGTGCCTCATTGGAAAGCTCTTTGGCAGCCACTTGCGTGGCCCCACAGCCGATGGGGTAGCGGGCTTTCCGGCGGCTGTCAGCCTCGGCGCCACCGGCGCCCATGTGGCGCGACCGCGCCAGCCTGCAAAGAATTTTCCGGTAGGGCCGCGGCTCTGGCGACAGCTCCCACGCCCAAAGAGCCAGGAGGGAAAGCCGTGCCTCGTTGGAAAGCTCTTTGGCAGCCGCTCGTGTGGCCCCATAGCCCGTGGGGCTGCGGGCTTTGTGGCGGCCGTCAGCCTCGGCGCCACCGGCGCCCACGTGGCGCCGCCGCGCCAGCCTGCGAAGTATTTTCCGGTAGGGCCGCGTCTCTGGCGACAGCTCCCACGCCCGAAGAGCCAGGAGGGAAAACCGTGCCTCGTTGGAAAGCTCTTTGGCAGCCGCTCGCGTGGCCCCACAGCCCATGGGGCTGCGGGCTTTGCGGCGGCCGTCAGCCTGGGCGACACCGGCGCCTACGTGGCGCCGCTGCGCCAGCCTGAGAAGCATTTTCCGGTAGGGCCGCGTCTCTGGCGACAGCTCCCACGCCCGAAGAGCCAGGAGGGAAAGCCGTGCCTCGTTGGAAAGCTCTTTGGCAGCCGCTCGTGTGGCCCCACAGCCCGTGGGGCTGCGGGCTTTGCGGCGGCCGTCAGCCTCAGCGCCATCGGCGCCCACGTCGGGCAGCCGCGCCAGCCCGCAAAGCATTTTCCGGTAGGGCCGCGGCTCTGGCGACAGCTCCCACGCCCGAAGAGCCAGGAGGGAAAGCCGTGCCTCGTTGGAAAGCTCTTTGGCAGCCGCTCGCGTGGCCCCACAGCCCGTGGGGCTGCGGGCTTTGCGGCGGCCGTCAGCCTGGGCGACACCGGCGCCCAGGTGGGGCTGCCGCGCCAGCCTGCGAAGCATTTTCCGGTAGGGCCGCGTCTCTGGCGACAGCTCCCACGCCCGAAGAGCCAGGAGGGAAAGCCGTGCCTCGTTGGAAAGCTTTTTGGCAGCCGCTCGCGTGGCCCCACAGCCCGTGGGGCTGCGGGCTTTGTGGCGGCCGTCAGCCTGGGCGACACCGGCGCCCACGTTGCGCCCCCGCGCCAGCCTGCGAAGCATTTTCCGGTAGGGCCGCGGCTCTGGCGACAGTTCCCACGGCCAAAGAGCCAGGAGGGAAAGCCGTGCCTCGTTGGAAAGCTCTTTGGCAGCCGCTCGCGTGGCCCCACAGCCCGTGGGGCTGCGGGCTTTGCGGCGGCCGTCAGCCTCGGCGCCACCGGCGCCCACGTGGTGCCGCCGCGCCAGCCTGCGAAGCATTTTCTGGTAGGGCCGCGTCTCTGGCGACAGCTCCCACGCCCGAAGAGCCAGGAGGGAAAGCCGTGCCTCCTTGGAAAGCTCTTTGGCAGCCGCTCGCGTGGCCCCACAGCCCATGGGGCTGCGGGCTTTGCGGCGGCCGTCAGCCTGGGTGACACCGGCGCCCACGTGGCGCCGCCGCGCCAGCCTGCGAAGCATTTTCCGGTAGGGCTGCAGCTCTGGCGACAGCTCCCACGCCCGAAGAGCCAGGAGGGAAAGCCGTGCCTCGTTGGAAAGCTCTTTGGCAGCCGCTCGTGTGGCCCCACAGCCCGTGGGGCTGCGGGCTTTCCGGCGGCCGTCAGCCTCAGCGCCATCGGCGCCCACGTCGGGCCGCCGCGCCAACCCGCAAAGCATTTTCCGGTAGGGCCGCGGCTCTGGCGACAGCTCCCACGCCCGAAGAGCCAGGAGGGAAAGCCGTGCCTCGTTGGAAAGCTCTTTGGCAGCCGCTCGCGTGGCCCCACAGCCCGTGGGGCTGCGGGCTTTGCAGCGGCCGTCAGCCTCGGCGCCACCGGCGCCCACGTTGCGCCGCCGCGCCAGCCTGCGAAGCATTTTCCGGTAGGGCTGCGGCTCTGGCGACAGCTCCCACGCCCGAAGAGCCAGGAGGGAAAGCCGTGCCTCATTGGAAAGCTCTTTGGCAGCCGCTCGTGTGGTCCCACAGCCCGTGGGGCTGCGGGCTTTCCGGCAGCCGTCAGCCTCGGCGCCACCGGCGCCCACATTGCGCCGCTGCACCAGCCTGCGAAGCATTTTCCGTTAGGGCCGCGGCTCTGGCGACAGCTCCCACGGCCGAAGAGCCAGGAGGGAAAGCCATGCCTCGTTGGAAAGCTCTTTGGCAGCCACTCACATGGCCCTAAAGCCTGTGGGGCTGCGGGCTTTGCGGCGGCCGTCAGCCTCGGCGCCACCGGCGCCCACGTGGCGACGCCGCGCCAGCCTGCGAAGCATTTTCCGGTAGGGCCGCGGCTCTGGCGACAGCTCCCACGCCCGAAGAGCCAGGAGGGAAAGCCGTGCCTCATTGGAAAGCTCTTTGGCAGCCACTCACGTGGCCCCACAGCCCATGGTGCTGCGGGCTTTCCGGCGGCTGTCAGACTCGGCACCACCGGCGCCCACGTCGTGACGCCGCGCCAGCCTGCGAAGCATTTTCCGGTAGGGCCGCGTCTCTGGCGACAGCTCCCACGCCCGAAGAGCCAGGAGGGAAAGCCGTGCCTCGTTGGAAAGCTCTTTGGCAGCCGCTGGCGTGGCCCCACAGCCCATGGGGCTGCGGGCTTTGCGGCGGACGTCAGCCTCGCCGACACCGGCGCCCACGTGGCGCCGCCGCGCCAGCCTGCGAAGCATTTTCCAGTAGGGCCGCGTCTCTGGCAACAGCTCCCACGGCCGAAGAGCCAGGAGGGAAAGCCGTGCCTCGTTGGAAAGCTCTTTGGCAGCCGCTCGCGTGGCCCCACAGCCCGTGGGGCTGCGGGCTTTCCGGCGGCCGTCAGCCTCGGCGCCACCAGCCCCCACGTGGCGCAGCCGCGCCAGCCTGCGAAGCATTTTCCGGTAGGGCCGCCGCTCTGGCGACAGCTCCCACGGCCAAAGAGCCAGGAGGGAAAGCCGTGCCTCGTTGGAAAGCTCTTTGGCAGCCGCTCGTGTGGCCCCACAGCCCGTGGGGCTGCGGGCTTTGCGGCGGCCGTCAGCCTGGGCGACACCGGCGCCCAGGTGATGCCGCCGCGCCAGCCTGCGAAGCATTTTCCGGTAGGGCCGCGGCTCTGGCAACAGCTCCCACGCCCGAAGAGCCAGGAGGGAAAGCCGTGCCTCGTTGGAAAGCTCTTTGGCAGCCACTCACGTGGCCCCACAGCCCATGGGGCTGCGGGCTTTGCGGCGGCCGTCAGCCTCAGCGCCACCGGTGCCCATGTGGTGCGACCGCGCCAGCCTGCAAACCATTTTCCGGTAGGGCCGCGGCTCTGGCGACAGCTCCCACGCCCGAAGAGCCAGGAGGGAAAGCCGTGCCTCGTTGGAAAGCTCTTTGGCAGCCGCTCGCGTGGCCCCACAGCCCGTGGGGCTGCGGGCTTTGCGGCGGCCGTCAGCCTCGGCGACACCGGCGCCCACGTGGCGCCGCCGCTCCAGCCTGCAAAGAATTTTCCGGTAGGGCCGCGGCTCTGGCGACAGCTCCTACGCCCGAAGAGCCAGGAGGGAAAGCCGTGCCTCGTTGGAAAGCTCTTTGGCAGCCGCTCGCGTGGCCCCACAGCCCATGGGGCTGCGGGCTTTGCGGCTGCCGTCAGCCTCAGTGACACCGGCGCCCACGTTGCGCCGCCGCGCCAGCCTGCGAAGCATTTTCCGGTAGGGCCGCGTCTCTGGCGACAGCTCCCACGCCCGTAGAGCCAGGAGGGAAAGCCGTGCCTCGTTGGAAAGCTCTTTGGCAGCCGCTCGCGTGGCCCCACAGCCCGTGGGGCTGCGGGCTTTGCAGCGGCCGTCAGCCTCGGCGCCACCGGCGCCCACGTTGCGCCGCCGCGCCAGCCTGCGAAGCATTTTCCGGTAGGGCTGCAGCTCTGGCGACAGCTCCCACGCCCGAAGAGCCAGGAGGGAAAGCCGTGCCTCATTGGAAAGCTCTTTGGCAGCCGCTCGTGTGGTCCCACAGCCCGTGGGGCTGCGGGCTTTCCGGCGGCTGTCAGCCTCGGCGACACCGGCGACCAGGTGGGGCTGCCACGCCAGCCTGCGAAGCATTTTCCGGTAGGGCCGCGTCTCTGGCGACAGCTCCCACGCCTGAAGAGCCAGGAGGGAAAGCCGTGCCTCGTTGGAAAGCTCTTTGGAAGCCGCTCGCGTGGGCCCACAGCCCGTGGGGCTGCGGGCTTTGCGGCGGCCGTCAGCCTGGGCGACACCGGCGCCCAGGTGGGGCCGCCACGAAAGCCTGCGAAGCATTTTCCGGTAGGGCCGCGTCTCTGGCGACAGCTCCCACGCCCGAAGAGCCAGGAGGGAAAGCCGTGCCTCGTTGGAAAGCTCTTTGGCAGCCGCTCGCGTGGCCCCACAGCCCGTGGGGCTGCGGGCTTTCCGGCGGGTGTCAGCCTCGGCGACACCGGCGCCCACGTGGCACGACCGCTCCAGCTTGCGAAGCATTTTCCGGTAGGGCCGCGGCTCTGGCGACAGCTCCCACGCCCGAAGAGCCAGGAGGGAAAGCCGTGCCTCGTTGGAAAGCTCTTTGGCAGCCGCTCGTGTGGCCCCATAGCCCGTGGGGCTGCGGGCTTTGTGGCGGCCGTCAGCCTCGGCGCCACCGGCGCCCACGTGGCGCCGCCGCGCCAGCCTGCGAAGTATTTTCCGGTAGGGCCGCGTCTCTGGCGACAGCTCCCACGCCCGAAGAGCCAGGAGGGAAAGCCGTGCCTCGTTGGAAAGCTCTTTGGCAGCCGCTCGCGTGGCCCCACAGCCCATGGGGCTGCGGGCTTTGCGGCGGCCGTCAGCCTGGGCGACACCGGCGCCTACGTGGCGCCGCTGCGCCAGCCTGAGAAGCATTTTCCGGTAGGGCCGCGTCTCTGGCGACAGCTCCCACGCCCGAAGAGCCAGGAGGGAAAGCCGTGCCTCGTTGGAAAGCTCTTTGGCAGCCGCTCGTGTGGCCCCACAGCCCGTGGGGCTGCGGGCTTTGCGGCGGCCGTCAGCCTCAGCGCCATCGGCGCCCACGTCGGGCCGCCGCGCCAGCCCGCAAAGCATTTTCCGGTAGGGCCGCGGCTCTGGCGACAGCTCCCACGCCCGAAGAGCCAGGAGGGAAAGCCGTGCCTCGTTGGAAAGCTCTTTGGCAGCCGCTCGCGTGGCCCCACAGCCCGTGGGGCTGCGGGCTTTCCGGCGGCCGTCAGCCTGGGCGACACCGGCGCCCAGGTGGGGCTGCCGCGCCAGCCTGCGAAGCATTTTCCGGTAGGGCCGCGGCTCTGGCGACAGCTCCCACGCCCGAAGAGCCAGGAGGGAAAGCCGTGCCTCGTTGGAAAGCTTTTTGGCAGCCGCTCGCGTGGCCCCACAGCCCGTGGGGCTGCGGGCTTTCCGGCGGCCGTCAGCCTGGGCGACACCGGCGCCCACGTTGCGCCCCCGCGCCAGCCTGCGAAGCATTTTCCGGTAGGGCCGCGGCTCTGGCGACAGTTCCCACGGCCAAAGAGCCAGGAGGGAAAGCCGTGCCTCGTTGGAAAGCTCTTTGGCAGCCGCTCGCGTGGCCCCACAGCCCGTGGGGCTGCGGGCTTTGCGGCGGCCGTCAGCCTCGGCGCCACCGGCGCCCACGTGGTGCCGCCGCGCCAGCCTGCGAAGCATTTTCTGGTAGGGCCGCGTCTCTGGCGACAGCTCCCACGCCCGAAGAGCCAGGAGGGAAAGCCGTGCCTCGTTGGAAAGCTCTTTGGCAGCCGCTCGCGTGGCCCCACAGCCCATGGGGCTGCGGGCTTTGCGGCGGCCGTCAGCCTGGGTGACACCGGCGCCCACGTGGCGCCGCCGCGCCAGCCTGCGAAGCATTTTCCGGTAGGGCTGCAGCTCTGGCGACAGCTCCCACGCCCGAAGAGCCAGGAGGGAAAGCCGTGCCTCGTTGGAAAGCTCTTTGGCAGCCGCTCGTGTGGCCCCACAGCCCGTGGGGCTGCGGGCTTTCCGGCGGCCGTCAGCCTCAGCGCCATCGGCGCCCACGTCGGGCCGCCGCGCCAACCCGCAAAGCATTTTCCGGTAGGGCCGCGGCTCTGGCGACAGCTCCCACGCCCGAAGAGCCAGGAGGGAAAGCCGTGCCTCGTTGGAAAGATCTTTGGCAGCCGCTCGCGTGGCCCCACAGCCCGTGGGGCTGCGGGCTTTCCGGCGGCCGTCAGCCTGGGCGACACCGGCGCCCAGGTGGGGCCGCCGCGCCAGCCTGCGAAGCATTTTCCGGTAGGGCCGCGGCTCTGGCGACAGCTCCCACACCCGAAGAGCCAGGAGGGAAAGCCGTGCCTCGTTGGAAAGCTTTTTGGCAGCCGCTCGCGTGGCCCCACAGCCCGTGGGGCTGCGGGCTTTGTGGCGGCCGTCAGCCTCGGCGCCACCGGCGCCCACGTGGCGCCGCCGCGCCTTCCTGCGAAGCATTTTCCGGTAGGGCCGCGGCTCTGGCGACAGTTCCCACGGCCAAAGAGCCAGGAGGGAAAGCCGTGCCTCGTTGGAAAGCTCTTTGGCAGCCGCTCGCGTGGCCCCACAGCCCGTGGGGCTGCGGGCTTTGCGGCGGCCGTCAGCCTCGGCGCCACCGGCGCCCACGTGGCGCCGCCGCGCCAGCCTGCGAAGCATTTTCTGGTAGGGCCGCGTCTCTGGCGACAGCTCCCACGCCCGAAGAGCCAGGAGGGAAAGCCGTGCCTCGTTGGAAAGCTCTTTGGCAGCCGCTCGCGTGGCCCCACAGCCCGTGGGGCTGCGGGCTTTGCGGCGGCCGTCAGCCTGGGCGACACCGGCGCCCAGGTGGGGCCGCCGCGCCAGCCTGCGAAGCATTTTCCGGTAGGGCCGCGGCTCTGGCGACAGCTCCCATGCCCGAAGAGCCAGGAGGGAAAGCCGTGCCTCATTGGAAAGCTCTTTGGCAGCCACTTGCGTGGCCCCACAGCCGATGGGGTAGCGGGCTTTCCGGCGGCTGTCAGCCTCGGCGCCACCGGCGCCCATGTGGCGCGACCGCGCCAGCCTGCAAAGAATTTTCCGGTAGGGCCGCGGCTCTGGCGACAGCTCCCACGCCCAAAGAGCCAGGAGGGAAAGCCGTGCCTCGTTGGAAAGCTCTTTGGCAGCCGCTCGCGTGGCCCCACAGCCCGTGGGGCTGCGGGCTTTGCGGCGGCCGTCAGCCTCGGCGACACCGGCGCCCACGTGGCGCCGCCGCTCCAGCCTGCAAAGAATTTTCCGGTAGGGCCGCGGCTCTGGCGACAGCTCCTACGCCCGAAGAGCCAGGAGGGAAAGCCGTGCCTCGTTGGAAAGCTCTTTGGCAGCCGCTCGCGTGGCCCCACAGCCCGTGGGGCTGCGGGCTTTGCAGCGGCCGTCAGCCTCGGCGCCACCGGCGCCCACGTTGCGCCGCCGCGCCAGCCTGCGAAGCATTTTCCGGTAGGGCTGCAGCTCTGGCGACAGCTCCCACGCCCGAAGAGCCAGGAGGGAAAGCCGTGCCTCATTGGAAAGCTCTTTGGCAGCCGCTCGTGTGGTCCCACAGCCCGTGGGGCTGCGGGCTTTCCGGCGGCTGTCAGCCTCGGCGACACCGGCGACCAGGTGGGGCTGCCACGCCAGCCTGCGAAGCATTTTCCGGTAGGGCCGCGTCTCTGGCGACAGCTCCCACGCCTGAAGAGCCAGGAGGGAAAGCCGTGCCTCGTTGGAAAGCTCTTTGGAAGCCGCTCGCGTGGGCCCACAGCCCGTGGGGCTGCGGGCTTTGCGGCGGCCGTCAGCCTGGGCGACACCGGCGCCCAGGTGGGGCCGCCACGAAAGCCTGCGAAGCATTTTCCGGTAGGGCCGCGTCTCTGGCGACAGCTCCCACGCCCGAAGAGCCAGGAGGGAAAGCCGTGCCTCGTTGGAAAGCTCTTTGGCAGCCGCTCGCGTGGCCCCACAGCCCGTGGGGCTGCGGGCTTTCCGGCGGCTGTCAGCCTCGGCGACACCGGCGCCCACGTGGCACGACCGCTCCAGCTTGCGAAGCATTTTCCGGTAGGGCCGCGGCTCTGGCGACAGCTCCCACGCCCGAAGAGCCAGGAGGGAAAGCCGTGCCTCGTTGGAAAGCTCTTTGGCAGCCGCTCGTGTGGCCCCATAGCCCGTGGGGCTGCGGGCTTTGTGGCGGCCGTCAGCCTCGGCGCCACCGGCGCCCACGTGGCGCCGCCGCGCCAGCCTGCGAAGTATTTTCCGGTAGGGCCGCGTCTCTGGCGACAGCTCCCACGCCCGAAGAGCCAGGAGGGAAAGCCGTGCCTCGTTGGAAAGCTCTTTGGCAGCCGCTCGTGTGGCCCCACAGCCCATGGGGCTGCGGGCTTTGCGGCGGCCGTCAGCCTGGGCGACACCGGCGCCTACGTGGCGCCGCTGCGCCAGCCTGAGAAGCATTTTCCGGTAGGGCCGCGTCTCTGGCGACAGCTCCCACGCCCGAAGAGCCAGGAGGGAAAGCCGTGCCTCGTTGGAAAGCTCTTTGGCAGCCGCTCGTGTGGCCCCACAGCCCGTGGGGCTGCGGGCTTTGCGGCGGCCGTCAGCCTCAGCGCCATCGGCGCCCACGTCGGGCCGCCGCGCCAGCCCGCAAAGCATTTTCCGGTAGGGCCGCGGCTCTGGCGACAGCTCCCACGCCCGAAGAGCCAGGAGGGAAAGCCGTGCCTCGTTGGAAAGCTCTTTGGCAGCCGCTCGCGTGGCCCCACAGCCCGTGGGGCTGCGGGCTTTCCGGCGGCCGTCAGCCTGGGCGACACCGGCGCCCAGGTGGGGCTGCCGCGCCAGCCTGCGAAGCATTTTCCGGTAGGGCCGCGTCTCTGGTGACAGCTCCCACGCCCGAAGAGCCAGGAGGGAAAGCCGTGCCTCGTTGGAAAGCTTTTTGGCAGCCGCTCGCGTGGCCCCACAGCCCGTGGGGCTGCGGGCTTTGTGGCGGCCGTCAGCCTGGGCGACACCGGCGCCCACGTTGCGCCCCCGCGCCAGCCTGCGAAGCATTTTCCGGTAGGGCCGCGGCTCTGGCGACAGTTCCCACGGCCAAAGAGCCAGGAGGGAAAGCCGTGCCTCGTTGGAAAGCTCTTTGGCAGCCGCTCGCGTGGCCCCACAGCCCGTGGGGCTGCGGGCTTTGCGGCGGCCGTCAGCCTCGGCGCCACCGGCGCCCACGTGGTGCCGCCGCGCCAGCCTGCGAAGCATTTTCTGGTAGGGCCGCGTCTCTGGCGACAGCTCCCACGCCCGAAGAGCCAGGAGGGAAAGCCGTGCCTCGTTGGAAAGCTCTTTGGCAGCCGCTCGCGTGGCCCCACAGCCCATGGGGCTGCGGGCTTTGCGGCGGCCGTCAGCCTGGGTGACACCGGCGCCCACGTGGCGCCGCCGCGCCAGCCTGCGAAGCATTTTCCGGTAGGGCTGCAGCTCTGGCGACAGCTCCCACGCCCGAAGAGCCAGGAGGGAAAGCCGTGCCTCGTTGGAAAGCTCTTTGGCAGCCGCTCGTGTGGCCCCACAGCCCGTGGGGCTGCGGGCTTTCCGGCGGCCGTCAGCCTCCGCGCCATCGGCGCCCACGTCGGGCCGCCGCGCCAACCCGCAAAGCATTTTCCGGTAGGGCCGCGGCTCTGGCGACAGCTCCCACGCCCGAAGAGCCAGGAGGGAAAGCCGTGCCTCGTTGGAAAGATCTTTGGCAGCCGCTCGCGTGGCCCCACAGCCCGTGGGGCTGCGGGCTTTCCGGCGGCCGTCAGCCTGGGCGACACCGGCGCCCAGGTGGGGCCGCCGCGCCAGCCTGCGAAGCATTTTCCGGTAGGGCCGCGGCTCTGGCGACAGCTCCCACACCCGAAGAGCCAGGAGGGAAAGCCGTGCCTCGTTGGAAAGCTTTTTGGCAGCCGCTCGCGTGGCCCCACAGCCCGTGGGGCTGCGGGCTTTGTGGCGGCCGTCAGCCTCGGCGCCACCGGCGCCCACGTGGCGCCGCCGCGCCTTCCTGCGAAGCATTTTCCGGTAGGGCCGCGGCTCTGGCGACAGTTCCCACGGCCAAAGAGCCAGGAGGGAAAGCCGTGCCTCGTTGGAAAGCTCTTTGGCAGCCGCTCGCGTGGCCCCACAGCCCGTGGGGCTGCGGGCTTTGCGGCGGCCGTCAGCCTCGGCGCCACCGGCGCCCACGTGGCGCCGCCGCGCCAGCCTGCGAAGCATTTTCTGGTAGGGCCGCGTCTCTGGCGACAGCTCCCACGCCCGAAGAGCCAGGAGGGAAAGCCGTGCCTCGTTGGAAAGCTCTTTGGCAGCCGCTCGCGTGGCCCCACAGCCCGTGGGGCTGCGGGCTTTCCGGCGGCCGTCAGCCTGGGCGACACCGGCGCCCAGGTGGGGCCGCCGCGCCAGCCTGCGAAGCATTTTCCGGTAGGGCCGCGGCTCTGGCGACAGCTCCCATGCCCGAAGAGCCAGGAGGGAAAGCCGTGCCTCATTGGAAAGCTCTTTGGCAGCCACTTGCGTGGCCCCACAGCCGATGGGGTAGCGGGCTTTCCGGCGGCTGTCAGCCTCGGCGCCACCGGCGCCCATGTGGCGCGACCGCGCCAGCCTGCAAAGAATTTTCCGGTAGGGCCGCGGCTCTGGCGACAGCTCCCACGCCCAAAGAGCCAGGAGGGAAAGCCGTGCCTCGTTGGAAAGCTCTTTGGCAGCCGCTCGCGTGGCCCCACAGCCCATGGGGCTGCGGGCTTTGCGGCGGCCGTCAGCCTCGGCGCCACCGGCGCCCACGTCGGGCCGCCACACCAGCCTGCGAAGCATTTTCCGGTAGGGCCGCGGCTCTGGCGACAGCTCCCACGCCCGAAGAGCCAGGAGGGAAAGCCGTGCCTCGTTGGAAAGCTCTTTGGCAGTCGCTCGCGTGGCCCCACAGCCCGTGGGGCTGCGGGCTTTGCGGCTGCCGTCAGCCTCGGTGACACCGGCGCCCACGTTGCGCCGCCGCGCCAGCCTGCAAAGAATTTTCCGGTAGGGCCGCGGCTCTGGCGACAGCTCCCACGGCCGAAGAGCCAGGAGGGAAAGCCGTGCCTCGTTGGAAAGCTCTTTGGCAGCCGCTCGCGTGGCCCCACAGCCCATGGGGCTGCGGGCTTTGCGGCGGCCGTCAGCCTCAGTGCCACCGGCGCCCACGTTGTGCCGCCGCGCCAGCCTGCGAAGCATTTTCCGGTAGGGCCGCGTCTCTGGCGACAGCTCCCACGCCCGTAGAGCCAGGAGGGAAAGCCGTGCCTCGTTGGAAAGCTCTTTGGCAGCCGCTCGCGTGGCCCCACAGCCCATGGGGCTGTGGGCTTTGCGGCGGCCGTCAGCCTCAGCGCCACCGGTGCCCACATTGCGCCGCTGCGCCAGCCTGCGAAGCATTTTCCGGTAGGGCCGCGGCTCTGGCGACAGCTCCCACGGCCAAAGAGCCAGGAGGGAAAGCCGTGCCTCGTTGGAAAGATCTTTGGCAGCCGCTCGCGTGGCCCCACAGCCCGTGGGGCTGCGGGCTTTGCGGCGGCCGTCAGCCTGGGCGACACCGGCGCCCAGGTGGGGCCGCCGCGCCAGCCTGCGAAGCATTTTCCGGTAGGGCCGCGTCTCTGGCAACAGCTCCCACGCCCGAAGAGCCAGGAGGGAAAGCCGTGCCTCGTTGGAAAGCTCTTTGGCAGCCGCTCGCGTGGCCCCACAGCCCGTGGGGCTGCGGGCTTTCTGGCGGCCGTCAGCCTCGGTGACACCGGCGCCCACGTGGCGCCGCCGCGCCAGCCTGCGAAGCATTTTCCGGTAGGGCCGCCGCTCTGGCGACAGCTCCCACGGCCAAAGAGCCAGGAGGGAAAGCCGTGCCTCGTTGGAAAGCTCTTTGGCAGCCGCTCGCGTGGCCCCACAGCCCGTGGGGCTGCGGGCTTTGCGGCGGCCGTCAGCCTGGGCGACACCGGCGCCCAGGTGATGCCGCCGCGCCAGCCTGCGAAGCATTTTCCGGTAGGGCCGCGTCTCTGGCGACAGCTCCCACGCCCGTAGAGCCAGGAGGGAAAGCCGTGCCTCGTTGGAAAGCTCTTTGGCAGCCGCTCGCGTGGCCCCACAGCCCGTGGGGCTGCGGGCTTTGCAGCGGCCGTCAGCCTCGGCGCCACCGGCGCCCACGTTGCGCCGCCGCGCCAGCCTGCGAAGCATTTTCCGGTAGGGCCGCGTCTCTGGCAACAGCTCCCACGCCCGAAGAGCCAGGAGGGAAAGCCGTGCCTCGTTGGAAAGCTCTTTGGCAGCCGCTCGCGTGGCCCCACAGCCCATGGGGCTGCGGGCTTTGCGGCGGCAGTCAGCCTCGACGCCACCGGCGCCCATGTCGGGCCGCCACGCCAGCCTGCGAAGCATTTTCCGGTAGGGCCGCGGCTCTGGCGACAGCTCCCACGCCCGAAGAGCCAGGAGGGAAAGCCGTGCCTCGTTGGAAAGCTCTTTGGCAGTCGCTCGCGTGGCCCCACAGCCCGTGGGGCTGCGGGCTTTGCGGCGGTCGTCAGCCTCGGCGACACCGGCGCCCACGTGGCGCCGCCGCGCCAGCCTGCGAAGCATTTTCCGGTAGGGCCGCGGCTCTGGCGACAGCTCCCACGCCCGTAGAGCCAGGAGGGAAAGCCGTGCCTCGTTGGAAAGCTCTTTGGCAGCCGCTCGCGTGGCCCCACAACCCGTGGGGCTGCGGGCTTTGCAGTGGCCTTCAGCCTCGGCGCCACCGGCGCCCACGTTGCGCCGCTGCGCCAGCCTGCGAAGCATTTTCCGGTAGGGCTGCAGCTCTGGCGACAGCTCCCACGCCCGAAGAGCCAGGAGGGAAAGCCGTGCCTCATTGGAAAGCTCTTTGGCAGCCGCTCGCGTGGTCCCACAGCCCGTT
This sequence comes from Larus michahellis, assembly GCF_964199755.1. Classification (NCBI taxonomy): domain Eukaryota; kingdom Metazoa; phylum Chordata; class Aves; order Charadriiformes; family Laridae; genus Larus; species Larus michahellis. The sequence goes on from NW_027435946.1 coordinate 1,070,263, forward strand.
GGGCTGCGGGCTTTCCGGCGGCTGTCAGCCTCGGCGACACCGGCGACCAGGTGGGGCTGCCACGCCAGCCTGCGAAGCATTTTCCGGTAGGGCCGCGTCTCTGGCGACAGCTCCCACGCCCGAAGAGCCAGGAGGGAAAGCCGTGCCTCGTTGCAAAGCTCTTTGGCAGCCGCTCGCGTGGGCCCACAGCCCGTGGGGCTGCGGGCTTTCCGGCGGCCGTCAGCCTGGGCGACACCGGCGCCCAGGTGGGGCCGCCACGAAAGCCTGCGAAGCATTTTCCGGTAGGGCTGCGGCTCTGGCGACAGCTCCCACGCCCGAAGAGCCAGGAGGGAAAGCCGTGCCTCGTTGGAAAGCTCTTTGGCAGCCACTCGCGTGGGCCCACAGCCCGTGGGGCTGCGGGCTTTGCGGCGGCCGTCAGCCTGGGCGACACCGGCGCCCAGGTGGGGCCGCCACGAAAGCCTGCGAAGCATTTTCCGGTAGGGCTGCGGCTCTGGCGACAGCTCCCACGCCCGAAGAGCCAGGAGGGAAAGCCGTGCCTCGTTGGAAAGCTCTTTGGCAGCCGCTCGCGTGGCCCCACAGCCCGTGGGGCTGTGGGCTTTCCGGCGGCCGTCAGCCTCGACGCCACTGGAGCCCACATGGCGGCGCCGCGCCAGCCTGCGAAGCATTTTCCGGTAGGGCCGCGGCTCTGGCGACAGCTCCCACGCCCGAGGAGCCAGGAGGGAAAGCCGTGCCTCGTTGGAAAGCTCTTTGGCAGCCGCTCATGTGGCCCCACAGCCCGTGGGGCTGCGGGCTTTGAGGCGGCCGTCAGCCTGGGCGACATCGGTGCCCACGTGGGGCCGCCGCTCAGCCTGCGAAGCATTTTCCGGTAGGGCCGCGTCTCTGGCGACAGCTCCCACGCCCGAAGAGCCAGGAGGGAAAGCCGTGCCTCATTGGAAAGCGCTTTGGCAGTCGCTCGCATGGCCCCACAGCCCGTGGGACTGCGGGCTTTGCGGCGGCCGTCAGCCTCGGCGCCATCGGCGCCCACGTGGTGCCGCCGCGCCAGCCTGCGAAGCATTTTCCGGTAGGGCCGTGGCTCTGGCGACAGCTCCCACGGCCGAAGAGCCAGGAGGGAAAGCCGTGCCTCGTTGGAAAGCTCTTTGGCAGCCGCTCGCGTGGCCCCACAGCCCATGGGGCTGCGGGCTTTGCGGCGGCCGTCAGCCTCGGCGCCTCTGGCGCCCACGTGGCGCCGCCGCGCCAGCCCGCGAAGCATTTTCCGGTACGGCTGTAGCTCTTGCGACAGCTCCCACGCCCGAAGATCCAGGAGGAAAAGCCATGTCTCGTTGGAAAGCTCTTTGGCAGCCACTCGCGTGGCCCCACAGCCCGTGGGACTGCGGGGTTTGCGGCGGCCGTCAGCCTGGGCGACACCGGCGCCGACGTGGCGCCGCCACGCCAGCTTGCGAAGCATTTTCCGGTAGGGCTGCGGCTCTGGCGACAGCTCCCACGCCCGAAGAGCCAGGAGGGAAAGCCGTGCCTCGTTGGGAAGCTCTTTGGCAGCCACTCGCGTGACCCACAGCCCGTGGGGCTGCGGGCTTTCCGGCGTCCGTCAGCCTGGGCGAAACCGGCACCCAGGTGGGGCCGCCGCGCTAGCCTGCGAAGCATTTTGCGGTAGGGCCGCGGCTCTGGGGACAGCTCCCACGGCCGAAGAGCCAGGAGGGAAAGCCGTGCCTCGTTGGAAAGCTCTTTGGCAGCCGCTCGCGTGGGCCCACAACCCGTGGGGCTGCGGGCTTTCCGGCGGCCGTCAGCCTGCGTGACACCGGCGCCCAGGTGGGGCCGCCGCGCCAGCCTGCGAAGCATTTTCCGGTAGGGCCGCGGCTCTGGCGACAGCTCCCACGCCTGAAGAGCCAGGAGGGAAAGCCGTGCCTCGTTGGATAGCTCTTTGACAGCCACTCGCGTGGCCCCACAGCCCGTGGGGCTGCGGGCTTTCCGGCGGCCGTCAGCCTCGGGGCCACCGGCGCCCACGTGGGGCCGCCGCGCCAGCCTGCGAAGCATTTTCCGGTAGGGCCGCCGCTCTGGCGACAGCTCCCACGCCCGAAGAGCCAGGAGGGAAAGCCATGCCTCGTTGGAAAGCTCTTTGGCAGCCGCTCGCGTGGCCCCACAGCCCGTGGGGCTGCGGGCTTTGCGGCGGCTGTCAGCCTGGGCGCCACCGGCGCCCACGTGGCGCCGCCGCGCCAGCCTGCGAAGCATTTTCCGGTAGGGCTGCAGCTCTGGCGACAGCTCCCACGCCCGAAGAGCCAGGAGGGAAAGCCGTGCCTCGTTGGGAAGCTCTTTGGCAGCCACTCGCGTGACCCACAGCCCGTGGGGCTGCGGGCTTTCCGGCGGCCGTCAGCCTGGGCGACACCGGCGCCCAGGTGGGGCCGCCGCGCCAGCCTGCGAAGCATTTTCCGGTAGGGCCGCGGCTCTGGCGACAGCTCCCACGCCCGAAGAGCCAGGAGGGAAAGCCGTGCCTCGTTGGATAGCTCTTTGACAGCCACTCGCGTGGCCCCACAGCCCGTGGGGCTGCGGGCTTTCCGGCGGCCGTCAGCCTCGGGGCCACCGGCGCCCACGTGGCGCCGCCGCGCCAGCCTGAGAAGCATTTTCCGGTAGGGCCGCGGCTCTGGCGACAGCTCCCACGCCCGAAGAGCCAGGAGGGAAAGCCGTGCCTCGTTGGAAAGCTCTTTGGCAGCCGCTCGCGTGGCCCCACAGCCCCTGGGGCTGCGGGCTTTGCGGCGGCCGTCAGCCTGGGCGCCACCGGCGCCCACATGGCGCCGCCGCGCCAGCCTGCGAAGCATTTTCCGGTAGGGCCGCGGCTCTGGCGACAGCTCCCACGCCCGAAGAGCCAGGAGGGAAAGCCGTGCCTCGTTGGAAAGCTCTTTGGCAGCCGCTCGCATGGCCCCACAGTCCGTGGGGCTGCGGGCTTTCCGGCGGCCGTCAGCCTGGGCGACACCGGCGCCCAGGTGGGGCCGCCGCGCCAGCCTGCGAAGCATTTTCCGGAAGGGCCGCGTCTGTGGCGACAGCTCCCACGCCCGAAGAGCCAGGAGGGAAGGCCGTGCCTCGTTGGAAAGCTCTTTGGCAGCCGCTCGCGTGGCCCCACAGCCCGTGGGGCTGCGGGCTTTGCGGCGGCCGTCTGCCTAGGCGCCACCGGCGTCCACGTTGCGCCGCCGCGCCAGCCTGCGAAGCATTTTCCGGTAGGTCTGCGGCTCTGGCAACAGCTCCCACGGCCGAAGAGCCAGGAGGGAAAGCCATGCCTCGTTGGAAAGCTCTTTGGCAGCCGCTCGCGTGGCCCCACAGCCCGTGGGGCTGCGGGCTTTGCGGCGGCCGTCAGCCTGGGCGACACCGGCGCCCACGTGGCGCCGCCGCGCCAGCCTGCGAAGCATTTTTCGGTAGGGCTACAGCTCTGGCAACAGCTCCCACGGCCGAAGAGCCAGGAGGGAAAGCCGTGTCTCGTTGGAAAGCTCTTTGGCAGCCGCTCGCGTGGCCCCACAGCCCATGGGGCTCCGGGCTTTGCGGCGGCCGTCAGCCTGGGCGACACCGGCGCCCAGGTGGGGCCGCCGCGCCAGCCTGCGAAGCATTTTGCGGTAGGGCCGCGGCTCTGGCGACAGCTCCCACGCCCGAAGAGCCAGGAGGGAAAGGCGTGCCTCGTTGGAAAGCTCTTTGGCAGCCGCTCGCATGGCCCCACAGTCCGTGGGGCTGCGGACTTTGCGGTGGCCGTCAGCCTCGGCGACACCGGCGTCCAGGTGGGGCCGCCACGAAAGCCTGCGAAGCATTTTCCGGTAGGGCTGCGGCTCTGGCGACAGCTCCCACGCCCGAAGAGCCAGGAGGGAAAGCCGTGCCTCGTTGGAAAGCTCTTTGGCAGCCGCTCGCGTGGCCCCACAGCCCGTGGGGCTGTGGGCTTTGCGGCGGCCGTCAGCCTCGACGCCACTGGAGCCCACATGGCGGCGCCGCGCCAGCCTGCGAAGCATTTTCCGGTAGGGCCGCGGCTCTGGCGACAGCTCCCACGCCCGAGGAGCCAGGAGGGAAAGCCGTGCCTCGTTGGAAAGCTCTTTGGCAGCCGCTCGCGTGGCCCCACAGCCCGTGGGGCTGCGGGCTTTGAGGCGGCCGTCAGCCTGGGCGACACCGGTGCCCACGTGGGGCCGCCGCTCAGCCTGCGAAGCATTTTCCAGTAGGGCCGCGGCTCTGGCGACAGCTCCCACGCCCGAAGAGCCAGGAGGGAAAGCCGTGCCTCATTGGAAAGCTCTTTGGCAGCCGCTCGCATGGCCCCACAGCCCGTGGGACTGCGGGCTTTGCGGCGGCCGTCAGCCTCGGCGCCATCGGCGCCCACGTGGTGCCGCCGCGCCAGCCTGCGAAGCATTTTCCGGTAGGGCCGTGGCTCTGGCGACAGCTCCCACGGCCGAAGAGCCAGGAGAGAAAGCCGTGCCTCGTTGGAAAGGTCTTTGGCAGCCGCTCGCGTGGCCCCACAGCCCATGGGGCTGCGGGCTTTGCGGCGGCCATCAGCCTGGGCGCCACCGGCGCCCACGTGGCGCCGCCGCGCCAGCCTGCGAAGCATTTTCCGGTAGGGCCGCGGCTCTGGCGACAGCTCCCACGCCCGAAGAGCCAGGAGGGAAAGCCGTGCCTCGTTGGAAAGCTCTTTGGCAGCCGCTCGCGTGGCCCCACAGCCCGTGGGGCTGCGGGCTTTCCGGCGGCCGTCAGCCTCGGCGCCACTGGCGCCCACGTGGCGCCGCCGCGCCAGCCCGCGAAGCATTTTCCGGTACGGCTGCAGCTCTTGCGACAGCTCCCACGCCCGAAGATCCAGGAGGAAAAGCCATGTCCTGTTGGAAAGCTCTTTGGCAGCCACTCGCGTGGCCCCACAGCCCGTGGGACTGCGGGATTTGCGGCGGCCGTCAGCCTGGGCGACACCGGCGCCCACGTGGCGCCGCCACGCCAGCTTGCGAAGCATTTTCCGGTAGGGCTGCGGCTCTGGCGACAGCTCCCACGCCCGAAGAGCCAGGAGGGAAAGCCGTGCCTCGTTGCAAAGCTCTTTGGCAGCCGCTCGCGTGGGCCCACAGCCCGTGGGGCTGCGGGCTTTGCGGCGGCCGTCAGCCTGGGCGACACCGGCGCCCAGGTGGGGCCGCCACGAAAGCCTGCGAAGCATTTTCCGGTAGGGCTGCGGCTCTGGCGACAGCTCCCACGCCCGAAGAGCCAGGAGGGAAAGCCGTGCCTCGTTGGAAAGCTCTTTGGCAGCCACTCGCGTGGGCCCACAGCCCGTGGGGCTGCGGGCTTTGCGGCGGCCGTCAGCCTGGGCGACACCGGCGCCCAGGTGGGGCCGCCACGAAAGCCTGCGAAGCATTTTCTGGTAGGGCTGCGGCTCTGGCGACAGCTCCCACGCCCGAAGAGCCAGGAGGGAAAGCCGTGCCTCGTTGGAAAGCTCTTTGGCAGCCGCTCGCGTGGCCCCACAGCCCGTGGGGCTGTGGGCTTTCCGGCGGCCGTCAGCCTCGACGCCACTGGAGCCCACATGGCGGCGCCGCGCCAGCCTGCGAAGCATTTTCCGGTAGGGCCGCGGCTCTGGCGACAGCTCCCACGCCCGAGGAGCCAGGAGGGAAAGCCGTGCCTCGTTGGAAAGCTCTTTGGCAGCCGCTCATGTGGCCCCACAGCCCGTGGGGCTGCGGGCTTTGAGGCGGCCGTCAGCCTGGGCGACATCGGTGCCCACGTGGGGCCGCCGCTCAGCCTGCGAAGCATTTTCCGGTAGGGCCTCGTCTCTGGCGACAGCTCCCACGCCCGAAGAGCCAGGAGGGAAAGCCGTGCCTCGTTGGAAAGCTCTTTGGCAGCCGCTCGCATGGCCCCACAGCCCGTGGGACTGCGGGCTTTGCGGCGGCCGTCAGCCTCGGCGCCATCGGCGCCCACGTGGTGCCGCCGCGCCAGCCTGCGAAGCATTTTCCGGTAGGGCCGTGGCTCTGGCGACAGCTCCCACGGCCGAAGAGCCAGGAGGGAAAGCCGTGCCTCGTTGGAAAGCTCTTTGGCAGCCGCTCGCGTGGCCCCACAGCCCATGGGGCTGCGGGCTTTGCGGCGGCCGTCAGCCTCGGCGCCTCTGGCGCCCACGTGGCGCCGCCGCGCCAGCCCGCGAAGCATTTTCCGGTACGGCTGCAGCTCTTGCGACAGCTCCCACGCCCGAAGATCCAGGAGGAAAAGCCATGTCTCGTTGGAAAGCTCTTTGGCAGCCACTCGCGTGGCCCCACAGCCCGTGGGACTGCGGGGTTTGCGGCGGCCGTCAGCCTGGGCGACACCGGCGCCCACGTGGCGCCGCCACGCCAGCTTGCGAAGCATTTTCCGGTAGGGCTGCGGCTCTGGCGACAGCTCCCACGCCCGAAGAGCCAGGAGGGAAAGCCGTGCCTCGTTGGGAAGCTCTTTGGCAGCCACTCGCGTGACCCACAGCCCGTGGGGCTGCGGGCTTTCCGGCGTCCGTCAGCCTCGGCGACACCGGCACCAAGGTGGGGCCGCCGCGCTAGCCTGCGAAGCATTTTGCGGTAGGGCCGCGGCTCTGGGGACAGCTCCCACGGCCGAAGAGCCAGGAGGGAAAGCCGTGCCTCGTTGGAAAGCTCTTTGGCAGCCGCTCGCGTGGGCCCACAACCCGTGGGGCTGCGGGCTTTCCGGCGGCCGTCAGCCTGCGTGACACCGGCGCCCAGGTGGGGCCGCCGCGCCAGCCTGCGAAGCATTTTCCGGTAGGGCCGCGGCTCTGGCGACAGCTCCCACGCCTGAAGAGCCAGGAGGGAAAGCCGTGCCTCGTTGGATAGCTCTTTGACAGCCACTCGCGTGGCCCCACAGCCCGTGGGGCTGCGGGCTTTCCGGCGGCCGTCAGCCTCGGGGCCACCGGCGCCCACGTTGGGCCGCCGCGCCAGCCTGCGAAGCATTTTCCGGTAGGGCCGCCGCTCTGGCGACAGCTCCCACGCCCGAAGAGCCAGGAGGGAAAGCCATGCCTCGTTGGAAAGCTCTTTGGCAGCCGCTCGCGTGGCCCCACAGCCCGTGGGGCTGCGGGCTTTGCGGCGGCTGTCAGCCTGGGCGCCACCGGCGCCCACGTGGCGCCGCCGCGCCAGCCTGCGAAGCATTTTCCGGTAGGGCTGCAGCTCTGGCGACAGCTCCCACGCCCGAAGAGCCAGGAGGGAAAGCCGTGCCTCGTTGGGAAGCTCTTTGGCAGCCACTCGCGTGACCCACAGCCCGTGGGGCTGCGGGCTTTCCGGCGGCCGTCAGCCTGGGCGACACCGGCGCCCAGGTGGGGCCGCCGCGCCAGCCTGCGAAGCATTTTCCGGTAGGGCCGCGGCTCTGGCGACAGCTCCCACGCCCGAAGAGCCAGGAGGGAAAGCCGTGCCTCGTTGGATAGCTCTTTGACAGCCACTCGCGTGGCCCCACAGCCCGTGGGGCTGCGGGCTTTCCGGCGGCCGTCAGCCTCGGGGCCACCGGCGCCCACGTGGCGCCGCCGCGCCAGCCTGAGAAGCATTTTCCGGTAGGGCCGCGGCTCTGGCGACAGCTCCCACGGCCAAAGAGCCAGGAGGGAAAGCCGTGCCTCGTTGGAAAGCTCTTTGGCAGCCGCTCGCGTGGCCCCACAGCCCCTGGGGCTGCGGGCTTTGCGGCGGCCGTCAGCCTGGGCGCCACCGGCGCCCACATGGCGCCGCCGCGCCAGCCTGCGAAGCATTTTCCGGTAGGGCCGCGGCTCTGGCGACAGCTCCCACGCCCGAAGAGCCAGGAGGGAAAGCCGTGCCTCGTTGGAAAGCTCTTTGGCAGCCGCTCGCATGGCCCCACAGTCCGTGGGGCTGCGGGCTTTCCGGCGGCCGTCAGCCTGGGCGACACCGGCGCCCAGGTGGGGCCGCCGCGCCAGCCTGCGAAGCATTTTCCGGAAGGGCCGCGTCTGTGGCGACAGCTCCCACGCCCGAAGAGCCAGGAGGGAAGGCCGTGCCTCGTTGGAAAGCTCTTTGGCAGCCGCTCGCGTGGCCCCACAGCCCGTGGGGCTGCGGGCTTTGCGGCGGCCGTCTGCCTAGGCGCCACCGGCGTCCACGTTGCGCCGCCGCGCCAGCCTGCGAAGCATTTTCCGGTAGGTCTGCGGCTCTGGCAACAGCTCCCACGGCCGAAGAGCCAGGAGGGAAAGCCATGCCTCGTTGGAAAGCTCTTTGGCAGCCGCTCGCGTGGCCCCACAGCCCGTGGGGCTGCGGGCTTTGCGGCGGCCGTCAGCCTGGGCGACACCGGCGCCCACGTGGCGCCGCCGCGCCAGCCTGCGAAGCATTTTTCGGTAGGGCTACAGCTCTGGCAACAGCTCCCACGGCCGAAGAGCCAGGAGGGAAAGCCGTGTCTCGTTGGAAAGCTCTTTGGCAGCCGCTCGCGTGGCCCCACAGCCCATGGGGCTCCGGGCTTTGCGGCGGCCGTCAGCCTGGGCGACACCGGCGCCCAGGTGGGGCCGCCGCGCCAGCCTGCGAAGCATTTTGCGGTAGGGCCGCGGCTCTGGCGACAGCTCCCACGCCCGAAGAGCCAGGAGGGAAAGGCGTGCCTCGTTGGAAAGCTCTTTGGCAGCCGCTCGCATGGCCCCACAGTCCGTGGGGCTGCGGACTTTGCGGTGGCCGTCAGCCTCGGCGACACCGGCGCCCAGGTGGGGCCGCCACGAAAGCCTGCGAAGCATTTTCCGGTAGGGCTGCGGCTCTGGCGACAGCTCCCACGCCCGAAGAGCCAGGAGGGAAAGCCGTGCCTCGTTGGAAAGCTCTTTGGCAGCCGCTCGCGTGGCCCCACAGCCCGTGGGGCTGTGGGCTTTGCGGCGGCCGTCAGCCTCGACGCCACTGGAGCCCACATGGCGGCGCCGCGCCAGCCTGCGAAGCATTTTCCGGTAGGGCCGCGGCTCTGGCGACAGCTCCCACGCCCGAGGAGCCAGGAGGGAAAGCCGTGCCTCGTTGGAAAGCTCTTTGGCAGCCGCTCGCGTGGCCCCACAGCCCGTGGGGCTGCGGGCTTTGAGGCGGCCGTCAGCCTGGGCGACACCGGTGCCCACGTGGGGCCGCCGCTCAGCCTGCGAAGCATTTTCCAGTAGGGCCGCGGCTCTGGCGACAGCTCCCACGCCCGAAGAGCCAGGAGGGAAAGCCGTGCCTCATTGGAAAGCTCTTTGGCAGCCGCTCGCATGGCCCCACAGCCCGTGGGACTGCGGGCTTTGCGGCGGCCGTCAGCCTCGGCGCCATCGGCGCCCACGTGGTGCCGCCGCGCCAGCCTGCGAAGCATTTTCCGGTAGGGCCGTGGCTCTGGCGACAGCTCCCACGCCCGAAGAGCCAGGAGAGAAAGCCGTGCCTCGTTGGAAAGGTCTTTGGCAGCCGCTCGCGTGGCCCCACAGCCCATGGGGCTGCGGGCTTTGCGGCGGCCATCAGCCTGGGCGCCACCGGCGCCCACGTGGCGCCGCCGCGCCAGCCTGCGAAGCATTTTGCGGTAGGGCCGCGGCTCTGGCGACAGCTCCCACGCCCGAAGAGCCAGGAGGGAAAGCCGTGCCTCGTTGGAAAGCTCTTTGGCAGCCGCTCGCGTGGCCCCACAGCCCGTGGGGCTGCGGGCTTTCCGGCGGCCGTCAGCCTCGGCGCCACTGGCGCCCACGTGGCGCCGCCGCGCCAGCCCGCGAAGCATTTTCCGGTACGGCTGCAGCTCTTGCGACAGCTCCCACGCCCGAAGATCCAGGAGGAAAAGCCATGTCTCGTTGGAAAGCTCTTTGGCAGCCACTCGCGTGGCCCCACAGCCCGTGGGACTGCGGGATTTGCGGCGGCCGTCAGCCTGGGCGACACCGGCGCCCACGTGGCGCCGCCACGCCAGCTTGCGAAGCATTTTCCGGTAGGGCTGCGGCTCTGGCGACAGCTCCCACGCCCGAAGAGCCAGGAGGGAAAGCCGTGCCTCGTTGGGAAGCTCTTTGGCAGCCACTCGCGTGACCCACAGCCCGTGGGGCTGCGGGCTTTCCGGCGTCCGTCAGCCTGGGCGACACCGGCGCCCACGTGGCGCCGCCGCGCCAGCCTGCGAAGCATTTTTCGGTAGGGCTACAGCTCTGGCAACAGCTCCCACGGCCGAAGAGCCAGGAGGGAAAGCCGTGTCTCGTTGGAAAGCTCTTTGGCAGCCGCTCGCGTGGCCCCACAGCCCATGGGGCTCCGGGCTTTGCGGCGGCCGTCAGCCTGGGCGCCACCGGCGCCCACATGGCGCCGCCGCGCCAGCCTGCGAAGCATTTTGCGGTAGGGCCGCGGCTCTGGCGACAGCTCCCACGCCCGAAGAGCCAGGAGGGAAAGCCGTGCCTCGTTGGAAAGCTCTTTGGCAGCCGCTCGCATGGCCCCACAGCCCGTGGGGCTGCGGACTTTGCGGTGGCCGTCAGCCTCGGCGACACCGGCGCCCAGGTGGGGCCGCCACGAAAGCCTGCGAAGCATTTTCCGGTAGGGCTGCGGCTCTGGCGACAGCTCCCACGGCCGAAGAGCCAGGAGGGAAAGCCGTGCCTCGTTGGAAAGCTCTTTGGCAGCCGCTCGCGTGGGCCCACAGCCCGTGGGGCTGCGGGCTTTGCGGCGGCCGTCTGCCTAGGCGCCACCGGCGTCCACGTTGCGCCGCCGCGCCAGCCTGCGAAGCATTTTCCGGTAGGTCTGCGGCTCTGGCAACAGCTCCCACGGCCGAAGAGCCAGGAGGGAAAGCCATGCCTCGTTGGAAAGCTCTTTGGCAGCCGCTCGCGTGGCCCCACAGCCCGTGGGGCTGCGGGCTTTGCGGCGGCCGTCAGCCTGGGCGACACCGGCGCCCACGTGGCGCCGCCGCGCCAGCCTGCGAAGCATTTTTCGGTAGGGCTACAGCTCTGGCAACAGCTCCCACGGCCGAAGAGCCAGGAGGGAAAGCCGTGTCTCGTTGGAAAGCTCTTTGGCAGCCGCTCGCGTGGCCCCACAGCCCATGGGGCTCCGGGCTTTGCGGCGGCCGTCAGCCTGGGCGCCACCGGCGCCCAGGTGGGGCCGCCGCGCCAGCCTGCGAAGCATTTTGCGGTAGGGCCGCGGCTCTGGCGACAGCTCCCACGCCCGAAGAGCCAGGAGGGAAAGCCGTGCCTCGTTGGAAAGCTCTTTGGCAGCCGCTCGCATGGCCCCACAGTCCGTGGGGCTGCGGACTTTGCGGTGGCCGTCAGCCTGGGCGACACCGGCGCCCAGGTGGGGCCGCCACGAAAGCCTGCGAAGCATTTTCCGGTAGGGCTGCGGCTCTGGCGACAGCTCCCACGCCCGAAGAGCCAGGAGGGAAAGCCGTGCCTCGTTGGAAAGCTCTTTGGCAGCCGCTCGCGTGGCCCCACAGCCCGTGGGGCTGTGGGCTTTCCGGCGGCCGTCAGCCTCGGCGCCACTGGCGCCCACATGGCGGCGCCGCGCCAGCCTGCGAAGCATTTTCCGGTAGGGCCGCGGCTCTGGCGACAGCTCCCACGCCCGAGGAGCCAGGAGGGAAAGCCGTGCCTCGTTGGAAAGCTCTTTGGCAGCCGCTCATGTGGCCCCACAGCCCGTGGGGCTGCGGGCTTTGAGGCGGCCGTCAGCCTGGGCGACACCGGTGCCCACGTGGGGCCGCCGCTCAGCCTGCGAAGCATTTTCCAGTAGGGCCGCGGCTCTGGCGACAGCTCCCACGCCCGAAGAGCCAGGAGGGAAAGCCGTGCCTTGTTGGAAAGCTCTTTGGCAGCCGCTCGCATGGCCCCACAGCCCGTGGGACTGCGGGCTTTGCGGCGGCCGTCAGCCTCGGCGCCATCGGCGCCCACGTGGTGCCGCCGCGCCAGCCTGCGAAGCATTTTCCGGTAGGGCCGTGGCTCTGGCGACAGCTCCCACGGCCGAAGAGCCAGGAGAGAAAGCCGTGCCTCGTTGGAAAGCTCTTTGGCAGCCGCTCGCGTGGCCCCACAGCCCATGGGGCTGCGGGCTTTGCGGCGGCCATCAGCCTGGGCGCCACCGGCGCCCACGTGGCGCAGCCGCGCCAGCCTGCGAAGCATTTTCCGGTAGGGCCGCGGCTCTGGCGACAGCTCCCACGCCCGAAGAGCCAGGAGGGAAAGCCGTGCCTCGTTGGAAAGCTCTTTGGCAGCCGCTCGCGTGGCCCCACAGCCCGTGGGGCTGCGGGCTTTGCGGCGGCCGTCAGCCTCGGCGCCACTGGCGCCCACGTGGCGCCGCCGCGCCAGCCCGCGAAGCATTTTCCGGTACGGCTGCAGCTCTTGCGACAGCTCCCACGCCCGAAGATCCAGGAGGAAAAGCCATGTCTCGTTGGAAAGCTCTTTGGCAGCCACTCGCGTGGCCCCACAGCCCGTGGGACTGCGGGCTTTGCGGCGGCCGTCAGCCTGGGCGACACCGGCGCCCACGTGGCGCCGCCACGCCAGCTTGCGAAGCATTTTGCGATAGGGCTGCGGCTCTGGCGACAGCTCCCACGCCCGAAGAGCCAGGAGGGAAAGCCGTGCCTCGTTGGGAAGCTCTTTGGCAGCCGCTCGCGTGACCCACAGCCCGTGGGGCTGCGGGCTTTCCGGCGTCCGTCAGCCTGGGCGACACCGGCGCCCACGTGGCGCCGCCGCGCCAGCCTGCGAAGCATTTTTCGGTAGGGCTACAGCTCTGGCAACAGCTCCCACGGCCGAAGAGCCAGGAGGGAAAGCCGTGTCTCGTTGGAAAGCTCTTTGGCAGCCGCTCGCGTGGCCCCACAGCCCATGGGGCTCCGGGCTTTGCGGCGGCCGTCAGCCTCAGCGCCACGGGCGCCCACATGGCGCCGCCGCGCCAGCCTGCGAAGCATTTTCCAGTAGGGCCGCGGCTCTGGCGACAGCTCCCACGGCCGAAGAGCCAGGAGGGAAAGCCGTGCCTCGTTGGAAAGCTCTTTGGCAGCCGCTCGCATGGCCCCACAGTCCGTGGGGCTGCGGACTTTGCGGCGGCCGTCAGCCTCGGGGCCACCGGCACCCACGTTGGGCCGCCGCGCCAGCCTGCGAAGCATTTTCCGGTAGGGCCGCGGCTCTGGCGACAGCTCCCACGCCCGAAGAGCCAGGAGGGAAAGCCGTGCCTCGTTGGAAAGCTCTTTGGCAGCCGCTCGCGTGGCCCCACAGCCTATGGGGCTGCGGCCTTTGCGGTGGCCGTCAGCGTCGGCGACACCGGCGCCCAGGTGGGGCCGCCACGCCAGCCTGCGAAGCATTTTCCGGTAGGGCTGCGGCTCTGGCGACAGCTCCCACGCCCGAGGAGCCAGGAGGGAAAGCCGTGCCTCGTTGGAAAGCTCTTTGGCAGCCACTCACGTGGCCCCACAGCCCGTGGGGCTGCGGGCTTTGAGGCGTCCGTCAGCCTGGGCGACACCGGTGCCCACGTGGGGCCGCCGCTCAGCCTGCGAAGCATTTTCCGGTAGGGCCGCGGCTCTGGCGACAGCTCCCACGCCCGAAGAGCCAGGAGGGAAAGCCGTGCCTCGTTGGAAAGCTCTTTGGCAGCCGCTCGCGTGGCCCCACAGCCCGTGGGGCTGCGGGCTTTGCGGCGGCCGTCAGCCTCGGCGCCACCGGCGCCCACGTGGCGCCGCCGCGCCAGCCTGCGAAGCATTTTCCGGTAGGGCCGCGTCTCTGGCGACAGCTCCCACAGCCAAAGAGCCAGGAGGGAAAGCCGTGCCTCGTTGGAAAGCTCTTTGGCAGCCGCTCGCGTGGCCCCACAGCCCATGGGGCTGCGGGCTTTCCGGCGGCCGTCAGCCTCGGCGACACCGGCGCCCACGTGGCGCCGCCGCGCCAGCCTGCGAAGCATTTTCCGGTAGGGCCGCGTCTCTGGCAACAGCTCCCACGCCCGAAGAGCCAGGAGGGAAAGCCGTGCCTCGTTGGAAAGCTCTTTGGCAGCCGCTCGCGTGGCCCCACAGCCCGTGGGGCTGCGAGCTTTCCGGCGGCCGTCAGCCTCGGCGCCACCGGCGCCCACGTGGCGCCGCCGCGCCAGCCTGCGAAGCATTTTCCGGTAGGGCCGCGGCTCTGGCGACAGCTCCCACGGCCAAAGAGCCAGGAGGGAAAGTCGTGCCTCGTTGGAAAGCTCTTTGGCAGCCGCTCGCGTGGCCCCACAGCCCGTGGGGCTGCGGGCTTTGCGGCGGCCGTCAGCCTGGGCGACACCGGCGCCCAGGTGATGCCGCCGCGCCAGCCTGCGAAGCATTTTCTGGTAGGGCCGCGGCTCTGGCAACAGCTCCCACGCCCGAAGAGCCAGGAGGGAAAGCCGTGCCTCGTTGGAAAGCTCTTTGGCAGCCACTCACGTGGCCCCACAGCCCATGGGGCTGCGGGCTTTGCGGCGGCCGTCAGCCTCGGCGCCACCGGCGCCCATGTGGCGCGACCGCGCCAGCCTGCAAACCATTTTCCGGTAGGGCCGCGGCTCTGGCGACAGCTCCCACGGCCGAAGAGCCAGGAGGGAAAGCCGTGCCTCGTTGGAAAGCTCTTTGGCAGCCGCTCGCGTGGCCCCACAGCCCGTGGGGCTGCGGGCTTTGCGGCGGCCGTCAGCCTCGGCGCCACCGGCGCCCACGTGGCGCCGCCGCGCCAGCCTGCGAAGCATTTTCCGGTAGGGCCGCGTCTCTGGCGACAGCTCCCACGCCCGAAGAGCCAGGAGGGAAAGCCGTGCCTCGTTGGAAAGCTCTTTGGCAGCCGCTCGCGTGGCCCCACAGCCCATGGGGCTGCGGGCTTTCCGGCGGCCGTCAGCCTGGGCGACACCGGCGCCCACGTGGCGCCGCCGCGCCAGCCTGCGAAGCATTTTCCGGTAGGGCCGCGTCTCTGGCAACAGCTCCCACGCCCGAAGAGCCAGGAGGGAAAGCCGTGCCTCGTTGGAAAGCTCTTTGGCAGCCGCTCGCGTGGCCCCACAGCCCGTGGGGCTGCGGGCTTTCCGGCGGCCGTCAGCCTCGGCGCCACCGGCGCCCACGTGGCGCCGCCGCGCCAGCCTGCGAAGCATTTTCCGGTAGGGCCGCCGCTCTGGCGACAGCTCCCACGGCCAAAGAGCCAGGAGGGAAAGTCGTGCCTCGTTGGAAAGCTCTTTGGCAGCCGCTCGTGTGGCCCCACAGCCCGTGGGGCTGCGGGCTTTGCGGCGGCCGTCAGCCTGGGCACCACCGGCGCCCAGGTGATGCCGCCGCGCCAGCCTGCGAAGCATTTTCTGGTAGGGCCGCGGCTCTGGCAACAGCTCCCACGCCCGAAGAGCCAGGAGGGAAAGCCGTGCCTCGTTGGAAAGCTCTTTCGCAGCCACTCACGTGGCCCCACAGCCCATGGGGCTGCGGGCTTTGCGGCGGCCGTCAGCCTCGGCGCCACCGGCGACCCGGTGGGGCTGCCACGCCAGCCTGCGAAGCATTTTCCGGTAGGGCTGCGGCTCTGGCGACAGCTCCCACGCCCGAAGAGCCAGGAGGGAAAGCCGTGCCTCGTTGGAAAGCTCTTTGGCAGCCGCTCGCGTGGCCCCACAGCCCGTGGGGCTGTGGGCTTTCCGGAGGCCGTCAGCCTCGACGCCACTGGAGCCCACATGGCGGCGTCGCGCCAGCCTGCGAAGCATTTTCCGGTAGGGCCGTGGCTCTGGCGACAGCTCCCACGGCCGAAGAGCCAGGAGGGAAAGCCGTGCCTCGTTGGAAAGCTCTTTGGCAGCCGCTCGCGTGGCCCCACAGCCCGTGGCGCTGCGGGCTTTGCGGCGGCCGTCAGCCTCGGCGCCACCGGCGCCCACGTGGCGCCGCTGCGCCAGCCTGCGAAGCATTTTCCGGTAGGGCCGCGTCTCTGGCGACAGCTCCCACGCCCGAAGAGCCAGGAGGGAAAGCCGTGCCTCGTTGGAAAGCACTTTGGCAGCCGCTCACGTGGCCCCACAGCCTGTGGGGCTGCGGGCTTTGCGGCGGCCGTCAGCCTGGGCGACACCGGCGCCCAGGTGGGGCCGCCGCGCCAGCCTGCGAAGCATTTTCCAGTAGGGCCGCGGCTCTGGCGACAGCTCCCACGCCCGAAGAGCCAGGAGGGAAAGCCGTGCCTCGTTGGAAAGCTCTTTCGCAGCCGCTCGAATGGCCCCACAGCCCGTGGGGCTACGGACTTTGCGGCGTCCGTCAGCCTCGGCGCCACCGGCGCCCACGTTGCGCCGCCGCGCCAGCCTGCAAAGCATTTTCCGGTAGGGCCGCGGCTCTGGCGACAGCTCCCACGCCCGAAGAGCCAGGAGGGAAAGCCGTGCCTCGTTGGAAAGCTCTTTGGCAGCCGCTCGCGTGGCCCCACAGCCCGTGGGGCTGCGGGCTTTGCGGTGGCCGTCAGCCTCGGCGCCACCGGCGCCCACATTGCGCCGCCGCGCCAGCCTGCGAAGCATTTTCCGGTAGGGCCGCGGCTCTGGCGACAGCTCCCACGCCCGAACAGCCAGGAGGGAAAGCCGTGCCTCATTGGAAAGCTCTTTGGCAGCCGCTCGCGTGGCCCCACAGCCCGTGGGGCTGCGGGCTTTCCGGCGGCCGTCACCCTGGGCGACACCGGTGCCCACGTGGGGCCGCCGCTCAGCCTGCGAAGCATTTTCCGGTAGGGCCGCGTCTCTGGCGACAGCTCCCACGCCCGAAGAGCCAGGAGGGAAAGCCGTGCCTCGTTGGAAAGCTCTTTGGCAGCCGCTCGCGTGGCCCCACAGCCCGTGGGTCTGCGGGCTTTCCGGCGGACGTCAGCCTCGGCGCCACCGGCGCCCACGTTGCGCCACCGCGCCCGCCTGCGAAGCATTTTCCGGTAGGGCCACGGCTCTGGCGACAGCTCCCACGCCCGAAGAGCCAGGAGGGAAAGCCGTGCCTCGTTGGAAAGCTCTTTGGCAGCCGCTCCCGTGGCCCCACAGCCCGTGGGGCTGCAGGCTTTGCGGCAGCCGTCAGCCTCGGCGCCACTGGCACCCACGTGGGGCCGCTGCGCCAGCCTGCGAAGCATTTTCCGGTAGGGCCGCGGCTCTGGCGACAGCTCCCACGCCCGAAGAGCCAGGAGGGAAAGCCGTGCCTCGTTGGAAAGCTCTTTGGCAGCCGCTCGAATGGCCCCACAGCCCGTGGGACTGCGGGCTTTCCGGCAGCCGTCAGCCTCGGCGCCACCGGCGCCCACGTGGGACCGCTGCGCCAGCCTGCGAAGCATTTTCCAGTAGGGCCGCGGCTCTGGCGACAGCTCCTACGGCCGAAGAGCCAGGAGGGAAAGCCGTGCCTCATTGGAAAGCTCTTTGGCAGCTGCTCGCATGGCCCCACAGCCCATGGGGCTGCGGGCTTTGCGGCGGCCGTCAGCCTCGGCGCCACCGGCGCCCACCTGGCGCCGCCACGCCAGCCTGCGAAGCATTTTCGGGTAGGGCCGCGGCTCTGGCGACAGCTCCCACGGCCAAAGAGCCAGGAGGGAAAGCCGTGCCTCGTTGGAAAGCTCTTTGGCAGCCGCTCGCGTGGCCCCACAGCCCGTGGGGCTGCGGGCTTTGCGGCGGCCTTCAGCCTGGGAGACACCGGCTCCCACGTGGGGCCGCTGCGCCAGCCTGCGAAGCATTTTCCAGTAGGGCCGCGTCTCTGGCGATAGCTCCCACGCCCGAAGAGCCAGGAGGGAAAGCCGTGCCTCGTTGGAAAGATCTTTGGCAGCCACTCGCATGGGCCTAAAGCCCGTGGGGCTGCGGGCTTTGCGGCGGCCGTCAGCCTCGGCGCCACCGGCGCCCAGGTGGGGCCGCCGCGCCAGCCTGCGAAGCATTTTCCAGTAGGGCCGCGTCTCTGGCGACAGCTCCCACGGCCGAAGAGCCAGGAGGGAAAGCCGTGCCTCGTTGGAAAGCTCTTTGGCAGCCGCTCGCGTGGCCCCACAGCCCGTGGGGCTGTGGGCTTTGCAGCGGCCGTCAGCCTGGGCGACACCGGCGCCCAGGTGGGGCCGCCGCGCCAGCCTGCGAAGCATTTTCCGGTAGGGCCGCGGCTCTGGCAACAGCTCCCACGGCCGAAGAGCCAGGAGGGAAAGCCGTGCCTCATTGGAAAGCTCTTTGGCAGCCGCTCGCGTGGCCCCACAGCTCGTGGGGCTGCGGGCTTTCGGGCACCCGTCAGCCTCGGCGCCACCGGCGCCCACGTGGCACGGCTGTACCAGCCTGCGAAGCATTTTCCAGTAGGGCCGCGGCTCTGGCGACAGCTCCCAAAGCCCGAAGAGCCAGGAGGGAAAGCCGTGCCACGTTGGAAAGCTCTTTGGCAGTGGCTCGCGTGGCCCCACAGCCCGTGGGGCTGCGGGCTTTGCGGCGGCTGTCAGCCTCGGCGCCACCGGCGCCCACTTTGTGCCGCCGCGCCAGCCTGCAAAGCATTTTCCGGTAGGGCCGCGGCTCTGGCGACAGCTCCCACGCCCGAAGAGCCAGGAGGGAAAGCCGTGCCTCCTTGGAAAGCTCTTTGGCAGCCGCTCGCGTGGCCCCACAGCCCGTGGGGCTGCGGGCTTTGCGTCAGCCGGCAGCCTCGGCGACAGCGGCGACCAGGTGGGGCCGCCGCACCAGCCTGCGAAGCATTTTCTGGTAGGGCCGCGGCTCTGGCGACAGCTCCCACGCCCGAAGAGCCAGGAGGGAAAGCCGTGCCTCGTTGGAAAGCTCTTTGGCAGCCGCTCGCGTGGCCCCACAGCCCGTGGGGCTGCGGGCTTTGCGGCGGCCTTCAGCCTGGGCGCCACCGGCGCCCACGTGGGGCCGCTGCGCCAGCCTGCGAAGCATTTTCCAGTAGGGCCGCGTCTCTGGCGACAGCTCCCACGCCCGAAGAGCCAGGACGGAAAGCCGTGCCTCGTTGGAAAGCTCTTTGGCAGCCGCTCGCGTGGCCCCACAGCCCGTGGGGCTGCGGGCTTTCCGGCGGCCGTCAGCCTGGGCGACACCGGCGCCCACGTGGCGCCGCCGCGCCAGCCTGCGAAGCATTTTCCGGTAGGGCCGCGTCTCTGGCGACAGCTCCCACGCCCGAAGAGCCAGGAGGGAAAGCCGTGCCTCGTTGGAAAGCTCTTTGGCAGCCGCTCGTGTGGCCCCACAGCCCATGGGGCTGGGGGCTTTGCGGCGGCCGTCAGCCTCGGCGCCACCGGCTCCCACGTCGGGCCGCCTTACCAGCCTGCGAAGCATTTTCCGGTAGGGCAGCGGCTCTGGCGACAGCTCCCACGCCCGAAGAGCCAGGAGGGAAAGCCGTGCCTCGTTGGAAAGCTCTTTGGCAGCCGCTCGCGTGGCCCCACAGCCCGTGGGGCTGCGGGCTTTCCGGCGGCCGTCAGCCTCGGCGCCACCGGCGCCCACGTTGCGCCGTCGCGCCAGCCTGCGAAGCATTTTCCGGTAGGGCCGCGGCTCTGGCTACAACTCCCTTGCCCGAAGAGCCAGGAGGGAAAGCCGTGCCTCGTTGGAAAGCTCTTTGGCAGCCGCTTGCGTGGCCCCACAGCCCGTGGGGCTGCGGGCTTTGCGGCGGCCGTCAGCCTTGGCGCCACCGGCGCCCACATTGCGCCGCCGCGCCAGCCTGCGAAGCATTTTCCGGTAGGGCCGCGGCTCTGGCGACAGCTCCCTTGCCTGAAGAGCCAGGAGGGAAAGCCGTGCCTCGTTGGAAAGCTCTTTGGCAGCCGCTCGCATGGCCCCACAGCCCGTGGGGCTGCGGGCTTTGCGGCGGCCGTCAGCCTCGTCGCCACCGGCGCCCACGTCGGGCCGCCGCGCCAGGCTGCGAAGCATTTTCCGGTAGGGCCGCGTCTCTGGCGACAGCTCCCACGCCTGAAGAGCCAGGAGGGAAAGCCGTGCCTCGTTGGAAAGCTCTTTGGCAGCCACTCGCGTGGGCCCACAGCCCGTGGGGCTGCGGGCTTTCCGGCAGCCGTCAGCCTCGGCGCCACCGGCGCCCACGTGGCGCCGCCGCGCCAGCCTGCAAAGCATTTTCCGGTAGGGCCGCGGCTCTGGCGACAGCTCCCACGCCCGAAGAGCCAGGAGGGAAAGCCGTGCCTCGTTGGAAAGCTCTTTGGCAGCTGCTCGCATGGCCCCACAGCCCATGGGGCTGCGGGCTTTGCGGCGGCCTTCAGCCTGGGCGCCACCGGCGCCCACGTGGGGCCGCTGCGCCAGCCTGCGAAGCATTTTCTAGTAGGGCCGCGTCTCTGGCGACAGCTCCCACGCCCGAAGAGCCAGGAGGGAAAGCCGTGCCTCGTTGGAAAGCTCTTTGGCAGCCGCTCGCGTGGCCCTACAGCCCCTGGGGCTGCGGGCTTTGCGGCGGCCGTCAGCCTCGGCGACACCGGCGACCAGGTGGGGCCGCCGCACCAGCCTGCGAAGCATTTTCGGGTAGGGCCGCGGCTCTGGCGACAGCTCCCACGCCCGAAGAGCCAGGAGGGAAAGCCGTGCCTCGTTGGAAAGCTCTTTGGCAGCCGCTCGCGTGGCCCCACAGCCCGTGGGGCTGCGGGATTTGCGGCGGCAGTCAGCCTCAGTGCCACCGGCGCCCACGTTGCGCCGCCGCGCCAGCCTGCGAAGCATTTTCCGGTAGGGCCGCGGCTCTGGCGACAGCTCCCACGCCCGAAGAGCCAGGAGGGAAAGCCGTGCCTCGTTGGAAAGCTCTTTGGCAGCCGCTCGCGTGGCCCCACAGTCCGTGGGGCTGCCGCCTTTCCGGCAGCCGTCAGCCTCGGCGCCACCGGCGCCCACGTGGCACCGCTGCAACAGCCTGTGAAGCATTTTCCGGTAGGGCTTCGGCTCTGGCGACAGCTCCCACGCCCGAAGAGCCAGGAGGGAAAGCCGTGCCTCGTTGGAAAGCTCTTTGGCAGCTGCTCGCATGGCCCCACAGCCCGTGGGGCTGCGGGCTTTGCGGCGGCCGTCAGCCTCGGCGCCACCGGCGCCCACGTTGCGCCGCCGCGCCAGCCTGCGAAGCATTTTCCGGTAGGGCCACGGCTCTGGCGACAGCTCCCACGCCCGAAGAGCCAGGAGGGAAAGCCGTGTCTCCTTGGAAAGCTCTTTGGCAGCCGCTCGCGTGCCCCACAGCCCGTGGGGCTGCGGGCTTTCCGGCGGCCGTCAGCCTCGGCGCCACCGGCGCCCATGTCGGGCCGCCGCGCCCGCCTGCGAAGCATTTTCCGGTAGGGCCGCGGTTCTGGCGACAGCTCCCTTACCCGAAGAGCCAGGAGGGAAAGCCGTGCCTCGTTGCAAAGCTCTTTGGCAGCTGCTCGCGTGGCCCCACAGCCCGTGGGGCTGCGGGCTTTCCGGCAGCCGTCAGCCTCGGCGCCACCGGCGCCCACGTGGCACCGCTCCACCAGCGTGCGAAGCATTTTCCAGTAGGACCGCGGCTCTGGCGACAGCTCCCAAAGCCCGAAGAGCCAGGAGGGAAAGCCGTGCCTCGTTGGAAAGCTCTTTGGGAGTCGCTCGCGTGGCCCCACAGCCCGTGGGGCTGCGGGCTTTCCGGCGGCCGTCAGCCTCGGCGCCACCGTCGCCCACGTGGGGCCGCCGCGCCAGACTTCGAAGTATTTTCCGGTAGGGCCGCGTCTCTGGCGACAGCTCCCACGCCTGAAGAGCCAGGAGGGAAAGCCGTGCCTCGTTGGAAAGCTCTTTGGCAGCCACTCGCGTGGCCCCACAGCCCGTGGGGCTGCGGGCTTTGCGGCGGCCGTCAGCCTTGGAGACACCGGCGCCCAGGCGGGGCCGCCGCGCTAGCCTGCGAAGCATTTTCCGGTAGGGCCGCGTCTCTGGCGACAGCTCCCACGCCCGAAGAGCCAGGAGGGAAAGCCGTGCCTCGTTGGAAAGCTCTTTGGCAGCCGCTCGCATGGCCCCAGAGCCCGTGGGGCTGCGGGCTTTGCGGCGGCCGTCAGCCTCGGCGCCACCGGCGCCCACGTGGCGCCGCCGCGCCAGCCTGCGAAGCATTTTCCGGTAGGGCCGCGGCTCTGGCGACAGCTCCCACACCCGAAGAGCCAGGAGGGAAAGCCGTGCCTCGTTGCAAAGCTCTTTGGCAGCTGCTCGCTTTGCCCCACAGCCAATGGGGCTGCGGGCTTTGCGGCGGCCGTCAGCCTCGGCGCCACCGTAGCCCACGTGGCGCCGCCACGCCAGCCTGCGAAGCATTTTCCGGTAGGGCCACGGCTCTGGTGACAGCTCCCACGCCCGAAGAGCCAGGAGGGAAAGCCGTGCCTCGTTGGAAAGCTCTTTGGCAGCCGCTCGCATGGCCCCACAGCCCGTGGGGCTGCGGGCTTTGCGGCGGCCGTCAGCCTCGGCACCACCGGTGCCCACGTTGCGCCGCCGCGCCAGCCTGCGAAGCATTTTCCGGTAGGGCCGCGGCTCTGGCGACAGCTCCCACGCCCGAAGAGCCAGGAGGGAAAGCCGTGCCTCGTTGGAAAGCTCTTTGGCAGCCGCTCGAATGGCCCCACAGCCCGTGGGACTGCGGGCTTTCCGGCAGCCGTCAGCCTCGGCGCCACCGGCGCCCACGTGGGACCGCTGCGCCAGCCTGCGAAGCATTTTCCAGTAGGGCCGCGGCTCTGGCGACAGCTCCTACGGCCGAAGAGCCAGGAGGGAAAGCCGTGCCTCATTGGAAAGCTCTTTGGCAGCTGCTCGCATGGCCCCACAGCCCATGGGGCTGCGGGCTTTGCGGCGGCCGTCAGCCTCGGCGCCACCGGCGCCCACCTGGCGCCGCCACGCCAGCCTGCGAAGCATTTTCGGGTAGGGCCGCGGCTCTGGCGACAGCTCCCACGGCCAAAGAGCCAGGAGGGAAAGCCGTGCCTCGTTGGAAAGCTCTTTGGCAGCCGCTCGCGTGGCCCCACAGCCCGTGGGGCTGCGGGCTTTGCGGCGGCCTTCAGCCTGGGAGACACCGGCTCCCACGTGGGGCCGCTGCGCCAGCCTGCGAAGCATTTTCCAGTAGGGCCGCGTCTCTGGCGATAGCTCCCACGCCCGAAGAGCCAGGAGGGAAAGCCGTGCCTCGTTGGAAAGATCTTTGGCAGCCACTCGCATGGGCCTAAAGCCCGTGGGGCTGCGGGCTTTGCGGCGGCCGTCAGCCTCGGCGCCACCGGCGCCCAGGTGGGGCCGCCGCGCCAGCCTGCGAAGCATTTTCCAGTAGGGCCGCGTCTCTGGCGACAGCTCCCACGGCCGAAGAGCCAGGAGGGAAAGCCGTGCCTCGTTGGAAAGCTCTTTGGCAGCCGCTCGCGTGGCCCCACAGCCCGTGGGGCTGTGGGCTTTGCAGCGGCCGTCAGCCTGGGCGACACCGGCGCCCAGGTGGGGCCGCCGCGCCAGCCTGCGAAGCATTTTCCGGTAGGGCCGCGGCTCTGGCAACAGCTCCCACGGCCGAAGAGCCAGGAGGGAAAGCCGTGCCTCATTGGAAAGCTCTTTGGCAGCCGCTCGCGTGGCCCCACAGCTCGTGGGGCTGCGGGCTTTCGGGCACCCGTCAGCCTCGGCGCCACCGGCGCCCACGTGGCACGGCTGTACCAGCCTGCGAAGCATTTTCCAGTAGGGCCGCGGCTCTGGCGACAGCTCCCAAAGCCCGAAGAGCCAGGAGGGAAAGCCGTGCCACGTTGGAAAGCTCTTTGGCAGTGGCTCGCGTGGCCCCACAGCCCGTGGGGCTGCGGGCTTTGCGGCGGCTGTCAGCCTCGGCGCCACCGGCGCCCACTTTGTGCCGCCGCGCCAGCCTGCAAAGCATTTTCCGGTAGGGCCGCGGCTCTGGCGACAGCTCCCACGCCCGAAGAGCCAGGAGGGAAAGCCGTGCCTCCTTGGAAAGCTCTTTGGCAGCCGCTCGCGTGGCCCCACAGCCCGTGGGGCTGCGGGCTTTGCGTCAGCCGGCAGCCTCGGCGACAGCGGCGACCAGGTGGGGCCGCCGCACCAGCCTGCGAAGCATTTTCTGGTAGGGCCGCGGCTCTGGCGACAGCTCCCACGCCCGAAGAGCCAGGAGGGAAAGCCGTGCCTCGTTGGAAAGCTCTTTGGCAGCCGCTCGCGTGGCCCCACAGCCCGTGGGGCTGCGGGCTTTGCGGCGGCCTTCAGCCTGGGCGCCACCGGCGCCCACGTGGGGCCGCTGCGCCAGCCTGCGAAGCATTTTCCAGTAGGGCCGCGTCTCTGGCGACAGCTCCCACGCCCGAAGAGCCAGGACGGAAAGCCGTGCCTCGTTGGAAAGCTCTTTGGCAGCCGCTCGCGTGGCCCCACAGCCCGTGGGGCTGCGGGCTTTCCGGCGGCCGTCAGCCTGGGCGACACCGGCGCCCACGTGGCGCCGCCGCGCCAGCCTGCGAAGCATTTTCCGGTAGGGCCGCGTCTCTGGCGACAGCTCCCACGCCCGAAGAGCCAGGAGGGAAAGCCGTGCCTCGTTGGAAAGCTCTTTGGCAGCCGCTCGTGTGGCCCCACAGCCCATGGGGCTGGGGGCTTTGCGGCGGCCGTCAGCCTCGGCGCCACCGGCTCCCACGTCGGGCCGCCTTACCAGCCTGCGAAGCATTTTCCGGTAGGGCAGCGGCTCTGGCGACAGCTCCCACGCCCGAAGAGCCAGGAGGGAAAGCCGTGCCTCGTTGGAAAGCTCTTTGGCAGCCGCTCGCGTGGCCCCACAGCCCGTGGGGCTGCGGGCTTTCCGGCGGCCGTCAGCCTCGGCGCCACCGGCGCCCACGTTGCGCCGTCGCGCCAGCCTGCGAAGCATTTTCCGGTAGGGCCGCGGCTCTGGCTACAACTCCCTTGCCCGAAGAGCCAGGAGGGAAAGCCGTGCCTCGTTGGAAAGCTCTTTGGCAGCCGCTTGCGTGGCCCCACAGCCCGTGGGGCTGCGGGCTTTGCGGCGGCCGTCAGCCTTGGCGCCACCGGCGCCCACATTGCGCCGCCGCGCCAGCCTGCGAAGCATTTTCCGGTAGGGCCGCGGCTCTGGCGACAGCTCCCTTGCCTGAAGAGCCAGGAGGGAAAGCCGTGCCTCGTTGGAAAGCTCTTTGGCAGCCGCTCGCATGGCCCCACAGCCCGTGGGGCTGCGGGCTTTGCGGCGGCCGTCAGCCTCGTCGCCACCGGCGCCCACGTCGGGCCGCCGCGCCAGGCTGCGAAGCATTTTCCGGTAGGGCCGCGTCTCTGGCGACAGCTCCCACGCCTGAAGAGCCAGGAGGGAAAGCCGTGCCTCGTTGGAAAGCTCTTTGGCAGCCACTCGCGTGGGCCCACAGCCCGTGGGGCTGCGGGCTTTCCGGCAGCCGTCAGCCTCGGCGCCACCGGCGCCCACGTGGCGCCGCCGCGCCAGCCTGCAAAGCATTTTCCGGTAGGGCCGCGGCTCTGGCGACAGCTCCCACGCCCGAAGAGCCAGGAGGGAAAGCCGTGCCTCGTTGGAAAGCTCTTTGGCAGCTGCTCGCATGGCCCCACAGCCCATGGGGCTGCGGGCTTTGCGGCGGCCTTCAGCCTGGGCGCCACCGGCGCCCACGTGGGGCCGCTGCGCCAGCCTGCGAAGCATTTTCTAGTAGGGCCGCGTCTCTGGCGACAGCTCCCACGCCCGAAGAGCCAGGAGGGAAAGCCGTGCCTCGTTGGAAAGCTCTTTGGCAGCCGCTCGCGTGGCCCTACAGCCCCTGGGGCTGCGGGCTTTGCGGCGGCCGTCAGCCTCGGCGACACCGGCGACCAGGTGGGGCCGCCGCACCAGCCTGCGAAGCATTTTCGGGTAGGGCCGCGGCTCTGGCGACAGCTCCCACGCCCGAAGAGCCAGGAGGGAAAGCCGTGCCTCGTTGGAAAGCTCTTTGGCAGCCGCTCGCGTGGCCCCACAGCCCGTGGGGCTGCGGGATTTGCGGCGGCAGTCAGCCTCAGTGCCACCGGCGCCCACGTTGCGCCGCCGCGCCAGCCTGCGAAGCATTTTCCGGTAGGGCCGCGGCTCTGGCGACAGCTCCCACGCCCGAAGAGCCAGGAGGGAAAGCCGTGCCTCGTTGGAAAGCTCTTTGGCAGCCGCTCGCGTGGCCCCACAGTCCGTGGGGCTGCCGCCTTTCCGGCAGCCGTCAGCCTCGGCGCCACCGGCGCCCACGTGGCACCGCTGCAACAGCCTGTGAAGCATTTTCCGGTAGGGCTTCGGCTCTGGCGACAGCTCCCACGCCCGAAGAGCCAGGAGGGAAAGCCGTGCCTCGTTGGAAAGCTCTTTGGCAGCTGCTCGCATGGCCCCACAGCCCGTGGGGCTGCGGGCTTTGCGGCGGCCGTCAGCCTCGGCGCCACCGGCGCCCACGTTGCGCCGCCGCGCCAGCCTGCGAAGCATTTTCCGGTAGGGCCACGGCTCTGGCGACAGCTCCCACGCCCGAAGAGCCAGGAGGGAAAGCCGTGTCTCCTTGGAAAGCTCTTTGGCAGCCGCTCGCGTGCCCCACAGCCCGTGGGGCTGCGGGCTTTCCGGCGGCCGTCAGCCTCGGCGCCACCGGCGCCCATGTCGGGCCGCCGCGCCCGCCTGCGAAGCATTTTCCGGTAGGGCCGCGGTTCTGGCGACAGCTCCCTTACCCGAAGAGCCAGGAGGGAAAGCCGTGCCTCGTTGCAAAGCTCTTTGGCAGCTGCTCGCGTGGCCCCACAGCCCGTGGGGCTGCGGGCTTTCCGGCAGCCGTCAGCCTCGGCGCCACCGGCGCCCACGTGGCACCGCTCCACCAGCGTGCGAAGCATTTTCCAGTAGGACCGCGGCTCTGGCGACAGCTCCCAAAGCCCGAAGAGCCAGGAGGGAAAGCCGTGCCTCGTTGGAAAGCTCTTTGGGAGTCGCTCGCGTGGCCCCACAGCCCGTGGGGCTGCGGGCTTTCCGGCGGCCGTCAGCCTCGGCGCCACCGTCGCCCACGTGGGGCCGCCGCGCCAGACTTCGAAGTATTTTCCGGTAGGGCCGCGTCTCTGGCGACAGCTCCCACGCCTGAAGAGCCAGGAGGGAAAGCCGTGCCTCGTTGGAAAGCTCTTTGGCAGCCACTCGCGTGGCCCCACAGCCCGTGGGGCTGCGGGCTTTGCGGCGGCCGTCAGCCTTGGAGACACCGGCGCCCAGGCGGGGCCGCCGCGCTAGCCTGCGAAGCATTTTCCGGTAGGGCCGCGTCTCTGGCGACAGCTCCCACGCCCGAAGAGCCAGGAGGGAAAGCCGTGCCTCGTTGGAAAGCTCTTTGGCAGCCGCTCGCATGGCCCCAGAGCCCGTGGGGCTGCGGGCTTTGCGGCGGCCGTCAGCCTCGGCGCCACCGGCGCCCACGTGGCGCCGCCGCGCCAGCCTGCGAAGCATTTTCCGGTAGGGCCGCGGCTCTGGCGACAGCTCCCACGCCCGAAGAGCCAGGAGGGAAAGCCGTGCCTCGTTGCAAAGCTCTTTGGCAGCTGCTCGCTTTGCCCCACAGCCAATGGGGCTGCGGGCTTTGCGGCGGCCGTCAGCCTCGGCGCCACCGTAGCCCACGTGGCGCCGCCACGCCAGCCTGCGAAGCATTTTCCGGTAGGGCCACGGCTCTGGTGACAGCTCCCACGCCCGAAGAGCCAGGAGGGAAAGCCGTGCCTCGTTGGAAAGCTCTTTGGCAGCCGCTCGCATGGCCCCACAGCCCGTGGGGCTGCGGGCTTTGCGGCGGCCGTCAGCCTCGGCACCACCGGTGCCCACGTTGCGCCGCCGCGCCAGCCTGCGAAGCATTTTCCGGTAGGGCCGCGGCTCTGGCGACAGCTCCCACGCCCGAAGAGCCAGGAGGGAAAGCCGTGCCTCGTTGGAAAGCTCTTTGGCAGCCGCTCGCGTGGCCCCACAGCCCGTGGGGCTGCGGGCTTTGCGGCAGCCGTCAGCCTCGGCCCCACCGGCGCCCACGTGGCACCGCTGCACCACACCTGCGAAGCATTTTCCGG
This sequence comes from Larus michahellis, assembly GCF_964199755.1. Classification (NCBI taxonomy): domain Eukaryota; kingdom Metazoa; phylum Chordata; class Aves; order Charadriiformes; family Laridae; genus Larus; species Larus michahellis. Next base: position 1,097,835 of record NW_027435946.1, read on the forward strand.
TAGGTCTGCGGCTCTGGCGACAGCTCCCACACCCGAAGAGCCAGGAGGGAAAGCCGTGCCTCATTGGAAAGCTCTTTGGCAGTCGCTCGCGTGGCCCCACAGCCCGTGGGGCTGTGGGCTTTGCGGCGGCTGTCAGCCTCGGCGCCACCGGCGCCCACTTTGCGCCGCCGCGCCAGCCTGCGAAGCATTTTCCGGTAGGGCCGCGGCTCTGGCGACAGCTCCCATGCCCGAAGAGCCAGGAGGGAAAGCCGTGCCTCGTTGGAAAGCTCTTTGGCAGCCGCTCGCGTGGCCCCACAGCCCGTGGGGCTGCGGGCTTGCCGGCGGCCATCAGCCTCGGCGCCACCGGCGCCCACGTGGCGCCGCCGCACCAGCCTGCGAAGCATTTTCCGGTAGTGCCGCGGCTCTGGCGACAGCTCCCACGCCCGAAGAGCCAGGAGGGAAAGCCGTGCCTCGTTGGAAAGCTCTTTGGCAGCCGCTCACATGACCCCACAGCCCGTGGGGCTGCGGGCTTTACGGCGGCCGTCAGTCTCGGCGCCACCGGCGCCCAGGTGGGGCCGCCGCGCCAGCCTGCGAAGCATTTTCCGGTAGGGCCGCGTCTCTGGCGACAGCTCCCACGCCCGAAGAGCCAGGAGGGAAAGCCGTGCCTCGTTGGAAAGCTCTTTGGCAGCCACTCGCATGGCCCCACAGCCCGTGGGGCTGCGGGCTTTGCGGCGGCCGTCAGCCTCGGCGCCACCGGCGCCCAGGTGGGGCCGCCGCGCCAGCCTGCGAAGCATTTTCCGGTAGGGCCGCGTCTCTGGCGACAGCTCCCACGCCCGAAGAGCCAGGAGGGAAAGCCGTGCCTCGTTGGAAAGCTCTTTGGCAGCCACTCGCATGGCCCCACAGCCCGTGGGGCTGCGGGCTTTCCGGCAGCCGTCAGCCTCGGCGCCACCGGCGCCCACGTGGCACCGCTGCGCCAGCCTGCGAAACATTTTCCAGTAGGGCCACAGCTCTGGCGACAGCTCCCACGCCCGAAGAGCCAGGAGGGAAAGCCGTGCCTCGTTGGAAAGATCTTTGGCAGCCGCTCGCGTGGCCCCACAGCCCGTGGGGCTGCGGGCTTTGCGGCGGGCCTCAGCCTCGTCGCCACCTGCGCCCACGTGGGGCCGCCGCGCCAGCCTGCGAAGCATTTTCCAGTAGGGCCGCGGCTCTGGCGACAGCTCCCACGCCCGAAGAGCCAGGAGGGAAAGCCGTGCCTCGTTGGAAAGCTCTTTGGCAGTCGCTCACGTGGCCCCACAGCCTGTGGGGCTGCGGGCTTTGCGGCGGCCGTCAGCCTCGGCACCGTCGGCACCCACGTCGGGCCGCCGCGCCAGCCTGCGAAGCATTTTCCGGTAGGGCCGCCGCTCTGGCGACAGCTCCCACGCCCGAAGAGCCAGGAGGGAAAGCCGTGCCTCGTTGGAAAGCTCTTTGGCAGCCGCTCACGTGGCCCCACAGCCCATGGGGCTGCGGGCTTTGCGGCGGCCGTCAGCCTCGGTGCCATCGGCGCCCACGTGGCGCCGCCGCGCCAGCCTGCGAAGCATTTTCCGGTAGGGCCGCGGCTCTGGCCACAGCTCCCACGCCCGAAGAGCCAGGAGGGAAAGCCGTGCCTCGTTGGAAAGCTCTTTGGCAGCCACTCGCATGGCCCCACAGCCCGTGGGGCTGCGGGCTTTGCGGCGGCCGTCAGCCTCAGCGCCTCCGGCGCCGACGTGGCGCCGCTGCGCCAGCCTGCGAAGCATTTTCCGGTAGGGCCGCGGCTCTGGCCACAGCTCCCACGCCCGAAGAGCCAGGAGGGAAAGCCGTGCCTCGTTGGAAAGATCTTTGGCAGCCGCTCGCGTGGCCCCAAAGCCCGTTGGGCTGCGGGCTTTGCGGCGGCCATCAGCCTCGTCGCCACCGGCGCACACGTGGCGCCTCGCGCCAGCCTGCGAAGCATTTTCCGGTAGGTCTGCGGCTCTGGTGACAGCTCCCACGCCCGAAGAGCCAGGAGGGAAAGCCGTGCCTCGTTGGAAAGCTCTTTGGCAGCCGCTCGTGTGGCCCCACAGCCCATGGGGCTGCGGGCTTTGCGGCGGCCGTCAGCCTTGGCGCCACCGGCGCTCACGTGGCGCCGCCGCGCCAGCCTGCGAAGCATTTTCCGGTAGGTCTGCGGCTCTGGCGACAGCTCCCACGCCCGAAGAGCCAGGAGGGAAAGCCGTGCCTCGTTGGAAAGCTCTTTGGCAGCCGCTCACGTGGCCCCACAGCCCGTGGGGCTGCGGGCTTTGCGGCGGCCGTCAGCCTCGGTGCCATCGGCGCCCACGTGGCGCCGCCGCGCCAGCCTGCGAAGCATTTTCCGGTAGGGCCGCGGCTCTGGCGACAGCTCCCACGCTCGAAGAGCCAGGAGGGAAAGCCGTGCCTCGTTGGAAAGCTCTTTGGCAGCCACTCGCATGGCCCCACAGCCCGTGGGGCTGCGGGCTTTGCGGCGGCCATCAGCCTGGGCGCCACCGGCGCCCACGTGGCGCCGCTGCGCCAGCCTGCGAAACATTTTCCAGTAGGGCCACAGCTCTGGCGACAGCTCCCACGCCCGAAGAGCCAGGAGGGAAAGCCGTGCCTCGTTGGAAAGATCTTTGGCAGCCGCTCGCGTGGCCCCAAAGCCCGTTGGGCTGCGGGCTTTGCGGCAGCCGTCAGCCTCGTCGCCACCGGCGCACACGTGGCGCCGCCGCGCCAGCCTGCGAAGCATTTTCCGGTAGGTCTGCGGCTCTGGCGACAGCTCCCACGCCCGAAGAGCCAGGAGGGAAAGCCGTGCCTCGTTGGAAAGCTCTTTGGCAGCCGCTCACGTGGCCCCACAGCCCGTGGGGCTGCGGGCTTTGCGGCGGCCGTCAGCCTCGGTGCCATCGGCGCCCACGTGGCGCCGCCGCGCCAGCCTGCGAAGCATTTTCCGGTAGGGCCGCGGCTCTGGCGACAGCTCCCACGCCCGAAGAGCCAGGAGGGAAAGCCGTGCCTCGTTGGAAAGCTCTTTAGCAGCCACTCGCATGGCCCCACAGCCCATGGGGCTGCGGGCTTTGCGGCGGCCGTCAGCCTCGGTGCCATCGGCGCCCAGGTGGGGCCGCCGCGCCAGCCTGCGAAGCATTTTCCGGTAGGGCCGCGGCTCTGGCGACAGCTCCCACGCCCGAAGAGCCAGGAGGGAAAGCCGTGCCTCATTGGAAAGCTCTTTGGCAGCCGCTCGCGTGGCCCCACAGCCCGTGGGGCTGCGGGCTTTGCGGCGGCCGTCAGCCTCGTCGCCACCAGCGCCCACGTGGGGCCGCCGCGCCAGCCTGCGAAGCATTTTCCAGTAGGGCCGCGGCTCTGGCGACAGCTCCCACGCCCGAAGAGCCAGGAGGGAAAGCCGTGCCTCGTTGGAAAGCTCTTTGGCAGCCGCTCGTGTGGCCCCACAGCCCATGGGGCTGCGGGCTTTGCTGTGGCCGTCAGCCTCGGCTCCACCGGCGCCCATGTGGCGCCGCAGCGCCAGCCTGCGAAGCATTTTCCGGTAGGGCCGCAGCTCTGGCGACAGCTCCCACGCCTGAAGAGCCAGGCGGGAAAGCCGTGCCTCGTTGGAAAGCTCTTTGGCAGCCGCTCGCGTGGCCCCACAGCCCGTGGGGCTGCGGGCTTTGCGGCGGCCGTCAGCCTCGGCGCCACCGGCACCCACGTGGCGCCGCCGCGCCAGCCTGCGAAGCATTTTCCCGTAGGGCCGCGGCTCTGGCGACAGCTCCCACACCCGAAGACCCAGGAGGGAAATCCATGCCTCGTTGGAAAGCTCTTTGGCAGCCGCTCGCGTGGCCCCACAGCCCGTGGGGCTGCGGGCTTTGCGGCGGCCGTAAGCCTCGGCGCCACCGGCGCCCACTTTGCGCCTCCGCGCCAGCCTGCAAAGCATTTTCCGGTAGGGCCGCGGCTCTGGCGACAGCTCCCACGCCCGAAGAGCCAGGAGGGAAAGCCACGCCTCATTGGAAAGTTCTTTGGCAGCCGCTGGCGTGGCCCCACAGCCCGTGGGGCTGCGGGCTTTCCGGCGGCCGTCAGCCTCGGCACCACCGGCGCACACGTGGCGCCGCCGCGCCAGCCTGCGAAGCATTTTCCGGTAGGGCCGCGGCTCTGGCGACAGCTCCGATGCCCGAAGAGCCAGGAGGGAAAGCCGTGCCTCGTTGGAAAGCTCTTTGGCAGCCGCTCGCATGGCCCCACAGCCCGTGGGGCTGCGGGCTCTGCGGCGGCCGTCAGCCTCGGCGCCACCGGCGCCCACATGGCGCCGCCGCGCCAGCCTGCGAAGCATTTTCCGGTAGGGCCGCATCTGTGGCTACAGCTCCCACGCCCGAAGAGCCAGGAGGGAAAGCCGTGCCTCGTTGGAAAGCTCTTTGGCAGCCGCTCGCGTGGCTCCACAGCCCGTGGGGCTGCGGGCTTTGCGGCGGCCGTCAGCCTCGGCGCCACCGGCACCCACGTGGCGCCGCCGCGCCAGCCTGCGAAGCATTTTCCCGTAGGGCCGCGGCTCTGGCGACAGCTCCCACGCCCGAAGAGCCAGGAGGGAAAGCCATGCCTGGTTGGAAAGCTCTTTGGCAGCCGCTCGCATGGCCCCACAGCCCGTGGGGCTGCGGGCTCTGTGGCGGCCGTCAGCCTAGGCGCCACCGGCGCCCACGTGGTGCCACCGCGCCAGCCTGCAAAGCATTTTCCGGTAGGGCCGCGGCTCTGGCGACAGCTCCCACACCCGAAGAGCCAGGAGGGAAATCCATGCCTCGTTGGAAAGCTCTTTGGCAGCCGCTCGCGTGGCCCCACAGCCCGTGGGGCTGCGGGCTTTGCGGCGGCCGTCAGCCTCGGCGCCACCGACGTCCATGTGGCACCGCCGCGCCAGCCTGCGAAGCATTTTCCGGTAGGGCCGCAGCTCTGGCGACAGCTCCCACGCCCGAAGAGCCAGGAGGGAAAGCCGTGCCTCTTTGGAAAGCTCTTTGGCAGCCGCTCGTGTGGCCCCACAGCCCGTGGGGCTGCGGGCTTTGCGGCGGCCGTCAGCCTCGGCGCCACCGGTGCCCACGTGGCGCCGCCGCGCCAGCCTGCGAAGCATTTTCCGGTAGGGCCGCGACTCTGGCGACAGCTCCCACGCCCGAAAGGCCAGGAGGGAAAGCCATGCCTCATTGGAAAGCTCTTTGGCAGCCGCTGGCGTGGCCCCACAGCCCGTGGGGCTGCGGGCTCTGCGGCGGCCGTCAGCCTCGTCGCCACCAGCGCCCACGTGGCGCCGCCGCGCCAGCCTGCGAAGCATTTTCCCATAGGGCCGCGGCTCTGGCGACAGCTGCAACGCCCGAAGAGCCAGGAGGGAAAGCCGTGCCTCGTTGGAAAGCTCTTTGGCAGCCGCTCGCGTGGCCCCACAGCCCGTGGGGCTGCGGGCTTTCCGGCGGACGTCACCCTCGGCTCCACCGGCGCCCACGTGGCGCCGCAGCGCCAGCCTGCGAAGCATTTTCCGGTAGGGCCGCGGCTCTGGCGACAGCTCCCACGCCCGAAGAGCCAGGAGGGAAAGCCGTGCCTCGTTGGAAAGATCTTTGGCAGCCGCTCGCGTGGCCCCAAAGCCCGTTGGGCTGCGGGCTTTGCGGCGGCCGTCAGCCTCGTCGCCACCGGCGCCCACGTGGCGCCTCGCGCCAGCCTGCGAAGCATTTTCCGGTAGGTCTGCGGCTCTGGTGACAGCTCCCACGCCCGAAGAGCCAGGAGGGAAAGCCGTGCCTCGTTGGAAAGCTCTTTGGCAGCCGCTCGTGTGGCCCCACAGCCCATGGGGCTGCGGGCTTTCCGGAGGCCGTCAGCCTCGGCGCCACCGGCGCCCACGTGGCGCCGCCGCGCCAGCCTGTGAAGAATTTTCCAGTAGGGCCGCAGCTCTGGCGACAGCTCCCACACCCAAAGAGCCAGGAGGGAAAGCCGTGCCTCGTTGGAAAGCTCTTTGGCAGCCGCTCGCGTGGCCCCACAGCCCGTGGGGCTGCGGGCTTTCCGGCGGCCGTCAGCCTCGGCGCCACCGGCGCCCAGGTGGGGCCGCCGCGCCAGCCTGCGAAGCATTTTCCGGTAGGGCCGCGTCTCTGGCGACAGCTCCCACGCCCGAAGAGCCAGGAGGGAAAGCCGTGCCTCGTTGGAAAGCTCTTTGGCAGCCACTCGCATGGCCCCACAGCCCGTGGGGCTGCGGGCTTTCCGGCAGCCGTCAGCCTCGGCGCCACCGGCGCCCACGTGGCACCGCTGCGCCAGCCTGCGAAACATTTTCCAGTAGGGCCACAGCTCTGGCGACAGCTCCCACGCCCGAAGAGCCAGGAGGGAAAGCCGTGCCTCGTTGGAAAGATCTTTGGCAGCCGCTCGCGTGGCCCCACAGCCCGTGGGGCTGCGGGCTTTGCGGCGGGCCTCAGCCTCGTCGCCACCTGCGCCCACGTGGGGCCGCCGCGCCAGCCTGCGAAGCATTTTCCAGTAGGGCCGCGGCTCTGGCGACAGCTCCCACGCCCGAAGAGCCAGGAGGGAAAGCCGTGCCTCGTTGGAAAGCTCTTTGGCAGTCGCTCACGTGGCCCCACAGCCTGTGGGGCTGCGGGCTTTGCGGCGGCCGTCAGCCTCGGCACCGTCGGCACCCACGTCGGGCCGCCGCGCCAGCCTGCGAAGCATTTTCCGGTAGGGCCGCGGCTCTGGCGACAGCTCCCACGCCCGAAGAGCCAGGAGGGAAAGCCGTGCCTCGTTGGAAAGCTCTTTGGCAGCCGCTCACGTGGCCCCACAGCCCATGGGGCTGCGGGCTTTGCGGCGGCCGTCAGCCTCGGTGCCATCGGCGCCCACGTGGCGCCGCCGCGCCAGCCTGCGAAGCATTTTCCGGTAGGGCCGCGGCTCTGGCCACAGCTCCCACGCCCGAAGAGCCAGGAGGGAAAGCCGTGCCTCGTTGGAAAGCTCTTTGGCAGCCACTCGCATGGCCCCACAGCCCGTGGGGCTGCGGGCTTTGCGGCGGCCGTCAGCCTCAGCGCCTCCGGCGCCGACGTGGCGCCGCTGCGCCAGCCTGCGAAGCATTTTCCGGTAGGGCCGCGGCTCTGGCCACAGCTCCCACGCCCGAAGAGCCAGGAGGGAAAGCCGTGCCTCGTTGGAAAGATCTTTGGCAGCCGCTCGCGTGGCCCCAAAGCCCGTTGGGCTGCGGGCTTTGCGGCGGCCATCAGCCTCGTCGCCACCGGCGCCCACGTGGCGCCTCGCGCCAGCCTGCGAAGCATTTTCCGGTAGGTCTGCGGCTCTGGTGACAGCTCCCACGCCCGAAGAGCCAGGAGGGAAAGCCGTGCCTCGTTGGAAAGCTCTTTGGCAGCCGCTCGTGTGGCCCCACAGCCCATGGGGCTGCGGGCTTTGCGGCGGCCGTCAGCCTTGGCGCCACCGGCGCTCACGTGGCGCCGCCGCGCCAGCCTGCGAAGCATTTTCCGGTAGGTCTGCGGCTCTGGCGACAGCTCCCACGCCCGAAGAGCCAGGAGGGAAAGCCGTGCCTCGTTGGAAAGCTCTTTGGCAGCCGCTCACGTGGCCCCACAGCCCGTGGGGCTGCGGGCTTTGCGGCGGCCGTCAGCCTCGGTGCCATCGGCGCCCACGTGGCGCCGCCGCGCCAGCCTGCGAAGCATTTTCCGGTAGGGCCGCGGCTCTGGCGACAGCTCCCACGCTCGAAGAGCCAGGAGGGAAAGCCGTGCCTCGTTGGAAAGCTCTTTGGCAGCCGCTCGTGTGGCCCCACAGCCCATGGGGCTGCGGGCTTTGCTGCGGCCGTCAGCCTCGGCTCCACCGGCGCCCATGTGGCGCCGCAGCGCCAGCCTGCGAAGCATTTTCCGGTAGGGCCGCAGCTCTGGCGACAGCTCCCACGCCTGAAGAGCCAGGCGGGAAAGCCGTGCCTCGTTGGAAAGCTCTTTGGCAGCCGCTGGCGTGGCCCCACAGCCCGTGGGGCTGCGGGCTTTCCGGCGGCCGTCAGCCTCGGCACCACCGGCGCACACGTGGCGCCGCCGCGCCAGCCTGCGAAGCATTTTCCGGTAGGGCCGCGGCTCTGGCGACAGCTCCGATGCCCGAAGAGCCAGGAGGGAAAGCCGTGCCTCGTTGGAAAGCTCTTTGGCAGCCGCTCGTGTGGCCCCACAGCCCGTGGGGCTGCGGGCTTTGCGGCGGCCGTCAGCCTCGGCGCCACCGGTGCCCACGTGGCGCCGCCGCGCCAGCCTGCGAAGCATTTTCCGGTAGGGCCGCGACTCTGGCGACAGCTCCCACGCCCGAAAGGCCAGGAGGGAAAGCCATGCCTCATTGGAAAGCTCTTTGGCAGCCGCTGGCGTGGCCCCACAGCCCGTGGGGCTGCGGGCTCTGCGGCGGCCGTCAGCCTCGTCGCCACCAGCGCCCACGTGGGGCCGCCGCGCCAGCCTGCGAAGCATTTTCCGGTAGGGCCGCGGCTCTGGCGACAGCTCCCACGCCCGAAGAGCCAGGAGGGAAAGCCGTGCCTCGTTGGAAAGCTCTTTGGCAGCCGCTCGTGTGGCCCCACAGCCCATGGGGCTGCGGGCTTTGCGGCGGCCGTCAGCCTCGGCTCCACCGGCGCCCATGTGGCGCCGCAGCGCCAGCCTGCGAAGCATTTTCCGGTAGGGCCGCAGCTCTGGCGACAGCTCCCACGCCTGAAGAGCCAGGCGGGAAAGCCGTGCCTCGTTGGAAAGCTCTTTGGCAGCCGCTGGCGTGGCCCCACAGCCCGTGGGGCTGCGGGCTTTGCGGCGGCCGTCAGCCTCGGCGCCACCGGCACCCACGTGGCGCCGCCGCGCCAGCCTGCGAAGCATTTTCCGGTAGGGCCGCGGCTCTGGCGACAGCTCCCACACCCGAAGACCCAGGAGGGAAATCCATGCCTCGTTGGAAAGCTCTTTGGCAGCCGCTCGCGTGGCCCCACAGCCCGTGGGGCTGCGGGCTTTGCGGCGGCCGTAAGCCTCGGCGCCACCGGCGCCCACTTTGCGCCTCCGCGCCAGCCTGCGAAGCATTTTCCGGTAGGGCCGCGGCTCTGGCGACAGCTCCCACGCCCGAAGAGCCAGGAGGGAAAGCCATGTCTCGTTGGAAAGCTCTTTGGCAGCCACTCGCGTGGCCCCACAGCCCGTGGGACTGCGGGCTTTGCGGCGGCCGTCAGCCTCGGCGCCACCGGCGCCCACATGGCGCCGCCGCGTCAGCCTGCAAAACATTTTGCGGTAGGGCCGTGGCTCTGGCGACAGCTCCCACGCCCGAAGAGCCAGGAGGGAAAGCCGTGCCTCGTTGGAAAGCTCTTTGGCAGCCGCTCGCGTGGCCCCACAGCCCGTGGGGCTGCGGGCTTTGCGGCGGCCGTCAGCCTCGGCGCCACCGACGTCCATGTGGCACCGCCGCGCCAGCCTGCGAAGCATTTTCCGGTAGGGCCGCGGCTCTGGCCACAGCTCCCACGCCCGAAGAGCCAGGAGGGAAAGCCGTGCCTCTTTGGAAAGCTCTTTGGCAGCCGCTCGTGTGGCCCCACAGCCCGTGGGGCTGCGGGCTTTGCGGCGGCCGTCAGCCTCGGCGCCACCGGTGCCCACGTGGCGCCGCCGCGCCAGCCTGCGAAGCATTTTCCGGTAGGGCCGTGACTCTGGCGACAGCTCCCACGCCCGAAAGGCCAGGAGGGAAAGCCATGCCTCATTGGAAAGCTCTTTGGCAGCCGCTGGCGTGGCCCCACAGCCCGTGGGGCTGCGGGCTCTGCGGCGGCCGTCAGCCTCGGCGCCACCGGCGCCCACGTGGCGCCGCCGCGCCAGCCTGCGAAGCATTTTCCCATAGGGCCGCGGCTCTGGCGACAGCTGCAACGCCCGAAGAGCCAGGAGGGAAAGCCGTGCCTCGTTGGAAAGCTCTTTGGCAGCCGCTCGCGTGGCCCCACAGCCCGTGGGGCTGCGGGCTTTCCGGCGGACGTCACCCTCGGCTCCACCGGCGCCCACGTGGCGCCGCAGCGCCAGCCTGCGAAGCATTTTCCGGTAGGGCCGCGGCTCTGGCGACAGCTCCCACGCCCGAAGAGCCAGGAGGGAAAGCCGTGCCTCGTTGGAAAGCTCTTTGGCAGCTGCTCGCGTGGCCCCACAGCCCATGGGGCTGCGGGCTTTCCGGCGGCCGTCAGCCTCGGCACCACCGGTGTCCACGTGGTGCTGCCGCGATAGCCTGCGAAGCATTTTCCCGTAGGGCCGCGGCTCTGGCGACAGCTCCCACACCCGAAGACCCAGGAGGGAAATCCATGCCTCGTTGGAAAGCTCTTTGGCAGCCGCTCGCGTGGCCCCACAGCCCGTGGGGCTGCGGGCTTTGCGGCGGCCGTAAGCCTCGGCGCCACCGGCGCCCACTTTGCGCCGCCGCGCCAGCCTGCGAAGCATTTTCCGGTAGGGCCGCGGCTCTGGCGACAGCTCCCACGCCCGAAGAGCCAGGAGGGAAAGCCGTGCCTCGTTGGAAAGGTCTTTGGCAGCCGCTCACGTGGCCCCACAGCCCGTGGGGCTGCGGGCTTGCCGGCGGCCGTCAGCCTCGGCGCCACCGGCGTCCATGTGGCGCCGCCGCGCCAGCCTGCGAAGCATTTTCCGATAGGGCCGCGTCTCTGGCGACAGCTCCCACGCCCGAAGAGCCAAGAGGGAAAGCCGTGCCTCGTTGGAAAGCTCTTTGGCAGCCGCTCGCATGGCCCCACAGCCCGTGGGGCTGCGGGCTTTGCGGCGGCCATCAGCCTCGGCGCCACCGGCACCCACGTGGCGCCGCCGCGCCAGCCTGCGAAGCATTTTCCCGTAGGGCCGCGGCTCTGGCGACAGCTCCCACACCCGAAGACCCAGGAGGGAAATCCATGCCTCGTTGGAAAGCTCTTTGGCAGCCGCTCGCGTGGCCCCACAGCCCGTGGGGCTGCGGGCTTTGCGGCGGCCGTCAGCCTCGGCGCCACCGACGTCCATGTGGCACCGCCGCGCCAGCCTGCGAAGCATTTTCCGGTAGGGTCGCGGCTCTGGCAACAGCTCCCACGCATGAAGATCCAGGAGGGAAAGCCGTGACTCGTTGGAAAGCTCTTTGGCAGCCGCTCGCGTGGCCCCACAGCCCGTGGGGCTGCGGGCTTTGCCGCGGACGTCAGCCTCGGCGCCACCGGTGCCCACGTGGCGCCGCCGCGGCAGCCTGCGAAGCATTTTCCGGTAGGGCCGCGGCTCTGGCAACAGCTCCCACGCCCGAAGAGCCAGGAGGGAAAGCCGTGCCTCATTGGAATGCTCTTTGGCAGCCGCTTGCGTGGCCCCACAGCCCGTGGGGCTGCGGGCTTTGTGGCGGCCGTCAGCCTGGGCGGCTCCGGCGCCCACGTGGTGCCACCGTACCAGCCTGCGAAGCATTTTCCGGTAGGGCTGCGGCTCTGGCGACAGCTCCCACGCCCGAAGAGCCAGGAGGGAAAGCCGTGCCTCGTTGGAAAGCTCTTTGGCAGCCGCTCGCGTGGCCCCACAGCCCGTGGGGCTGCGGGCTTTGCGGCGGCCCTCAGCGTCGGCGGCTCCGGCGCCCACGTAGCGCCGCCACACCAGCCTGCGAAGCATTTTCCGGTAGGGCCGCGTCTCTGGCGACAGCTCCCACGGCCAAAGAGCCAGGAGGGAAAGCCGTGCCTCGTTGGAAAGGTCTTTGGCAGCCGCTCGCGTGGGCCCACAGCCCGTGGGGCTGCGGGCTTTGTGGCGGCCGTCAGCCTCGGTGTCACCGGCGCCCAAGTGGAACCGCCGCGCGAGCCTGCGAAGCATTTTCCGGTAGGGCCGCCGCTCTGGCGACAGCTCCCACGCCCGAAGAGCCAGGAGGGAAAGCCGTGCCTCGTTGGAAAGCTCTTTGGCAGCCACTCGCGTGGCCCCACAGCCCGTGGGGCTGCGGGCTTTCCGGCGGCCGTCAGCCTGGGCGACACCGGCGCCCAGGTGGGGCCGCCGCACCAGCCTGCGAAGCATTTTCCGGTAGGGCCGCGGCTCTGGCAACAGCTCCCACGCCCGAAGAGCCAGGAGGGAAAGCCGTGCCTCGTTGGAAAGCTCTTTGGCAGCCGCTCGTGTGGCCCCACAGCCCGTGGGGCTGCGGGTTTTGCGGCGGCCGTCAGCCTGGGCGAACAGGCGTCTACGTGGCGCCGCCGCGCCAGCCTGTGAAGCATTTTCCGTTAGGGCCGCGGCTCTGGCGACAGCTCCCACGCCCGAAGAGCCAGGAGGGAAAGCCGTGCCTCGTTGGAAAGCTCTTTGGCAGCTGCTCGCGTGGCCCCACAGCCCATGGGGCTGCGGGCTTTCCGGCGGCCGTCAGCCTCGGCGCCACCGGTGTCCACGTGGTGCTGCCGCGATAGCCTGCGAAGCATTTTCCGGTAGGGCCGCGTCTCTGGCGACAGTTCCCACGCCCGAAGAGCCAGGAGGGAAAGCCGTGCCTCGTTGGAAAGCTCTTTGGCAGCTGCTCGCGTGGCCCCACAGCCCGTGGGGCTGCGGGCTTTGCGGCGGCCGTCAGCCTGGGCGCCACCGGCGCACACGTTGCGCCACCGCGCCAGCCTGCGAAGCATTTTCCGGTAGGGCCGCGGCTCTGGCGACAGCTCCCACGCCCGAAGAGCCAGGAGGGAAAGCCGTGCCTCGTTGGAAAGCTCTTTGGCAGCCGCTCGCGTGGCCCCACAGCCCGTGGGGCTGCGGGCTTTGCGGCGGCCGTCAGCCTCGGCGCCACCAGCGGCCACGTGTTGCCGCCGCGCCAGCCTGCGAAGCATTTTCCGGTAGGGCCACGGCTCTGGCGAGAGCTCCCACGCCCGAAGAGCCAGGAGGGAAAGCCGTGCCTCGTTGGAAAGCTCTTTGGCAGCCGCTCGCGTGGCCCCACAGCCCGTGGGGTTGCGGGCTTTCCGGCGGCCGTCAGCCTCGGCACCACCGGTGTCCACGTGGTGCTGCCGCGATAGCCTGCGAAGCATTTTCTGGTAGGGCCGCGGCTCTAGCGACAGTTCCCACGCCCGAAGAGCCAGGAGGGAAAGCCGTGCCTCATTGGAAAGCTCTTTGGCAGCTGCTCGCGTGGCCCCACAGCCCGTGGGGCTGCGGGCTTTGCGGCGGCCGTCAGCCTGGGCGACACCGGCGCACACGTTTCGCCGCCGCGCCAGCCTGCGAAGCATTTTCCGGTAGGGCCGCGGCTCTGGCGACAGCTCCCACGCCCGAAGAGCCAGGACGGAAAGCCGTGCCTCGTTGGAAAGCTCTTTGGCAGCCGCTGGCGTGGCCCCACAGCCCGTGGGGCTGCGGGCTTTCCGGCGTCCGTCAGCCTCGGCGCCACAGGCGCCCACATGGCGCCGCCGCGCCAGCCTGCGAAGCATTTTCCGGTATGGCCGCGTCTCTGGCGACAGCTCCCACGCCCGAAGAGCCAGGAGGGAAAGCCGTGCCTCGTTGGAAAGCTCTTTGGCAGCCGCTCGCGTGGCCCCACAGCCCGTGGGGCTGCGGGCTTTGCGGCGGCCGTCAGCCTGGGCGAACAGGCGTCCACGTGGCGCTGCCGCGCCAGCCTGCAAAGCAATTTCCGGTAGGGCCGCGGCTCTGGCGACAGCTCCCACGCCCGAAGAGCCAGGAGGGAAAGCCATGCCTCGTTGGAAAGCTCTTTGGCAGCCGCTCGCGTGGCCCCACAGCCCGTGGGGCTGCGGGCTTTCCGGCGGCCGTCAGCCTGGGCGGCTCCGGCGCCCACGTGGCGCCGCCGTACCAGCCTGCGAAGCATTTTCTGGTAGGGCCGCGGCTCTGGCGACAGCTCCCACGCCCGAAGAGCCAGGAAGGAAAGCCGTGCCTCGTTGGAAAGCTCTTTGGCAGCCGCTCGCGTGGCCCCACAGCCCGTGGGGCTGCGGGCTTTGCGGCGGCCGTCAGCCTCGGCGCCACCGGCGCCCACGTGGGTCCGTCGCGCCAGCCTGCGAAGCATTTTCCGGTAGGGCCGCGGCTCTGGCGACGGCTCCCACGCCCGAAGAGCTAGGAGGGAATGCCGTGCCTCGTTGGAAAGCTCTTGGGCAGCCGCTCGCGTGGCCCCACAGCCCGTGGGGCTGCGGGTTTTGTGGCGGCCGTCAGCCTCGGTGCCACCGGCGCCCAAGTTTAACCGCCGCGCCAGCCTGCGAAGCATTTTCCGGTAGGGCCGCGGCTCTGGCGACAGCTCCCACGCCCGAAGAGCCAGGAGGGAAAGCCGTGCCTCGTTGGAAAGCTCTTTGGCAGCCGCTCGCGTGGCCCCACAGCCCGTGGGGCTGCGGGCTTTGCGGCGGCTGTCAGCCTCGGCGCCACCGGCGCCCATGTGGCGCCACCGCGCCAGCCTGCGAAGCATTTTCCGGTAGGGCCGCGGCTCTGGCGACAGCTCCCACGCCCGAAGAGCCAGGAGGGAAAGCCGTGCCTCGTTGGAAAGCTCTTTGGCAGCCGCTCACGTGGCCCCACAGCCCGTAGGGCTGCGGGCTTTGCGGCGGCCGTCAGCCTGGGCGCCACCGGCGCCCACGTGTTGCCACTGCGCCAGCCTGCGAAGCATTTTCCGGTATGGCCGCATCTCTGGCGACAGCTCCCACGGCCGAAGAGCCAGGAGGGAAAGCTGTGCCTCGTTGGAAAGCTCTTTGGCAGCCGCTCGCATGGCCCCACAGCCCATGGGGCTGCGGGTTTTCCGGCGGCCGTCAGCCTCGGCGCCACCGCCGCCCACGTGGCGCCGCCGCGCCAGCCTGCGAAGCATTTTCCGGTAGGGCCGCGGCTCTGGCGACAGCTCCCACGCCTGAAGAGCCAGGAGGGAAAGCCGTGCCTCGTTGGAAAGCTCTTTGGCAGCCGCTCGCGTGGCCCCACAGGCCATGGGGCTGCGGGCTTTGCGGCGGCCGTCAGCCTGGGCGACAACGGCGCCCAGGTGGGGCCGCTGCGCCATCCTGCGAAGCATTTTTCGGTAGGGCCGCGTCTCTGGCGACAGCTCCCACGCCCGAAGAGCCAGGAGGGAAAGCCGTGCCTCGTTGGAAAGCTCTTTGGCAGCCGCTCGCGTGGCCCTAAAGCCCGTGGGGCTGCGGGCTTTCCGGCGGCCGTCAGCCTGGGTGACACTGGCACCCAGATGGGGGCGCCGCGCCAGCCTGCGAAGCATTTTCCGGTAGGGCCGCGGCTCTGGCGACAGCTCCCACGCCCGAAGAGCCAGGAGGGAAAGCCGTGCCTCGTTGGAAAGCTCTTTGGCAGCCGCTCGCGTGGCCCCACAGCCCATGGGGCTGCGGGCTTTGCAGCGGCCGTCAGCCTCGGCGCCACCAGCGGCCACGTGGCGCCGCCGCGCCAGCCTGCGAAGCATTTTCCGGTAGGGCCGCGGCTCTGGCGACAGCTCCCACGCCCGAAGAGCCAGGAGGGAAAGCCGTGCCTCGTTGGAAAGCTCTTTGGCAGCCGCTCGCATGGCCCCGCAGCCCGTGGGGCTGCGGGCTTTGCGGCGGCCGTCATCCTCGGTACACCAGCGGCCACGTTGCGCCGCCGCGCCAGCCTGCGAAGCATTTTCTGGTAGGGCCGCGGCTCTGGCGACAGCTCCCACGGCCGAAGAGCCAGGAGGGAAAGCCGTGCCTCGTTGGAAAGCTCTTTGGCAGCCGCTCGCGTGGCCCCACAGCCCGTGGGGCTGCGGGCTTTGTGGCGGCCGTCAGCCTCGGTGCCACCGGCGCCCAAGTGGAACCGCCGAGCCAGCCTGCGAAGCATTTTCCGGTAGGGCCGCGGCTCTGGCGACAGCTCCCACGGCCAAAGAGCCTGGAGGGAAAGCCGTGCCTCGTTGGAAAGCTCTTTGGCAGCCGCTCGCGTGGGCCCACAGCCCGTGGGGCTGCGGGCTTTGTGGCGGCCGTCAGCCTCGGTGTCACCGGCGCCCAAGTGGAACCGCCGCGCGAGCCTGCGAAGCATTTTCCGGTAGGGCCGCCGCTCTGGCGACAGCTCCCACGCCCGAAGAGCCAGGAGGGAAAGCCGTGCCTCGTTGGAAAGCTCTTTGGCAGCCACTCGCGTGGCCCCACAGCCCGTGGGGCTGCGGGCTTTCCGGCGGCCGTCAGCCTGGGCGACACCGGCGCCCAGGTGGGGCCGCCGCGCCAGCCTGCGAAGCATTTTCCGGTAGGGCCGCGGCTCTGGCAACAGCTCCCACGCCCGAAGAGCCAGGAGGGAAAGCCGTGCCTCGTTGGAAAGCTCTTTGGCAGCCGCTCGTGTGGCCCCACAGCCCGTGGGGCTGCGGGTTTTGCGGCGGCCGTCAGCCTGGGCGAACAGGCGTCCACGTGGCGCCGCCGCGCCAGCCTGTGAAGCATTTTCCGTTAGGGCCGCGGCTCTGGCGACAGCTCCCACGCCCGAAGAGCCAGGAGGGAAAGCCGTGCCTCGTTGGAAAGCTCTTTGGCAGCTGCTCGCGTGGCCCCACAGCCCATGGGGCTGCGGGCTTTGCGGCGGCCGTCAGCCTCGGCGCCACCGGTGTCCACGTGGTGCTGCCGCGATAGCCTGCGAAGCATTTTCCGGTAGGGCCGCGTCTCTGGCGACAGTTCCCACGCCCGAAGAGCCAGGAGGGAAAGCCGTGCCTCGTTGGAAAGCTCTTTGGCAGCTGCTCGCGTGGCCCCACAGCCCGTGGGGCTGCGGGCTTTGCGGCGGCCGTCAGCCTGGGCGAACAGGCGTCCACGTGGCGCTGCCGCGCCAGCCTGCAAAGCAATTTCCGGTAGGGCCGCGGCTCTGGCGACAGCTCCCACGCCCGAAGAGCCAGGAGGGAAAGCCATGCCTCCTTGGAAAGCTCTTTGGCAGCCGCTCGCGTGGCCCCACAGCCCGTGGGGCTGCGGGCTTTCCGGCGGCCGTCAGCCTGGGCGGCTCCGGCGCCCACGTGGCGCCGCCGTACCAGCCTGCGAAGCATTTTCTGGTAGGGCCGCGGCTCTGGCGACAGCTCCCACGCCCGAAGAGCCAGGAAGGAAAGCCGTGCCTCGTTGGAAAGCTCTTTGGCAGCCGCTCGCGTGGCCCCACAGCCCGTGGGGCTGCGGGCTTTGCGGCGGCCGTCAGCCTCGGCGCCACCGGCGCCCACGTGGGTCCGTCGCGCCAGCCTGCGAAGCATTTTCCGGTAGGGCCGCGGCTCTGGCGACGGCTCCCACGCCCGAAGAGCTAGGAGGGAATGCCGTGCCTCGTTGGAAAGCTCTTGGGCAGCCGCTCGCGTGGCCCCACAGCCCGTGGGGCTGCGGGTTTTGTGGCGGCCGTCAGCCTCGGTGCCACCGGCGCCCAAGTTTAACCGCCGCGCCAGCCTGCGAAGCATTTTCCGGTAGGGCCGCGGCTCTGGCGACAGCTCCCACGCCCGAAGAGCCAGGAGGGAAAGCCGTGCCTCGTTGGAAAGCTCTTTGGCAGCCGCTCGCGTGGCCCCACAGCCCGTGGGGCTGCGGGCTTTGCGGCGGCTGTCAGCCTCGGCGCCACCGGCGCCCATGTGGCGCCACCGCGCCAGCCTGCGAAGCATTTTCCGGTAGGGCCGCGGCTCTGGCGACAGCTCCCACGCCCGAAGAGCCAGGAGGGAAAGCCGTGCCTCGTTGGAAAGCTCTTTGGCAGCCGCTCACGTGGCCCCACAGCCCGTAGGGCTGCGGGCTTTGCGGCGGCCGTCAGCCTGGGCGCCACCGGCGCCCACGTGTTGCCACTGCGCCAGCCTGCGAAGCATTTTCCGGTATGGCCGCATCTCTGGCGACAGCTCCCACGGCCGAAGAGCCAGGAGGGAAAGCTGTGCCTCGTTGGAAAGCTCTTTGGCAGCCGCTCGCATGGCCCCACAGCCCATGGGGCTGCGGGTTTTCCGGCGGCCGTCAGCCTCGGCGCCACCGCCGCCCACGTGGCGCCGCCGCGCCAGCCTGCGAAGCATTTTCCGGTAGGGCCGCGGCTCTGGCGACAGCTCCCACGCCTGAAGAGCCAGGAGGGAAAGCCATGCCTCGTTGGAAAGCTCTTTGGCAGCCGCTCGCGTGGCCCCACAGGCCATGGGGCTGCGGGCTTTGCGGCGGCCGTCAGCCTGGGCGACAACGGCGCCCAGGTGGGGCCGCTGCGCCATCCTGCGAAGCATTTTTCGGTAGGGCCGCGTCTCTGGCGACAGCTCCCACGCCCGAAGAGCCAGGAGGGAAAGCCGTGCCTCGTTGGAAAGCTCTTTGGCAGCCGCTCGCGTGGCCCTAAAGCCCGTGGGGCTGCGGGCTTTCCGGCGGCCGTCAGCCTGGGTGACACTGGCACCCAGATGGGGGCGCCGCGCCAGCCTGCGAAGCATTTTCCGGTAGGGCCGCGGCTCTGGCGACAGCTCCCACGCCCGAAGAGCCAGGAGGGAAAGCCGTGCCTCGTTGGAAAGCTCTTTGGCAGCCGCTCGCGTGGCCCCACAGCCCATGGGGCTGCGGGCTTTGCAGCGGCCGTCAGCCTCGGCGCCACCAGCGGCCACGTGGCGCCGCCGCGCCAGCCTGCGAAGCATTTTCCGGTAGGGCCGCGGCTCTGGCGACAGCTCCCACGCCCGAAGAGCCAGGAGGGAAAGCCGTGCCTCGTTGGAAAGCTCTTTGGCAGCCGCTCGCATGGCCCCGCAGCCCGTGGGGCTGCGGGCTTTGCGGCGGCCGTCATCCTCGGTACACCAGCGGCCACGTTGCGCCGCCGCGCCAGCCTGCGAAGCATTTTCTGGTAGGGCCGCGGCTCTGGCGACAGCTCCCACGGCCGAAGAGCCAGGAGGGAAAGCCGTGCCTCGTTGGAAAGCTCTTTGGCAGCCGCTCGCGTGGCCCCACAGCCCGTGGGGCTGCGGGCTTTGTGGCGGCCGTCAGCCTCGGTGCCACCGGCGCCCAAGTGGAACCGCCGAGCCAGCCTGCGAAGCATTTTCCGGTAGGGCCGCGGCTCTGGCGACAGCTCCCACGGCCGAAGAGCCAGGAGGGAAAGCCGTGCCTCGTTGGAAAGCTCTTTGGCATCCGCTCGCGTGGCCCCACAGCCCGTGGGGCTGCGGGCTTTGTGGCGGCCGTCAGCCTCGGCGCCACCGGCGCCCACGTGGCGCCGCCGCGCCAGCCTGCGAAGCATTTTCCGGTAGGGCCGCGTCTCTGGCGACAGCTCCCACGGCCGAAGAGCCAGGAGGGAAAGCCGTGCCTCGTTGGAAAGCTCTTTGGCAGCCGCTCGCGTGGCCCCACAGCCCGTGGGGCTGCGGGCTTTGCGGCGGCTGTCAGCCTCGGCGCCACCGGCGCCCATGTGGCGCCACCGCGCCAGCCTGCGAAGCATTTTCCGGTAGGGCCGCGGCTCTGGCGACAGCTCCCACGCCCGAAGAGCCAGGAGGGAAAGCCGTGCCTCGTTGGAAAGCTCTTTGGCAGCCGCTCACGTGGCCCCACAGCCCGTGGGGCTGCGGGCTTTGCGGCGGCCGTCAGCCTGGGCGCCACCGGCGCCCACGTGTTGCCACTGCGCCAGCCTGCGAAGCATTTTCCGGTATGGCCGCATCTCTGGCGACAGCTCCCACGGCCGAAGAGCCAGGAGGGAAAGCCGTGCCTCGTTGGAAAGCTCTTTGGCAGCCGCTCGCATGGCCCCACAGCCCGTGGGGCTGCGGGCTTTGTGGCGGCCGTCAGCCTCGGTGCCACCGGCGCCCAAGTGGAACCGCCGAGCCAGCCTGCGAAGCATTTTCCGGTAGGGCCGCGGCTCTGGCGACAGCTCCCACGCCCGAAGAGCCAGGAGGGAAAGCCGTGCCTCGTTGGAAAGCTCTTTGGCAGCCGCTCGCGTGGCCCCACAGCCCGTGGGGCTGCGGGCTTTGTGGCAGCCGTCAGCCTCGGCGCCACCGGCGCCCACGTGGCGCCGCCGCGCCAGCCTGCGAAGCATTTTCCGGTAGGGCCGCGTCTCTGGCGACAGCTCCCACGGCCGAAGAGCCAGGAGGGAAAGCCGTGCCTCCTTGGAAAGCTCTTTGGCAGCTGCTCGCGTGGCCCCACAGCCCATGGGGCTGCGGGCTTTCCGGCGGCCGTCAGCCTCGGCGCCACCGGTGTCCACGTGGTGCTGCCGCGATAGCCTGCGAAGCATTTTCCGGTAGGGCCGCGTCTCTGGCGACAGTTCCCACGCCCGAAGAGCCAGGAGGGAAAGCCGTGCCTCGTTGGAAAGCTCTTTGGCAGCTGCTCGCGTGGCCCCACAGCCCGTGGGGCTGCGGGCTTTGCGGCGGCCGTCAGCCTGGGCGCCACCGGCGCACACGTTGCGCCACCGCGCCAGCCTGCGAAGCATTTTCCGGTAGGGCCGCGGCTCTGGCGACAGCTCCCACGCCCGAAGAGCCAGGAGGGAAAGCCGTGCCTCGTTGGAAAGCTCTTTGGCAGCCGCTCGCGTGGCCCCACAGCCCGTGGGGCTGCGGGCTTTGCGGCGGCCGTCAGCCTCGGCGCCACCAGCGGCCACGTGTTGCCGCCGCGCCAGCCTGCGAAGCATTTTCCGGTAGGGCCGCGGCTCTGGCGACAGCTCCCACGCCCGAAGAGCCAGGAGGGAAAGCCGTGCCTCGTTGGAAAGCTCTTTGGCAGCCGCTCGCGTGGCCCCACAGCCCGTGGGGTTGCGGGCTTTCCGGCGGCCGTCAGCCTCGGCACCACCGGTGTCCACGTGGTGCTGCCGCGATAGCCTGCGAAGCATTTTCTGGTAGGGCCGCGGCTCTAGCGACAGTTCCCACGCCCGAAGAGCCAGGAGGGAAAGCCGTGCCTCATTGGAAAGCTCTTTGGCAGCTGCTCGCGTGGCCCCACAGCCCGTGGGGCTGCGGGCTTTGCGGCGGCCGTCAGCCTGGGCGCCACCGGCGCACACGTTTCGCCGCCGCGCCAGCCTGCGAAGCATTTTCCGGTAGGGCCGCGGCTCTGGCGACAGCTCCCACGCCCGAAGAGCCAGGACGGAAAGCCGTGCCTCGTTGGAAAGCTCTTTGGCAGCCGCTGGCGTGGCCCGACAGCCCGTGGGGCTGCGGGCTTTCCGGCGTCCGTCAGCCTCGGCGCCACCGGCGCCCACATGGCGCCGCCGCGCCAGCCTGCGAAGCATTTTCCGGTATGGCCGCGTCTCTGGCGACAGCTCCCACGCCCGAAGAGCCAGGAGGGAAAGCCGTGCCTCGTTGGAAAGCTCTTTGGCAGCCGCTCGCGTGGCCCCACAGCCCGTGGGGCTGCGGGCTTTGCGGCGGCCGTCAGCCTGGGCGAACAGGCGTCCACGTGGCGCTGCCGCGCCAGCCTGCAAAGCAATTTCCGGTAGGGCCGCGGCTCTGGCGACAGCTCCCACGCCCGAAGAGCCAGGAGGGAAAGCCATGCCTCCTTGGAAAGCTCTTTGGCAGCCGCTCGCGTGGCCCCACAGCCCGTGGGGCTGCGGGCTTTCCGGCGGCCGTCAGCCTGGGCGGCTCCGGCGCCCACGTGGCGCCGCCGTACCAGCCTGCGAAGCATTTTCTGGTAGGGCCGCGGCTCTGGCGACAGCTCCCACGCCCGAAGAGCCAGGAAGGAAAGCCGTGCCTCGTTGGAAAGCTCTTTGGCAGCCGCTCGCGTGGCCCCACAGCCCGTGGGGCTGCGGGCTTTGCGGCGGCCGTCAGCCTCGGCGCCACCGGCGCCCACGTGGGTCCGTCGCGCCAGCCTGCGAAGCATTTTCCGGTAGGGCCGCGGCTCTGGCGACGGCTCCCACGCCCGAAGAGCTAGGAGGGAATGCCGTGCCTCGTTGGAAAGCTCTTGGGCAGCCGCTCGCGTGGCCCCACAGCCCGTGGGGCTGCGGGTTTTGTGGCGGCCGTCAGCCTCGGTGCCACCGGCGGCCACGTGGCGCCGCCGCGCCAGCCTGCGAAGCATTTTCCGGTAGGGCCGCGTCTCTGGCGACAGCTCCCACGCCCGAAGAGCCAGGAGGGAAAGCCGTGCCTCGTTGGAAAGCTCTTTGGCAGCCGCTCGCATGGCCCCGCAGCCCGTGGGGCTGCGGGCTTTGCAGCGGCCGTCAGCCTCGGCGCCACCAGCGGCCACGTGGCGCCGCCGCGCCAGCCTACGAAGCATTTTCCGGTAGGGCCGCGGCTCTGGCGACAGCTCCCACGCCCGAAGAGCCAGGAGGGAAAGCCGTGCCTCGTTGGAAAGCTCTTTGGCAGCCGCTCGCGTGGCCCCACAGCCCGTGGGGCTGCGGGCTTTCCGGCGGCCGTCAGCCTGGGTGACACTGGCGCCCAGATGGGGGCGCCGCGCCAGCCTGCAAAGCATTTTCCGGTAGGGCCGCGGCTCTGGCGACAGCTCCCACGCCCGAAGAGCCAGGAGGGAAAGCCGTGCCTCGTTGGAAAGCTCTTTGGCAGCCGCTCGCGTGGCCCCACAGCCCATGGGGCTGCGGGCTTTGCAGCGGCCGTCAGCCTCGGCGCCACCAGCGGCCACGTGGCGCCGCCGCGCCAGCCTACGAAGCATTTTCCGGTAGGGCCGCGGCTCTGGCGACAGCTCCCACGCCCGAAGAGCCAGGAGGGAAAGCCGTGCCTCGTTGGAAAGCTCTTTGGCAGCCGCTCGCATGGCCCCGCAGCCCGTGGGGCTGCGGGCTTTGCGGCGGCCGTCATCCTCGGTACACCAGCGGCCACGTTGCGCCGCCGCGCCAGCCTGCGAAGCATTTTCTGGTAGGGCCGCGGCTCTGGCGACAGCTCCCACGGCCGAAGAGCCAGGAGGGAAAGCCGTGCCTCGTTGGAAAGCTCTTTGGCAGCCGCTCGCGTGGCCCCACAGCCCGTGGGGCTGCGGGCTTTGTGGCGGCCGTCAGCCTCGGTGCCACCGGCGCCCAAGTGGAACCGCCGAGCCAGCCTGCGAAGCATTTTCCGGTAGGGCCGCGGCTCTGGCGACAGCTCCCACGGCCGAAGAGCCAGGAGGGAAAGCCGTGCCTCGTTGGAAAGCTCTTTGGCATCCGCTCGCGTGGCCCCACAGCCCGTGGGGCTGCGGGCTTTGTGGCGGCTGTCAGCCTCGGCGCCACCGGCGCCCACGTGGCGCCGCCGCGCCAGCCTGCGAAGCATTTTCCGGTAGGGCCGCGTCTCTGGCGACAGCTCCCACGGCCGAAGAGCCAGGAGGGAAAGCCGTGCCTCGTTGGAAAGCTCTTTGGCAGCCGCTCGCGTGGCCCCACAGCCCGTGGGGCTGCGGGCTTTGCGGCGGCTGTCAGCCTCGGCGCCACCGGCGCCCATGTGGCGCCACCGCGCCAGCCTGCGAAGCATTTTCCGGTAGGGCCGCGGCTCTGGCGACAGCTCCCACGCCCGAAGAGCCAGGAGGGAAAGCCGTGCCTCGTTGGAAAGCTCTTTGGCAGCCGCTCGCGTGGCCCCACAGCCCGTGGGGCTGCGGGCTTTGCGGCGGCCGTCAGCCTCGGCGCCACCGGCGTCCACGTGGTGCTGCCGCGCCAGCCTGCGAAGCATTTTCCGGTAGGGCCGCGTCTCTGGCGACAGCTCCCACGGCCGAAGAGCCAGGAGGGATAGCCGTGCCTCGTTGGAAAGCTCTTTGGCAGCCGCTCGCGTGGCCCTAAAGCCCGTGGGGCTGCGGGCTTTGCGGCGGCCGTCAACCTGGACGACACCGGCGCCCACGTGGCGCCGCCGCGCCAGCCTGTGAAGCATTTTCCGGTAGGGCTGCAGATCTGGCGACAGCTCCCACGCCCGAAGAGCCAGGAGGGAAAGCCATGTCTCGTTGGAAAGCTCTTTGGCAGCCGCTCGCATGGCCCCACAGCCCGTGGCGCTGCGGGCTTTCCAGCGGCCGTCAGCCTCGGCGCCACCGGCGCCCACGTGGCGCCGCCGCGCCAGCCTGCGAAGCATTTTCCGGTAGGGCCGCGGCTCTGGCGACAGCTCCCACGCCCGAAGAGCCAGGAGGGAAAGCCGTGCCTCGTTGGAAAGCTCTTTGGCAGCCGCTCGCATGGCCCCACAGCCCGTGGGGCTGCGGGCTTTGTGGCGGCCGTCAGCCTCGGTGCCACCGGCGCCCAAGTGGAACCGCCGAGCCAGCCTGCGAAGCATTTTCCGGTAGGGCCGCGGCTCTGGCGACAGCTCCCACGCCCGAAGAGCCAGGAGGGAAAGCCGTGCCTCGTTGGAAAGCTCTTTGGCATCCGCTCGCGTGGCCCCACAGCCCGTGGGGCTGCGGGCTTTGTGGCAGCCGTCAGCCTCGGCGCCACCGGCGCCCACGTGGCGCCGCCGCGCCAGCCTGCGAAGCATTTTCCGGTAGGGCCGCGTCTCTGGCGACAGCTCCCACGGCCGAAGAGCCAGGAGGGAAAGCCGTGCCTCGTTGGAAAGCTCTTTGGCAGCCGCTCGCGTGGCCCCACAGCCCGTGGGGCTGCGGGCTTTGCGGCGGCTGTCAGCCTCGGCGCCACCGGCGCCCATGTGGCGCCACCGCGCCAGCCTGCGAAGCATTTTCCGGTAGGGCCGCGTCTCTGGCGACAGCTCCCATGCCCGAAGAGCCAGGAGGGAAAGCCGTGCCTCGTTGGAAAGCTCTTTGGCAGCCGCTCGCGTGGCCCCACAGCCCGTGGGGCTGCGGGCTTTGCGGTGGCCGTCAGCCTCGGCGCCACCGGCGTCCACGTGGTGCTGCCGCGCCAGCCTGCGAAGCATTTTCCGGTAGGGCCGCGTCTCTGGCGACAGCTCCCACGCCCGAAGAGCCAGGAGGGATAGCCGTGCCTCGTTGGAAAGCTCTTTGGCAGCCGCTCGCGTGGCCCTAAAGCCCGTGGGGCTGCGGGCTTTGCGGCGGCCGTCAACCTGGACGACACCGGCGCCCACGTGGCGCCGCCGCGCCAGCCTGCGAAGCATTTTCCGGTAGGGCTGCAGATCTGGCGACAGCTCCCACGCCCGAAGAGCCAGGAGGGAAAGCCATGTCTCGTTGGAAAGCTCTTTGGCAGCCGCTTGCATGGCCCCACAGCCCGTGGGGCTGCGGGCTTTCCAGCGGCCGTCAGCCTCGGCGCCACCGGCGCCCACGTGGCGCCGCCGCGCCAGCCTGCGAAGCATTTTCCGGTAGGGCCGCGGCTCTGGCGACAGCTCCCACGCCCGAAGAGCCAGGAGGGAAAGCCGTGCCTCGTTGGAAAGCTCTTTGGCAGCCGCTCGCGTGGCCCCACAGCCCGTGGGGCTGCGGGCTTTGCGGCGGTCGTCAGCCGCGGCGCCATCGGCGCCCATTTTGCGCCGCCGCGCCAGCTTCTGAAGCATTTTCCGGTAGGGCCGCGGCTCTGGCGACAGCTCCCACGGCCGAAGAGCCAGGAGGGAAAGCCGTACCTCGTTGGAAAGCTCTTTGGCAGCCGCTCGCGTGGCCCCACAGCCCGTGGGGCTGCGGGCTTTGCGGCGGCCGTCAGCCGCGGCACCACCGGCGCCCATGTTGCGCCGCCGCGCCAGCCTGCGAAGCATTTTCCGGTAGGGCCGCGGCTCTGGCGA
This sequence comes from Larus michahellis, assembly GCF_964199755.1. Taxonomy (NCBI): domain Eukaryota; kingdom Metazoa; phylum Chordata; class Aves; order Charadriiformes; family Laridae; genus Larus; species Larus michahellis. Next base: position 1,122,999 of record NW_027435946.1, read on the forward strand.
CATCTCCCACGGCCGAAGAGCCAGGAGGGAAAGCCGTGCCTCGTTGGAAAGCTCTTTGGCAGCCGCTCGCGTGGCCCCACAGCCCGTGGGACTGCGGGCTTTGCGGCGGCCGTCAGCCTGGGCGCCACCGGCGCCCACGTGCCGCTGCCACGCCAGCCTGCGAAGCATTTTCCGGTAGGGCCGCGGCTCTGGCGACAGCTCCCATGCCCGAAGAGCCAGGAGGGAAAGCCGTGCCTCGTTGGAAAGCTCTTTGGCAGCCGCTCGCGTGGCCCCACAGCCCATGGGGCTGCGGGCTCTCCGGCGGCCGTCAGCCTGGGCGACACCGGCTCCCAGGTGGGGCAGCCGCGCCAGCCTGCGAAGCATTTTCCGGTAGGGCCGCGGCTCTGGCGACAGCTCCCACGCCCGAAGAGCCAGGAGTGAAAGCCGTGCCTCGTTGGAAAGCTCTTTGGCAGCCGCTCGCGTGGCCCTAAAGCCCGTGGGGCTGCGGGCTTTCCGGCGGCCGTCAGCCTCGGCGACACCGGCGCCCAGGTGGGGCCGCCGCGCCAGCCTGCGAAGCATTTTCCGGTAGGGCCGCGTCTCTGGCGACAGCTCCCACACCCGAAGAGCCAGGAGGGAAAGCCGTGCCTCGTTGGAAAGCTCTTTGGCAGCCGCTCGCGTGGCCCCACAGCCCGTGGGGCTGCAGGCTTTCCGGCGGCCGTCAGCCTCGGCACCACCGGCGCCCACGTGGCGCCGCCGCGCCAGCCTGCGAAGCATTTTCCGGTAGGGCTGCAGCTCTGGCGACAGCTCCCACGCCCGAAGATCCAGGAGGGAAAGCCATGTCTCGTTGGAAAGCTCTTTGGCAGCCGCTCGCATGGCCCCACAGCCCGTGGGGCTGCGGGCTTTCCGGCGGCCGTCAGCCTCGGCGCCACCGGCGCCCACGTGGCGCCGCCGCGCCAGCCTGCGAAGCATTTTCCGGTAGGGCCGCGGCTCTGGCGACAGCTCCCACGCCCGAAGAGCCAGGAGGGAAAGCCGTGCCTCGTTGGAAAGCTCTTTGGCAGCCGCTCGCATGGCCCCACAGCCCGTGGGGCTGCGGGCTTTGCGGCAGGCGTCAGCCTCGGCGCCACTGGCACGCACGTGGGGCCGCTGCGCCAGCCTGCGAAGCATTTTCCGGTAGGGCCGCAGCTCTGGCGACAGCTCCCACGCCCGAAGAGCCAGGAGGGAAAGCCGTGCCTCGTTGGAAAGCTCTTTGGCAGCCGCTCGCATGGTCCCACAGCCCGTGGGGCTGCGGGCTTTGCGGCGGCTGTCAGCCTCGGCGCCACCGGCGCCCACGTTGCGCCGCCGCGCCAGCCTGCGAAGCATTTTCCAGTAGGGCCGCGGCTCTGGCGACAGCTCCCACGCCCGAAGAGCCAGGAGGGAAAGCCTTGCCTCATTGGAAAGCTCTTTGGCAGCCGCTCGCGTGGCCCTAAAGCCCGTGGGGCTGCGGGCTTTGCGGCGGCCGTCAGCCTGGGCGACACCGGCGCCCAGGTGGGGCCGCCGCGCCAGCCTGCGAAGCATTTTCCGGTAGGGCCGCGTCTCTGGCGACAGCTCCCACGGCCGAAGAGCCAGGAGGGAAAGCCGTGCCTCGTTGGAAAGCTCTTTGGCAGCCGCTCGCGTGGCCCCACAGCCCGTGGGGCTGCGGGCTTTGCGGCGGCTGTCAGCCTCGGCGCCACCGGCGCCCACGTTGCGCCGCCGCGCCAGCCTGCGAAGCATTTTCCGGTAGGGCCGTGGCTCTGGCGACAGCTCCCACGCCCGAAGAGCCAGGAGGGAAAGCCATGCCTCGTTGGAAAGATCTTTGGCAGCCGCTCGCGTGGCCCCACAGCCCGTGGGGCTGCGGGCTTTGCGGTGGCCGTCAGCCTCGGCACCACCGGCGCCCACGTGGCGCCGCTGCGCCAGCCTGCGAAGCATTTTCCGGTAGTGCTGCAGCTCTGGCGACAGCTCCCACGCCCGAAGATCCAGGAGGGAAAGCCATGTCTCGTTGGAAAGCACTTTGGCAGCCGCTCGCATGGCCCCACAGCCCGTGGGGCTGCGGGCTTTCCGGCGGCCGTCAGCCTCGGCGCCACCGGAGCCCACGTGGCGCCGCCGCGCCCGCCTGCGAAGCATTTTCCGGTAGGGCTGCAGCTCTGGCGACAGCTCCCACGGCCGAAGAGCCAGGAGGGAAAGCCGTGCCTCGTTGGAAAGCTCTTTGGCAGCCGCTCGCATGGCCCCACAGCCTGTGGGGCTGCGGGCTTTGCGGCGGCCGTCAGCCTGGGCGCCACCGGCGCCCACGTGGCGCCACCGCGCCCGCCTGCGAAGTATTTTCCGGTAGGGCTGCAGCTCTGGCGACAGCTCCCACGCCCGAAGATCCAGGAGGGAAAGCCATGTCTCGTTGGAAAGCTCTTTGGCATCCGCTCGCATGGCCCCACAGCCCGTGGGGCTGCGGGCTTTCCGGCGGCCGTCAGCCTCGGCGCCACCGGCGCCCACGTGGCGCCGCCGCGCCAGCCTGCGAAGCATTTTCCGGTAGGGCCGCGGCTCTGGCGACAGCTCCCACACCCGAAGAGCCAGGAGGGAAAGCCGTGCCTCGTTGGAAAGCTCTTTGGCAGCCGCTCGCGTGGCCCCACAGCCCGTGGGACTGCGGACTTTGCGGCGGCCGTCAGCCTGGGCGCCACCGGCGCCCACGTGGCGCCGCCACGCCAGCCTGTGAAGCATTTTCCGGTAGGGCCGCAGCTCTGGCGACAGCTCCCACGCCCGAAGAGCCAGGAGGGAAAGCCATGCCTCGTTGGAAAGCTCTTTGGCAGCCGCTCGCGTGGCCCCACAGCCCGTGGGACTGCGGACTTTGCGGCGGCCGTCAGCCTGGGCGCCACCGGCGCACACGTGGCGCCGCCACGCCAGCCTCCGAAGCATTTTCCGTTAGGGCTGCAGCTCTGGCGACAGCTCCCACGCCCGAAGAGCCAGGAGGGAAAGCCGTGCCTCGTTGGAAAGCTCTTTGGCAGCCGCTCGCGTGGCCCCACAGCCCGTGGGGCTGCGGGCTTTGCGGCGGCCGTCAGCCTCGGCGCCACCGGCACCCACGTGGCGCCGCCGCGCCAGCCTGCGAAGCATTTTCCGGTAGGGCTGTGGCTCTGGCGACAGCTCCCACACCCGAAGAGCCAGGAGGGAAAGCCGTGCCTCGTTGGAAAGCTCTTTGGCAGCCGCTCGCGTGGCCCCACAGCCCGTGGGACTGCGGGCGTTGCGGCGGCCGTCAGCCTGGGCACCACCGGCGCCCACGTGGCGCCGCCACGCCAGCCTGTGAAGCATTTTCCGGTAGGGCCGCTTCTCTGGCGACAGCTCCCACGCCGGAAGAGCCAGGAGGGAAAGCCATGCCTCGTTGGAAAGCTCTTTGGCAGCCACTCGCGTGGCCCCACAGCCCGTGGGGCTGCGGGCTTTGCGGCGGCCGTCAGCCTCGGCGCCATCGGCGCCCACGTCGGGCCGCCGCGCCAGCCTGCGAAGCATTTTCCGGTAGGGCCGCGGCTCTGGCGACAGCTCCCACGGCCGAAGAGCCAGGAGGGAAAGCCGTGCCTCGTTGGAAAGCTCTTTGGCAGCCGCTCGCATGGCCCCACAGCCCGTGGGGCTGCGGGCTTTGCGGCAGGCGTCAGCCTCGGCGCCACTGGCACGCACGTGGGGCCGCTGCGCCAGCCTGCGAAGCATTTTCCGGTAGGGCCGCAGCTCTGGCGACAGCTCCCACGGCCAAAGATCCAGGAGGGAAAGCCGTGCCTCGTTGGAAAGCTCTTTGGCAGCCGCTCGCGTGGCCCCACAGCCCATGGGGCTGCGGGCTCTCCGGCGGACGTCAGCCTGGGCGACACCGGCGCCCAAGTGGGGCAGCCGCGCCAGCCTGCGAAGCATTTTCCGGTAGGGCCGCGGCTCTGGCGACAGCTCCCACGGCCGAAGAGCCAGGAGGGAAAGCCGTGCCTCGTTGGAAAGCTCTTTGGCAGCCGCTCGCGTGGCCCTAAAGCCCGTGGGGCTGCGGGCTTTCCGGCGGCCGTCAGCCTGGGCGACACCGGCGCCCAGGTGGGGCCGCCGCGCCAGTCTGCGAAGCATTTTCCGGTAGGGCCGCGTCTCTGGCGACAGCTCCCACGCCCGAAGAGCCAGGAGGGAAAGCCGTGCCTCGTTGGAAAGCTCTTTGGCAGCCGCTCGCGTGGCCCCACAGCCCGTGGGACTGCGGGCTTTGCGGCGGCCGTCAGCCTGGGCCCCACCGGCGCCCACGTGGCGCCGCCACGCCAGCCTCCGAAGCATTTTCCGGTAGGGCTGCAGCTCTGGCGACAGCTCCCACGCCCGAAGAGCCAGGAGGGAAAGCCGTGCCTCGTTGGAAAGCTCTTTGGCAGCCGCTCGCATGGCCCCACAGCCCGTGGGGCTGCGGGCTTTGCGGCAGGCGTCAGCCTCGGCGCCACTGGCACGCACGTGGGGCCGCTGCGCCAGCCTGCGAAGCATTTTCCAGTAGGGCCGCAGCTCTGGCGACAGCTCCCACGCCCGAAGAGCCAGGAGGGAAAGCCGTGCCTCGTTGGAAAGCTCTTTGGCAGCCGCTCGCGTGGCCCCACAGCCCATGGGGCTGCGGGCTCTCCGGCGGCCGTCAGCCTGGGCGACACCGGCGCCCAGGTGGGGTAGCCGCGCCAGCCTGCGAAGCATTTTCCGGTAGGGCCGCGGCTCTGGCGACAGCTCCCACGCCCGAAGAGCCAGGAGGGAAAGCCGTGCCTCGTTGGAAAGCTCTTTGGCAGCCGCTCGCATGGCCCCACAGCCCGTGGGGCTGCGGGCTTTCCGGCGGCTGTCAGCCTGAGCGACACTGGCGCCCAAGTGGCGCCACCGCGCCCGCCTGCGAAGCATTTTCCGGTAGGGCCGCGTCTCTGGCGACAGCTCCCACGCCCGAAGAGCCAGGAGGGAAAGCCGTGCCTCGTTGGAAAGCTCTTTGGCAGCCGCTCGTGTGGCCCCACAGCCCCTGGGGCTGCGGGGCTTTGCGGCGGCCGTCAGCCTCGGCGCCACCGGCACCCAATTGGGGCCGCTGCGCCAGCCAGAGAAGCATTTTCCGGTAGGGCCGCGTCTCTGGCGACAGCTCCCACACCCGAAGAGCCAGGAGGGAAAGCCGTGCCTCGTTGGAAAGCTCTTTGGCAGTCGCTCGCGTGGCCCCACAGCCCGTGGGGCTGCGGGCTTTGCGGCGGCCGTCAGCCTCGGCGCCACCGGCGCCCATGTCGGGCCGCCGCGCCAGCCTGCGAAGCATTTTCCGGTAGGGCCACGGCTCTGGCGACAGCTCCCACGCCCGAAGAGCCAGGAGGGAAAGCCGTGCCTCGTTGGAAAGCTCTTTGGCAGCCGCTCGCATGGCCCCACAGCCCGTGGGGCTGCGGGCTTTGCGGCGGCCGTCAGCCTGGGCGACACCGGCGCACAGGTGGGGCCGCCGCGCTAGCCTGCGAAGCATTTTCCGGTAGGGCCGCGGCTCTGGCGACAGCTCCGATGCCCGAAGAGCCAGGAGGGAAAGCCGTGCCTCGTTGGAAAGCTCTTTGGCAGCTGCTCGAGTGGCCCCACAGCCCATGGGGCTGCGGGCTTTCCGGCGTCCGTCAGCCTGGGCGACACCGGCGCCCACTTTGCACCACCGCGCCAGCCTGCGAAGCATTTTCCGGTAGGGCCGCGTCTCTGGCGACAGCTCCCACGGCCAAAGAGCCAGGAGGGAAAGCCGTGCCTCGTTGGAAAGCTCTTTGGCAGCCGCTCACGTGGCCCCACAGCCCGTGGGGCTGCGGGCTTTCCGGCGGCCGTCAGCCTGGGCGACACCGGCGCCTAGGTGGGGCCGCCGCGCTAGCCTGCGAAGCATTTTCCGGTAGGGCCGCGTCTCTGGCGACAGCTCCCACGCCCGAAGAGCCAGGAGGGAAAGCCGTGCCTCGTTGGAAAGCTCTTTGGCAGCCGCTCGCGTGGCCCCACAGCCCGTGGGGCTGCGGGCTTTGCGGCGGCCGTCAGCCTCGGCGCCACCGGCGCCCATGTCGGGCCGCCGCGCCAGCCTGCGAAGCATTTTCCGGTAGGGCCGCGGCTCTGGCGACAGCTCCCACGCCCGAAGAGCCAGGAGGGAAAGCCGTGCCTCGTTGGAAAGCTCTTTGGCAGCCGCTCGCATGGCCCCACAGCCCGTGGGGCTGCGGGGTTTCCGGCGGCCGTCAGCCTGGGCGACACCGGCGAACAGGTGGGGCCGCCGCGCTAGCCTGCGAAGCATTTTCCGGTAGGGCCGTGGCTCTGGCGACAGCTCCAATGCCCGAAGAGCCAGGAGGGAAAGCCGTGCCTCGTTGGAAAGCTCTTTGGCAGCCACTCGCGTGGCCCCACAGCCCGTGGGGCTGCGGGCTTTGCGGCGGCCGTCAGCCTGGGCGCCACCGGCGCCCACGTGGCGCCGCCACGCCAGCCTGTGAAGCATTTTCCGGTAGGGCCGCGTCTCTGGCGACAGCTCCCACGCCTGAAGAGCCAGGAGGGAAAGCCGTGCCTCGTTGGAAAGCACTTCGGCAGCCGCTCGCGTGGCCCCACAGCCCATGGGGCTGCGGGCTTTCCGGCGGCCGTCAGCCTCAGCGCCACCGGCGCCTAGGTGGTGCCGCCGCGCCAGCCTGCGAAGCATTTTCCGGTAGGGTCGCGGCTCTGGCGACAGCTCCGATGCCCGAAGAGCCAGGAGGGAAAGCCGTGCCTCGTTGGAAAGCTCTTTGGCAGCTGCTCGAGTGGCCCCACAGCCCATGGGGCTGCGGGCTTTCCGGCGTCCGTCAGCCTGGGCGACACCGGCACCCACTTTGCACCACCGCGCCAGCCTGCGAAGCATTTTCTGGTAGGGCCGCGGCTCTGGCGACAGCTCCCACGGCCAAAGAGCCAGGAGGGAAAGCCGTGCCTCGTTGGAAAGCTCTTTGGCAGCTGCTCACGTGGCCCCACAGCCCGTGGGGCTGCGGGCTTTCCGGCGGCCGTCAGCCTGGGTGACACCGGCGCCTAGGTGGGGCCGCCGCGCTAGCCTGCGAAGCATTTTCCGGTAGGGCCGCGGCTCTGGCGACAGCTCCCACGCCCGAAGAGCCAGGAGGGAAAGCCGTGCCTCGTTGGAAAGCTCTTTGGCAGCCGCTCGCGTGGCCCCACAGCCCGTGGGGCTGCGGGCTTTGCGGCGGCCGTCAGCCTCGGCGCCACCGGCGCCCATGTCGGGCCGCCGCACCAGCCTGCGAAGCATTTTCCGGTAGGGCCGTGGCTCTGGCGACAGCTCCAATGCCCGAAGAGCCAGGAGGGAAAGCCGTGCCTCGTTGGAAAGCTCTTTGGCAGCCGCTCGCATGGCCCCACAGCCCGTGGGGCTGCGGGCTTTGCGGCGGCCGTCAGCCTGGGCGCCACCGGCGCCCACGTCGGGCCGCCGCGCCAGCCTGCGAAGCATTTTCCGGTAGGGCCGCGTCTCTGGCGACAGCTCCCACGCCTGAAGAGCCAGGAGGGAAAGCCGTGCCTCGTTGGAAAGCACTTCGGCAGCCGCTCGCGTGGCCCCACAGCCCATGGGGCTGCGGGCTTTCCGGCGGCCGTCAGCCTCAGCGCCACCGGCGCCTAGGTGGTGCCGCCGCGCCAGCCTGCGAAGCATTTTCCGGTAGGGTCGCGGCTCTGGCGACAGCTCTCACGCCCAAAGAGCCAGGAGGGAAAGCCGTGTCTCGTTAGAAAGCTGTTTAGCAGCCGCTCGCGTGGCCCCTGAGCCCGTGGGGCTGCTGGCTTTGCGGCGGCCGTCAGCCTCAGCGCCACCGGCGCCCACGTGGCGCCGCCGCGCCAGCCTGCGAACCATTTTCCGGAAGGGCCGCGGCTCTGGCGACAGCTCCCACGCCCGAAGAGCCAGGAGGGAAAGCCATGCCTCGTTGGAAAGCTCTTTGGCAGCCGCTCGCGTGGCCCCACAGCCCGTGGGGCGGCGGGCTTTGCGGCGGCCGTCAGCCTCGGCGCCACCGGCGCCCACGTGGGGCCGCTGCGCCAGCCAGAGAAGGATTTTCCGGTAGGGCCGCGGCTCTGGCGACAGCTCCCACGCCCGAAGATCCAGGAGGGAAAGCCGTGCCTCGTTGGAAAGCTCTTTGGCATCCGCTCGCGTGGCCCCACAGCCCGTGGGGCTGCGGGCGTTGAGGCGGCCTTCAGACTCGGCGCCACCGGCGCCCACGTTGCGCCGCTGCGCCAGCCTGCGAAGCATTTTCCGGTAGGGCCGCGGCTCTGGCGACAGCTCCCACGCCCGAAGAGCCAGGAGGGAAAGCCATGTCTCGTTGGAAAGCTCTTTGGCAGCCGCTCGCATGGCCCCACAGCCCGTGGGGCTGCGGGCTTTGCGGCGGCCGTCAGCCTGGGCGACACCGGCGCCCACGTGGCGCCACCCCGCCAGCCTGCAAAGCATTTTCCGGTAGGGCCACGGCTCTGGCGACAGCTCCCACGGCCGAAGAGCCAGGAGGGAAACCGGTGACTCGTTGGAAAGCTCTTTGGCAGCCGCTCGCATAGCCCCACAGCCCGTGGGGCTGCGGGCTTTCCGGCGGCTGTCAGCCTGGGCGACACCGGTGCCCACGTGGGGCCGCCGCTCAGCCTGCGAAGCATTTTCCGGTAGGGCTGCGTCTCTGGCGACAGCTCCCACGCCCGAAGAGCCAGGAGGGAAAGCCGTGCCTCGTTGGAAAGCTCTTTGGCAGCCGCTCACGTGGCCCCACAGCCCATGGGACTGCGGGCTTTGCGTCGGCCGTCAGCCTCGGCGCCACCAGCGCCCACGTGGTGCCACCGCGCCAGCCTGCGAAGCATTTTCCGGTAGGGCCGTGGCTCTGGCGACAGCTCCCACGGCCGAAGAGCCAGGAGGGAAAGCTGTGCCTCGTTGGAAAGCTCTTTGGCAGCCGCTCACGTGGCCCCACAGCCCATGGGGCTGCGGGCTTTGCGGCGGCCGTCAGCCTGGGCCCCACCGGCGCCCACGTGGCGCCGCCACGCCAGCCTCCGAAGCATTTTCCGGTAGGGCTGCAGCTCTGGCGACAGCTCCCACGCCCGAAGAGCCTGGAGGGAAAGCCATTCCTCGTTGGAAAGCTCTTTGGCAGCCGCTCGCATGGCCCCACAGCCCGTGGGGCTGCGGGCTTTCCGGCGGCCGTCAGCCTCGGCGCCACCGGCGCCCACATGGGACCGCCGCGCCCGCCTGCGAAGCATTTTCCGGTAGGGCCGCGGCTCTGGGGACAGCTCCCACACCCGAAGAGCCAGGAGGGAAAGCCGTGCCTCGTTGGAAAGCTCTTTGGCAGCCGCTCGCGTGGCCCCACAGCCTGTGGGGCTGCGGGCTTTGCGGCGGCCGTCAGCTTCGGCGCCACCGGCGCCCACATGGCGCCGCTGCGCCAGCCTGCGAAGCATTTTCTGGTAGGGCCGCGGCTCTGGCGACAGCTCCCACGCCCGAAGAGCCAGGAGGGAAAGCCGTGCCTCATTGGAAAGCTCTTTGGCAGCCGCTCGCGTGGCCCCACAGCCCCTGGGGCTGCGGGCTTTCCGGCGGCTGTCAGCCTCGGCGCCACCGGCGCCCACGTGGCGCCGCCGCGCCAGCCTGCGAAGCATTTTCCGGTAGGGCCGTGGCTCTGGCGACAGCTCCCACACCCGAAGAGCCAGGAGGGAAAGCCGTGCCTCGTTGGAAAGCTCTTTGGCAGCCGCTCGCGTGGCCCCACAGCCCGTGGGGCTGCGGGCTTTCCGGCGGCCGTCAGCCTCGGCGCCATCGGCGCCCACGTCGGGCCGCCGCGCCATCCTGCGAAGCATTTTCCGGTAGGGCCGCGGCTCTGGCGACAGCTCCCACGCCCGAAGAGCCAGGAGGGAAAGCCGTGCCTCGTTGGAAAGCTCTTTGGCAGCCGCTCGCATGGCCCCACAACCCGTGGGGCTGCGGGCTTTGCGGCAGCCGTCAGCCTCGGCGCCACTGGCACGCACGTGGGGCCGCTGCGCCAGCCTGCGAAGCATTTTCCGGTAGGGCCGCAGCTCTGGCGACAGCTCCCACGCCCGAAGAGCCAGGAGGGAAAGCCGTGCCTCGTTGGAAAGCTCTTTGGCAGCCGCTCGCGTGGCCCCACAGCCCATGGGGCTGCGGGCTCTCCGGCGGCCGTCAGCCTGGGCGACACCGGCGCCCAGGTGGGGTAGCCGCGCCAGCCAGAGAAGCATTTTCCGGTAGGGCCGCGGCTCTGGCGACAGCTCCCACGGCCGAAGAGCCAGGAGGGAAAGCCGTGCTTCGTTGGAAAGCTCTTTGGCAGCCGCTCGCGTGGCCCCACAGCCCGTGGGGCTGCGGGCTTTGCGGCGGCCGTCAGCCTCGGCGCCACCGGCGCCCATGTCGGGCCGCCGCGCCAGCCTGCGAAGCATTTTCCGGTAGGGCCGCGGCTCTGGCGACAGCTCCAATGCCCGAAGAGCCAGGAGGGAAAGCCGTGCCTCGTTGGAAAGCTCTTTGGCAGCCGCTCGCATGGCCCCACAGCCCGTGGGGCTGCGGGGTTTCCGGCGGCCGTCAGCCTGGGCGACACCGGCGAACATGTGGGGCCGCCGCGCTAGCCTGCGAAGCATTTTCCGGTAGGGCCGTGGCTCTGGCGACAGCTCCAATGCCCGAAGAGCCAGGAGGGAAAGCCGTGCCTCGTTGGAAAGCTCTTTGGCAGCCACTCGCGTGGCCCCACAGCCCGTGGGGCTGCGGGCTTTGCGGCGGCCGTCAGCCTGGGCGCCACCGGCGCCCACGTGGCGCCGCCGCGCCAGCCTGCGAAGCATTTTCCGGTAGGGCCGCGTCTCTGGCGACAGCTCCCACGCCTGAAGAGCCAGGAGGGAAAGCCGTGCCTCGTTGGAAAGCACTTCGGCAGCCGCTCGCGTGGCCCCACAGCCCATGGGGCTGCGGGCTTTCCGGCGGCCGTCAGCCTCAGCGCCACCGGCGCCTAGGTGGTGCCGCCGCGCCAGCCTGCGAAGCATTTTCCGGTAGGGTCGCGGCTCTGGCGACAGCTCTCACGCCCAAAGAGCCAGGAGGGAAAGCCGTGTCTCGTTAGAAAGCTGTTTAGCAGCCGCTCGCGTGGCCCCTGAGCCCATGGGGCTGCTGGCTTTGCGGCGGCCGTCAGCCTCAGCGCCACCGGCGCCCACGTGGCGCCACCGCGCCAGCCTGCGAACCATTTTCCGGAAGGGCCGCGGCTCTGGCGACAGCTCCCACGCCCGAAGAGCCAGGAGGGAAAGCCATGTCTCGTTGGAAAGCTCTTTGGCAGCCGCTCGCATGGCCCCACAGCCTGTGGGGCTGCGGGCTTTGCGGCGGCCGTCAGCCTGGGCGACACCGGCGCCCACGTGGCGCCACCCCGCCAGCCTGCAAAGCATTTTCCGGTAGGGCCACGGCTCTGGCGACAGCTCCCACGGCCGAAGAGCCAGGAGGGAAACCGGTGCCTCGTTGGAAAGCTCTTTGGCAGCCGCTCGCATGGCCCCACAGCCCGTGGGGCTGAGGGCTTTCCGGCGGCTGTCAGCCTGGGCGACACCGGTGCCCACGTGGGGCCGCCGCTCAGCCTGCGAAGCATTTTCCGGTAGGGCTGCGTCTCTGGCGACAGCTCCCACGCCCGAAGAGCCAGGAGGGAAAGCCGTGCCTCGTTGGAAAGCTCTTTGGCAGCCGCTCACGTGGCCCCACAGCCCATGGGACTGCGGGCTTTGCGTCGGCCGTCAGCCTCGGCGCCACCAGCGCCCACGTGGTGCCACCGCGCCAGCCTGCGAAGCATTTTCCGGTAGGGCCGTGGCTCTGGCGACAGCTCCCACGGCCGAAGAGCCAGGAGGGAAAGCTGTGCCTCGTTGGAAAGCTCTTTGGCAGCCGCTCACGTGGCCCCACAGCCCATGGGGCTGCGGGCTTTGCGGCGGCCGTCAGCCTGGGCCCCACCGGCGCCCACGTGGCGCCGCCACGCCAGCCTCCGAAGCATTTTCCGGTAGGACTGCAGCTCTGGCGACAGCTCCCACGCCCGAAGAGCCTGGAGGGAAAGCCATTCCTCGTTGGAAAGCTCTTTGGCAGCCGCTCGCATGGCCCCACAGCCCGTGGGGCTGCGGGCTTTCCGGCGGCCGTCAGCCTCGGCGCCACCGGCGCCCACATGGGGCCGCCGCGCCCGCCTGCGAAGCATTTTCCGGTAGGGCCGCGGCTCTGGGGACAGCTCCCACACCCGAAGAGCCAGGAGGGAAAGCCGTGCCTCGTTGGAAAGCTCTTTGGCAGCCGCTCGCGTGGCCCCACAGCCTGTGGGGCTGCGGGCTTTGCGGCGGCCGTCAGCTTCGGCGCCACCGGCGCCCACGTTGCGCCGCTGCGCCAGCCTGCGAAGCATTTTCCGGTAGGGCCGCGGCTCTGGCGACAGCTCCCACGCCCGAAGAGCCAGGAGGGAAAGCCGTGCCTCGTTGGAAAGCTCTTTGGCAGCCGCTCGCGTGGCCCCACAGCCCGTGGGGCTGCGGGCTTTCCGGCGGCCGTCAGCCTCGGCGCCATCGGCGCCCACGTCGGGCCGCCGCGCCAGCCTGCGAAGCATTTTCCGGTAGGGCCGCGTCTCTGGCGACAGCTCCCACGCCCGAAGAGCCAGGAGGGAAAGCCGTGCCTCGTTGGAAAGCTCTTTGGCAGCCGCTCGCATGGCCCCACAGCCCGTGGGGCTGCGGGCTTTGCGGCAGGCGTCAGCCTCGGCGCCACTGGCACGCACGTGGGGCCGCTGCGCCAGCCTGCAAAGCATTTTCCGGTAGGGCCGCAGCTCTGGCGACAGCTCCCACGCCCGAAGAGCCATGAGGGAAAGCCGTGCCTCGTTGGAAAGCTCTTTGGCAGCCGCTCGCGTGGCCCCACAGCCCATGGGGCTGCGGGCTCTCCGGCGGCCGTCAGCCTGGGCGACACCGGCGCCCAGGTGGGGTAGCCGCGCCAGCCAGAGAAGCATTTTCCGGTAGGGCCGCGGCTCTGGCGACAGCTCCCACGGCCGAAGAGCCAGGAGGGAAAGCCGTGCTTCGTTGGAAAGCTCTTTGGCAGCCGCTCGCGTGGCCCTAAAGCCCGTGGGGCTGCAGGCTTTCCGGCGGCCGTCAGCCTGGGCGACACCGGCGCCCAGGTGGGACCGCCGCGCCAGTCTGCGAAGCATTTTCCGGTAGGGCCGCGTCTCTGGCGACAGCTCCCACGGCCGAAGAGCCAGGAGGGAAAGCCGTGCCTCGTTGGAAAGCTCTTTGGCAGCCGCTCGCGTGGCCCCACAGCCCGTGGGGCTGCGGGCTTTGCGGCGGCTGTCAGCCTCGGCGCCACCGACGTCCACGTTGCGCCGCCGCGCCAGCCTGCGAAGCATTTTCCGGTAGGGCCGCGGCTCTGGCGACAGCTCCCACGGCCGAAGAGCCAGGAGGGAAAGCCGTGCCTCGTTGGAAAGCTCTTTGGCAGCCGCTCGCATGGCCCCACAGCCCGTGGGGCTGCGGGCTTTGCGGCGGCCGTCAGCCTCGGCGTCACCGGCGCCCAGGTGGGGCCGCCGCGCCAGCCTGCGAAGCATTTTCCGGTAGGGCCGCGTCTCTGGCGACAGCTCCCACGCCCAAGGAGCCAGGAGGGAAAGCCGTGCCTCGTTGGAAAGCTCTTTGGCAGCCGCTCGCATGGACCCACAGCCCGTGGGGCTGCGGGCTTTGCGGCAGGCGTCAGCCTCGGCGCCACTGGCACCCACGTGGGGCCGCTGCGCCAGCCTGCGAAGAATTTTCCGGTAGGGCCGCGTCTCTGGCGACAGCTCCCACGCCCGAAGAGCCAGGAGGGAAAGCCGTGCCTCGTTGGAAAGCTCTTTGGCAGCCGCTCGCGTGGCCCCACAGCCCGTGGGGCTGCGGGGCTTTGCGGCGGCCGTCAGCCTCGGCGCCACCGGCGCCCAATTGGGGCCGCTGCGCCAACCTGCGAAGCATTTTCCGGTAGGGCCGCGGCTCGGGCGACAGCTCCCACACCCGAAGAGCCAGGAGGGAAAGCCGTGCCTCGTTGGAAAGCTCTTTGGCAGCCGCTCGCATGGCCCCACAGCCCGTGGGGCTGCGGGCTTTCCGGCGGCCGTCAGCCTCAGCGCCACCGGCGCCCACGTGGCGCCGCTGCGCCAGCCTGAGAAGCATTTTCCGGTAGGGCCGCGTCTCTGGCGACAGCTCCCACGCCCAAAGAGCCAGGAGGGAAAGCCGTGCCTCGTTGGAAAGCTCTTTGGCAGCTGCTCGAGTGGCCCCACAGCCCGTGGGGCTGCGGGCTTTCCGGCGGCCGTCAGCCTCAGCGCCACCGGCGCCCACGTGGCGCCGCTGCGCCAGCCTGAGAAGCATTTTCCGGTAGGGCCGCGTCTCTGGCGACAGCTCCCACGCCCAAAGAGCCAGGAGGGAAAGCCGTGCCTCGTTGGAAAGCTCTTTGGCAGCTGCTCGAGTGGCCCCACAGCCCGTGGGGCTGCGGGCTTTCTGGCGGCCGTCAGCCTCAGCGCCTCCGGCGCCCACGTGGCGCCGCTGCGCCAGCCTGCGAAGCATTTTCCGGTAGGGCCGCGGCTCTGGCGACAACTCCCACGCCTGATGAGCCAGGAGGGAAAGCCGTGCCTCGTTGGAAAGCTCTTTGGCAGCCGCTCGCGTGGCCCCACAGCCCCTGGGGCTGCGGGCTTTCTGGCGGCCGTCAGCTTCGGCGCCACCGGCGCCCACGTGGCGCCGCCGCGCCAGCCTGCGAAGCATTTTCCGGTAGGGCCGTGGCTCTGGCGACAGCTCCCACACCCGAAGAGCCAGGAGGGAAAGCCGTGCCTCGTTGGAAAGCTCTTTGGCAGCCGCTCGCGTGGCCCCACAGCCCGTGGGACTGCGGGCTTTGCGGCGGCCGTCAGCCTGGGCGCCACCGGCGCCCACGTGGCGCCGCCACGCCAGCCTGTGAAGCATTTTCCGGTAGGGCTGCAGCTCTGGCGACAGCTCCCACGCCGGAAGAGCCAGGAGGGAAAGCCATGCCTCGATGGAAAGCTCTTTGGCAGCCACTCGCGTGGCCCCACAGCCCGTGGGGCTGCGGGCTTTCCGGCGGCCGTCAGCCTCGGCGCCATCGGCGCCGACGTCGGGCCGCCGCGCCAGCCTGCGAAGCATTTTCCGGTAGCGCCGCGTCTCTGGCGACAGCTCCCACGCCCGAAGAGCCAGGAGGGAAAGCCGTGCCTCGTTGGAAAGCTCTTTGGCAGCCGCTCGCATGGCCCCACAGCCCGTGGGGCTGCGGGCTTTCCGGCGGCCGTCAGCCTCAGCGCCACCGGCGCCCACGTGGCGCCGCTGCGCCAGCCTGAGAAGCATTTTCCGGTAGGGCCGCGTCTCTGGCGACAGCTCCCACGCCCAAAGAGCCAGGAGGGAAAGCCGTGCCTCGTTGGAAAGCTCTTTGGCAGCTGCTCGAGTGGCCCCACAGCCCGTGGGGCTGCGGGCTTTCCGGCGGCCGTCAGCCTCAGCGCCACCGGCGCCCACGTGGCGCCGCTGCGCCAGCCTGAGAAGCATTTTCCGGTAGGGCCGCGTCTCTGGCGACAGCTCCCACGCCCAAAGAGCCAGGAGGGAAAGCCGTGCCTCGTTGGAAAGCTCTTTGGCAGCTGCTCGAGTGGCCCCACAGCCCGTGGGGCTGCGGGCTTTCTGGCGGCCGTCAGCCTCAGCGCCTCCGGCGCCCACGTGGCGCCGCTGCGCCAGCCTGCGAAGCATTTTCCGGTAGGGCCGCGGCTCTGGCGACAACTCCCACGCCTGATGAGCCAGGAGGGAAAGCCGTGCCTCGTTGGAAAGCTCTTTGGCAGCCGCTCGCGTGGCCCCACAGCCCCTGGGGCTGCGGGCTTTCCGGCGGCCGTCAGCTTCGGCGCCACCGGCGCCCACGTGGCGCCGCCGCGCCAGCCTGCGAAGCATTTTCCGGTAGGGCCGTGGCTCTGGCGACAGCTCCCACACCCGAAGAGTCAGGAGGGAAAGCCGTGCCTCGTTGGAAAGCTCTTTGGCAGCCGCTCGCGTGGCCCCACAGCCCGTGGGACTGCGGGCTTTGCGGCGGCCGTCAGCCTGGGCGCCACCGGCGCCCACGTGGCGCCGCCACGCCAGCCTGTGAAGCATTTTCCGGTAGGGCTGCAGCTCTGGCGACAGCTCCCACGCCGGAAGAGCCAGGAGGGAAAGCCATGCCTCGATGGAAAGCTCTTTGGCAGCCACTCGCGTGGCCCCACAGCCCGTGGGGCTGCGGGCTTTCCGGCGGCCGTCAGCCTCGGCGCCATCGGCGCCGACGTCGGGCCGCCGCGCCAGCCTGCGAAGCATTTTCCGGTAGCGCCGCGTCTCTGGCGACAGCTCCCACGCCCGAAGAGCCAGGAGGGAAAGCCGTGCCTCGTTGGAAAGCTCTTTGGCAGCCGCTTGCATGGCCCCACAGCCCGTGGGGCTGCGGGCTTTGCGGCAGGCGTCAGTCTCGGCGCCACTGGCACGCACGTGGGGCCGCTGCGCCAGCCTGCAAAGCATTTTCCGGTAGGGCCGCAGCTCTGGCGACAGCTCCCACGCCCGAAGAGCCATGAGGGAAAGCCGTGCCTCGTTGGAAAGCTCTTTGGCAGCCGCTCGCGTGGCCCCACAGCCCATGGGGCTGCGGGCTCTCCGGCGGCCGTCAGCCTGGGCGACACCGGCGCCCAGGTGGGGTAGCCGCGCCAGCCAGAGAAGCATTTTCCGGTAGGGCCGCGGCTCTGGCGACAGCTCCCACGCCCGAAGAGCCAGGAGGGAAAGCCGTGCTTCGTTGGAAAGCTCTTTGGCAGCCGCTCGCGTGGCCCCACAGCCCGTGGGGCTGCGGGCTTTGCGGCGGCTGTCAGCCTCGGCGCCACCGGCGTCCACGTTGTGCCGCCGCGCCAGCCTGCGAAGCATTTTCCGTTAGGGCCGCGGCTCTGGCGACAGCTCCCACGGCCGAAGAGCCAGGAGGGAAAGCCGTGCCTCGTTGGAAAGCTCTTTGGCAGCCGCTCGCATGGCCCCACAGCCCGTGGGGCTGCGGGCTTTGCGGCGGCCGTCAGCCTCGGCGTCACCGGCGCCCAGGTGGGGCCGCCGCGCCAGGCAGAGAAGCATTTTCCGGTAGGGCCGCGTCTCTGGCGACAGCTCCCACGCCCGAAGAGCCAGGAGGGAAAGCCATGCCTCGATGGAAAGCTCTTTGGCAGCCGCTCGCGTGGCCCCACAGCCCGTGGGGCTGCGGGCTTTCCGGCGGCCGTCAGCCGCGACGCCATCGGCGCCCACGTCGGGCCACCGCGCCAGCCTGTGAAGCATTTTCCGGTAGGGCCGCGGCTCTGGCGACAGCTCCCACGTCCGAAGAGCCAGGAGGGAAAGCCGTGCCTCGTTGGAAAGCTCTTTGGCAGCCGCTCGCATGGCCCCACAGCTCGTGGGGCTGCGGGCTTTGCGGCGGCCGTCAGCCTGAGCGACACTGGCGCCCAAGTGGCGCCACCGCGCCCGCCTGCGAAGCATTTTCCGGTAGGGCCACGGCTCTGGTGACAGCTCCCACGCCCGAAGAGCCAGGAGGGAAAGCCGTGCCTCGTTGGAAAGCTCTTTGGCAGCCGCTCGCATGGACCCACAGCCCGTGGGGCTGCGGGCTTTGCGGCAGGCGTCAGCCTCGGCGCCACTGGCACCCACGTGGGGCCGCTGCGCCAGCCTGCGAAGAATTTTCCGGTAGGGCCGCGTCTCTGGCGACAGCTCCCACGCCCGAAGAGCCAGGAGGGAAAGCCGTGCCTCGTTGGAAAGCTCTTTGGCAGCCGCTCGCGTGGCCCCACAGCCCGTGGGGCTGCGGGGCTTTGCGGCGGCCGTCAGCCTCGGCGCCACCGGCGCCCAATTGGGGCCGCTGCGCCAGCCAGAGAAGCATTTTCCGGTAGGGCCGCGGCTCGGGCGACAGCTCCCACACCCGAAGAGCCAGGAGGGAAAGCCGTGCCTCGTTGGAAAGCTCTTTGGCAGCCGCTCGCGTGGCCCCACAGCCCGTGGGGCTGCGGGCTTTCCGGCGGCCGTCAGCCTCAGCGCCACCGGCGCCCACGTGGCGCCGCTGCGCCAGCCTGAGAAGCATTTTCCGGTAGGGCCGCGTCTCTGGCGACAGCTCCCACGCCCAAAGAGCCAGGAGGGAAAGCCGTGCCTCGTTGGAAAGCTCTTTGGCAGCTGCTCAAGTGGCCCCACAGCCCGTGGGGCTGCGGGCTTTCCGGCGGCCGTCAGCCTCAGCGCCACCGGCGCCCACGTGGCGCCGCTGCGCCAGCCTGAGAAGCATTTTCCGGTAGGGCCGCGTCTCTGGCGACAGCTCCCACGCCCAAAGAGCCAGGAGGGAAAGCCGTGCCTCGTTGGAAAGCTCTTTGGCAGCTGCTCGAGTGGCCCCACAGCCCGTGGGGCTGCGGGCTTTGCGGCGGCCGTCAGCCTCAGCGCCTCCGGCGCCCACGTGGCGCCGCTGCGCCAGCCTGCGAAGCATTTTCCGGTAGGGCCGCGGCTCTGGCGACAACTCCCACGCCTGATGAGCCAGGAGGGAAAGCCGTGCCTCGTTGGAAAGCTCTTTGGCAGCCGCTCGCGTGGCCCCACAGCCCCTGGGGCTGCGGGCTTTCCGGCGGCCGTCAGCCTCGGCGCCACCGGCGCCCACGTGGCGCCGCCGCGCCAGCCTGCGAAGCATTTTCCGGTAGGGCCGTGGCTCTGGCGACAGCTCCCACACCCGAAGAGCCAGGAGGGAAAGCCGTGCCTCGTTGGAAAGCTCTTTGGCAGCCGCTCGCGTGGCCCCACAGCCCGTGGGACTGCGGGCTTTGCGGCGCCCGTCAGCCTGGGCGCCACCGGCGCCCACGTGGCGCCGCCACGCCAGCCTGTGAAGCATTTTCCGGTAGGGCTGCAGCTCTGGCGACAGCTCCCACGCCGGAAGAGCCAGGAGGGAAAGCCATGCCTCGATGGAAAGCTCTTTGGCAGCCACTCGCGTGGCCCCACAGCCCGTGGGGCTGCGGGCTTTCCGGCGGCCGTCAGCCTCGGCGCCATCGGCGCCGACGTCGGGCCGCCGCGCCAGCCTGCGAAGCATTTTCCGGTAGGGCCGCGGCTCTGGCGACAGCTCCCACGCCCGAAGAGCCAGGAGGGAAAGCCGTGCCTCGTTGGAAAGCTCTTTGGCAGCCGCTTGCATGGCCCCACAGCCCGTGGGGCTGCGGGCTTTGCGGCAGGCGTCAGTCTCGGCGCCACTGGCACGCACGTCGGGCCGCTGCGCCAGCCTGCAAAGCATTTTCCGGTAGGGCCGCAGCTCTGGCGACAGCTCCCACGCCCGAAGAGCCAGGAGGGAAAGCCGTGCCTCGTTGGAAAGCTCTTTGGCAGCCGCTCGCGTGGCCCCACAGCCCATGGGGCTGCGGGCTCTCCGGCGGCCGTCAGCCTGGGCGACACCGGCGCCCAGGTGGGGTAGCCGCGCCAGCCAGAGAAGCATTTTCCGGTAGGGCCGCGGCTCTGGCGACAGCTCCCACGGCCGAAGAGCCAGGAGGGAAAGCCGTGCTTCGTTGGAAAGCTCTTTGGCAGCCGCTCACGTGGCCCCACAGCCCGTGGGGCTGCGGGCTTTGCGGCGGCTGTCAGCCTCGGCGCCACCGGCGTCCACGTTGTGCCGCCGCGCCAGCCTGCGAAGCATTTTCCGTTAGGGCCGCGGCTCTGGCGACAGCTCCCACGGCCGAAGAGCCAGGAGGGAAAGCCGTGCCTCGTTGGAAAGCTCTTTGGCAGCCGCTCGCATGGCCCCACAGCCCGTGGGGCTGCGGGCTTTGCGGCGGCTGTCAGCCTCGGCGTCACCGGCGCCCAGGTGGGGCCGCCGCGCCAGCCTGCGAAGCATTTTCCGGTAGGGCCGCGTCTCTGGCGACAGCTCCCACGCCCGAAGAGCCAGGAGGGAAAGCCATGCCTCGATGGAAAGCTCTTTGGCAGCCGCTCGCGTGGCCCCACAGCCCGTGGGGCTGCGGGCTTTCCGGCGGCCGTCAGCCGCGACGCCATCGGCGCCCACGTCGGGCCACCGCGCCAGCCTGTGAAGCATTTTCCGGTAGGGCCGCGTCTCTGGCGACAGCTCCCACGCCCGAAGAGCCAGGAGGGAAAGCCGTGCCTCGTTGGAAAGCTCTTTGGCAGCCGCTCGCGTGGCCCCACAGCCCGTGGGGCTGCGGGGCTTTGCGGCGGCCGTCAGCCTCAGCGCCACCGGCGCCCAATTGGGGCCGCTGCGCCAGCCAGAGAAGCATTTTCCGGTAGGGCCGCGGCTCGGGCGACAGCTCCCACACCCGAAGAGCCAGGAGGGAAAGCCGTGCCTCGTTGGAAAGCTCTTTGGCAGCCCCTCGCGTGGCCCCACAGCCCGTGGGGCTGCGGGCTTTCCGGCGGCCGTCAGCCTCAGCGCCACCGGCGCCCACGTGGCGCCGCTGCGCCAGCCTGAGAAGCATTTTCCGGTACGGCCGCGTCTCTGGCGACAGCTCCCACGCCCAAAGAGCCAGGAGGGAAAGCCGTGCCTCGTTGGAAAGCTCTTTGGCAGCCGCTCGCGTGGCCCCACAGCCCGTGGGGCTGCGGGCTTTGCGGCGGACGTCAGCCTGGGCGACACCGGTGCCCACGTCGGGCCGCCGCGCCATCCTGCAAAGAATTTTCCGGTAGGGCCGCGGTTCTGGCGACAGCTCCCACGCCCGAAGAGCCAGGAGGGAAAGCCGTGCCTTGTTGGAAAGCTCTTTGGCAGCCGCTCGCGTGGCCCCACAGCCCGTGGGGCTGCGGACTTTGCGGCGGCCATCAGCCTCGGTGCCACCAGCGCCCACATTGCGCCACCGCGCTAACCTGCGAAGCATTTTCCGGTAGGGCCGCGGCTCTGGCGACAGCTCCCACGCCCAAAGAGCCAGGAGGGAAAGTCGTGCCTCATTAGAAAGCTCTTTGGCAGCTGCTGGAGTGGCCCCACAGCCCGTGGGGCTGCGGGCTTTGCGGCGGCTGTCAGCCTCAACGCCACCGGCGCCCACGTTGCGCCGCCGCGCCAGCCTGCGAAGCATTTTCCGGTAGGGCCGCGGCTCTGGCGACAGCTCCCACGCCCGAAGAGCCAGGAGGGAAAGCCGTGCCTCGTTGGAAAGCTCTTTGGCAGCCGCTCACGTGGCCCCACAGCCCGTGGGGCTGCGGGCTTTGCGGCGGCCGTCAGCCTGGGCGACACCAGCGCCTAGGTGGGGCCGCCGCGCCAGCCTGCGAAGCATTTTCCGGTAGGGCCGCGGCTCTGGCGACAGCTCCCACGCCTGAAGAGCCAGGAGGGAAAGCCGTGCCTCGTTGGAAAGCACTTCGGCAGCCGCTCGCGTGGCCCCACAGCCCATGGGGCTGCGGGCTTTCCGGCGGCCGTCAGCCTCAGCGCCACCGGCGCCCAGGTGGTGCCGCCGCGCCAGCCTGCGAAGCATTTTCCGGTAGGGTCGCGGCTCTGGCGACAGCTCTCACGCCCAAAGATCCAGGAGGGAAAGCCGTGTCTCGTTAGAAAGCTCTTTAGCAGCCGCTCGCGTGGCCCCTGAGCCCATGGGGCTGCTGGCTTTGCGGCGGCCGTCAGCCTCAGGGCCTCCAGCGCCCACGTGGCGCCGCTGCGCCAGCCTGCGAAGCATTTTCCGGTAGGGCCGCGTCTCTGGCGACAGCTCCCACGCCCGAAGAGCCAGGAGGGAAAGCCGTGCCTCGTTGGAAAGCTCTTTGGCAGCCGCTCGCGTGGCCCCACAGCCCGTGGGGCTGCGGGCTTTGCGGCGGCCGTCAGCCTGGGCGACACCGGTGCCCACGTCGGGCCGCCGCGCCAGCCTGCAAAGAATTTTCCGGTAGGGCCGCGGTTCTGGCGACAGCTCCCACGCCCGAAGAGCCAGGAGGGAAAGCCGTGCCTCGTTGGAAAGCTCTTTGGCAGCCGCTCGCGTGGCCCCACAGCCCGTGGGGCTGCGGACTTTGCGGCGGCCATCAGCCTCGGTGCCACCAGCGCCCACATTGCGCCACCGCGCTAACCTGCGAAGCATTTTCCGGTAGGGCCGCGGCTCTGGCGACAGCTCCCACGCCCAAAGAGCCAGGAGGGAAAGTCGTGCCTCATTAGAAAGCTCTTTGGCAGCCGCTCGCGTGGCCCCACAGCCCGTGGGGCGGCGGGCTTTGCGGCGGACGGCAGCCTCGGCGCCACCGGCGCCCACGTGGGGCCGCTGCGCCAGCCAGAGAAGGATTTTCCGGTAGGGCCGCGGCTCTGGCGACAGCTCCCACGCCCGAAGATCCAGGAGGGAAAGCCGTGCCTTGTTGGAAAGCTCTTTGGCAGCCGCTCGCATGGCACCACAGCCCGTGGGGCTGCGGGCTTTGCGGCGGCCGTTAGCCTCGGTGCCACCGGCGCCCACGTCGGGCCGCCGCGCCAGCCTGCAAAGAATTTTCCGGTAGGGCCGCAGCTCTTGCGACAGCTCCCACGCCCGAAGAGCCAGGAGGGAAAGCCGTGCCTCGTTGGAAAGCTCTTTGGCAGGCGCTCGCGTGGCCCCACAGCCTGTGGGGCTGCGGGCTTTGCGGCGGCCGTCAGCCTCGGCCCTACCGGCGCCCACGTTGCGCCACCGCGCCACCCTGCGAAGCATTTTCCGGTAGGGCCGCGGCTCTGGCGACAGCTCCCACGCCCGAAGAGCCAGGAGGGAAAGCCGTGCCTCGTTGGAAAGCTCTTTGGCAGCCGCTCGCGTGGCCCCACAGCCCGTGGGGCTGCGGGCTTTGCGGCAGCCGTCAGCCTGGGCGACACCGAAGGCCACGTGGGGCCGCTGCGCCAGCCTGCGAAGCATTTTCCGGTAGGGCCGCGGCTCTGGCGACAGCTCCCACGGCCGAAGAGCCAGGAGGGAAAGCCATGCCTCGTTGGAAAGCTCTTTGGCAGCCGCTCGCGTGGCCCCACAGCCCGTGGGGCTGTGGGCTTTCCGGCGGCCGTCAGCCTGGGCGCCACCGGCGCCCATGTGGGGCCGCTGCGCCAGCCAGAGAAGCATTTTCCGGTAGGGCCACGGCTCTGGCGACAGCTCCCACGCCCAAAGAGCCAGGAGGGAAAGCCGTGCCTCGTTGGAAAGCTCTTTGGCAGCTGCTCGAGTGGCCCCACAGCCCGTGGGGCTGCGGGCTTTCCGGCGGCCGTCAGCCTCAGCGCCTCCGGCGCCCACGTGGCGCCGCTGCGCCAGCCTGCGAAGCATTTTCCGGTAGGGCCGCGTCTCTGGCGACAGCTCCCACGCCCGAAGAGCCAGGAGGGAAAGCCGTGCCTCGTTGGAAAGCTCTTTGGCAGCCGCTCGCGTGGCCCCACAGCCCGTGGGGCTGCGGGCTTTGCGGCGGCCGTCAGCCTGGGCGACACCGGTGCCCACGTCGGGCCGCCGCGCCAGCCTGCAAAGAATTTTCCGGTAGGGCCGCGGTTCTGGCGACAGCTCCCACGCCCGAAGAGCCAGGAGGGAAAGCCGTGCCTCGTTGGAAAGCTCTTTGGCAGCCGCTCGCGTGGCCCCACAGCCCGTGGGGCTGCGGACTTTGCGGCGGCCATCAGCCTCGGTGCCACCAGCGCCCACATTGCGCCACCGCGCTAACCTGCGAAGCATTTTCCGGTAGGGCCACGGCTCTGGCGACAGCTCCCACGCCCAAAGAGCCAGGAGGGAAAGTCGTGCCTCATTAGAAAGCTCTTTGGCAGCTGCTGGAGTGGCCCCACAGCCCATGGGGCTGCGGGCTTTGCGGCGGCTGTCAGCCTCAGCGCCACCGGCGCCCACGTTGCGCCGCCGCGCCAGCCTGCGAAGCATTTTCCGGTAGGGCCGTGTCTCTGGCGACAGCTCCCACGCCCGAAGAGCCAGGAGGGAAAGCCGTGCCTCGTTGGAAAGCTCTTTGGCAGCCGCTCGCGTGGCCCTAAAACCCGTGGGGCTGCGGGCTTTCCGGCGTCCGTCAGCCTGGGCGACACCGGCGCCCACTTTCAACCACTGCGCCAGCCTGCGAAGCATTTTCCGGTAGGGCCGCGGCTCTGGCGACAGCTCCCACGCCCGAAGAGCCAGGAGGGAAAGCCGTGCCTCGTTGGAAAGCTCTTTGGCAGCCGCTCACGTGGCCCCACAGCCCGTGGGGCTGCGGGCTTTCTGGCGGCCGTCAGCCTGGGCGACACCAGCGCCTAGGTGGGGCCGCCGCGCCAGCCTGCGAAGCATTTTCCGGTAGGGCCGCGGCTCTGGAGACAGCTCCCACGCCTGAAGAGCCAGGAGGGAAAGCCGTGCCTCGTTGGAAAGCACTTCGGCAGCCGCTCGCGTGGCCCCACAGCCCATGGGGCTGCGGGCTCTCCGGCGGCCGTCAGCCTCAGCGCCACCGGCGCCTAGGTGGTGCCGCCGCGCCAGCCTGCGAAGCATTTTCCGGTAGGGTCGCGGCTCTGGCGACAGCTCTGACGCCCAAAGAGCCAGGAGGGAAAGCCGTGTCTCGTTAGAAAGCTCTTTAGCAGCCGCTCGCGTGGCCCCTGAGCCCATGGGGCTGCTGGCTTTGCGGCGGCCGTCAGCCTCAGGGCCTCCGGCGCCCACGTGGCGCCGCTGCGCCAGCCTGCGAAGCATTTTCCGGTAGGGCCGCGTCTCTGGCGACAGCTCCCACGCCCGAAGAGCCAGGAGGGAAACCGGTGCCTCGTTGGAAAGCTCTTTGGCAGCCGCTCGCATGGCCCCACAGCCCGTGGGGCTGCGGGCTTTCCGGCGGCTGTCAGCCTGGGCGACACCGGTGCCCACGTGGGGCCGCCGCTCAGCCTGCGAAGCATTTTCCGGTAGGGCTGCGTCTCTGGCGACAGCTCCCACGCCCGAAGAGCCAGGAGGGAAAGCCGTGCTTCGTTGGAAAGCTCTTTGGCAGCCGCTCGCGTGGCCCCACAGCCCATGGGACTGCGGGCTTTGCGTCGGCCGTCAGCCTCGGCGCCACCAGCGCCCACGTGGTGCCACCGCGCCAGCCTGCGAAGCATTTTCCGGTAGGGCCGTGGCTCTGGCGACAGCTCCCACGCCCGAAGAGCCAGGAGGGAAAGCTGTGCCTCGTTGGAAAGCTCTTTGGCAGCCGCTCACGTGGCCCCACAGCCCATGGGGCTGCGGGCTTTGCGGCGGCCGTCAGCCTCGGCGCCACCGGCGCCCACGTTGCTCCGCCGCGCCAACCTGCGAAGCATTTTCCGGTAGGGCCGCAGCTCTGGCGACAGCTCCCACGGCCGAAGAGCCAGGAGGGAAAGCCGTGCCTCGTTGGAAAGCTCTTTGGCAGCCGCTCGCGTGGCCCCACAGCCCGTGGGGCTGCGGGCTTTCCGGCAGCCATCAGCCTGTGCGCCACCGGCGCCCACGTGGCGCCGCTGCACCAGCCTGCGAAGCATTTTCCGGTAGGGCCGCGGCTCTGGCGACAGCTCCCACGCCCGAAGAGCCAGGAGGGAAAGCCGTGCCTCGTTGGAAAGCTCTTTGGCAGCCGCTCGCGTGGCCCCACAGCCCGTGGGGCTCCGGACTTTGCGGCGGCCGTCAGCCTCGGTGCCACTGGCGCCCACATTGCGCCCCCGCGCCAACCTGCGAAGCATTTTGCGGTAGGGCCGCAGCTCTGGCGACAGCTCCCACGCCCAAAGAGCCAGGGGGGAAAGCCGTGCCTCATTAGAAAGCTCTTTGGCAGCCGCTCGCGTGGCCCCACAGCCCATGGGGCTGCGGGCTTTCCGGCGGCCGTCAGCCTCAGCGCCACCGGCGCCCACGTTGCGCCGCCGCGCCAGCCTGCGAAGCATTTTCCGGTAGGGCCGCGGCTCTGGCGACAGCTCCCACGCCCGAAGAGCCAGGAGGGAAAGCCGTGCCTCGTTGGAAAGCTCTTTGGCAGCCGCTCGCATGGCCCCACAGCCCGTGGGGCTGCGGGCTTTGCGGCAGCCGTCAGCCTCGTCGCCAATGGCACCCACGTGGGGCCGCTGCGCCAGCCTGCGAAGCATTTTCCGGTAGGGTCGCAGCTCTGGCGACAGCTCCCACGCCCGAAGAGCCAGGAGGGAAAGCCGTGCCTCGTTGGAAAGCTCTTTGGCAGCCGCTCGCGTGGCCCCACAGCCCGTGGGGCTGCGGGCTTTGCGGCGGCCATAAGCCTCGGCCCCACTGGCGCCCACATTGCGCCCCCGCGCCAACCTGCGAAGCATTTTGCGGTAGGGCCGCAGCTCTGGCGACAGCTCCCACGCCCAAAGAGCCAGGGGGGAAAGCCGTGCCTCATTAGAAAGCTCTTTGGCAGCCGCTCGCGTGGCCCCACAGCCCATGGGGCTGCGGGCTTTCCGGCGGCCGTCAGCCTCAGCGCCACCGGCGCCCACGTTGCGCCGCCGCGCCAGCCTGCGAAGCATTTTCCGGTAGGGCCGCGGCTCTGGCGACAGCTCCCACGGCCGAAGAGCCAGGAGGGAAAGCCGTGCCTCGTTGGAAAGCTCTTTGGCAGCCGCTCGCATGGCCCCACAGCCCGTGGGGCTGCGGGCTTTGCGGCAGCCGTCAGCCTCGTCGCCAATGGCACCCATGTGGGGCCGCTGCGCCAGCCTGCGAAGCATTTTCCGGTAGGGCCGCGGCTCTGGCGACAGCTCCCACGCCCAAAGAGCCAGGAGGGAAAGTCGTGCCTCATTAGAAAGCTCTTTGGCAGCTGCTGGAGGGGCCCCACAGCCCATGGGGCTGCGGGCTTTGCGGCGGCTGTCAGCCTCAGCGCCACCGGCGCCCACGTTGCGCCGCCGCGCCAGCCTGCGAAGCATTTTCCGGTAGGGCCGCGGCTCTGGCGACAGCTCCCACGCCCGAAGAGCCAGGAGGGAAAGCCGTGCCTCGTTGGAAAGCTCTTTGGCAGCCGCTCACGTGGCCCCACAGCCCGTGGGGCTGCGGGCTTTCCGGCGGCCGTCAGCCTGGGCGACACCAGCGCCTAGGTGGGGCCGCCGCGCCAGCCTGCGAAGCATTTTCCGGTAGGGCCGCGGCTCTGGCGACAGCTCCCACGCCCGAAGAGCCAGGAGGGAAAGCCGTGCCTCGTTGTAAAGCTCTTTGGCAGCCGCTCGCGTGGCCCCACAGCCCGTGGGGCTGCAGGCTTTGCGGCGGCCGTCAGCCTGGGCGCCACCGGGGCCCACGTGGCACCGCCGCGCCAGCCTGCGAAGCATTTTCCGGTAGGGCCGCGGCTCTGGCGACAGCTCCCACGCCTGAAGAGCCAGGAGGGAAAGCCGTGCCTCGTTGGAAAGCACTTCGGCAGCCGCTCGCGTGGCCCCACAGCCCATGGGGCTGCGGGCTTTCCGGCGGCCGTCAGCCTCAGCGCCACCGGCGCCTAGGTGGTGCCGCCGCGCCAGCCTGCGAAGCATTTTCCGGTAGGGTCGCGGCTCTGGCGACAGCTCTCACGCCCAAAGAGCCAGGAGGGAAAGCCGTGTCTCGTTAGAAAGCTCTTTAGCAGCCGCTCGCGTGGCCCCTGAGCCCATGGGGCTGCTGGCTTTGCGGCGGCCGTCAGCCTCAGCGCCTCCGGCGCCCACGTGGCGCCGCCGCGCCAGCCTGCGAAGCATTTTCCGGTAGGGCCGCGGCTCTGGCGACAGCTCCCACGCCCGAAGAGCCAGGAGGGAAAGCCGTGCCTCGTTGTAAAGCTCTTTGGCAGCCGCTCGCGTGGCCCCACAGCCCGTGGGGCTGCGGGCTTTGCGGCGGCCGTCAGCCTGGGCGCCACCGGCGCCCAAGTGGCGCCGCCGCGCCAGCCTGCGAAGCATTTTCCAGTAGGGCCGCGGCTCTGGCGACAGCTCCCACTCCTGAAGAGCCAGGAGGGAAAGCCGTGCCTCGTTGGAAAGCACTTCGGCAGCCGCTCGTGTGGCCCCACAGCCCGTGGGGCTGCGGGCTCTCCGGCGGCCGTCAGCCTCAGCGCCACCGGCGCCTAGGTGGTGCCGCCGCGCCAGCCTGCGAAGCATTTTCCGGTAGGGTCGCGGCTCTGGCGACAGCTCTCACGCCCAAAGAGCCAGGAGGGAAAGCCGTGTCTCGTTAGAAAGCTCTTTAGCAGCCGCTCGCGTGGCCCCTGAGCCCATGGGGCTGCTGGCTTTGCGGCGGCCGTCAGCCTCAGGGCCTCCGGTGCCCACGTGGCGCCGCTGCGCCAGCCTGCGAAGCATTTTCCGGTAGGGCCGCGTCTCTGGCGACAGCTCCCATGCCCGAAGAGCCAGGAGGGAAACCGGTGCCTCGTTGGAAAGCTCTTTGGCAGCCGCTCGCATGGCCCCACAGCCCGTGGGGCTGAGGGCTTTCCGGCGGCTGTCAGCCTAGGCGACACCGGTGCCCACGTGGGGCCGCCGCTCAGCCTGCGAAGCATTTTCCGGTAGGGCTGCGTCTCTGGCGACAGCTCCCACGCCCGAAGAGCCAGGAGGGAAAGCCGTGCCTCGTTGGAAAGCTCTTTGGCAGCCGCTCGCGTGGCCCCACAGCCCATGGGACTGCGGGCTTTGCGTCGGCCGTCAGCCTCGGCGCCACCAGCGCCCACGTGGTGCCACCGCGCCAGCCTGCGAAGCATTTTCCGGTAGGGCCGTGGCTCTGGCGACAGCTCCCACGCCCGAAGAGCCAGGAGGGAAAGCTGTGCCTCGTTGGAAAGCTCTTTGGCAGCCGCTCACGTGGCCCCACAGCCCATGGGGCTGCGGGCTTTGCGGCAGCCGTCAGCCTGGGCGACACCGAAGGCCACGTGGGGCCGCTGCGCCAGCCTGCGAAGCATTTTCCGGTAGGGCCGCGGCTCTGGCGACAGCTCCCACGGCCGAAGAGCCAGGAGGGAAAGCCATGCCTCGTTGGAAATCTCTTTGGCAGCCGCTCGCGTGGCCCCACAGCCCGTGGGGCTGCGGGCTTTGCGGCGGCCGTCAGCCTCGGCGCCACCGGCGCCCACGTGGGGCCGCTGCACCAGCCAGAGAAGGATTTTCCGGTAGGGCCGCGGCTCTGGCGACAGCTCCCACGGCCGAAGAGCCAGGAGGGAAAGCCGTGCCTCGTTGGAAAGCTCTTTGGCAGCCGCTCGCATGGCCCCACAGCCCGTGGGGCTGCGGGCTTTGCGGCGGCCGTCAGCCTGGGGGCAACCGGCGCCCACGTCGGGCCGCTGCGCCAGCCTGCGAAGCATTTTCCGGTAGGGCCGCGGCTCTGGCGACAGCTCCCACGGCCGAAGAGCCAGGAGGGAAAGCCGTACCTCGTTGGAAAGCTCTTTGGCATCCGCTCGCGTGGCCCCACAGCCCATGGGGCTGCGGGCTTTCCGGCGGCCTTCAGACTCGGCGCCACCGGCGCCCACGTTAGGCCGCTGCGCCAGCCTGCGAAGCATTTTCCGGTAGGGCCGCGTCTCTGGCGACAGCTCCCACGCCCGAAGAGCCAGGAGGGAAAGCCATGTCTCGTTGGAAAGCTCTTTGGCATCCGCTCGCGTGGCCCCACAGCCCGTGGGGCTGCGGGCTTTCCGTCGGCCGTCAGCCTGGGCGACACCAGCGCCCATGTGGCGCCACCGCGCCAGCCTGCAAAGCATTTTCCGGTAGGGCCACGGCTCTGGCGACAGCTCCCACGCCCGAAGAACCAGGAGGGAAATCCGTGCCTCGTTGGAAATCTCTTTGGCAGCCGCTCGCATGGCCCCACAGCCCGTGGGGCTGAGGGCTTTCCGGCGGCCGTCAGCCTGGGCGACACCAGCGCCTAGGTGGGGCCGCCGCGCCAGCCTGCGAAGCATTTTCCGGTAGGGCCGCGGCTCTGGCGACAGCTCCCACGCCCGAAGAGCCAGGAGGGAAAGCCGTGCCTCGTTGGAAAGCTCTTTGGCAGCCGCTCGCGTGGCCCCACAGCCCGTGGGGCTGCAGGCTTTGCGGCGGCCGTCAGCCTGGGCGCCACCGGGGCCCACGTGGCACCGCCGCGCCAGCCTGCGAAGCATTTTCCGGTAGGGCCGCGGCTCTGGCGACAGCTCCCACGCCTGAAGAGCCAGGAGGGAAAGCCGTGCCTCGTTGGAAAGCACTTCGGCAGCCGCTCGCGTGGCCCCACAGCCCATGGGGCTGCGGGCTTTCCGGCGGCCGTCAGCCTCAGCGCCACCGGCGCCTAGGTGGTGCCGCCGCGCCAGCCTGCGAAGCATTTTCCGGTAGGGTCGCGGCTCTGGCGACAGCTCTCACGCCCAAAGAGCCAGGAGGGAAAGCCGTGTCTCGTTGGAAAGCTCTTTGGCATCCGCTCGCGTGGCCCCACAGCCCGTGGGGCTGCGGGCGTTGAGGCGGCCTTCAGACTCGGCGCCACCGGCGCCCACGTTGCGCCGCTGCGCCAGCCTGCGAAGCATTTTCCGGTAGGGCCACAGCTCTGGCGACAGCTCCCACGCCCGAAGAGCCAGGAGGGAAAGCCGTGCGTCGTTGGAAAGCTCTTTGGCAGACGCTCGCATGGCCCCACAGCCCGTGGGGCTGCAGGCTTTCCGGCGGCCGTCAGCCTCGGCGCCACCGGCGCCCACGTCGGGCCGCCGCGCCAGCCTGCGAAGCATTTTCCGGTAGGGCCGCGGCTCTGGCGACAGCTCCCACGGCCGAAGAGCCAGGAGGGGAAGCCGTGCCTCGTTGGAAAGCTCTTTGGCAGCCGCTCGCGTGGCCCCACAGCCCATGGGACTGCGGGCTTTGCGTCGGCCGTCAGCCTCGGCGCCACCAGCGCCCACGTGGTGCCACCGCGCCAGCCTGCGAAGCATTTTCCGGTAGGGCCGTGGCTCTGGCGACAGCTCCCACGCCCGAAGAGCCAGGAGGGAAAGCTGTGCCTCGTTGGAAAGCTCTTTGGCAGCCGCTCACGTGGCCCCACAGCCCGTGGGGCTGCGGGCTTTGCGGCGGCCGTCAGCCTCGGCGCCACCGGCGCCCACGTTGCTCCGCCGCGCCAACCTGCAAAGAATTTTCCGGTAGGGCCGCGGCTCTGGCGACAGCTCCCACGCCCGAAGAGCCAGGAGGGAAAGCCGTGCCTCGTTGGAAAGCTCTTTGGCAGCCGCTCGCGTGGCCCCACAGCCCGTGGATCTGCGGACTTTGCGGCGGCCGTCAGCCTCGGTGCCATTGGCGCCCACATTGCGCCGTCGCGCCAGCCTGCGAAGCATTTTCCGGTAGGGCCGCGGCTCTGGCGACAGCTCCCACGGCCGAAGAGCCAGGAGGGAAAGCCGTGCCTCGTTGGAAAGCTCTTTGGCAGCCGCTCGCATGGCCCCACAGCCCGTGGGGCTGAGGGCTTTCCGGCGGCCGTCAGCCTGGGCGACACCAGCGCCTAGGTGGGGCCGCCGCGCCAGCCTGCGAAGCATTTTCCGGTAGGGCCGCGGCTCTGGCGACAGCTCCCACGGCCGAAGAGCCAGGAGGGAAAGCCGTGCCTCGTTGGAAATCTCTTTGGCAGCCGCTCGCATGGCCCCACAGCCCGTGGGGCTGAGGGCTTTCCGGCGGCCGTCAGCCTGGGCGACACCAGCGCCTAGGTGGGGCCGCCGCGCCAGCCTGCGAAGCATTTTCCTGTAGGGCCGCGGCTCTGGCGACAGCTCCCACGCCCGAAGAGCCAGGAGGGAAAGCCGTGCCTCGTTGTAAAGCTCTTTGGCAGCCGCTCGCGTGGCCCCACAGCCCGTGGGGCTGCAGGCTTTGCGGCGGCCGTCAGCCTGGGCGCCACCGGCGCCCACGTGGCACCGCCGCGCCAGCCTGCGAAGCATTTTCCGGTAGGGCCGCGGCTCTGGCGACAGCTCCCACGCCTGAAGAGCCAGGAGGGAAAGCCGTGCCTCGTTGGAAAGCACTTCGGCAGCCGCTCGCGTGGCCCCACAGCCCATGGGGCTGCGGGCTTTCCGGCGGCCGTCAGCCTCAGCGCCACCGGCGCCTAGGTGGTGCCGCCGCGCCAGCCTGCGAAGCATTTTCCGGTAGGGTCGCGGCTCTGGCGACAGCTCTCACGCCCAAAGAGCCAGGAGGGAAAGCCGTGTCTCGTTGAAAAGCTCTTTGGCATCCGCTCGCGTGGCCCCACAGCCCGTGGGGCTGCGGGCGTTGAGGCGGCCTTCAGACTCGGCGCCACCGGCGCCCACGTTGCGCCGCTGCGCCAGCCTGCGAAGCATTTTCCGGTAGGGCCACAGCTCTGGCGACAGCTCCCACGCCCGAAGAGCCAGGAGGGAAAGCCGTGCGTCGTTGGAAAGCTCTTTGGCAGCCGCTCGCATGGCCCCACAGCCCGTGGGGCTGCAGGCTTTCCGGCGGCCGTCAGCCTCGGCGCCACCGGCGCCCACGTCGGGCCGCCGCGCCAGCCTGCGAAGCATTTTCCGGTAGGGCCGCGGCTCTGGCGACAGCTCCCACGGCCGAAGAGCCAGGAGGGGAAGCCGTGCCTCGTTGGAAAGCTCTTTGGCAGCCGCTCGCGTGGCCCCACAGCCCATGGGGCTGCGGGCTTTGCGGCGGCCTTCAGACACGGCGCCACCGGCGCCCACGTTAGGCCGCTGCGCCAGCCTGCGAAGCATTTTCCGGTAGGGCCGCGGCTCTGGCGACAGCTCCCACGGCCGAAGAGCCAGGAGGGGAAGCCGTGCCTCGTTGGAAAGCTCTTTGGCAGCCGCTCGCGTGGCCCCACAGCCCGTGGGGCTGCGGGCTTTGCGGCGGCCGTCAGCCTGGGCGACAGCGGCGCCCACGTCGGGCCGCCGCGCCAGCCTGCAAAGAATTTTCCGGTAGGGCCGCGGCTCTGGCGACAGCTCCCACGCCCGAAGAGCCAGGAGGGAAAGCCGTGCCTCGTTGGAAAGCTCTTTGGCAGCCGCTCGCGTGGCCCCACAGCCCGTGGATCTGCGGACTTTGCGGCGGCCGTCAGCCTCGGTGCCATTGGCGCCCACATTGCGCCGTCGCGCCAGCCTGCGAAGCATTTTCCGGTAGGGCCGCGGCTCTGGCGACAGCTCCCACGGCCGAAGAGCCAGGAGGGAAAGCCGTGCCTCGTTGGAAAGCTCTTTGGCAGCCGCTCGCATGGCCCCACAGCCCGTGGGGCTGCGGGCTTTGCGGCGGCCGTCAGCCTGGGGGCAACCGGAGCCCACGTCGGGCCGCTGCGCCAGCCTGCGAAGCATTTTCCGGTAGGGCCGCGGCTCTGGCGACAGCTCCCACGGCCGAAGAGCCAGGAGGGAAAGCCGTACCTCGTTGGAAAGCTCTTTGGCATCCGCTCGCGTGGCCCCACAGCCCATGGGGCTGCGGGCTTTCCGGCGGCCTTCAGACTCGGCGCCACCGGCGCCCACGTTAGGCCGCTGCGCCAGCCTGCGAAGCATTTTCCGGTAGGGCCGCGTCTCTGGCGACAGCTCCCACGCCCGAAGAGCCAGGAGGGAAAGCCATGTCTCGTTGGAAAGCTCTTTGGCATCCGCTCGCGTGGCCCCACAGCCCGTGGGGCTGCGGGCTTTCCGTCGGCCGTCAGCCTGGGCGACACCAGCGCCCATGTGGCGCCACCGCGCCAGCCTGCAAAGCATTTTCCGGTAGGGCCACGGCTCTGGCGACAGCTCCCACGCCCGAAGAACCAGGAGGGAAAGACGTGCCTCGTTGGAAAGCTCTTTGGCAGCCGCTCGCATGGCCCCACAGCCCGTGGGGCTGAGGGCTTTCCGGCGGCTGTCAGCCTCGTCGCCACCGGCGTCCACGTGGCGCGACCGCGCCAGCCTGCGAAGCATTTTCCAGTAGGGCCGCAGCTCTGTCGACAGCTCCCACGCCCGAAGAGCCAGGAGGGAAAGCCGTGCCTCGTTGGAAAGCTCTTTGGCAGTCGCTCGCGTGGCCCCTCAGCCCGTGGGGCTGCGGGCTTTGCGGCGGCCGTCAGCCTGGGCGACATCGGCGCCCACGTCGGGCCGCCGCGCCAGCCTGCGAAGCATTTTCCGGTAGGGCCGCGGCTCTGGCGACAGCTCCCACGCCCGAAGAGCCAGGAGGGAAAGCCGTGCCTCGTTGGAAAGCTCTTTGGCAGCCGCTCGCATGGCCCCACAGCCCGTGGGGCTGCGGGCTTTGCGGCGGCCGTCAGCCTCGGCGCCACCGGCGCCCACGTCGGGCCGCCGCGCCAGCCTGC
This sequence comes from Larus michahellis, assembly GCF_964199755.1. Lineage (NCBI taxonomy): Eukaryota > Metazoa > Chordata > Aves > Charadriiformes > Laridae > Larus > Larus michahellis. Next base: position 1,156,700 of record NW_027435946.1, read on the forward strand.
GAAGCATTTTCCGGTACGGCCACGGCTCTGGCGACAGCTCCCACGCCCGAAGAGCCAGGAGGGAAAGCCGTGCCTCGTTGGAAAGCTCTTTGGCAGCCGCTCGCGTGGCCCCACAGCCCGTGGGGCTGCGGGCTTTCCGGCGGCTGTCACCCTGGCCGACACTGGCGCCCACGTGGCGCCACCGCGCCAGCCTGCGAAGCATTTTCCGGTAGGGCCGCAGCTCTGGCGACAGCTCCCACGCCCGAAGAGCCAGGAGGGAAAGCCGTGCCTCGTTGGAAAGCTCTTTGGCAGCCGCTCGCATGGCCCCACAGCCCGTGGGGCTGCAGGCTTTCCGGCGGCCGTCAGCCACGGCGCCACCGGCGCCCACGTCGGGCCGCCGCGCCAGCCTGCGAAGCATTTTCCGGTAGGGCCGCGGCTCTGGCGACAGCTCCCACGGCCGAAGAGCCAGGAGGGGAAGCCGTGCCTCGTTGGAAAGCTCTTTGGCAGCCACTCGCGTGGCCCCACAGCCCGTGGGGCTGCGGGCTTTGCGGCGGCCGTCAGCCTGGGCGACAGCGGCGCCCACGTCGGGCCGCCACGCCAGCCTGCAAAGAATTTTCCGGTAGGGCCGCGGCTCTGGCGACAGCTCCCACGCCCGAAGACCCAGGAGGTAAAGCCGTGCCTCTGGAAAGCTCTTTGGCAGCCGCTCGCGTGGCCCCACAGCCCATGGGGCTGCGGGCTTTGCGGCGGCCGTCAGCCTCGGCGCCACCGGCGCCCACTTTGCGCCGCCGCGCCAGCCTGCGAAGCATTTTCCGGTAGGGCCGCGTCTCTGGCGACAGCTCCCACGGCCGAAGAGCCAGGAGGGAAAGCCGTGCCTCGTTGGAAAGCTCTTTGGCAGCCGTTCGCGTGGCCCCACAGCCCGTGGGGCTGCGGGCTTTCCGGCGGCCGTCAGCCTCGGCGACACCGGTGCCCACGTGTGGCCGCCGCTCAGCCTGCGAAGCATTTTCCGGTAGGGCCGCGGCTCTGGCGACAGCTCCCACGCCCGAAGAGCCAGGAGGGAAAGCCGTGCCTCGTTGGAAAGCTCTTTGGCAGCCGCTCGCGTGGCCCCACAGCCCGTGGGGCTGCGGGCTTTCCAGCGGCCGTCAGCCTGGGCGACACCGGCGCCTTGGTGGGGCCGCCGCGCCAGCCTGCGAAGCATTTTCCGGTAGGGCCGCGGCTCTGGCGACAGCTCCCACGCCCGAAGAGCCAGGAGGGAAAGCCGTGCCTCGTTGGAAAGCTCTTTGGCAGCCGCTCGCGTGGCCCCACAGCCCGTGGGGCTGCGGGCTTTGCGGCAGCCGTCAGCCTCGGCGCCACTGGCACCTACGTGGGGCCGCTGCGCCAGCCTGCGAAGCATTTTCCGGTAGGGCCGCGGCTCTGGCGACAGCTCCCACGCCCGAAGAGCCAGGAGGGAAAGCCGTGCCTCGTTGGAAAGCTCTTTGGCAGCCGCTCGCATGGCCCCACAGCCCGTGGGGCTGCGGACTTTGTGGCGGCCGTCAGCCTCGGCGCCACCGGCGCCCACGTGGAGCCGCCGCGCCAGCCTGCGAAGCATTTTCCGGTAGGTCCGCGTCTCTGGCGACAGCTCCCACGGCCGAAGAGCCAGGAGGGAAAGCCATTCCTCGTTGGAAAGCTCTTTGGCAGCCGCTCGCATGGCCCCACAGCCCGTGGGGCTGCGGGCTTTCCGGCGGCCGTCAGCCTCGGCGACACCGGTGCCCACGTGTGGCCGCCGCTCAGCCTGCGAAGCATTTTCCGGTAGGGCCGCGGCTCTGGCGACAGCTCCCACGCCCGAAGAGCCAGGAGGGAAAGCCGTGCCTCGTTGGAAAGCTCTTTGGCAGCCGCTCGCGTGGCCCCACAGCCCGTGGGGCTGCGGGCTTTGCAGCGGCCGTCAGCCTGGGCGACACCGGCGCCTTGGTGGGGCCGCCGCGCCAGCCTGCGAAGCATTTTCCGGTAGGGCCGCGGCTCTGGCGACAGCTCCCACGCCCGAAGAGCCAGGAGGGAAAGCCGTGCCTCGTTGGAAAGCTCTTTGGCAGCCGCTCGCGTGGCCCCACAGCCTGTGGGGCTGCGGACTTTGCGGCGGCCGTCAGCCTCGGTGCCACTGGTGCCCACATTGCGCCGCAGCGCCAACCTGCGAAGCATTTTCCGGTAGGGCCGCGGCTCTGGCGACACCTCCCACGCACAAAGAGCCAGGAGGGAAAGCCGTGCCTCGTTGGAAAGCTCTTTGGCAGCCGCTCGCGTGGCCCCACAGCCCGTGGGGCTGCGGGCTTTGCGGCGGCCGTCAGCCTCAGCGCCACCGGCGCCCACGTGGCGCCGCTGCACCAGCCTGCGAAGCATTTTCCGGTAGGGCCGCGGCTCTGGCGACAGCTCCCACACCCGAAGAGCCAGGAGGGAAAGCCGTGCCTCGTTGGAAAGCTCTTTGGCAGCCGCTCGCGTGGCCCCACAGCCCGTGGGGCTGCGGGCTTTGCGGCGGCCGTCAGCCTCGGCGCCACCGGCGCCCACGTCGGGCTGCCGCGCTAGCCTGCGAAGCATTTTCCGGTAGGGCCGCGGCTCTGGCGACAGCTCCCACGCCCGAAGAGCCAGGAGGGAAAGCCATGCCTCGTTGGAAAGCTCTTTGGCAGCCGCTCGCGTGGCCCCACAGCCCGTGGGGCTGCGGGCTTTCCGGCGACCGTCAGCCTGGGCGACACTGGCGCCCACGTGGTGCCACCGCGCCAGCCTGCGAAGCATTTTGCTGTAGGGCCACGGCTCTGGTGACAGCTCCCACGGCCGAAGAGCCAGGAGGGAAAGCCGTGCCTCGTTGGAAAGCTCTTTGGCAGCCGCTCGCGTGGCCCCACAGCCCGTGGGGCTGCGGGCTTTGCGGCAGCCGTCAGCCTCGGCGCCACTGGCACCTACTTGGGGCCGCTGCGCCAGCCTGCGAAGCATTTTCCGGTAGGGCCGCGGCTCTGGCGACAGCTCCCACGCCCGAAGAGCCAGGAGGGAAAGCCGTGCCTCGTTGGAAAGCTCTTTGGCAGCCGCTCGCATGGCCCCACAGCCCGTGGGGCTGCGGACTTTGTGGCGGCCGTCAGCCTCGGCGCCACCGGCGCCCACGTGGAGCCGCCGCGCCAGCCTGCGAAGCATTTTCCGGTAGGGCCGCGTCTCTGGCGACAGCTCCCACGCCCGAAGAGCCAGGAGGGAAAGCCATTCCTCGTTGGAAAGCTCTTTGGCAGCCGCTCGCATGGCCCCACAGCCCATGGGGCTGCGGGCTTTGTGGCGGCCGTCAGCCTGGGCGACACCGGCGCCTTGGTGGGGCCGCCGCGCCAGCCTGCGAAGCATTTTCCGGTAGGGCCGCGGCTCTGGCGACAGCTCCCACGCCCGAAGAGCCAGGAGGGAAAGCCGTGCCTCGTTGGAAAGCTCTTTGGCAGTCGCTCGCATGGCCCCACAGCCCGTGGGGCTGCGGGCTTTGCGGCGGCCGTCAGCCTGGGCGACACCGGCGCCCACGTGGCGCCGCCGCGCCATCCTGCAAAGAATTTTCCGGTAGGGTCGCGGCTCTGGCGACAGCTCCCACGCCCGAAGAGCCAGGAGGGAAAGCCGTGTCTCGTTAGAAAGCTCTTTGGCAGCCGCTCGCGTGGCCCCACAGCCCATGGGGCTGCGGGCTTTGCGGCGGCCGTCAGCCTCAGCGCCACCGGCACTCACGTTGCGCCGCCGCGCCAGCCTGCGAAACATTTTCCGGTAGGGCCGCGGCTCTGGCGACAGCTCCCACGCCCGAAGAGCCAGGAGGGAAAGCCGTGCCTCGTTGGAAAGCTCTTTGGCAGCCGCTCGCGTGGCCCCACAGCCCGTGGGGCTGCGGGCTTTGCGGCGGCCGTCAGCCTGGGCGACATCGGCGCCCACGTCGGGCCGCCGCGCCAGCCTGCAAAGCATTTTCCGGTAGGGCCGCGGCTCTGGCGACAGCTCCCACGCCCAAAGAGCCAGGAGGGAAAGCCGTGCCTCGTTGGAAAGCTCTTTGGCAGCCGCTCGCGTGGCCCCACAGCCCGTGGGGCTGCGGGCTTTCCGGCGGCCGTCAGCCTCGGCGCCACCGGCGCCCATGTGGCGCGACCGAACCAGCCTGCGAAGCATTTTCCGGTAGGGCCGCGGCTCTGGCGACAGCTCCCACGCCCGAAGAGCCAGGAGGGAAAGCCGTGCCTCGTTGGAAAGCTCTTTGGCAGTCGCTCGCGTGGCCCCACAGCCCGTGGGGCTGCGGGCTTTGCGGCGGCCGTCAGCCTGGGCGACACCGGCGCCCACATTGCGCCGCCGCACCAGCCTGCGAAGCATTTTCCGGTAGGGCCGCGGCTCTGGCGACAGCTCCCACGCCCGAAGAGCCAGGAGGGAAAGCCGTGCCTCATTGGAAAGCTCTTTGGCAGTCGCTTGCGTGGCCCCACAGCCCATGGGGCTGTGGGCTTTCCGGCGGCCGTCAGCCTCGGCGCCACCGGCTCCCATGTTGCGCCGCCGCGCCAGCCTGCGAAGCATTTTCCGGTAGGGCCGCGTCTCTGGCGACAGCTCCCACGGCCGAAGAGCCAGGAGGGAAAGCCATGCCTCCTTGGAAAGCTCTTTGGCAGCCGCTCGCGTGGCCCCACAGCCCATGGGGCTGCGGGCTTTGTGGCAGACGTCAGCCTGGGCGCAACCGGTGCCCACGTGGCGCGACCGCGCCAGCCTGCGAAGCATTTTCCGTTAGGGCCGCGGCTCTGGCGACAGCTCCCACGCCCGAAGAGCCAGGAGGGAAAGCCGTGCCTCGTTGGAAAGCTCTTTGGCAGCCGCTCGCGTGGCCCCACAGCCCGTGGGGCTGCGGGCTTTGCGGCGGCCGTCAGCCTGGGCGACACCGGCGCCCACATTGCGCCGCCGCACCAGCCTGCGAAGCATTTTCCGGTAGGGCCGCGGCTCTGGCGACAGCTCCCACGCCCGAAGAGCCAGGAGGGAAAGCCGTGCCTCATTGGAAAGCTCTTTGGCAGTCGCTTGCGTGGCCCCACAGCCCATGGGGCTGTGGGCTTTCCGGCGGCCGTCAGCCTCGGCGCCACCGGCTCCCATGTTGCGCCGCCGCGCCATCCTGCGAAGCATTTTCCGGTAGGGCCGCGTCTCTGGCGACAGCTCCCACGCCCGAAGAGCCAGGAGGGAAAGCCATGCCTCCTTGGAAAGCTCTTTGGCAGCCGCTCGCGTGGCCCCACAGCCCATGGGGCTGCGGGCTTTGTGGCAGACGTCAGCCTGGGCGACACCGGTGCCCACGTGGCGTGACCGCGCCAGCCTGCGAAGCATTTTCCGTTAGGGCCGCGACTCTGGCGACAGCTCCCACGCCCGAAGAGCCAGGAGGGAAAGCCGTGCCTCGTTGGAAAGCTCTTTGGCAGCCGCTCGCGTGGCCCCACAGCCCGTGGGGCTGCGGGCTTTGCGGCGGCCGTCAGCCTCGGCGACACCGGCGCCCACATTGCGCCGCCGCACCAGCCTGCGAAGCATTTTCCGGTAGGGCCGCGGCTCTGGCGACAGCTCCCACGCCCGAAGAGCCAGGAGGGAAAGCCGTGCCTCATTGGAAAGCTCTTTGGCAGTCGCTTGCGTGGCCCCACAGCCCATGCGGCTGTGGGCTTTCCGGCGGCCGTCAGCCTCGGCGCCACCGGCTCCCATGTTGCGCCGCCGCGCCAGCCTGCGAAGCATTTTCCGGTAGGGCCGCGTCTCTGGCGACAGCTCCCACGCCCGAAGAGCCAGGAGGGAAAGCCATGCCTCCTTGGAAAGCTCTTTGGCAGCCACTCGCATGGCCCCACAGCCCGTGGGGCTGCGGGCTTTGTGGCGGACGTCAGCCTGGGCGCCACCTGCGCCCACGTGGCGCCACCGCGCCAGCCTGCAAAGCATTTTCCGGTAGGGCCGCGGCTCTGGCGACAGCTCCCACGCCCGAAGAGCCAGGAGGGAAAGCCGTGCCTCGTTCGAAAGCTCTTTGGCAGTCGCTCGTGTGGCCCCACAGCCCGTGGGGCTGCGGGCTTTGCGACGGCCGTCACCCTGGGCGACACCGGCGCCCACGTCGGGCCGCTGCGCCAGCCTGCAAAGCATTTTCCGGTAGGGCCGCGGCTCTGGCGACAGCTCCCATGCCCGAAGATCCAGGAGGGAAAGCCGTGCCTCGTTGGAAAGCTCTTTGGCAGCCGCTCGCGTGGCCCCACAGCCCGTGGGGCTCGGGCTTTCCGGCGGCTGTCAGCCTCGGTGCCACCGGCGCCCATGTGGCGCGACCGCGCCAGCCTGCGAAGCATTTTCCGGTAGGGCCGCGGCTCTGGCGACAGCTCCCACGCCCGAAGAGCCAGGAGGGAAAGCCGTGCCTCGTTGGAAAGCTGTTTGGCAGTCGCTCGCGTGGCCCCACAGCCCGTGGGGCTGCGGGCTTTCCGGCGGCCGTCAGCCTGGGCGACACCGGCGCCCACGTTGCGCCGCCGCGCCAGCCTGCGAAGCATTTTCCGGTAGGGCCGCGACTCTGGCGACAGCTCCCACGCCCGAAGAGCCAGGAGGGAAAGCCGTGCCTCGTTGAAAAGCTCTTTGGCAGCCGCTCGCGTTGCCCCACAGCCCATGGGGCTGCGGGCTTTGCGGCGGCCATCAGCCTCGGCGCCACCGGCGCCCACGTTGCGCCGCTGCGCCAGCCTGCGAAGCATTTTCCGGTAGGGCCGCGGCTCTGGCGACAGCTCCCACGCCCGAAGAGCCAGGAGGGAAAGCCGTGCCTCGTTGGAAAGCTCTTTGGCAGCCGCTCGCGTGGCCCCACAGCCCGTGGGGCTGCGGGCTTTCCGGCGGCCGTCAGCCTGGGCGACACCGGCGCCCAGGTGGGGCCGCCGCGCCAGCCTGCGAAGCATTTTCCGGTAGGGCCGCGTCTCTGACAACAGCTCCCACGCCCGAAGAGCCAGGAGGGAAAGCCGTGCCTCATTGGAAAGCTCTTTGGCAGTCGCTCGCGGGGCCCCACAACCCGTGGGGCTGCGGGCTTTCCGGCGGCCGTCAGCCTCGGCGCTACCGGCGCCAACGAGGCGCGACCGCGCCAGCCTGCAAAGCATTTTCCGGTAGGGCCGCGGCTCTGGCGACAGCTCCCACGCCCGAAGAGCCAGGAGGGAAAGCCGTGCCTCGTTGGAAAGCTGTTTGGCAGTCGCTCGCGTGGCCCCACAGCCCGTGGGGCTGCGGGCTTTGCGGCGGCCGTCAGCCTGGGCGACATCGGCGCCCACGTCGGGCCGCCGCGCCAGCCTGCAAAGCATTTTCCGGTAGGGCCGCGGCTCTGGCGACAGCTCCCACGCCCAAAGAGCCAGGAGGGAAAGCCGTGCCTCGTTGGAAAGCTCTTTGGCAGCCGCTCGCGTGGCCCCACAGCCCGTGGGGCTGCGGGCTTTCCGGCGGCCGTCAGCCTCGGCGCCACCGGCGCCCATGTGGCGCGACCGAACCAGCCTGCGAAGCATTTTCCGGTAGGGCCGCGGCTCTGGCGACAGCTCCCACGCCCGAAGAGCCAGGAGGGAAAGCCGTGCCTCGTTGGAAAGCTCTTTGGCAGTCGCTCGCGTGGCCCCACAGCCCGTGGGGCTGCGGGCTTTGCGGCGGCCGTCAGCCTGGGCGACACCGGCGCCCACATTGCGCCGCCGCACCAGCCTGCGAAGCATTTTCCGGTAGGGCCGCGGCTCTGGCGACAGCTCCCACGCCCGAAGAGCCAGGAGGGAAAGCCGTGCCTCATTGGAAAGCTCTTTGGCAGTCGCTTGCGTGGCCCCACAGCCCATGGGGCTGTGGGCTTTCCGGCGGCCGTCAGCCTCGGCGCCACCGGCTCCCATGTTGCGCCGCCGCGCCAGCCTGCGAAGCATTTTCCGGTAGGGCCGCGTCTCTGGCGACAGCTCCCACGGCCGAAGAGCCAGGAGGGAAAGCCATGCCTCCTTGGAAAGCTCTTTGGCAGCCGCTCGCGTGGCCCCACAGCCCATGGGGCTGCGGGCTTTGTGGCAGACGTCAGCCTGGGCGCAACCGGTGCCCACGTGGCGCGACCGCGCCAGCCTGCGAAGCATTTTCCGTTAGGGCCGCGGCTCTGGCGACAGCTCCCACGCCCGAAGAGCCAGGAGGGAAAGCCGTGCCTCGTTGGAAAGCTCTTTGGCAGCCGCTCGCGTGGCCCCACAGCCCGTGGGGCTGCGGGCTTTGCGGCGGCCGTCAGCCTGGGCGACACCGGCGCCCACATTGCGCCGCCGCACCAGCCTGCGAAGCATTTTCCGGTAGGGCCGCGGCTCTGGCGACAGCTCCCACGCCCGAAGAGCCAGGAGGGAAAGCCGTGCCTCATTGGAAAGCTCTTTGGCAGTCGCTTGCGTGGCCCCACAGCCCATGGGGCTGTGGGCTTTCCGGCGGCCGTCAGCCTCGGCGCCACCGGCTCCCATGTTGCGCCGCCGCGCCATCCTGCGAAGCATTTTCCGGTAGGGCCGCGTCTCTGGCGACAGCTCCCACGCCCGAAGAGCCAGGAGGGAAAGCCATGCCTCCTTGGAAAGCTCTTTGGCAGCCGCTCGCGTGGCCCCACAGCCCATGGGGCTGCGGGCTTTGTGGCAGACGTCAGCCTGGGCGACACCGGTGCCCACGTGGCGTGACCGCGCCAGCCTGCGAAGCATTTTCCGTTAGGGCCGCGACTCTGGCGACAGCTCCCACGCCCGAAGAGCCAGGAGGGAAAGCCGTGCCTCGTTGGAAAGCTCTTTGGCAGCCGCTCGCGTGGCCCCACAGCCCGTGGGGCTGCGGGCTTTGCGGCGGCCGTCAGCCTCGGCGACACCGGCGCCCACATTGCGCCGCCGCACCAGCCTGCGAAGCATTTTCCGGTAGGGCCGCGGCTCTGGCGACAGCTCCCACGCCCGAAGAGCCAGGAGGGAAAGCCGTGCCTCATTGGAAAGCTCTTTGGCAGTCGCTTGCGTGGCCCCACAGCCCATGCGGCTGTGGGCTTTCCGGCGGCCGTCAGCCTCGGCGCCACCGGCTCCCATGTTGCGCCGCCGCGCCAGCCTGCGAAGCATTTTCCGGTAGGGCCGCGTCTCTGGCGACAGCTCCCACGCCCGAAGAGCCAGGAGGGAAAGCCATGCCTCCTTGGAAAGCTCTTTGGCAGCCACTCGCATGGCCCCACAGCCCGTGGGGCTGCGGGCTTTGTGGCGGACGTCAGCCTGGGCGCCACCTGCGCCCACGTGGCGCCACCGCGCCAGCCTGCAAAGCATTTTCCGGTAGGGCCGCGGCTCTGGCGACAGCTCCCACGCCCGAAGAGCCAGGAGGGAAAGCCGTGCCTCGTTCGAAAGCTCTTTGGCAGTCGCTCGTGTGGCCCCACAGCCCGTGGGGCTGCGGGCTTTCCGACGGCCGTCACCCTGGGCGACACCGGCGCCCACGTCGGGCCGCTGCGCCAGCCTGCAAAGCATTTTCCGGTAGGGCCGCGGCTCTGGCGACAGCTCCCATGCCCGAAGATCCAGGAGGGAAAGCCGTGCCTCGTTGGAAAGCTCTTTGGCAGCCGCTCGCGTGGCCCCACAGCCCGTGGGGCTCGGGCTTTCCGGCGGCTGTCAGCCTCGGTGCCACCGGCGCCCATGTGGCGCGACCGCGCCAGCCTGCGAAGCATTTTCCGGTAGGGCCGCGGCTCTGGCGACAGCTCCCACGCCCGAAGAGCCAGGAGGGAAAGCCGTGCCTCGTTGGAAAGCTGTTTGGCAGTCGCTCGCGTGGCCCCACAGCCCGTGGGGCTGCGGGCTTTCCGGCGGCCGTCAGCCTGGGCGACACCGGCGCCCACGTTGCGCCGCCGCGCCAGCCTGCGAAGCATTTTCCGGTAGGGCCGCGACTCTGGCGACAGCTCCCACGCCCGAAGAGCCAGGAGGGAAAGCCGTGCCTCGTTGAAAAGCTCTTTGGCAGCCGCTCGCGTTGCCCCACAGCCCATGGGGCTGCGGGCTTTGCGGCGGCCATCAGCCTCGGCGCCACCGGCGCCCACGTTGCGCCGCTGCGCCAGCCTGCGAAGCATTTTCCGGTAGGGCCGCGGCTCTGGCGACAGCTCCCACGCCCGAAGAGCCAGGAGGGAAAGCCGTGCCTCGTTGGAAAGCTCTTTGGCAGCCGCTCGCGTGGCCCCACAGCCCGTGGGGCTGCGGGCTTTCCGGCGGCCGTCAGCCTGGGCGACACCGGCGCCCAGGTGGGGCCGCCGCGCCAGCCTGCGAAGCATTTTCCGGTAGGGCCGCGTCTCTGACAACAGCTCCCACGCCCGAAGAGCCAGGAGGGAAAGCCGTGCCTCATTGGAAAGCTCTTTGGCAGTCGCTCGCGGGGCCCCACAACCCGTGGGGCTGCGGGCTTTCCGGCGGCCGTCAGCCTCGGCGCTACCGGCGCCAACGAGGCGCGACCGCGCCAGCCTGCAAAGCATTTTCCGGTAGGGCCGCGGCTCTGGCGACAGCTCCCACGCCCGAAGAGCCAGGAGGGAAAGCCGTGCCTCGTTGGAAAGCTGTTTGGCAGTCGCTCGCGTGGCCCCACAGCCCGTGGGGCTGCGGGCTTTGCGGCGGCCGTCAGCCTGGGCGACACCGGCGCCCACGTTGCGCCGCCGCGCCAGCCTGCGAAGCATTTTCCGGTAGGGCCGCGACTCTGGCGACAGCTCCCACGCCCGAAGAGCCAGGAGGGAAAGCCGTGCCTCGTTGAAAAGCTCTTTGGCAGCCGCTCGCGTTGCCCCACAGCCCATGGGGCTGCGGGCTTTGCGGCGGCCGTCAGCCTCGGCGCCACCGGCGCCCACGTTGCGCCGCTGCGCCAGCCTGCGAAGCATTTTCCGGTAGGGCCGCGGCTCTGGCGACAGCTCCCACGCCCGAAGAGCCAGGAGGGAAAGCCGTGCCTCGTTGGAAAGCTCTTTGGCAGCCGCTCGCGTGGCCCCACAGCCCATGCGGCTGTGGGCTTTCCGGCGGCCGTCAGCCTCGGCGCAACCGGCTCCCATGTTGCGCCGCCGCGCCAGCCTGCGAAGCATTTTCCGGTAGGGCCGCGTCTCTGGCGACAGCTCCCACGCCCGAAGAGCCAGGAGGGAAAGCCATGCCTCCTTGGAAAGCTCTTTGGCAGCCACTCGCATGGCCCCACAGCCCGTGGGGCTGCGGGCTTTGTGGCGGACGTCAGCCTGGGCGCCACCTGCGCCCACGTGGCGCCACCGCGCCAGCCTGCAAAGCATTTTCCGGTAGGGCCGCGGCTCTGGCGACAGCTCCCACGCCCGAAGAGCCAGGAGGGAAAGCCATGTCTCGTTAGAAAGCTCTTTGGCAGCCGCTCGCGTGGCCCCACAGCCCATGGGGCTGTGGGCTTTGCGGCGGCCGTCACCCTCAGCGCCAACGGCGCACACGTTGCGCCGCCGCACCAGCCTGCGAACCATTTTCCGGTAGGGCCGCGGCTCTGGCGACAGCTCCCACGCACGAAGAGCCAGGAGGGAAAGCCGTGCCTCGTTGGAAAGCTCTTTGGCAGCCGCTCGCATGGCCCCACAGCCCGTGGGGCTGCGGGCTTTGCGGCGGCCGTTATCTCAGTGCCACCGGCGCCCACGTTGCTCCGCTGCGCCAGCCTGCGAAGCATTTTCCGGTAGGGCCGCGTCTCTGGCGACAGCTCCCACGCCCGAAGAGCCAGGAGGGAAAGCCGTGCCTCATTGGAAAGCTCTTTGGCAGCCGCTCCCATGGGCCCACAGCCCGTGGGGCTTCGGGCTTTGCGGCGTCCGTCACCTCGGCGCCACCGGCGCCCATGTTGCGCTGCTGTGCCAGCCTGAGAAGCATTTTCCGGTAGGGCCGCGGCTCTGGCGACAGCTCCCACGCCCGAAGAGCCAGGAGGGAAAGCCGTGCCTCGTTGGAAAGCTCTTTGGCAGCCGCTCGCGTGGCCCCACAGCCCATGGGGCTGCGGGCTTTGCGGCGGCCGTCAGCCTGGGCGACACCGGCGCCCACGTCGGGCTGCCGCGCCAGCCTGCAAAGCATTTTCCGGTAGGGCCGCGGCTCTGGCGACAGCTCCCACGCCCGAAGAGCCAGGAGGGAAAGCCGTGCCTCGTTGGAAAGCTCTTTGGCAGCCGCTCGCGTGGCCCCACAGCCCGTGGGGCTGCGGGCTTTCCGGCGGCCGTCAGCCTCGGCGCCACCGGCGCCCATGTGGCGCGACCGAACCAGCCTGCGAAGCATTTTCCGGTAGGGCCGCGGCTCTGGCGACAGCTCCCACGCCCGAAGAGCCAGGAGGGAAAGCCGTGCCTCGTTGGAAAGCTCTTTGGCAGTCGCTCGCGTGGCCCCACAGCCCGTGGGGCTGCGGGCTTTGCGGCGGCCGTCAGCCTGGGCGACACCGGCGCCCACATTGCGCCGCCGCACCAGCCTGCGAAGCATTTTCCGGTAGGGCCGCGGCTCTGGCGACAGCTCCCACGCCCGAAGAGCCAGGAGGGAAAGCCGTGCCTCATTGGAAAGCTCTTTGGCAGTCGCTTGCGTGGTCCCACAGCCCATGGGGCTGTGGGCTTTCCGGCGGCCGTCAGCCTCGGCGCCACCGGCTCCCATGTTGCGCCGCCGCGCCAGCCTGCGAAGCATTTTCCGGTAGGGCCGCGTCTCTGGCGACAGCTCCCACGGCCGAAGAGCCAGGAGGGAAAGCCATGCCTCCTTGGAAAGCTCTTTGGCAGCCGCTCGCGTGGCCCCACAGCCCATGGGGCTGCGGGCTTTGTGGCAGACGTCAGCCTGGGCGCAACCGGTGCCCACGTGGCGCGACCGCGCCAGCCTGCGAAGCATTTTCCGGTAGGGCCGCGGCTCTGGCGACAGCTCCCACGCCCGAAGAGCCAGGAGGGAAAGCCGTGCCTCGTTGGAAAGCTCTTTGGCAGCCGCTCGCGTGGCCCCACAGCCCGTGGGGCTGCGGGCTTTGCGGCGGCCGTCAGCCTGGGCGAAACCGGCGCCCACATTGCGCCGCCGCACCAGCCTGCGAAGCATTTTCCGGTAGGGCCGCAGCTCTGGCGACAGCTCCCACGCCCGAAGAGCCAGGAGGGAAAGCCGTGCCTCATTGGAAAGCTCTTTGGCAGTCGCTTGCGTGGCCCCACAGCCCATGGGGCTGTGGGCTTTCCGGCGGCCGTCAGCCTCGGCGCCACCGGCTCCCATGTTGCGCCGCCGCGCCAGCCTGCGAAGCATTTTCCGGTAGGGCCGCGTCTCTGGCGACAGCTCCCACGCCCGAAGAGCCAGGAGGGAAAGCCATGCCTCCTTGGAAAGCTCTTTGGCAGCCGCTCGCGTGGCCCCACAGCCCATGGGGCTGCGGGCTTTGTGGCAGACGTCAGCCTGGGCGACACCGGTGCCCACGTGGCGTGACCGCGCCAGCCTGCGAAGCATTTTCCGTTAGGGCCGCGACTCTGGCGACAGCTCCCACGCCCGAAGAGCCAGGAGGGAAAGCCGTGCCTCGTTGGAAAGCTCTTTGGCAGCCGCTCGCGTGGCCCCACAGCCCGTGGGGCTGCGGGCTTTGCGGCGGCCGTCAGCCTCGGCGACACCGGCGCCCACATTGCGCCGCCGCACCAGCCTGCGAAGCATTTTCCGGTAGGGCCGCGGCTCTGGCGACAGCTCCCACGCCCGAAGAGCCAGGAGGGAAAGCCGTGCCTCATTGGAAAGCTCTTTGGCAGTCGCTTGCGTGGCCCCACAGCCCATGCGGCTGTGGGCTTTCCGGCGGCCGTCAGCCTCGGCGCCACCGGCTCCCATGTTGCGCCGCCGCGCCAGCCTGCGAAGCATTTTCCGGTAGGGCCGCGTCTCTGGCGACAGCTCCCACGCCCGAAGAGCCAGGAGGGAAAGCCATGCCTCCTTGGAAAGCTCTTTGGCAGCCACTCGCATGGCCCCACAGCCCGTGGGGCTGCGGGCTTTGTGGCGGACGTCAGCCTGGGCGCCACCTGCGCCCACGTGGCGCCACCGCGCCAGCCTGCAAAGCATTTTCCGGTAGGGCCGCGGCTCTGGCGACAGCTCCCACGGCCGAAGAGCCAGGAGGGAAAGCCGTGCCTCGTTGGAAAGCTCTTTGGCAGTCGCTCGTGTGGCCCCACAGCCCGTGGGGCTGCGGGCTTTCCGACGGCCGTCACCCTGGGCGACACCGGCGCCCACGTCGGGCCGCTGCGCCAGCCTGCAAAGCATTTTCCGGTAGGGCCGCGGCTCTGGCGACAGCTCCCACGCCCGAAGATCCAGGAGGGAAAGCCGTGCCTCGTTGGAAAGCTCTTTGGCAGCCGCTCGCGTGGCCCCACAGCCCGTGGGGCTCGGGCTTTCCGGCGGCTGTCAGCCTCGGCGCCATCGGCGCCCATGTGGCGCGACCGCGCCAGCCTGCGAAGCATTTTCCGGTAGGGCCGCGGCTCTGGCGACAGCTCCCACGCCCGAAGATCCAGGAGGGAAAGCCGTGCCTCGTTGGAAAGCTCTTTGGCAGCCGCTCGCGTGGCCCCACAGCCCGTGGGGCTGCGGGCTTTGCGGCGGCCGTCAGCCTGGGCGACACCGGCGCCCAGGTGGGGCCGCCGCGCCAGCCTGCGAAGCATTTTCCGGTAGGGCCGCGTCTCTGACAACAGCTCCCACGCCCGAAGAGCCAGGAGGGAAAGCTGTGCCTCATTGGAAAGCTCTTTGGCAGTCGCTCGCGGGGCCCCACAACCCGTGGGGCTGCGGGCTTTCCGGCGGCCGTCAGCCTCGGCGCTACCGGCGCCAACGAGGCGCAACCGCGCCAGCCTGCAAAGCATTTTCCGGTAGGGCCGCGTCTCTGGCGACAGCTCCCACGCCCGAAGAGCCAGGAGGGAAAGCCATGCCTCCTTGGAAAGCTCTTTGGCAGCCGCTCGCGTGGCCCCACAGCCCATGGGGCTGCGGGCTTTGTGGCAGACGTCAGCCTGGGCGACACCGGTGCCCACGTGGCGTGACCGCGCCAGCCTGCGAAGCATTTTCCGTTAGGGCCGCGACTCTGGCGACAGCTCCCACGCCCGAAGAGCCAGGAGGGAAAGCCGTGCCTCGTTGGAAAGCTCTTTGGCAGCCGCTCGCGTGGCCCCACAGCCCGTGGGGCTGCGGGCTTTGCGGCGGCCGTCAGCCTCGGCGACACCGGCGCCCACATTGCGCCGCCGCACCAGCCTGCGAAGCATTTTCCGGTAGGGCCGCGGCTCTGGCGACAGCTCCCACGCCCGAAGAGCCAGGAGGGAAAGCCGTGCCTCATTGGAAAGCTCTTTGGCAGTCGCTTGCGTGGCCCCACAGCCCATGCGGCTGTGGGCTTTCCGGCGGCCGTCAGCCTCGGCGCCACCGGCTCCCATGTTGCGCCGCCGCGCCAGCCTGCGAAGCATTTTCCGGTAGGGCCGCGTCTCTGGCGACAGCTCCCACGCCCGAAGAGCCAGGAGGGAAAGCCATGCCTCCTTGGAAAGCTCTTTGGCAGCCACTCGCATGGCCCCACAGCCCGTGGGGCTGCGGGCTTTGTGGCGGACGTCAGCCTGGGCGCCACCTGCGCCCACGTGGCGCCACCGCGCCAGCCTGCAAAGCATTTTCCGGTAGGGCCGCGGCTCTGGCGACAGCTCCCACGGCCGAAGAGCCAGGAGGGAAAGCCGTGCCTCGTTGGAAAGCTCTTTGGCAGTCGCTCGTGTGGCCCCACAGCCCGTGGGGCTGCGGGCTTTCCGACGGCCGTCACCCTGGGCGACACCGGCGCCCACGTCGGGCCGCTGCGCCAGCCTGCAAAGCATTTTCCGGTAGGGCCGCGGCTCTGGCGACAGCTCCCACGCCCGAAGATCCAGGAGGGAAAGCCGTGCCTCGTTGGAAAGCTCTTTGGCAGCCGCTCGCGTGGCCCCACAGCCCGTGGGGCTCGGGCTTTCCGGCGGCTGTCAGCCTCGGCGCCATCGGCGCCCATGTGGCGCGACCGCGCCAGCCTGCGAAGCATTTTCCGGTAGGGCCGCGGCTCTGGCGACAGCTCCCACGCCCGAAGAGCCAGGAGGGAAAGCCGTGCCTCGTTGGAAAGCTCTTTGGCAGCCGCTCGCGTGGCCCCACAGCCCGTGGGGCTGCGGGCTTTGCGGCGGCCGTCAGCCTGGGCGACACCGGCGCCCAGGTGGGGCCGCCGCGCCAGCCTGCGAAGCATTTTCCGGTAGGGCCGCGTCTCTGACAACAGCTCCCACGCCCGAAGAGCCAGGAGGGAAAGCTGTGCCTCATTGGAAAGCTCTTTGGCAGTCGCTCGCGGGGCCCCACAACCCGTGGGGCTGCGGGCTTTCCGGCGGCCGTCAGCCTCGGCGCTACCGGCGCCAACGAGGCGCAACCGCGCCAGCCTGCAAAGCATTTTCCGGTAGGGCCGCGGCTCTGGCGACAGCTCCCACGCCCGAAGAGCCAGGAGGGAAAGCCATGCCTCCTTGGAAAGCTCTTTGGCAGCCGCTCGCGTGGCCCCACAGCCCATGGGGCTGCGGGCTTTGTGGCAGACGTCAGCCTGGGCGACACCGGTGGCCACGTGGCGTGACCGCGCCAGCCTGCGAAGCATTTTCCGTTAGGGCCGCGACTCTGGCGACAGCTCCCACGCCCGAAGAGCCAGGAGGGAAAGCCGTGCCTCGTTGGAAAGCTCTTTGGCAGCCGCTCGCGTGGCCCCACAGCCCGTGGGGCTGCGGGCTTTGCGGCGGCCGTCAGCCTCGGCGACACCGGCGCCCACATTGCGCCGCCGCACCAGCCTGCGAAGCATTTTCCGGTAGGGCCGCGGCTCTGGCGACAGCTCCCACGCCCGAAGAGCCAGGAGGGAAAGCCGTGCCTCATTGGAAAGCTCTTTGGCAGTCGCTTGCGTGGCCCCACAGCCCATGCGGCTGTGGGCTTTCCGGCGGCCGTCAGCCTCGGCGCCACCGGCTCCCATGTTGCGCCGCCGCGCCAGCCTGCGAAGCATTTTCCGGTAGGGCCGCGTCTCTGGCGACAGCTCCCACGCCCGAAGAGCCAGGAGGGAAAGCCATGCCTCCTTGGAAAGCTCTTTGGCAGCCACTCGCATGGCCCCACAGCCCGTGGGGCTGCGGGCTTTGTGGCGGACGTCAGCCTGGGCGCCACCTGCGCCCACGTGGCGCCACCGCGCCAGCCTGCAAAGCATTTTCTGGTAGGGCCGCGTCTCTGGCGACAGCTCCCACGCCCGAAGAGCCAGGAGGGAAAGCCGTGCCTCGTTGGAAAGCTCTTTGGCAGTCGCTCGTGTGGCCCCACAGCCCGTGGGGCTGCGGGCTTTCCGACGGCCGTCACCCTGGGCGACACCGGCGCCCACGTCGGGCCGCTGCGCCAGCCTGCAAAGCATTTTCCGGTAGGGCCGCGGCTCTGGCGACAGCTCCCACGCCCGAAGATCCAGGAGGGAAAGCCGTGCCTCGTTGGAAAGCTCTTTGGCAGCCGCTCGCGTGGCCCCACAGCCCGTGGGGCTCGGGCTTTCCGGCGGCTGTCAGCCTCGGCGCCATCGGCGCCCATGTGGCGCGACCGCGCCAGCCTGCGAAGCATTTTCCGGTAGGGCCGCGGCTCTGGCGACAGCTCCCACGCCCGAAGAGCCAGGAGGGAAAGCCGTGCCTCGTTGGAAAGCTGTTTGGCAGTCGCTCGCGTGGCCCCACAGCCCGTGGGGCTGCGGGCTTTGCGGCGGCCGTCAGCCGGGGCGACACCGGCGCCCACGTTGCGCCGCCGCGCCAGCCTGCGAAGCATTTTCCGGTAGGGCCGCGACTCTGGCGACAGCTCCCACGCCCGAAGAGCCAGGAGGGAAAGCCGTGCCTCGTTGAAAAGCTCTTTGGCAGCCGCTCGCGTTGCCCCACAGCCCATGGGGCTGCGGGCTTTGCGGCGGCCGTCAGCCTCGGCGCCACCGGCGCCCACGTTGCGCCGCTGCGCCAGCCTGCGAAGCATTTTCCGGTAGGGCCGCGGCTCTGGCGACAGCTCCCACGCCCGAAGAGCCAGGAGGGAAAGCCGTGCCTCGTTGGAAAGCTCTTTGGCAGCCGCTCGCGTGGCCCCACAGCCCATGCGGCTGTGGGCTTTCCGGCGGCCGTCAGCCTCGGCGCAAC
The DNA here is from genome assembly GCF_964199755.1 of Larus michahellis. NCBI lineage: Eukaryota > Metazoa > Chordata > Aves > Charadriiformes > Laridae > Larus > Larus michahellis. The sequence goes on from NW_027435946.1 coordinate 1,174,596, forward strand.
CGGCTCCCATGTTGCGCCGCCGCGCCAGCCTGCGAAGCATTTTCCGGTAGGGCCGCGTCTCTGGCGACAGCTCCCACGCCCGAAGAGCCAGGAGGGAAAGCCATGCCTCCTTGGAAAGCTCTTTGGCAGCCACTCGCATGGCCCCACAGCCCGTGGGGCTGCGGGCTTTGTGGCGGACGTCAGCCTGGGCGCCACCTGCGCCCACGTGGCGCCACCGCGCCAGCCTGCAAAGCATTTTCCGGTAGGGCCGCGGCTCTGGCGACAGCTCCCACGCCCGAAGAGCCAGGAGGGAAAGCCATGTCTCGTTAGAAAGCTCTTTGGCAGCCGCTCGCGTGGCCCCACAGCCCATGGGGCTGTGGGCTTTGCGGCGGCCGTCACCCTCAGCGCCAACGGCGCACACGTTGCGCCGCCGCACCAGCCTGCGAACCATTTTCCGGTAGGGCCGCGGCTCTGGCGACAGCTCCCACGCACGAAGAGCCAGGAGGGAAAGCCGTGCCTCGTTGGAAAGCTCTTTGGCAGCCGCTCGCATGGCCCCACAGCCCGTGGGGCTGCGGGCTTTGCGGCGGCCGTTATCTCAGTGCCACCGGCGCCCACGTTGCTCCGCTGCGCCAGCCTGCGAAGCATTTTCCGGTAGGGCCGCGTCTCTGGCGACAGCTCCCACGCCCGAAGAGCCAGGAGGGAAAGCCGTGCCTCATTGGAAAGCTCTTTGGCAGCCGCTCCCATGGGCCCACAGCCCGTGGGGCTTCGGGCTTTGCGGCGTCCGTCACCTCGGCGCCACCGGCGCCCATGTTGCGCCGCTGTGCCAGCCTGAGAAGCATTTTCCGGTAGGGCCGCGGCTCTGGCGACAGCTCCCACGCCCGAAGAGCCAGGAGGGAAAGCCGTGCCTCGTTGGAAAGCTCTTTGGCAGCCGCTCGCGTGGCCCCACAGCCCATGGGGCTGCGGGCTTTGCGGCGGCCGTCAGCCTGGGCGACACCGGCGCCCACGTCGGGCCGCCGCGCCAGCCTGCAAAGCATTTTCCGGTAGGGCCGCGGCTCTGGCGACAGCTCCCACGCCCGAAGAGCCAGGAGGGAAAGCCGTGCCTCGTTGGAAAGCTCTTTGGCAGCCGCTCGCGTGGCCCCACAGCCCGTGGGGCTGCGGGCTTTCCGGCGGCCGTCAGCCTCGGCGCCACCGGCGCCCATGTGGCGCGACCGAACCAGCCTGCGAAGCATTTTCCGGTAGGGCCGCGGCTCTGGCGACAGCTCCCACGCCCGAAGAGCCAGGAGGGAAAGCCGTGCCTCGTTGGAAAGCTCTTTGGCAGTCGCTCGCGTGGCCCCACAGCCCGTGGGGCTGCGGGCTTTGCGGCGGCCGTCAGCCTGGGCGACACCGGCGCCCACATTGCGCCGCCGCACCAGCCTGCGAAGCATTTTCCGGTAGGGCCGCGGCTCTGGCGACAGCTCCCACGCCCGAAGAGCCAGGAGGGAAAGCCGTGCCTCATTGGAAAGCTCTTTGGCAGTCGCTTGCGTGGCCCCACAGCCCATGGGGCTGTGGGCTTTCCGGCGGCCGTCAGCCTCGGCGCCACCGGCTCCCATGTTGCGCCGCCGCGCCAGCCTGCGAAGCATTTTCCGGTAGGGCCGCGTCTCTGGCGACAGCTCCCACGGCCGAAGAGCCAGGAGGGAAAGCCATGCCTCCTTGGAAAGCTCTTTGGCAGCCGCTCGCGTGGCCCCACAGCCCATGGGGCTGCGGGCTTTGTGGCAGACGTCAGCCTGGGCGCAACCGGTGCCCACGTGGCGCGACCGCGCCAGCCTGCGAAGCATTTTCCGGTAGGGCCGCGGCTCTGGCGACAGCTCCCACGCCCGAAGAGCCAGGAGGGAAAGCCGTGCCTCGTTGGAAAGCTCTTTGGCAGCCGCTCGCGTGGCCCCACAGCCCGTGGGGCTGCGGGCTTTCCGGCGGCCGTCAGCCTGGGCGACACCGGCGCCCAGGTGGGGCCGCCGCGCCAGCCTGCGAAGCATTTTCCGGTAGGGCCGCGTCTCTGACAACAGCTCCCACGCCCGAAGAGCCAGGAGGGAAAGCCGTGCCTCATTGGAAAGCTCTTTGGCAGTCGCTCGCGGGGCCCCACAACCCGTGGGGCTGCGGGCTTTCCGGCGGCCGTCAGCCTCGGCGCTACCGGCGCCAACGAGGCGCGACCGCGCCAGCCTGCAAAGCATTTTCCGGTAGGGCCGCGGCTCTGGCGACAGCTCCCACACCCGAAGAGCCAGGAGGGAAAGCCGTGCCTCGTTGGAAAGCTCTTTGGCAGCCGCTCGCGTGGCCCCACAGCCCGTGGGGCTGCGGGCTTTGCGGCGGCCGTCAGCCTCGGCGCCACTGGCGCCCACGTCGGGCCGCCGCACCAGCCTGCGAAGCATTTTCCGGTAGGGCCGCGGCTCTGGCGACAGCTCCCACGCCCGAAGAGCCAGGAGGGAAAGCCGTGCCTCGTTGGAAAGCTCTTTGGCAGCCGCTCGCGTGGCCCCACAGCCCATGGGGCTGCGGGCTTTCCGGCGGCCGTCAGCCTCGGCGCAACCGGCTCCCATGTTGCGCCGCCGCGCCAGCCTGCGAAGCATTTTCCGGTAGGGCCGCGTCTCTGGCGACAGCTCCCACGGCCGAAGAGCCAGGAGGGAAAGCCATGCCTCCTTGGAAAGCTCTTTGGCAGCCACTCGCATGGCCCCACAGCCCGTGGGGCTGCGGGCTTTGTGGCGGACGTCAGCCTGGGCGCCACCTGCGCCCACGTGGCGCCACCGCGCCAGCCTGCAAAGCATTTTCCGGTAGGGCCGCGGCTCTGGCGACAGCTCCCACGCCCGAAGAGCCAGGAGGGAAAGCCGTGCCTCGTTGGAAAGCTCTTTGGCAGTCGCTCGTGTGGCCCCACAGCCCGTGGGGCTGCGGGCTTTCCGACGGCCGTCACCCTGGGCGACACCGGCGCCCACGTCGGGCCGCTGCGCCAGCCTGCAAAGCATTTTCCGGTAGGGCCGCGGCTCTGGCGACAGCTCCCACGCCCGAAGATCCAGGAGGGAAAGCCGTGCCTCGTTGGAAAGCTCTTTGGCAGCCGCTCGCGTGGCCCCACAGCCCGTGGGGCTCGGGCTTTCCGGCGGCTGTCAGCCTCGGCGCCACCGGCGCCCATGTGGCGCGACCGCGCCAGCCTGCGAAGCATTTTCCGGTAGGGCCGCGGCTCTGGCGACAGCTCCCACGCCCGAAGAGCCAGGAGGGAAAGCCGTGCCTCGTTGGAAAGCTGTTTGGCAGTCGCTCGCGTGGCCCCACAGCCCGTGGGGCTGCGGGCTTTCCGGCGGCCGTGAGCCTGGGCGACACCGGCGCCCACGTTGCGCCGCCGCGCCAGCCTGCGAAGCATTTTCCGGTAGGGCCGCGACTCTGGCGACAGCTCCCACGCCCGAAGAGCCAGGAGGGAAAGCCGTGCCTCGTTGAAAAGCTCTTTGGCAGCCGCTCGCGTTGCCCCACAGCCCATGGGGCTGCGGGCTTTGCGGCGGCCGTCAGCCTCGGCGCCACCGGCTCCCACGTTGCGCCGCCGCGCCAGCCTGCGAAGCATTTTCCGGTAGGGCCGCGGCTCTGGCGACAGCTCCCACGCCCGAAGAGCCAGGAGGGAAAGCCGTGCCTCGTTGGAAAGCTCTTTGGCAGCCGCTCGCGTGGCCCCACAGCCCGTGGGGCTGCGGGCTTTGCGGCGGCCGTCAGCCTGGGCGACACCGGCGCCCAGGTGGGGCCGCCGCGCCAGCCTGCGAAGCATTTTCCGGTAGGGCCGCGTCTCTGACAACAGCTCCCACGCCCGAAGAGCCAGGAGGGAAAGCCGTGCCTCATTGGAAAGCTCTTTGGCAGTCGCTCGCGGGGCCCCACAACCCGTGGGGCTGCGGGCTTTGCGGCGGCCGTCAGCCTCGGCGCTACCGGCGCCAACGAGGCGCGACCGCGCCAGCCTGCAAAGCATTTTCCGGTAGGGCCGCGGCTCTGGCGACAGCTCCCACACCCGAAGAGCCAGGAGGGAAAGCCGTGCCTCGTTGGAAAGCTCTTTGGCAGCCGCTCGCGTGGCCCCACAGCCCGTGGGGCTGCGGGCTTTGCGGCGGCCGTCAGCCTCGGCGCCACTGGCGCCCACGTCGGGCCGCCGCGCCAGCCTGAGAAGCATTTTCCGGTAGGGCCGCGGCTCTGGCGACAGCTCCCACGCCCGAAGAGCCAGGAGGGAAAGCCGTGCCTCGTTGGAAAGCTCTTTGGCAGCCGCTCGCGTGGCCCCACAGCCCGTGGGGCTGCGGGCTTTGCGGCGGCCGTCAGCCTTGGAGACACCGGCGCCCAGTTGGGGCCGCCGCGCCAGCCTGCGAAGCATTTTCCGGTAGGGCCGCGGCTCTGGCGACAGCTCCCACGCCCGAAGAGCCAGGAGGGAAAGCCGTGCCTCGTTGGAAAGCTCTTTGGCAGCCACTCGCATGGCCCTAAAGCCCGTGGGGCTGCGGGCTTTGTGGCGGACGTCAGCCTGGGCGCCACCTGCGCCCACGTGGCGCCACCGCGCCAGCCTGCAAAGCATTTTCCGGTAGGGCCGCGGCTCTGGCGACAGCTCCCACGCCCGAAGAGCCAGGAGGGAAAGCCGTGCCTCGTTGGAAAGCTCTTTGGCAGTCGCTCGTGTGGCCCCACAGCCCGTGGGGCTGCGGGCTTTCCGACGGCCGTCACCCTGGGCGACACCGGCGCCCACGTCGGGCCGCTGCGCCAGCCTGCAAAGCATTTTCCGGTAGGGCCGCGGCTCTGGCGACAGCTCCCACGCCCGAAGATCCAGGAGGGAAAGCCGTGCCTCGTTGGAAAGCTCTTTGGCAGCCGCTCGCGTGGCCCCACAGCCCGTGGGGCTCGGGCTTTCCGGCGGCTGTCAGCCTCGGCGCCACCGGCGCCCATGTGGCGCGACCGCGCCAGCCTGCGAAGCATTTTCCGGTAGGGCCGCGGCTCTGGCGACAGCTCCCACGCCCGAAGAGCCAGGAGGGAAAGCCGTGCCTCGTTGGAAAGCTGTTTGGCAGTCGCTCGCGTGGCCCCACAGCCCGTGGGGCTGCGGGCTTTCCGGCGGCCATGAGCCTGGGCGACACCGGCGCCCACGTTGCGCCGCCGCGCCAGCCTGCGAAGCATTTTCCGGTAGGGCCGCGACTCTGGCGACAGCTCCCACGCCCGAAGAGCCAGGAGGGAAAGCCGTGCCTCGTTGAAAAGCTCTTTGGCAGCCGCTCGCGTTGCCCCACAGCCCATGGGGCTGCGGGCTTTGCGGCGGCCGTCAGCCTCGGCGCCACCGGCGCCCACGTTGCGCCGCCGCGCCAGCCTGCGAAGCATTTTCCGGTAGGGCCGCGGCTCTGGCGACAGCTCCCACGCCCGAAGAGCCAGGAGGGAAAGCCGTGCCTCGTTGGAAAGCTCTTTGGCAGCCGCTCGCGTGGCCCCACAGCCCGTGGGGCTGCGGGCTTTGCGGCGGCCGTCAGCCTGGGCGACACCGGCGCCCAGGTGGGGCCGCCGCGCCAGCCTGCGAAGCATTTTCCGGTAGGGCCGCGTCTCTGACAACAGCTCCCACGCCCGAAGAGCCAGGAGGGAAAGCCGTGCCTCATTGGAAAGCTCTTTGGCAGTCGCTCGCGGGGCCCCACAACCCGTGGGGCTGCGGGCTTTGCGGCGGCCGTCAGCCTCGGCGCTACCGGCGCCAACGAGTCGCGACCGCGCCAGCCTGCAAAGCATTTTCCGGTAGGGCCGTGTCTCTGGCGACAGCTCCCACACCCGAAGAGCCAGGAGGGAAAGCCGTGCCTCGTTGGAAAGCTCTTTGGCAGCCGCTCGCGTGGCCCCACAGCCCGTGGGGCTGCGGGCTTTGCGGCGGCCGTCAGCCTCGGCGCCACTGGCGCCCACGTCGGGCCGCCGCGCCAGCCTGAGAAGCATTTTCCGGTAGGGCCGCGGCTCTGGCGACAGCTCCCACGCCCGAAGAGCCAGGAGGGAAAGCCGTGCCTCGTTGGAAAGCTCTTTGGCAGCCGCTCGCGTGGCCCCACAGCCCGTGGGGCTGCGGGCTTTGCGGCGGCCGTCAGCCTTGGAGACACCGGCGCCCAGTTGGGGCCGCCGCGCCAGCCTGCGAAGCATTTTCCGGTAGGGCCGCGGCTCTGGCGACAGCTCCCACGCCCGAAGAGCCAGGAGGGAAAGCCGTGCCTCGTTGGAAAGCTCTTTGGCAGCCACTCGCATGGCCCTAAAGCCCGTGGGGCTGCGGGCTTTCCGGCGGCCGTCAGCCTCGGCGCCACCGGCGCCCACGTGGCGCTGCCGCGCCAGCCTGCGAAGCACTTTCCGGTAGGGCCGCGGCTCTGGCGACAGCTCCCACGCCCGAAGAGCCAGGAGGGAAAGCCAGGCTCGTTGGAAAGCTCTTTGGCAGCCGCTCGCGTGGCCCCACAGCCCGTGGTGCTGCGGGCTTTGCGGCGGCTGTCAGCCTCGGCGCCATCGGCGCCCATGTCGGGCCTCCGCGCCAGCCTGCGAAGCATTTTCCGGTAGGGCCGCGTCTCTGGCGACAGCTCCCACGGCCGAAGAGCCAGGAGGGAAAGCCGTGCCTCGTTGGAAAGCTCTTTGGCAGCCGCTCGCGTGGCCCCACAGCCCGTGGGGCTGCGGGCTTTGCGGCGGCCATCAGCCTCGGCGCCACAGGCGCCCACGTTGCGCCGCGGCGCCAGCCTGCGAAGCATTTTCCGGTAGGGCCGCGGCTCTGGCGACAGCTCCCACGGCCGAAGAGCCAGGAGGGAAAGCCGTGCCTCGTTGGAAAGCTCTTTGGCAGCCGCTCGCGTGGCCCCACAGCCCATGGGGCTGCGGGCTTTGTGGCGGACGTCAGCCTGGGCGCCACCGGCGCCCACGTGGTGCCACCGCACCAGCCTGCGAAGCATTTTCCGGTAGGGCCGCGGCTCTGGCGACAGCTCCCACGCCCGAAGAACCAGGAGGGAAAGCCGTGCCTCATTGGAAAGCTCTTTGGCAGCCGCTCCCATGGGCCCACAGCCCGTGGGGCTTCGGGCTTTGCGGCGTCCGTCACCTCGGCGCCACCGGCGCCCATGTTGCGCCGCTGTGCCAGCCTGAGAAGCATTTTCCGGTAGGGCCGCGGCTCTGGCGACAGCTCCCACGCCCGAAGAGCCAGGAGGGAAAGCCGTGCCTCGTTGGAAAGCTCTTTGGCAGCCGCTCGCGTGGCCCCACAGCCCGTGGGGCTGCGGGCTTTGCGGCGGCCGTCAGCCTCGGCGCCACTGGCGCCCACGTCGGGCCGCCGCACCAGCCTGCGAAGCATTTTCCGGTAGGGCCGCGGCTCTGGCGACAGCTCCCACGCCCGAAGAGCCAGGAGGGAAAGCCGTGCCTCGTTGGAAAGCTCTTTGGCAGCCGCTCGCGTGGCCCCACAGCCCATGCGGCTGTGGGCTTTCCGGCGGCCGTCAGCCTCGGCGCAACCGGCTCCCATGTTGCGCCGCCGCGCCAGCCTGCGAAGCATTTTCCGGTAGGGCCGCGTCTCTGGCGACAGCTCCCACGGCCGAAGAGCCAGGAGGGAAAGCCATGCCTCCTTGGAAAGCTCTTTGGCAGCCACTCGCATGGCCCCACAGCCCGTGGGGCTGCGGGCTTTGTGGCGGACGTCAGCCTGGGCGCCACCTGCGCCCACGTGGCGCCACCGCGCCAGCCTGCAAAGCATTTTCCGGTAGGGCCGCGGCTCTGGCGACAGCTCCCACGCCCGAAGAGCCAGGAGGGAAAGCCGTGCCTCGTTGGAAAGCTCTTTGGCAGTCGCTCGTGTGGCCCCACAGCCCGTGGGGCTGCGGGCTTTCCGACGGCCGTCACCCTGGGCGACACCGGCGCCCACGTCGGGCCGCTGCGCCAGCCTGCAAAGCATTTTCCGGTAGGGCCGCGGCTCTGGCGACAGCTCCCACGCCCGAAAATCCAGGAGGGAAAGCCGTGCCTCGTTGGAAAGCTCTTTGGCAGCCGCTCGCGTGGCCCCACAGCCCGTGGGGCTCGGGCTTTCCGGCGGCTGTCAGCCTCGGCGCCACCGGCGCCCATGTGGCGCGACCGCGCCAGCCTGCGAAGCATTTTCCGGTAGGGCCGCGGCTCTGGCGACAGCTCCCACGCCCGAAGAGCCAGGAGGGAAAGCCGTGCCTCGTTGGAAAGCTGTTTGGCAGTCGCTCGCGTGGCCCCACAGCCCGTGGGGCTGCGGGCTTTCCGGCGGCCGTGAGCCTGGGCGACACCGGCGCCCACGTTGCGCCGCCGCGCCAGCCTGCGAAGCATTTTCCGGTAGGGCCGCGACTCTGGCGACAGCTCCCACGCCCGAAGAGCCAGGAGGGAAAGCCGTGCCTCGTTGAAAAGCTCTTTGGCAGCCGCTCGCGTTGCCCCACAGCCCATGGGGCTGCGGGCTTTGCGGCGGCCGTCAGCCTCGGCGCCACCGGCGCCCACGTTGCGCCGCCGCGCCAGCCTGCGAAGCATTTTCCGGTAGGGCCGCGGCTCTGGCGACAGCTCCCACGCCCGAAGAGCCAGGAGGGAAAGCCGTGCCTCGTTGGAAAGCTCTTTGGCAGCCGCTCGCGTGGCCCCACAGCCCGTGGGGCTGCGGGCTTTGCGGCGGCCGTCAGCCTGGGCGACACCGGCGCCCAGGTGGGGCCGCCGCGCCAGCCTGCGAAGCATTTTCCGGTAGGGCCGCGTCTCTGACAACAGCTCCCACGCCCGAAGAGCCAGGAGGGAAAGCCGTGCCTCATTGGAAAGCTCTTTGGCAGTCGCTCGCGGGGCCCCACAACCCGTGGGGCTGCGGGCTTTGCGGCGGCCGTCAGCCTCGGCGCTACCGGCGCCAACGAGGCGCGACCGCGCCAGCCTGCAAAGCATTTTCCGGTAGGGCCGCGGCTCTGGCGACAGCTCCCACACCCGAAGAGCCAGGAGGGAAAGCCGTGCCTCGTTGGAAAGCTCTTTGGCAGCCGCTCGCGTGGCCCCACAGCCCGTGGGGCTGCGGGCTTTGCGGCGGCCGTCAGCCTCGGCGCCACTGGCGCCCACGTCGGGCCGCCGCGCCAGCCTGAGAAGCATTTTCCGGTAGGGCCGCAGCTCTGGCGACAGCTCCCACGCCCGAAGAGCCAGGAGGGAAAGCCGTGCCTCGTTGGAAAGCTCTTTGGCAGCCGCTCGCGTGGCCCCACAGCCCGTGGGGCTGCGGGCTTTGCGGCGGCCGTCAGCCTTGGAGACACCGGCGCCCAGTTGGGGCCGCCGCGCCAGCCTGCGAAGCATTTTCCGGTAGGGCCGCGGCTCTGGCGACAGCTCCCACGCCCGAAGAGCCAGGAGGGAAAGCCGTGCCTCGTTGGAAAGCTCTTTGGCAGCCGCTCCCATGGGCCCACAGCCCGTGGGGCTTCGGGCTTTGCGGCGTCCGTCACCTCGGCGCCACCGGCGCCCATGTTGCGCCGCTGTGCCAGCCTGAGAAGCATTTTCCGGTAGGGCCGCGGCTCTGGCGACAGCTCCCACGCCCGAAGAGCCAGGAGGGAAAGCCGTGCCTCGTTGGAAAGCTCTTTGGCAGCCGCTCGCGTGGCCCCACAGCCCATGGGGCTGCGGGCTTTGCGGCGGCCGTCACCCTGGGCGACACCGGCGCCCACGTCGGGCCGACGCGCCAGCCTGCAAAGCATTTTCCGGTAGGGCCGCGGCTCTGGCGACAGCTCCCACGCCCGAAGAGCCAGGAGGGAAAGCCGTGCCTCGTTGCAAAGCTCTTTGGCAGCCGCTCGCGTGGCCCCACAGCCCGTGGGGCTGCGGGCTTTCCGGCGGCCGTCAGCCTCGGCGCCACCGGCGCCCATGTGGCGCGACCGAACCAGCCTGCGAAGCATTTTCCGGTAGGGCCGTGTCTCTGGCGACAGCTCCCACGCCCGAAGAGCCAGGAGGGAAAGCCGTGCCTCATTGGAAAGCTCTTTGGCAGCCGCTCGCATGGCCCCACAGCCCGTGGGGCTGTGGGCTTTCCGGCGGCCGTCAGCCTCGGTGCCACCGGCTCCCATGTTGCGCAGCCGCGCCAGCCTGCGAAGCATTTTCCGGTAGGGCCGCGTCTCTGGCGACAGCTCCCACGCCCGAAGAGCCAGGAGGGAAAGCCATGCCTCCTTGGAAAGCTCTTTGGCAGCCGCTCGCGTGGCCCCACAGCCCATGGGGCTGCGGGCTTTGTGGCAGACGTCAGCCTGGGCGCAACCGGTGCCCACGTGGCGCGACCGCGCCAGCCTGCAAAGCATTTTCCGGTAGGGCCGCGGCTCTGGCGACAGCTCCCACACCCGAAGAGCCAGGAGGGAAAGCCGTGCCTCGTTGGAAAGCTCTTTGGCAGCCGCTCGCGTGGCCCCACAGCCCGTGGGGCTGCGGGCTTTGCGGCGGCCGTCAGCCTCGGCGCCATTGGCGCCCACGTCGGGCCGCCGCGCCAGCCTGCGAAGCATTTTCCGGTAGGGCCGCGTCTCTGGCGACAGCTCCCACGCCCGAAGAGCCAGGAGGGAAAGCCGTGCCTCGTTGGAAAGCTCTTTGGCAGCCGCTCGCGTGGCCCCACAGCCCGTGGGGCTGCGGGCTTTGCGGCGGCCGTCAGCCTTGGAGACACCGGCGCCCAGTTGGGGCCGCCGCGCCAGCCTGCGAAGCATTTTCCGGTAGGGCCGCGGCTCTGGCGACAGCTCCCACGCCCGAAGAGCCAGGAGGGAAAGCCGTGCCTCGTTGGAAAGCTCTTTGGCAGCCACTCGCATGGCCCTAAAGCCCGTGGGGCTGCGGGCTTTCCGGCGGCCGTCAGCCTCGGCGCCACCGGCGCCCACGTGGCGCTGCCGCGCCAGCCTGCGAAGCACTTTCCGGTAGGGCCGCGGCTCTGGCGACAGCTCCCACGCCCGAAGAGCCAGGAGGGAAAGCCAGGCTCGTTGGAAAGCTCTTTGGCAGCCGCTCGCGTGGCCCCACAGGCCGTGGTGCTGCGGGCTTTGCGGCGGCCGTCAGCCTCGGCGCCATCGGCGCCCATGTCGGGCCTCCGCGCCAGCCTGCGAAGCATTTTCCGGTAGGGCCGCGGCTCTGGCGACAGCTCCCACGCCCGAAGAGCCAGGAGGGAAAGCCATGCCTCATTGGAAAGCTCTTTGGCAGCCGCTCGCGTGGCCCCACAGCCCGTGGGGCTGCGGGCTTTGCGGCGGCCGTCAGCCTCGGCGCCATCGGCGTCCACGTCGGGCCGCCGCGCCAGCCTGCGAAGCATTTTCCGGTAGGGCCGCGTCTCTGGCGACAGCTCCCACGCCCGAAGAGCCAGGAGGGAAAGCCGTGCCTCGTTGGAAAGCTCTTTGGCAGCCACTCGCGTGGCCCCACAGCCCGTGGGGCTGCGGGCTTTGTGGCGGACGTCAGCCTGGGCGCCACCTGCGCCCACGTGGCGCCACCGCGCCAGCCTGCAAAGCATTTTCCGGTAGGGCCGCGGCTCTGGCGACAGCTCCCACGCCCGAAGAGCCAGGAGGGAAAGCCGTGCCTCGTTGGAAAGCTCTTTGGCAGTCGCTCGTGTGGCCCCACAGCCCGTGGGGCTGCGGGCTTTGCGACGGCCGTCACCCTGGGCGACACCGGCGCCCACGTCGGGCCGCTGCGCCAGCCTGCAAAGCATTTTCCGGTAGGGCCGCGTCTCTGGCGACAGCTCCCACGCCCGAAGAGCCAGGAGGGAAAGCCGTGCCTCGTTGGAAAGCTCTTTGGCAGCCGCTCGCGTGGCCCCACAGCCCATGGGGCTGCGGGCTTTGTGGCGGACGTCAGCCTGGGCGCCACCGGCGCCCACGTGGTGCCACCGCACCAGCCTGCGAAGCATTTTCCGGTAGGGCCGCGGCTCTGGCGACAGCTCCCACGCCCGAAGAACCAGGAGGGAAAGCCGTGCCTCATTGGAAAGCTCTTTGGCAGCCGCTCCCATGGGCCCACAGCCCGTGGGGCTTCGGGCTTTGCGGCGTCCGTCACCTCGGCGCCACCGGCGCCCATGTTGCGCCGCTGTGCCAGCCTGAGAAGCATTTTCCGGTAGGGCCGCGGCTCTGGCGACAGCTCCCACGCCCGAAGAGCCAGGAGGGAAAGCCGTGCCTCGTTGGAAAGCTCTTTGGCAGCCGCTCGCGTGGCCCCACAGCCCATGGGGCTGCGGGCTTTGCGGCGGCCGTCAGCCTGGGCGACACCGGCGCCCACGTCGGGCCGCCGCGCCAGCCTGCAAAGCATTTTCCGGTAGGGCCGCGGCTCTGGCGACAGCTCACACGCACGAAGAGCCAGGAGGGAAAGCCGTGCCTCGTTGCAAAGCTCTTTGGCAGCCGCTCGCGTGGCCCCACAGCCCGTGGGGCTGCGGGCTTTCCGGCGGCCGTCAGCCTCGGCGCCACCGGCGCCCATGTGGCGCGACCGAACCAGCCTGCGAAGCATTTTCCGGTAGGGCCGCGGCACTGGCGACAGCTCCCACGCCCGAAGAGCCAGGAGGGAAAGCCGTGCCTCATTGGAAAGCTCTTTGGCAGCCGCTCGCATGGCCCCACAGCCCGTGGGGCTGTGGGCTTTCCGGCGGCCGTCAGCCTCGGCGCCACCGGCTCCCATGTTGCGCCGCCGCGCCAGCCTGCGAAGCATTTTCCGGTAGGGCCGCGTCTCTGGCGACAGCTCCCACGCCCGAAGAGCCAGGAGGGAAAGCCATGCCTCCTTGGAAAGCTCTTTGGCAGCCGCTCGCGTGGCCCCACAGCCCATGGGGCTGCGGGCTTTGTGGCAGACGTCAGCCTGGGCGCAACCGGTGCCCACGTGGCGCGATCCCGCCAGCCTGCGAAGCATTTTCTGTTAGGGCCGCGACTCTGGCGACAGCTCCCACGCCCGAAGAGCCAGGAGGGAAAGCCGTGCCTCGTTGAAAAGCTCTTTGGCAGCCGCTCGCGTTGCCCCACAGCCCATGGGGCTGCGGGCTTTGCGGCGGCCGTCAGCCTCGGCGCCACCGTCGCCCACGTTGCGCCGCTGCGCCAGCCTGCGAAGCATTTTCCGGTAGGGCCGCGGCTCTGGCGACAGCTCCCACGCCCGAAGAGCCAGGAGGGAAAGCCATGCCTCATTGGAAAGCTCTTTGGCAGCCGCTCGCGTGGCCCCACAGCCCGTGGGGCTGCGGGCTTTGCGGCGGCCGTCAGCCTCGGCGCCATCGGCGCCCACGTCGGGCCGCCGCGCCAGCCTGCGAAGCATTTTCCGGTAGGGCCGCGTCTCTGGCGACAGCTCCCACGCCCGAAGAGCCAGGAGGGAAAGCCGTGCCTCGTTGGAAAGCTCTTTGGCAGCCACTCGCGTGGCCCCACAGCCCGTGGGGCTGCGGGCTTTGTGGCGGACGTCAGCCTGGGCGCCACCTGCGCCCACGTGGCGCCACCGCGCCAGCCTGCAAAGCATTTTCCGGTAGGGCCGCGGCTCTGGCGACAGCTCCCACGCCCGAAGAGCCAGGAGGGAAAGCCGTGCCTCGTTGGAAAGCTCTTTGGCAGTCGCTCGTGTGGCCCCACAGCCCGTGGGGCTGCGGGCTTTGCGACGGCCGTCACCCTGGGCGACACCGGCGCCCACGTCGGGCCGCTGCGCCAGCCTGCAAAGCATTTTCCGGTAGGGCCGCGGCTCTGGCGACAGCTCCCACGCCCGAAGATCCAGGAGGGAAAGCCGTGCCTCGTTGGAAAGCTCTTTGGCAGCCGCTCGCGTGGCCCCACAGCCCGTGGGGCTCAGGCTTTCCGGCGGCTGTCAGCCTCGGCGCCACCGGCGCCCATGTGGCGCGACCGCGCCAGCCTGCGAAGCATTTTCCGGTAGGGCCGCGGCTCTGGCGACAGCTCCCACGCCCGAAGAGCCAGGAGGGAAAGCCGTGCCTCGTTGGAAAGCTGTTTGGCAGTCGCTCGCGTGGCCCCACAGCCCGTGGGGCTGCGGGCTTTCCGGCGGCCGTCAGCCTGGGCGACACCGGCGCCCACGTTGCGCCGCCGCGCCAGCCTGCGAAGCATTTTCCGGTAGGGCCGCGACTCTGGCGACAGCTCCCACGACCGAAGAGCCAGGAGGGAAAGCCGTGCCTCGTTGGAAAGCTCTTTGGCAGCCGCTCGCGTGGCCCCACAGCCCGTGGGGCTGCGGGCTTTCCGGCGGCCGTCAGCCTCGGCGCCACCGGCGCCAACGAGGCGCGACCGCGCCAGCCTGCGAAGCATTTTCCGGTAGGGCCGCGTCTCTGGCGACAGCTCCCACACCCGAAGAGCCAGGAGGGAAAGCCGTGCCTCGTTGGAAAGCTCTTTGGCAGCCGCTCGCGTGGCCCCACAGCCCGTGGGGCTGTGGGCTTTGCGGCGGCCGTCAGCCTCGGCGCCACTGGCGCCCACGTCGGGCCGCCGCGCCAGCCTGCGAAGCATTTTCCGGTAGGGCCGCGGCTCTGGCGACAGCTCCCACGCCCGAAGAGCCAGGAGGGAAAGCCGTGCCTCGTTGGAAAGCTCTTTGGCAGCCGCTCGTGTGGCCCCACAGCCCGTGGGGCTGCGGGCTTTGCGGCAGCCGTCAACCTGGGCGACACCGGCGCCCAGGTGGGGCCGCCGCGCCAGCCTGCAAAGAATTTTCCGGTAGGGCCGCGGCTCTGGCGACAGCTCCCACGCCCGAAGAGCCAGGAGGGAAAGCCGTGCCTCGTTGGAAAGCTCTTTGGCAGCCGCTCGCGTGGCCCCACAGCCCGTGGGGCTGCGGGCTTTCCGGCGGCCCTCTGCCTGGGCGACACCTGTGCCCACTGGGGGCCGCCGCTCAGCCTGCGAAGCATTTTCCGGTAGGTCCGCGTCTCTGGCGACAGCTCCCACGCCCGAAGAGCCAGGAGGGAAAGCCGTGCCTCGTTGGAAAGCTCTTTGGCAGCCGCTCGCGTGGCCCCACAGCCCGTGGGGCTGCGGGCTTTGCGGCGGCCGTCAGCCTCGGCGCCACCGGCGCCCACATTGCGCCGCCGCCCCAGTCTGCGAAGCATTTTCCGGTAGGGCCGCGGCTCTGGCGACAGCTCCCACGGCCGAAGAGCCAGGAGGGAAAGCCGTGCCTCGTTGGAAAGCTCTTTGGCAGCCGCTCGCGTGGCCCCACAGCCCGTGGGGCTGCGGGCTTTCCGGCGGCCGTCAGCCTCGGTGCCATCGGCGCCCAGGTGGGGCCGCCACGCCAGCCTGCGAAGCATTTTCCGGTAGGGCCGCGTCTCTGGCGACAGCTCCCACGCCCGAAGAGCCAGGAGGGAAAGCCGTGCCTCGTTGGAAAGCTCTTTGGCAGCCACTCGCATGGCCCCACAGCCCGTGGGGCTGCGGGCTTTGCGGCGGCCGTCAGCCTCGGCGCCACCGGCGCCCACGTGGCGCCGCTGCGCCAGCCTGCGAAACATTTTCCAGTAGGGCCACAGCTCTGGCGACAGCTCCCACGCCCGAAGAGCCAGGAGGGAAAGCCGTGCCTCGTTGGAAAGCTCTTTGGCAGCCGCTCGCGTGGCCCCACAGCCCGTGGGGCTGCGGGCTTTGCGGCGGCCGTAAGCCTCGGCGCCACCGGCGCCCACGTGGCGCCGCCGCGCTAGCCTGTGAAGAATTTTCCAGTAGGGCGGCAGCTCTGGCGACAGCTCCCACGCCCGAAGAGCCAGGAGGGAAAGCCGTGCCTCGTTGGAAAACTCTTTGGCAGCCGCTCGCGTGGCCCCACAGCCCGTGGGGCTGCGGGCTTTCCGGCGGCCGTCAGCCTCAGCGCCACCGGCTCCCACGTGTGGCCGCTGCGCCAGCCTGCGAAGCATTTTCCGGTAGGGCCGCGGCTCTGGCGACAGCTCCCACGCCCGAAGAGCCAGGAGGGAAAGCCGTGCCTCGTTGGAAAGCTCTTTGGCAGCCGCTCGCGTGGCCCCACAGCCCGTGGGGCTGCGGGCTTTCCGGCGGCCCTCTGCCTGGGCGACACCTGTGCCCACTGGGGGCCGCCGCTCAGCCTGCGAAGCATTTTCCGGTAGGTCCGCGTCTCTGGCGACAGCTCCCACGCCCGAAGAGCCAGGAGGGAAAGCCGTGCCTCGTTGGAAAGCTCTTTGGCAGCCGCTCGCGTGGCCCCACAGCCCGTGGGGCTGCGGGCTTTGCGGCGGCCGTCAGCCTCGGCGCCACCGGCGCCCACATTGCGCCGCCGCCCCAGTCTGCGAAGCATTTTCCGGTAGGGCCGCGGCTCTGGCGACAGCTCCCACGCCCGAAGAGCCAGGAGGGAAAGCCGTGCCTCGTTGGAAAGCTCTTTGGCAGCCACTCGCATGGCCCCACAGCCCGTGGGGCTGCGGGCTTTCCGGAGGCCGTAAGCCTCGGCGCCACCGGCGCCCACGTGGCGCCGCCGCGCTAGCCTGTGAAGAATTTTCCAGTAGGGCCGCAGCTCTGGCGACAGCTCCCACGCCCGAAGAGCCAGGAGGGAAAGCCGTGCCTCGTTGGAAAGCTCTTTGGCAGCCGCTCGCGTGGCCCCACAGCCCGTGGGGCTGCGGGCTTTACGGCGGCCGTCAGCCTCAGCGCCACTGGCTCCCACGTGTGGCCGCTGCGCCAGCCTGCGAAGCATTTTCCGGTAGGGCCGCGGCTCTGGCGACAGCTCCCACGGCCGAAGAGCCAGGAGGGAAAGCCGTGCCTCGTTGGAAAGCTCTTTGGCAGCCGCTCGCGTGGCCCCACAGCCCGTGGGGCTGCGGGCTTTGCGGCGGCCGTCAGCCTCGGTGCCATCGGCGCCCACGTGGGGCCGCCGCGCCAGCCTGCGAAGCATTTTCCGGTAGGGCTGCAGCTCTGGCGACAGCTCCCACGCCCGAAGAGCCAGGAGGGAAAGCCGTGCCTCGTTGGAAAGCTCTTTGGCAGCCACTCGCATGGCCCCACAGCCCGTGGGGCTGCGGGCTTTCCGGCGGCCGTCAGCCTCGGCGCCACCGGCGCCCACGTGGCGCCGCTGCGCCAGCCTGCGAAACATTTTCCAGTAGGGCCACAGCTCTGGCGACAGCTCCCACGCCCGAAGAGCCAGGAGGGAAAGCCGTGCCTCGTTGGAAAGCTCTTTGGCAGCCGCTCGTGTGGCCCCACAGCCCATGGGGCTGCGGGCGTTGCGGCGGCCGTCAGCCTCGGCGCCACCGGCGCTCACGTGGCGCCGCCGCGCCAGCCTGCGAAGCATTTTCCGTTAGGTCTGCGGCTCTGGCGACAGCTCCCACGCCCGAAGAGCCAGGAGGGAAAGCCGTGCCTCGTTGGAAAGCTCTTTGGCAGCCGATCGCGTGGCCCCACAGCCCGTGGGGCTGCGGGCTTTGCGGCGGGCGTCAGCCTCGTCGCCACCAGCGCCCACGTGGGGCCACCGCGCCAGCCTGCAAAGCATTTTCCGGTAGGGCCGCGGCTCTGGCGACAGCTCCCACGCCCGAAGAGCCAGGAGGGAAAGCCGTGCCTCGTTGGAAAGCTCTTTGGCAGTCGCTCACGTGGCCCCACAGCCTGTGGGGCTGCGGGCTTTGCGGCGGCCGTCAGCCTCGGCACCGTCGGCGCCCACGTGGCGCCGCCGCGCCAGCCTGCGAAGCATTTTCCGGTAGGGCCGCGGCTCTGGCGACAGCTCCCACGCCCGAAGAGCCAGGAGGGAAAGCCGTGCCTCGTTGGAAAGCTCTTTGGCAGCCGCTCGCGTGGCCCCACAGCCCGTGGGGCTGCGGGCTTTCAAGAGGCCGTCAGCCTCGGCGCCACCGGCGCCCACGTGGCGCCGCCGCGCTAGCCTGTGAAGAATTTTCCAGTAGGGCGGCAGCTCTGGCGACAGCTCCCACGCCCGAAGAGCCAGGAGGGAAAGCCGTGCCTCGTTGGAAAGCTCTTTGGCAGCCGCTCGCATGGCCCTAAAGCCTGTGGGGCTGCGGGCTTTGCGGCGGCCGTCAGCCTCGGCGCAACCGGCGCCAACGTGGCGCTGCCGCGCCAGCCTGCGAAGCATTTTCCGGTAGGGCCACGGCTCTGGCTACAGCTCCCACGGCCGAAGAGCCAGGAGGGAAAGCCGTGCCTCGTTGGAAAGCTCTTTGGCAGCCGCTCGCGTGGCCCCACAGCCCGTGGGGCTGCGGGCTTTCCGGCGGCCGTCAGCCTCAGCGCCACCGGCTCCCACGTGTGGCCGCTGCGCCAGCCTGCGAAGCATTTTCCGGTAGGGCCGCGTCTCTGGCGACACCTCCCACGCACAAAGAGCCAGGAGGGAAAGCCGTGCCTTGTTGGAAAGCTCTTTGGCAGCCGCTCACGTGGCCCCACAGCCCGTGGGGCTGCGGGCTTTGCGGCGGACATCAGCCTCGGTGCCATCGGCGCCCAGGAGGGGCTGCCGCGCCAGCCTTCGAAGCATTTTCCGGTAGGGCCGCGGCTCTGGCGACACCTCCCACGCACAAAGAGCCAGGAGGGAAAGCCATGCCTTGTTGGAAAGCTCTTTGGCAGCCGCTCGCGTGGCCCCACAGCCCGTGGGGCTGCGGGCTTTCCGGAGGCCGTAAGCCTCGGCGCCACCGGCGCCCACGTGGCGCCGCCGCGCTAGCCTGTGAAGAATTTTCCAGTAGGGCCGCAGCTCTGGCGACAGCTCCCACGCCCGAAGAGCCAGGAGGGAAAGCCGTGCCTCGTTGGAAAGCTCTTTGGCAGTCGCTCACGTGGCCCCACAGCCTGTGGGGCTGCGGGCTTTGCGGTGGCCGTCAGCCTCGGCACCGTCGGCGCCCACGTGGCGCCGCCGCGCCAGCCTGCGAAGCATTTTCCGGTAGGGCCGCGTCTCTGGCGACACCTCCCACGCCCGAAGAGCCAGGAGGGAAAGCCGTGCCTCGTTGGAAAGCTCTTTGGCAGCCGCTCGCGTGGCCCCACAGCCCGTGGGGCTGCGGGCTTTCAAGAGGCCGTCAGCCTCGGCGCCACCGGCGCCCACGTGGCGCCGCCGCGCTAGCCTGTGAAGAATTTTCCAGTAGGGCGGCAGCTCTGGCGACAGCTCCCACGCCCGAAGAGCCAGGAGGGAAAGCCGTGCCTCGTTGGAAAGCTCTTTGGCAGCCGCTCACGTGGCCCCACAGCCCGTGGGGCTGCGGGCTTTCCGGCGGCCGTCAGCCTGGGCGACACTGGCGCCCACGTGGTGCCACCGCGCCAGCCTGCGAAGAATTTTGCTGTAGGGCCGCGGCTCTGGTGACAGCTCCCACGCCCGAAGAGCCAGGAGGGAAAGCCGTGCCTCGTTGGAAAGCTCTTTGGCAGCCGCTCGCATGGCCCCACAGCCCGTGGGGCTGCGGACTTTGTGGCGGCCGTCAGCCTCGGCGCCACCGGCGCCCACGTGGTGCCGCCGCGCCAGCCTGCGAAGCATTTTCCGGTAGGGCCGCGGCTCTGGCGACAGCTCCCACGCCCGAAGAGCCAGGAGGGAAAGCCATTCCTCGTTGGAAAGCTCTTTGGCAGCCGCTCGCATGGCCCCACAGCCCGTGGGGCTGCGGGCTTTCCGGCGGCCGTCAGCCTGGGCGACACCGGTGCCCACGTGTGGCCGCCGCTCAGCCTGCGAAGCATTTTCCGGTAGGGCCGCGGCTCTGGCGACAGCTCCCACACCCGAAGAGCCAGGAGGGAAAGCCGTGCCTCGTTGGAAAGCTCTTTGGCAGCCGCTCGCGTGGCCCCACAGCCCGTGGGGCTGCGGGCTTTCCAGCGGCCGTCAGCCTGGGCGACACCTGCGCCTTGGTGGGGCCGCCGCGCCAGCCTGCGAAGCATTTTCCGGTAGGGCCGCGTCTCTGGCGACAGCTCCCACGCCCGAAGAGCCAGGACGGAAAGCCGTGCCTCGTTGGAAAGCTCTTTGGCAGTCGCTCGCATGGCCCCACAGCCCGTGGGGCTGCGGGCTTTCCGGCGGCCGTCAGCCTGGGCGACACCGGCGCCCACGTTGCGCCGCCGCGCCATCCTGCAAAGAATTTTCCGGTAGGGTCGCGTCTCTGGCGACAGCTCCCACGCCCGAAGAGCCAGGAGGGAAAGCCGTGCGTTGTTGGAAAGCTCTTTGGCAGCCGCTCGCGTGGCCCCACAGCCCATGGGGCTGCGGGCGTTGAGGCGGCCGTCAGACTCGGCGCCACCGGCGCCCACGTCGGGCCGCCGCGCCAGCCTGCGAAGCATTTTCCGGTAGGGCCGCAGCTCTGGCGACAGCTCCCACGCCCGAAGAGCCAGGAGGGAAAGCCATTCCTCGTTGGAAAGCTCTTTGGCAGCCGCTCGCGTGGCCCCACAGCCCGTGGGGCTGCGGGCTTTGCGGCGGCCGTCAGCCTCGGCGCCATCGGCGCCCACGTCGGGCTGCCGCACCAGCCTGCGAAGCATTTTCCGGTAGGGCCGCGGCTCTGGCGACAGCTCCCACGCCCGAAGAGCCAGGAGGGAAAGCCATGTCTCGTTGGAAAGCTCTTTGGCAGCCGCTCGCGTGGAGCCACAGCCCGTGGGGCTGCGGGCTTTGCGGCGGCTGTCAACCTCGGCGCCATCGGCGCCCACGTCGGGCTGCCGCGCCAGCCTGCGAAGCATTTTCCGGTAGGGCCGCGGCTCTGGCGACAGCTCCCACGCCCGAAGAGCCAGGAGGGAAAGCCGTGCCTCGTTGGAAAGCTCTTTGGCAGCCGCTCACGTGGCCCCACAGCCCGTGGGGCTGCGGGCTTTGCGGCGGCCGTCAGCCTCGGTGCCATCGGCGCCCAGGAGGGGCTGCCGCGCCAGCCTTCGAAGCATTTTCCGGTAGGGCCGCGGCTCTGGCGACAGCTCCCACGCCCGAAGAGCCAGGAGGGAAAGCCGTGCCTTGTTGGAAAGCTCTTTGGCAGCCACTCGCATGGCCCCAAAGCCCGTGGGGCTGCGGGCTTTGCGGCGGCCGTCAGCCTCGGCGCCACCGGCGCCCACGTGGCGCCGCTGCGCCAGCCTACGAAACATTTTCCAGTAGGGCCACAGCTCTGGCGACAGCTCCCACGCCCGAAGAGCCAGGAGGGAAAGCCGTGCCTCGTTGGAAAGATCTTTGGCAGCCGCTCGCGTGGCCCCACAGCCCGTGGGGCTGCGGGCTTTCCGGAGGCCGTAAGCCTCGGCGCCACCGGCGCCCACGTGGCGCCGCCGCGCTAGCCTGTGAAGAATTTTCCAGTAGGGCCGCAGCTCTGGCGACAGCTCCCACGCCCGAAGAGCCAGGAGGGAAAGCCGTGCCTCGTTGGAAAGCTCTTTGGCAGTCGCTCACGTGGCCCCACAGCCTGTGGGGCTGCGGGCTTTGCGGCGGCCGTCAGCCTCGGCACCGTCGGCGCCCACGTGGCGCCGCCGCGCCAGCCTGCGAAGCATTTTCCGGTAGGGCCGCGTCTCTGGCGACACCTCCCACGCCCGAAGAGCCAGGAGGGAAAGCCGTGCCTCGTTGGAAAGCTCTTTGGCAGCCGCTCGCGTGGCCCCACAGCCCGTGGGGCTGCGGGCTTTCAAGAGGCCGTCAGCCTCGGCGCCACCGGCGCCCACGTGGCGCCGCCGCGCTAGCCTGTGAAGAATTTTCCAGTAGGGCGGCAGCTCTGGCGACAGCTCCCACGCCCGAAGAGCCAGGAGGGAAAGCCGTGCCTCGTTGGAAAGCTCTTTGGCAGCCGCTCACGTGGCCCCACAGCCCGTGGGGCTGCGGGCTTTCCGGCGGCCGTCAGCCTGGGCGACACTGGCGCCCACGTGGTGCCACCGCGCCAGCCTGCGAAGAATTTTGCTGTAGGGCCGCGGCTCTGGTGACAGCTCCCACGCCCGAAGAGCCAGGAGGGAAAGCCGTGCCTCGTTGGAAAGCTCTTTGGCAGCCGCTCGCATGGCCCCACAGCCCGTGGGGCTGCGGACTTTGTGGCGGCCGTCAGCCTCGGCGCCACCGGCGCCCACGTGGTGCCGCCGCGCCAGCCTGCGAAGCATTTTCCGGTAGGGCCGCGGCTCTGGCGACAGCTCCCACGCCCGAAGAGCCAGGAGGGAAAGCCATTCCTCGTTGGAAAGCTCTTTGGCAGCCGCTCGCATGGCCCCACAGCCCGTGGGGCTGCGGGCTTTCCGGCGGCCGTCAGCCTGGGCGACACCGGTGCCCACGTGTGGCCGCCGCTCAGCCTGCGAAGCATTTTCCGGTAGGGCCGCGGCTCTGGCGACAGCTCCCACGCCCGAAGAGCCAGGAGGGAAAGCCGTGCCTCGTTGGAAAGCTCTTTGGCAGTCGCTCACGTGGCCCCACAGCCTGTGGGGCTGCGGGCTTTGCGGCGGCCGTCAGCCTCGGCACCGTCGGCGCCCACGTGGCGCCGCCGCGCCAGCCTGCGAAGCATTTTCCGGTAGGGCCGCGTCTCTGGCGACACCTCCCACGCCCGAAGAGCCAGGAGGGAAAGCCGTGCCTCGTTGGAAAGCTCTTTGGCAGCCGCTCGCGTGGCCCCACAGCCCGTGGGGCTGCGGGCTTTCAAGAGGCCGTCAGCCTCGGCGCCACCGGCGCCCACGTGGCGCCGCCGCGCTAGCCTGTGAAGAATTTTCCAGTAGGGCGGCAGCTCTGGCGACAGCTCCCACGCCCGAAGAGCCAGGAGGGAAAGCCGTGCCTCGTTGGAAAGCTCTTTGGCAGCCGCTCACGTGGCCCCACAGCCCGTGGGGCTGCGGGCTTTCCGGCGGCCGTCAGCCTGGGCGACACTGGCGCCCACGTGGTGCCACCGCGCCAGCCTGCGAAGAATTTTGCTGTAGGGCCGCGGCTCTGGTGACAGCTCCCACGCCCGAAGAGCCAGGAGGGAAAGCCGTGCCTCGTTGGAAAGCTCTTTGGCAGCCGCTCGCATGGCCCCACAGCCCGTGGGGCTGCGGACTTTGTGGCGGCCGTCAGCCTCGGCGCCACCGGCGCCCACGTGGTGCCGCCGCGCCAGCCTGCGAAGCATTTTCCGGTAGGGCCGCGGCTCTGGCGACAGCTCCCACGCCCGAAGAGCCAGGAGGGAAAGCCATTCCTCGTTGGAAAGCTCTTTGGCAGCCGCTCGCATGGCCCCACAGCCCGTGGGGCTGCGGGCTTTCCGGCGGCCGTCAGCCTGGGCGACACCGGTGCCCACGTGTGGCCGCCGCTCAGCCTGCGAAGCATTTTCCGGTAGGGCCGCGGCTCTGGCGACAGCTCCCACACCCGAAGAGCCAGGAGGGAAAGCCGTGCCTCGTTGGAAAGCTCTTTGGCAGCCGCTCGCGTGGCCCCACAGCCCGTGGGGCTGCGGGCTTTCCAGCGGCCGTCAGCCTGGGCGACACCTGCGCCTTGGTGGGGCCGCCGCGCCAGCCTGCGAAGCATTTTCCGGTAGGGCCGCGTCTCTGGCGACAGCTCCCACGCCCGAAGAGCCAGGACGGAAAGCCGTGCCTCGTTGGAAAGCTCTTTGGCAGTCGCTCGCATGGCCCCACAGCCCGTGGGGCTGCGGGCTTTCCGGCGGCCGTCAGCCTGGGCGACACCGGCGCCCACGTTGCGCCGCCGCGCCATCCTGCAAAGAATTTTCCGGTAGGGTCGCGTCTCTGGCGACAGCTCCCACGCCCGAAGAGCCAGGAGGGAAAGCCGTGCGTTGTTGGAAAGCTCTTTGGCAGCCGCTCGCGTGGCCCCACAGCCCATGGGGCTGCGGGCGTTGAGGCGGCCGTCAGACTCGGCGCCACCGGCGCCCACGTCGGGCCGCCGCGCCAGCCTGCGAAGCATTTTCCGGTAGGGCCGCAGCTCTGGCGACAGCTCCCACGCCCGAAGAGCCAGGAGGGAAAGCCATTCCTCGTTGGAAAGCTCTTTGGCAGCCGCTCGCGTGGCCCCACAGCCCGTGGGGCTGCGGGCTTTGCGGCGGCCGTCAGCCTCGGCGCCATCGGCGCCCACGTCGGGCTGCCGCACCAGCCTGCGAAGCATTTTCCGGTAGGGCCGCGGCTCTGGCGACAGCTCCCACGCCCGAAGAGCCAGGAGGGAAAGCCATGTCTCGTTGGAAAGCTCTTTGGCAGCCGCTCGCGTGGAGCCACAGCCCGTGGGGCTGCGGGCTTTGCGGCGGCTGTCAACCTCGGCGCCATCGGCGCCCACGTCGGGCTGCCGCGCCAGCCTGCGAAGCATTTTCCGGTAGGGCCGCGGCTCTGGCGACAGCTCCCACGCCCGAAGAGCCAGGAGGGAAAGCCGTGCCTCGTTGGAAAGCTCTTTGGCAGCCGCTCACGTGGCCCCACAGCCCGTGGGGCTGCGGGCTTTGCGGCGGCCGTCAGCCTCGGTGCCATCGGCGCCCAGGAGGGGCTGCCGCGCCAGCCTTCGAAGCATTTTCCGGTAGGGCCGCGGCTCTGGCGACAGCTCCCACGCCCGAAGAGCCAGGAGGGAAAGCCGTGCCTTGTTGGAAAGCTCTTTGGCAGCCACTCGCATGGCCCCAAAGCCCGTGGGGCTGCGGGCTTTGCGGCGGCCGTCAGCCTCGGCGCCACCGGCGCCCACGTGGCGCCGCTGCGCCAGCCTACGAAACATTTTCCAGTAGGGCCACAGCTCTGGCGACAGCTCCCACGCCCGAAGAGCCAGGAGGGAAAGCCGTGCCTCGTTGGAAAGATCTTTGGCAGCCGCTCGCGTGGCCCCACAGCCCGTGGGGCTGCGGGCTTTCCGGAGGCCGTAAGCCTCGGCGCCACCGGCGCCCACGTGGCGCCGCCGCGCTAGCCTGTGAAGAATTTTCCAGTAGGGCCGCAGCTCTGGCGACAGCTCCCACGCCCGAAGAGCCAGGAGGGAAAGCCGTGCCTCGTTGGAAAGCTCTTTGGCAGTCGCTCACGTGGCCCCACAGCCTGTGGGGCTGCGGGCTTTGCGGCGGCCGTCAGCCTCGGCACCGTCGGCGCCCACGTGGCGCCGCCGCGCCAGCCTGCGAAGCATTTTCCGGTAGGGCCGCGTCTCTGGCGACACCTCCCACGCCCGAAGAGCCAGGAGGGAAAGCCGTGCCTCGTTGGAAAGCTCTTTGGCAGCCGCTCGCGTGGCCCCACAGCCCCTGGGGCTGCGGGCTTTCAAGAGGCCGTCAGCCTCGGCGCCACCGGCGCCCACGTGGCGCCGCCGCGCTAGCCTGTGAAGAATTTTCCAGTAGGGCGGCAGCTCTGGCGACAGCTCCCACGCCCGAAGAGCCAGGAGGGAAAGCCGTGCCTCGTTGGAAAGCTCTTTGGCAGCCGCTCACGTGGCCCCACAGCCCGTGGGGCTGCGGGCTTTCCGGCGGCCGTCAGCCTGGGCGACACTGGCGCCCACGTGGTGCCACCGCGCCAGCCTGCGAAGAATTTTGCTGTAGGGCCGCGGCTCTGGTGACAGCTCCCACGCCCGAAGAGCCAGGAGGGAAAGCCGTGCCTCGTTGGAAAGCTCTTTGGCAGCCGCTCGCATGGCCCCACAGCCCGTGGGGCTGCGGACTTTGTGGCGGCCGTCAGCCTCGGCGCCACCGGCGCCCACGTGGTGCCGCCGTGCCAGCCTGCGAAGCATTTTCCGGTAGGGCCGCGGCTCTGGCGACAGCTCCCACGCCCGAAGAGCCAGGAGGGAAAGCCATTCCTCGTTGGAAAGCTCTTTGGCAGCCGCTCGCATGGCCCCACAGCCCGTGGGGCTGCGGGCTTTCCGGCGGCCGTCAGCCTGGGCGACACCGGTGCCCACGTGTGGCCGCCGCTCAGCCTGCGAAGCATTTTCCGGTAGGGCCGCGGCTCTGGCGACAGAT